>NC_037329.1:50380137-51580137 GCF_002263795.3 Bos taurus
ATGGATATGAAAACAGGAAGAACTAAGATTATGTTTCTAAGCAGATATTTGTTTCTGGCAAGAACTATGACTTTCTTAACACAGTAAGTGCATGATTAAACATGACTGCATTACTTACCTATTAGGATTCACTGAGTGTTAAATTCTCATTATATGACATTCATTTAGTCATTCATTCAACAATGCTGTTTGTGCATCCCTAGGCTAAGCTAGAAAGAAAAAGATGGAAATGTCATTGTTCTTGCTGCAAGGAACTTAGAAGTCTAAATGATGTAACTATATAAATGGATATTGACTGGCAACACAGAGCCCACTTTGTTTTCTGATTTCCCCCCAGGTAAGGATAAAGGGAAACCTTTAAAAAATGTCTGACAACGTTTGCACACAGAGTTCCTCCAGGATAACTGTCGGGACTGTGAGTTCACAATTATGGGAGCACATGGTTACAAAAGAGAGAGCCCCACATATACTCTGAAGGAAGTTCTGAAGAAATACCTCTTTTCCGTTTTAATCAAGATCATACAAATGTTCCTTATTACCTTATGTTTGAATATACTCTGCAACTTTCAAAATGGATTTTCTTTTTTTCTAACTGAAGTTTAGTTGATTTACAATGTTGTGCTAGTTTCTGAAATACAGCAAAATTATTCATATATATATATGTAATATATATATATTATTTTCCATTATGGTTTATGATAGGATCCTGAATATGGTCTCCTGTGGTATACAATGGGGCCTTGTTCTTTACCCATTCTGTATATAATAAATTGCATCTACTAGTGTCAAAATCCCAATCCATCGTTCCCCCACCTCTCCTCCCCTTTCGCAACCACTAGTCTGTTCTCTATGTCTGTGAGTCTGTTTCTGTTTCATAGAAAAGTTGATTCGTATCATATTTCAGATTCCTCATATAAGTGATATATGGTATTTGTCTCTCTCTCTCTGACTTACTTCACTTAGTATGATAATTTCTCGTTGCATCCATATTGCTGCAAATGGCATGATTTCATTCCTTTTCAAGGCTGAGTAATATTCCAGTGTGTGTGTGTGTGTGTGTGTGTGTGTGTGTGAGTGTGTGTTTGTATCAATGGACATTTAAGTTGTTTCTATGTCTTGGCTATTATAAATAATGGTACTATGAACTCAGGGGTACATATATCTGTTTGAATTATAATTTTGTCAGGCTATATGGTCACAAGTGGGATTGCTGCATCACATGCCAACTCTATTTTAGCTTTTTGAGGAATCTCCATACTGTTCTCTGTAGTGACTGCACCAATTTACATTCCCTCAATGCTATAGGAGAGTTCTCTTTTCACCACACCCTGACCCACATTTGTTATTTGTAGATATTTTTTACTACTGACCATTCTGAGAGATGTGAGAGGCTACCTCAATGTAGTTTTGATTTGCATTGCTCTATTAATTAGCAGTGTTGAACATTTTTTTCATGTGCCTATTGGCCAGCAGAATGTCTTCTTCAGGGAAATGTCTGAGTCTTCAGCCCATTTTTTGATTGGGTTGTTTGTTTGTTATTGAGTTGTATCAGCTGTTTGTATATTTTGGAAATTTTGCCCTTGTCAGTCACATCATTTCAAATATTTTCTCGCATTCCATAGGTTGTCTTTTCATTTGTGTGTGTGTGTGTTTGTGTGTGGTTTCTTTTGTTGTGCAAAAGCTTGTAAGTTTTATTAGGTCCTGTTTGTTTATTTTTGCTTTTATTTCTACTGCCTTAGATAGAATGACCTAAGACAACAGCGGTAGAATTTATGTTAGGGAATGTTTTGCCTATGTTCTTTCCTAGGAGTTTTATGGTGTCATGTTTTATATTTAGATCTTAAAGCCATTGAATGTATTTTCTGATATGTAAATCCTCCCTTTAGTCCCTTTGTGAACTGGTAAAGAAGTGTTTTTTAACTAAGCATTCACTAAGCAATCAGAATACATTCACAAAAGAATGTATGTATATATACGGTCCATTGTAACACAAGGTAGTAATAACTGCTTTACCAGTTTATGAGGAATGTCCCTATGTGCCTGCAATCCATGAGAAAAAATGTGTTATGACCATAGTTATTTCAGTGTTATTGGGCAGTTAGAATCTATTAAGGATCTTAGAAAGGCATATATCTTGACACTGAAATGTGCAGTTATTCTTATCTCTATAATGTGTCACTGCATGAGCAAATAGGGGAGGGATGAAAGGTAAATTCAAACACAAATAAACTAGTGTGTGTGTGTATTTAAAATCAGATGCACTTTAACAATGCCGAATTGGAGAATATATGGTGAGTTATAACCAAGAAAGAATGTGCTATATGGGCACAGGGCCATAGTTGTTTCTTTTGCTAGAAAAGCAGATAACCCTAAAATATTAGTTCCTATCCACACCATGTAAAAATAAAAATATAAAAATTGTACACACACCACAAATTCTAATTATGGCAATGGGTTTGGAAATCACTTCATTCAAGATGGCTATGAGGTTTAAATTAAGTGAAATAGGGTACATGAGAGCATAAAGCAGAGTTCCTGGGAACACTGTCATCTTCTCTTTTTTCTTTTATCTATATAATATACAGAGGATCATTATTTAACAAGGAACACATTTTTAGGGGAACAAAGAACATAAAAAAGCTCTTTTGTTTTAGAGTGCATGTGTTTGTCAAGCATAGAGGGACGGTGAGTGTTGCACATCACTGACATCTTCTTGGAAAGTTAGTGTGCCTAAGTCATAATGCTAAAGGGCTCCTAACTTCTGCCCTGGGAAAGTGACTCAGGAAATCTTTAGAGAAAAGCATTTCTGCTCTTTCTTTCAGTTGCAATGCCTGCAGGCATAGCCCCTGCATTATCTGAACAGGAAGGCAGAGAACAAGTAGAAAATGCCTACTCTTTCAACAAGAGTAAAGACATAGTCTACTTTTCTTGCAAACTCTTATGGAGTTAAACAAGCTTCATACACCTGGTCATCACAGACTGTCCAGTACAAAAATGCACCTATCATTCTGGTAAGAGGAATAACTGAGGAGTACTGTAAACATTCATCTGACCCACAACCCAAGCCTTTCACCAGGCTAGAATAAAAAAGACTTTTTCCCCCAAGATAAAGAATGAAATGATAGAGCTATCTGTACCAAGTGATGAGTCAATATCAGACTCTTCTGAAATGATCCACTAGTTTCCAAACAATTATCTAAAGAAGGAAAACTTAAACAATGAAATAGGAAAAAAAAATCTCTCACAGTAGAAAAACAAATCCATCAGAAGGAAGGAATAAAACTGAATGGATGAAGAAATCCTGGTAGATCATATTGCTACTTTGTATTCAGGAATTTAAGATAATATATAAAGCAACTATTTTTAAAATGGGCTCTAAATAAAGAAAAGTCTTTGAGCAAATGAAGTTTCATTATAAACTGAGTTAAATGATTATGACTGGTTTTTACTGAGGGCAAAAAAGAAATTAATACAAATAACAAAACTCATGTTCTTAGCCTTAAAAATGGAATTTTAACTTTTGAAAATTAGAGAAAATAGTGATATAATTGGTTGCAAAGCTGTTTGTTGTAGGTTTACTCGTAATTCAGAATCTCTGAGTTAATATACTATATTTGAAAGTCATTTCCCAAAATTTTGATTTATGTGATTCAGATTAACTCACAGCTCAGAGGGACAAAATGTAAATTGTATACAACAGTAATTTCATTTTCTTAGATATCAACTTAAAATCCTGTTGAAAACTTACTGATTAAAATCAAACAGGAATTATAGAATAGCCCTGAACACTAGATGTAAAGGAAATAGACATAAAAACAATGCATTTAATCATCTTGGGTTAAATTTATTTAATAAATGAAATGTCACAAATATTGACATTTATTAGGAAAATCTAAATAGTGATCATATAGAAAAATGTGATCATTTTATGCAGTTAGAGTTCACATGCAATGCCAGGGTTTCAACAGTTCTTCCTAGGTGACAGTGTATAGAAATACTAAAATTAAAAATTCATCCCATATTTTAAGGGTAATTGCTTACTTCCTGACAAATGGTATGATATTAAAAAGGCCTATATAGTAAGACATATAATTCTGGAAGTTTAATTATGCAGTAAAGCTGAATTTTTTTTATTTAAATAAATTTATACCACATCCTATTTAGGGAAACCTGTTTGAAATATATTGCAATGGGAATATATGTCAAATGAACTGATTTCACATTTATATTTTAAAAAACAGGTTTTGAATTGCATTATACTTGAAATAAGTAAAACTCCAAAATTTTACACAAGTGCTAATCATTCAAAGCATAAAAGTATGTATATTTACAATTCCATAAAGCTCTTTTAATTGGTAAGCATCTAAAATATGTACCGGTTTCCATAAATTTCAATTTGTTCATAAATCTTTATGGCTATTCCTGGTAGGTATATAAAGCTACACCTGGATTTAGAGTATCCATATGATAATCAACACACAGAATGACACAGAATATGGTTTCTATCCTGCAAGAGAGGGATTCTTATGAATATCAAGTGACATTCTGTCCACTGCAGAAATAGACTGGCTTTGAGCTTTACTCAAAGGAAACCAAAAGGAATGGTGTAAGTACACCATCTCAGGGAAGTACTAATACATCATCTCTGTTAATAGTAAAGACATAGTTGAAAATAAAAATGAAAAAAAAAACAACTATTATTTTCTTTCTTCATATAATCAACAGAGGCTTATTGTTTATCAAGGAAAAGAAGACTTGCAGTGATACAAAAAATAAAGTTCTTTTGTGTTATGGCACTCATGTGTACAGAGAATAGAAGAAAAGTAAACGTGCTAAACGTTATTCAAAGTTTGTACGGCTGAACCATAAACAAAGAATACTAACCAAGCTAATGTAGTGACTCAGTGCTAAAGAATCTGCTTGGCAATACAGGAGACACTAGAGAAGACGGTTTGATACCTGTGTTGGGAAGACCTCCTGGAGTAGGAAATGGTGACCCACTCTAGTATTCTTACCTGGGAAATTACAAAATGAGGAGCCTGGGAGGCTACAATCCATAGAGACTCAACAACAATCTGTTATGGACTAAAAAAAAATAAAAATAAAACAAGCTAATAGAGCTCATGATGTCACTGAGACATCATTGTTTGGTGTTCTCCAGACTTTCATCAGCTAAGGCAAGTTACTTTCTATGGATCATAGCTTGGGGCTGAAGAGCAAGTATGTACGCTTCTAACTCAGTGCTGCAAAGTAAGTGCCTCCACTTTTTTTTAACATTGCTCTCCTAACAACACAAGAGAAGACTCTACACATGGACATCACCAGAACAGCTAAGAGGACACTTAAAAGAGAGGGTACTGTTTAAAGCTTGTTCTTGAGCCCCAGAAATGCTCTTCACACAGCTGAGAATCAGATTTCAGAGGAGGAACTGCCCTTCAGTTGGTGCTGGTGTTTCTGGAGAAGGAAAGTAAGTTGGGTCTGAGAATGTGGGGGAAATTCTGGAATCTAGAACTGTCATTGCCAATATAAAAAAGAATGGCTGTCAAGCAACATAGAGGAAAGCATCTCTCTCCTTTGCCCAGGCTCCCAGCCACTCCTCAGCATCACTCTTAAGTAAATCTTAACAAGAGAGCCAGTTGGGTTTGCAGAAATGGGTTTATAGTAGTTAGTCCTAGGCGTAGTATAAGGAGTGCAATTTGAAACTGAGAAATAATAACCTGATAAATGGCACCAAATTATTATTTCTGTTTTGTTGGAAAAGGGCATTTGTTGGTTGAGTTTCCATGATCATTATTTTCCAAGTATATCGTGAAATAAACTTATTAGATGAGTCTAAGGGAGAAAAAGTTTAAAATATTGTACATCAGTGAAATAATTTGGTTTAATAAACACATCATTTGCATACGTACCAGGAATTTCAGCTTGTAGTCCTTCATGCCAGCATGTTTCACTGCTACAATGTGACTTTGTCGGAAGAGGGTGCTTGCTATGACCAGTGTGTTCTCTTGGCAAATTTCAGTTAGCCTTTGCCCTGCTTCATTCTGTACTCTAAGGCCAAATTTGCCCATTACTCCAGGTATTTCGTGACTTCCTACTTTTGCATTCCAGTCCCCTATCCTGAAAAGAACATCTTTTTTGGGTGTTAGTACAAGAAGGTCTTGTAGGTCTTCATAGAAGCATTCAACTTCAGCTTCTTCAGTATCACCGGTCAGGGAATAGACTTGGATTGCTGTGATATTGAATGATTTGCCTTGGAAATGAACAGAGATCATTCTGTTGTTTTTGAGATTGCACCCAAGTACTGCATTTCAGACTCTTTTGTTGACCATGATGACTACTCCATTTCTTCTAAGGGATTCTTGCCCACAGTAGTAGATATAATGGTCATCTGAGTTACATTCACCCATTCCAGTCCATTTTAGTTTGCTGATTCCTAAAATGTCAATGTTCACTCTTGCCATCTGCTGTTTGACCACTTCCAATTTGCCTTGATTCATGGACCTAACATTCCAGATTCCTATGCTCTTGACAGCACAGGACCTTGCTTCCATCACCAGTCACATCCACAATTGGGTGTTGTTTTTACTTTGGCTCCGTCTCTTCATTCTTTCTGGAGTTATTTCTCCACTGATCTCCAGTAGCGTATTGGGCACCTACTCATGTGGGGAGTTCATCTATCGGTCTCCTAACTCAGCAATGGCCACAGAACTGGAAAAGGTCAGTTTACATTCCAATCCCCCAGAAAAGGCAATGCCAAAGAATGTTCAAACTATTGTACAATTGCACTCATCTCACATGCTAGCAAAGTAATGCTCAAAATTCTGCAAGTCAGACTTCAACAGTACCAGAACCATGAACTTCCAGATGTCCAAAGTGGATTTAGAAAAGGCGGAGGAACCAGAGATCAAATTGCCAGTATCCATTGGATCATCAAAAAAGCAAGAAAGTTCCAGGAAAATATCTACTTATGCTTTATTGCCTATGCCAAAGCCTTTGCTGTGTGAATCACAACAGTGGAAAATTCTTAAAGAGATAGGAATACCAGACCACCTGACCTGCCTCCTGAGATATCTGCATGCAGGTCAAGAAGCAACAGTTAGAACTGGACATGAAACAACAGACTGGTTCCAAATCAGAAAAGGAGTATGTCATGGCTGTATATTGTCACCCTGCTTATTTAACTCATATGCAGAGTACATCACGCAAAATGCTTGACTGGATGAAGCACAACCTGGAATTAAGATTGACAGGAGAAATATCGATAACCTCAGATATGCAAATAACACTACACTTATGGCAGAAGTGAAGAAAAACTAAAAAGCCTCTTGATGAAAGTGAAAGTGGAGAGTGAAAAAGTTGGCTTAAAACTCAACATTCAGAAAACTAAGATCATGGCATCTGGTTCCATCAATGCATGGCAAATAGATGGAGAAACAGTGAGAGACTTTATTTTGGGGGCTCCAAAATCACTGCAGATGGTGACTGCAGCCATGAAATTAAAAGACACTTGCTCCTTGGAAGAAAAGTTATGACTGACCTAGATAACATATTAAAAAGCAAAGACATTACTTTGCCAACAAAGGTCCATCTAGTCAAAGCTATTTTTTTTCCAGTAGTCATCCAGTATGGATGTGAGAGTTGGACTATAAAGAAAGCTGAGCACTAAAGAATTGATGCTTTTGAATGGTGGTCTTGGAGAAGACTCTTGTGAGTCCCGTGGACAGCAAGAAGATCTAATCAGTCCATCCTAAAGGAAATCAGTCCGGAATATTCTTTGGAAGGACTGATACTGAAGCTGAAACTCCAATACTTTGGCCACCTAATGTGAAGAACTGACTCATTTGAAAAAACTCTAATGCTGGGAAAGATTGAAGGTGGGAGAAGAAGAGTATGACAGACAATGATCTGGTTGATGGCATCACCAATTCAATGGACATGAGTTTGAGTAAACTCCAGGAGTTGGTGATGGACAGGGAGGCCTGGTGTGCTGCATTCCATGAGGTTGCAAAGAGTTGGACACGACTGAGTGACTGAACTGAACTTAACAGCCTTCTTCCATTTGCTCCCCAGTTCTTTTTCTGTAGTTTTCATCTTCACTTTATCTCAGTGTTCCTATCTTGACTCTTTTGTATGCCAAAGTCCATCTAGCCAATTACTTATGTTATATTCTTTCCAGTAAAATAAGTGATGTTCTAATTTTTCTTAGTTAACCTTAGTGGTATAGTGAATACAAATTTGATTTTAAATATGTTTATAAGCTGACGAAAAAGAACCATATAAAGTGAAAATATGAAGTGAAAGTATTAATCCTAGATAATATGTAAGTACTGAAGTTAGAGTTCATATTAGGTCTTCTGTCAAATCCTAGTCATCTTGTGCTTCTGTTTTGATTCTTGTTTGGAGAATAAAAATGGGATATAAAATCTAGGGACCAACTGAGGAAGGGAATCAAATAGAATACCCCCAAATATCCTAGGACACAAAGTGTCACACCATTGAAAAAGGGTATATGAGAAAAAATCCAGGTTTAAAGATAATGTCAGCAAGAAAAGTTGCCTGTTATAGACCTGGCACTAGGTTGTAAGTGAAACATGATTTACTTAGAATTTGCAACCTGAAACTATCCCTTATGCATTTTGCTTTCTGAATTCATGATTTACAGTTTGAAAAAAAACAAGTAATTTAATTCAAAATGGGCTTGAGGCAGTAGTGACCCCAGGAAAAGGTGTGAAAAAATACTATAATGATACTGTGTGAGGAAACTTAGGTGACAAATACTTCACAAAATAATATAAAATTTATTACACGAGTGCTGCCTGCCAATGCTGAAGACAGAAGAGTTGTGGGGTCCATTCCTGGGACAGGAAGATCCCCGAAGTAGAAAATGGCAACCCACTCCAGTATTCTTGCCTGGAAAATTCCATGGACAGAGGAGCCTAGTGGGCTACAGTCCACAGGGTCGCAAAAGAGTTGGATAAGACTAAGCAACCAGAAGAAAAAGAAAAAAAAGGTGTTTTTTTTGTTTTTTGTTTTTAATTCCCAGTTAAAGTACTCTTAGAGCCGTATACTATTTAGATAAAGGTGGGCTGCCGTCTATGGGGTCTCACAGAGTCCGACACAACTGAAGCGACTTAGCAGCAGCAGCATTATGATAGTATTGTGATTTTTCCTCTGAAAAAACTGGTTGAGGCACTCCTCTTTTGCATGCAGCAAAAGACAGAAGGTCCACATCCAAGCAGGTAAGAGAGACTAGGACACAGTAGCATCATAAGCCCGACCACGCCCATCTTCCCTACACCACAGTGGAGGTCCACTGAGGAGTGAAGTTTGAACCGCCCATTGGGCAACCCCCCTGCCCCCCAATTTTTAAGACCTTCACTTGGGAGAGATGAACTCCTAAAACAACTAGCTTTGAAAACCAGCAGGGCTCTGTCTACAAGCCGCAGGAGGTTTAGGGAAGTCAGCTCCTAAAGAGCTCAAGCACACTCACCAGCTCCAAGGCCCAGGGCTACACCTAATCCAGGAGGCCCCAAACTTGTGTGGGAGAGGCCCGTTTGCTCGTTTGAAGTGTTGGCAGTGACAGGTGTCTGATCTGCCAGACACTTGGGGGCCTGTGGGCGCGTTCTCCTGGAGCCTGCTGCTGCTGCTGCTAAGTCGCTTCAGTCGTGTCTGACTCTTTGCGACCCCATGAACTAAAGCCTACCAGGCTCCTCCGTCCATGGGATTTTCCAGGCAAGAGTACTGGAGTGGGGTGCCATTGCTTTCTCCATCCTGGAGCCTAGCGGCCGCCATTTAACTTCTCCCTCCACTGCTTCCAAGGGGCAGGGATGTTTGGCGCCTTTGTGTGTTTCTGGCTTTTGCGGCTGCGACTGGATCCACTCACTCTGTGGCCAGCAGGGCTTGTGTTCCTGGATCCCATAGGAATGCAGCAATCTGCGAGATGGTCCTGGACAGGTTCCCACCTTTGGCTCTCTGCCAGGGCCTGGAGGTTTGCTGGTCCTCTTTGCTGGCCCTGGAGGTTTGGTTTGAGGGGCAAACACAAGCCTGGGGCCTTATAAACATGGATGTACTTCAGGCAGGTAGGCTAATGCACGTCGTCTTTGCTTTCTCCCTCTGCCTATAGCTTGTGGTTGTCTCCCAGACAGGAGCTTGCACACTCATCTGGAGCCTCCATGTTGGGAATTGCTGCCCAGGGGACACCTGGAGATGGTGGCCAGTGGGACCTAGGCTTGCAATCCCATAGAACCATATAAACTTGTGCTTTGAAACCTCCTGCGTGAAGGTCTGACCTCTTGATCACATTCCACAATATACGATATTAGAAAACTTTAAATTCTAAGAAAAATAATCTTCCACAGTTTTGCCAGCAATCCCTGATTTGTGCATTTATGCCTCCCATTTTTAGAATCTGCATTGTTTGTCTTCTGTATGGTGAATTTTAAATACAACATTTATTTAACAACAACAACAAAAATCTCTTTTAAAGAGCTGTGCATAAGCTGTACTAAACACAGCATTTGTTTCTAATGTGTATATTTTCTGTCTCCCACATCTCTTGTATTGCAGGCAAATTCTTTACTGCTGAGTCAGCAGGAAAGCCCTTATGACTATCATGGTTTAAAAAAAAAAAAAAACAGAAGAAACTGTGAGCCTGACCTTAAATGATTTATGCTTGCAGGTGACTAGGTGATGGGTCAGCTCTGATTTCATCCTTGAGTGACACTGAAGTAATAATTTAATTCTTTGAGCACTGTTTCCTTCTCTTGAAGCATGGAACATAATAGTAAGTATACCATAAGGGCTTCCCTGGTGGCTCAGTGGTAAAGAATATGCCTGCCAAGCAGGAGATGCAGGTTCGATGCCTGGGTCAGGAAGATCTTCTGGAGGAGGAAACGGCAACCCGGCCCAGTCTTCTTGCCTGGGAAATCCCATGGACAGAGGAGCCTGGTGGACTATAGTGCAGGAGTCAGACTGAAGTTGGCAACTAAACAATTTTGATAATTATTTTATGTGTCAACTTAGCTGGGTCACAGAGAGGCAAATATTAGGTTAAGCCTTGTTTTGGTTGTGTCTGTGAGGGTGTTTCTGAAGGATATAAACATGTGAATTGATAGATTCAGTAAAGCTGATGGCTATTATTGGTATGGGTGGACCACCTCCAGTCTTTAAAGCACTGAATAGAATAAAAGGTTGAATTCGCTAGTTCTACTTTCCTGTCTTAGACTCAGGAAAGCAGTCTTCTCCTGTATGTAGGCTCAGTCTGGAACTACACCACCAGCTCCCTTGATTGTCAGGTCTTCAGACTCAGATTGGCACTTACAATATAGGTTCTCCTAGTTCTTGTGATTTTTGGATGCAAACAAAAACTACACCATCATCTCTCCTGCTTCTCCAGCTTGTTAACTACAGATCTTGGGACTTGTCAGTCTCAGTAATCACATGAGTCAATGGCTTATAATAAATGTTTACATACATACAAATATCATATATATACACATATCATATATGTATATATTTCCTGCTGGTTCTGTTTCTCTGGAGAATCTTGACTTATACATGCACAGAAACTGATTAATTTTAAACTCTGTTAAGTATGCTTGTCAAATAACTAGTAATTAAAAGATAGCCTATCTAACTAAGGGAAAAGTTGGAGGGAAAAAGAAATGTATTCAAAAGAAACTAGAAAAAAAGGGAGGAGAGGGGAGAGGGGCAAAATGAACTTCAGTTTCAAGTAGAAACTTGTGAATGTGAAAAATGATCTACAATGAATAGGCAAGTTGCAGAGAGATAATACAATATCCTTCCATTTATAATCATTTCCAAAGTACATAAAATTAAGCGATGCACTTTTTACAGATACATATTTCAATGGAGAAACAAATCTTTTAAAACAAGAAAATGATTAAAACAAAATTTAGCATAGTGACTCTTCTGTAAGAGGTTGGGAGGAAATATTATTGAAGAAAAGAGACAAAAGGACTTTTAAGATTCTGATAATGTTTATTTCTTGGTCTGAGTGCTCATTTTGTTATGTTTGTAAGCTGTACAAAAATGTTTTATACAATTATCCCATATCCCCAAAGGACTTTAGAGTCCCATGCCTTCTCTCGATTTATAATTGAAGATTCCTGCAACTCTTTTTGAGAGGAGTTTCTTTAGGATGGCCTCACATACCTCACAGATGTGAGGTGCCGGGAAGTTTCTTCCCACAAAAGCATCGCCTCGGCAATGCCAAATAACAATTGGTAGATTTCACAGCTTCCACACCTCTAAACTGAAGAAATTCTAAAGTATTTCTATATATATTGCACCAGGATTTAGCATGTTACCAACCATAAACGTCTTCATTTACCTAAAATGTATTGACTTTCTTCTTGAGTCCAAAGACAGCCCCCAAAGAACTTAGTTCCTAGGAACGATGTTCCTGATGTTCATACCCTGAGCAATGTCTTCTCACACTGAATAACAGAAGTGACACGGTTCTGTTGGAAGCATACAACTTACAGTGACTTGCCAGCTTTTTCTGTAGCACTTTTGGAAATTCAGAGATGCCATATAAGAAGTCTGACTATATTACTGCTGGAAACATCACATTGAGAAACTATGTAGGGGGATCACATAAAAAAAAAAAAAATAAGTGACCCTAGGATGACACAAAGAGACAGAGAGCCAGACTCCCCTTCAGTTCAGTTCAGTTCAGTCGCTCAGTCGTGTCCAACTCTGCAACCCCATGAATCGCAGCACACCAGGCCTCCCTGTCCATCACCAGCTCCTGGAGTTCACTCAGACTCACGTCCATCGAGTCAGTGATGCCATCCAGCCATCTCATCCTCTGTCGTCCCCTTCTCCTCCTGCCCCCAATCCCTCCCAGCATCAGAGTCTTTTCCAATGAGTCAACTCTTCACATGAGGTGGCCAAAGTACTGGAGTTTCAGCTTTAGCATCATTCCTTCCAAAGAACATCCAGGGCTGATCTCCTTCAGAATGGACTGGGTGGATCTCCTTGCAGTCCAAGGGACTCCCAAGAGTCTTCTCCAACACCACAGTTCAAAAACATCAATTCTTCAGTGCTCAGCCTTCTTCACAGTCCAACTCTCACATCCATACGTGACCATTGGAAAAACTATAGCCTTGACTAGACGGACCTTTGTTGGGCAAGTAACGTCTCTGCTTTTCAATATGCTGTCTAGGTTGGTCATAACCTTCCTTCCAAGGAGTAAGCGTCTTTTAATTTCATGGCTGCAGTCACCATTCGCAGTGACTTTGGAGCCCCCAAAAATAAAGTCTGACACTGTTTCCACTGTTTCCTCCTCTACTTCCCATGACATGATGGGACCAGATGCCATGATCTTCATTTTCTGAATGTTGAGCTTTAAGCCAATTTTTTCACTCTTCACTTTCACTTTCATCAAGAGGCCTTTTAGTTCCTCTTCACTTTCTGCCATAAGGATGGTGTCACCTGCATACCTGAGGTTATTGATATTTCTGCCAGCAATCTTGATTCTAGCTGTGCTTCTTCCAGACCAGCGTTTCTCATGATGTACTCTGCATAGAAGTTAAATAAGCAGGGTGACAATATACAGCCTTGACATATTCCTTTTCCTATTTGGAACCAGTCTGTTGTTCCATGTCCAATTCTAACTGTTACTTCCTGACCTGCATACAGGTTTCTTAAGAGGCAGGTCAGGTGGTCTGGTATTCCCATCTCTTTCAGAATTTTCCACAGTTTATTGTGATCCACACAGTCAAGGCTTTGGCATAGTCAATAAAGTAGAAATAGATGTTTTTCTGGAACTCTCTTGCTTTTTCAATGATCCAGCAGATGTTGGCAATTTGATCTCCGGTTCCTCTGCCTTTTCTAAAACCAGCTCGAACATCCGGAAGTTCACGGTTCACGTATTGCTGAAGCCTGGCTTGGAGAATTTTGAGCATTACTTTACTAACGTGTGACTCCCCTTAATGAGCTGTATCACTATGATCGCACTCCAGTCACTATTGACTGCAGGCTTGTGAGAAGTTCAGGTGGCACTGGTGATAAAGAACCCATTTGCCAGTACTGGAGACATTGGAGAGGTGGGTTCAGTCCCTGGGTCAGAAAGATCCCCTGGAGGAGAGCATGGCAATCCATTCCAGTATTCTTGCCTGGAGAATTCCATGGGCAGAGGAGCCTGGAGGGCTACAGTCCATAGGGTTCAAAGAGTCAGACAGGACTGAAGAGACTTAGTGTGCACACACATGATAAGTCCCAAATGAGACCTACTGAAACACCAAACAGTTGATCTCAGTCAACACACAGAATTGTGAAATATGATAAATGGTTGTCCTTGCAAGTCACTGATTACAGAGTGATTTGCTACCCAGGAACAGAAGACTAGATCCCTTCTTCCTGTGCTCTCACTTTCCCATTCTTTTGTGGGTGCTTCCTATTATTACTTCCCAAGTAGATAAACTGTGATCTAAATCTAGTCTTAGAATTTACTTTTAGAGGACCCCAAAAAAGACAACACAACTAATAATTATAATACACAACACAACTAATAATTAACCAAATCAATATAAAATAAGGTAGTCTCACATTAATTGTCACACACATGCATTCACACAAAAAATGAGGACTCTTTTTTTTTTAAGATAGGAAATAAAGCTTAATGAGTAGAACTTACTTGCTAATGACTACAAAATAAAATAATGGCATTGTCATATACTGTGCAAAAGGAAATGTGTTGTAGATGTCTCTGTCCATTTTTATACCATTCTTATTCCTTTCCTTTGATCAACAATGACAGAGGAAAAATTGAACTATTGGAAGCATTCTTGTGAACTTATTTGCTAGCCTGCTGGCTTAGTTCCTTTGAACTGCTAAAGCAAAATACCTTAAACTGTTTATGAACAAATATATTTCTTATATTCTGGAGGCTGTCCAAGATCAAGGGTCCTCCAGATTCAGTGCCTGAATCTGGGCTGAATCAGTGCCTGAATCTGATTCAGGGCTCACTTTCCAATTTACATATCTGTGCTAGCTTTGTCCTCACATGGGGGAAGATGTAAAGGAGCTCTCTGAAGTCTCTTTTATAAAGGCACTAATCCCATTCATAAGTGCTGCACCCTCATGACCCAAATTATCTCCCAAAGGCCACAAACTCCTAACACTATTACACTGGAGTTTAGGTCTCAGTATACCAGTTTTGAGGGCAAGGCACAAACATTCAGTCTATAACAACTTCCTATTTTAAAATTGTATATGAATAAAGGTTTATCATAGCCATAAAAATAAAATAAGGTTTGGAAAAGATTTTGATTATTTAAAGTGATTACTTTTGAAATATGTTAATGGTCTCAAAATTTTATTCTTTGAAGAAATTTAAAATAGGACAGGCTTTCATCCTTATGAATAGCTTGCATGTAGACTTTCCAGAAGTAGAAAAATACATGGTGTCTTGTTGTCCTTTTAAGCTGGAAAACAATACAGTAAGTCATTTTCTCATCTGCTAATTCACATTTGTCTTTAATTTTTTGTATTCCACATAATTAAGGGTGTACTTAACAAATATCTCACCTAGTAGGTAGAGCATGAGTAACTCCGTTGAGTGCATATTCACTTTTTTGAATAGATGAGTTAACTTCTTTAGTGATATTTCACTATCTGTAAAGCATTTACCATAGTTAATGTTTTAATAACACTAGTATTTTATTTGAAATAAAATTAATTGTACATAATTCTACTTTATGTAAATACGTCATTACATATACCTTTGAAACTCCATGTAGAATTCAAGTTCATTTTAAAGTATGTTTTTCTATAGCATGGTTTAAAACTTGGATAGCTGGCCTTTGAAATGTATAAATTATAGAAGGAAAAAATCAGCATAGTTTTCTTTTCCTGAGAAGTGGAGCAGTTAATATTCAACATGAAATGTCTAATCTTTAAATACATTATAATCTAACTGCTTAGGATAATTTTTGCTTTAATACCTTAAGAGTCTGCAAAGCCTGAAGGATGGGATTATTAAGATGGAATTTTAATGTCAAAATTATCAGAGAAGTGAACATATTGCTAGTGTTCATAAAAAATTGTATTCAATTTCTGAATGATTTGTTCAAATAAGAGATGAGAATATATTTGATTATAGCTAGTAAGTAACCCAAAATTTGATCAGATGACTGGAGGTCACTGCTACATAAAGGCTGTCGACCTCATAGATTAGACTATTTAAGAGCTGAATTTACTCTATATAAATGTACCTGAAGAGATAGGCATAAAAATGTGGCTAGGAAGTAATTAAACTGTTAGAATATTTTGTAGTGAAAATAATAAGGAAAGGAGAGTATGAAAATTAAAAATGAATGTAAATGATGGTAATTTCTTTGGAAAACAAAGCAAAAGTATAGAAAACATTTCTCAGCTTTCATGTTTTTTAAAGCTCTGGGGTAACTCAAAACCAACATACACAACATATTTCTAAACTTAAATCTTATTTTATTTAGCAGACCTTTTGATTAGTGTTCATATTAATCTATGGTGTAGAATTTACTATAGAAAGCCAACTAGTATGAAAAGCAAAAGCAAAATAGCATTTAACTGTACTATTTTAGGTAATTGTTTTTTAAGCAAATACGTACTTTGCAGTATTCTTTATAATCATGCTTGTCAGTTTCTTAAGGAGAATTATCCCTATAGCAATACAAACTTCCCCCTCTACATTAACAAATACCTACAATGATGTGCTCATACATAACCATTTATGACTAATAATAGAAACTATAATAAGCAATCAATAGTCATTCAAACTTACAATTATAATTTTTTAGCCCACTGATGGGGGAAATGGAGAAACTTGTCTTATGCATTGCCCTTAAGATACAAAAGCTCAGTAGGTATCCTTCTTAGAACAATGCACATTTGTAATTTATGAATGTTCTTTTATATTCTTGTAGATATAAATATACAGTTACATTTTCCCTTTTCCCCAGTGCTACATAATTATAACTTGTAATATGTAAATATGAATTCACAGGATGTTCAGTAGGAGAGAAGAATGTTATACTTGCAGATTTGTCTAGTATTATATTTGCAGAATTCAGATCTTATTATTAGGCTTTATGTTGCATTGCAAAAAAGTAAAAATACATTGTTGTAAATTGACTTGTCTAGAAAACATATCATCTGGTGATTCTGTTAAGTTTTGAAGATTATCTCAACATTATTTATTGTTAGAAATAGACATTACAGTTTTGGCTGAACATTTTACTCCCTTTACTTTTATATAAGTAAGTGGAGGTCATAATGTCCTATATTCTTGGTGAGAAAATATAGTTTGAACATTAATATCATGAGATATTAGAATTTATAGAACCTTAGCATCTAGGCAGAAATGGAACACTAATTGATTGGCAGTGGCTGCCTAAATGCAATTTAAAGGATTCAATCATGATTAGAGGTTGAAGGATACTTATCAATCCATTGAGCAAGAGCCCTTGGCTGATTGAGAACATATGTCTTGAGTCCTGGAGAGCAGCGTGGTGGCAAGTAGGCTGTGGACTTGCCTCCCCTTGTCTAGCACATATCAAAGATCACTAAAAGCTGGCCAAAATGAAGATTCCAATTCTTAAAACATATCATTGAATTATCAGACATATCTATTTCTGAATTTGTGTCCATATTTTGCTCAAAATCTGATTCTTGTAACTCTCTCCACTTAGTCTTAATTTATTTCTCCTTTCAGTCTGCAAACATTTTAAATCTTCTTTCCCCACCTTGGTTATTTCTCTTTTCCAAATCAAAAGTCATTAATTGCTCCAAAGTTTTAACCATCTCTACATTTGCTCAGTTCAGTTCAGCTCAGTCTCTCAGTCATGCCTCACTCTTTGCAACCCCATGGACTGCAGCATGCCAGGCATCCCTGTCCGTAACCAACTCCCGGAGCTTACTCAAACTCACCTCCATCAAGTCGGTGATGCCATCCAGCCATATCATCCTCTCTTGTCCCCTTCTCCTCCTGCCTTTGATCTTCCCCAGCATCAGGGTCTTTTCCAATGAGTCAATTCTTCACATCAGGTGGCCAAAGTATTGGAGTTTCAACTTCAGCATCAGTCATTCCAATGAATATTCAAGACTGGTTTCCTTTAGGATGGACTGGTGGGATGTCCTTGCAATCCAAGGGACTCTCAAGAGTCTTCTCCAATACCACAGTTCAAAAGCATCAATTCTTCAGTGCTCAGCTTTCTTTATAGTCCAACTCTCATATCCATACATGACTACTGGAAAAAACATAGCTTTGACTGGATGGACCTTTGTTGGCAAAGGAATATTTCTGCTTTTTAATATGCTGTCTAGGTTGGTCATAGCTTTTCTTCCAAGGAGCAAGCATCTTTTAATTTCATGGCTGCAGTCACTATTTGCAGTGATTTTGGAGGCCAAAAAATAAAGTCTCTACTGTTTACATTGTTTCCCCATGATTTTGCCATGAAGTGATGGGACCAGATCCCATGATCTTAGTTTTCTGAATGTTGAGTTTTAAGCCAACTTTTTCACTCTCCTCTTTCGATTTCATCAAGAAGCTCTTTAGTTCTTCTTCACTTTCTGCCGTAAGTGTGGTGTCATCTGCATATCTGAAGTAATAGATATTTCTCCCGGCAATCTTGATTCCAGCTTATTCTTCATCCAGCATTTCTCATGATGTACTCTGCATATAAGTTAAATAAGCAGGGTGACAATATACAGCCTTAATGTACTCCTTTCCCAATTTGGAACCAATCTATTGTTCCATGTCCAGTTTTAACTGTTGCTTCTTGACCTGCATACAGATTTCTCTGGAGGCAGATAAAGTGGTCTGGTATATCCATCTCTTGAAGAATTTTCCAGTTTGTTGTGATCCACACACATTTGCTCAAGTTCTTCTTAAAATATTACTCCCAGAACTAAGTCCTTTAGATGATATCTTAACTCTGTAAAGTAAACCAATGATTTCTCTTCATGAACACACAGTACTCCTGTGTAATTCAACATAAAATTCCATTATCTATTTTATGGTATTTTCATCCTCTTGGATCATACTGCACTTACCATTGAGTACAGTATTTAGATTTTTAAAAAATGAAACATTCTTATTTGTTCCAAATACTAGGTGTTTACTAATTCACTTATCTTATAATAATGATAAGCATTCTTTTATGATTGCTCATTATTAGCCGAGTCATACTAACCATTTTATCTTGATTATATTACCTAAAATCATCACAGCCTTCATTGTATCTACAAAATAGGTATAAAAAAAAAAAAGTACCAGAAGAAGTTGAATACTCTGCCCAAAGATGTGCGCATTCAACCACTTTACGTTTATTATGTTAGTTTAGAACAATTCATCCTTTTGAATTTTTATTTAACATTGATGTTAGGCTCTCTTAGGAGACAAGGAATGCATTCTGAGTTTATCTTTGATGTTGAAGATTTGTTTTAAGTGGGCTTCAAGAAAATGTTAGTGGAAAACTGAGTTACACAGCAAGTCTCAAATAAAAGGAAATTTTCTGCAGATATTTAATAGCTTTAGTGTCTCAACTGCAATATTCTTTACCCAACAGAATGCTTTGTGCTTAGCATCCTTCTTGAGAAGAGCTTTTCTTTCCTCTTTACAGTAGGAAGTGATATCATGGTTTTTCAAATGCTTTCTGTCTCTTCTGCTACTGCCTATAGTGAGAAAAAAAACCTACTCTTTGCTTAGATAAAGTGAAGTCACTCAGTCGTGTCTGACTCTTTGCGACCCCATTGGCAGTAGCCTGCACCAGGCTCCTCCGTCCATGGGATTTTGTAGGCAATTGGAGTGGGTTGCCATTTCCTTCTCCAGGGAATCTTCCTGACCCAGGGATTGAACCCAGATCTCCCGGATTATAGACAGACACTTTACCATCTGAGCCACCAGGGAAGACCTACTCTCTGCTTAGATCCTTTTAATTAATTACATCCTCTGCATATTTGTTTTAATCACAATACTTGATGCTTGTCATCTTACCAAACACCTTTCATTTAGTTTTTCTTTGGTTCTCCCAACAATCTTAAGATTGGCAACTTTATTTTTTAGATATGGAATATTTATTTAGCTATTGTCAGTGAAAGTGAAAGTTGCTCAGTCATGTCCAGCTCTTTGCGACCCCATGGACTGTAGTCCATGGAATTTTTCAGGCCAGAATACTGGAGTGGGTAGCCTTTCCCTTCTCCAGGGGATTCTCCCAGCCCAGGGATCAAACCCAGGTCTCCCTCATTGCAGGTGGATTCTTTACCAGCTGAGCCACAAGAGAAGCCCAAGAATACTAGAGTGTATAGCCTATCCCTTCTCCGGTGGATCTTCCTGACCCAGGAATTGAACCAGGATCTCCTGCATTGCAGGCTGATTCTTTACCAGCTAAGCTATTAGGGAAGCCCATTTTCATTAATTTAATATAACAAAAAATAAGTGATGATTAACTCTTCTTAACAAGCTTGGAACACTTATCAGATTTTGGTAACTTTACATCATTGAATCAAGATACATTCATACAACATTTGGTATACGCAACATTTTAATTCTCAAATGACATTAAAAAAATCCCCTTGATTCTTGGAGAAATAAACACAAATATACAAATTATTAAATAGGACATTTCTGAACATGGATTCATACTCAGGTTTGTCTCCAAGGTCTAGGTGCTGTATCTATGCCTGTCTTCTCTCTGTTTCTTAAGTTCTGCCCATTCTACTGGGCAGCAATGCTTTTTCCTGTGTCCCACGTTCCCATTTCAAAGCTTATTAAGTGATGGTTAAGTGCATCTTCCTCTGGTGATCCTGAAGAACTTAAAATTTTGCCACATGCCTTACTTGTATGAAAATATAAGGTATGTTTGCATTTCTTTGATCCACTACTCTAATAGATCTATCAAAAATAAATCACATTAGCTTGAACAAAAATGTCTTGGTAACATAGCAAAATGTTAACAACATACACACTTGCAAATCCATAATGTAATTTTGTTGCATAGATCTGTTTATTAAACTTCAAATTCACAAATCTCCTTTTATGTAAATGAAAACATTTACCTAATTTTCACTTGTTTTATCTTCCATTTTCCATGTTCTCTTAAGTGTTATTTACGGAAAGTGTCCAATTACATACATTTTTAATGTTCTCATCAGCAGGGCTCTGCTGGAAACCAGGAGCTCTTTTTGTGAAGTAACCACTCTTTTATCATTATCCTCCTTTATTGGACTTCACACTTTTTCTTCTTTTCAGTTGCAAAATTGCTTGAAACATTTCTTTGCTGATAGCTATTCATTTGTCTCTAAACAATCACTATTAAAAATAAAGCTGTTCTTGTATGTTCAGGTTTCTAGGAAAAAATTTTTAAAAAAGAATTGGGTCATACATACATTTAAATTGTTGATAGTTACTCCCAAATCATCCAATAAATTGTGTTACTCTATTCTACCTATTAATGATGCATTGATGCTGTATACTTTTGCCCCACTCTTGAACACAGGATTTAATTAATTGTTTTTCTTATTGTTATATATTAATTATACCATATATGTTTTTTTTGGGGGGGGTTCCATAATCACTGTAGATGGTGACCACAACCATGAAATTAAAAGACACTTGCTCCTTGGAAGAAAACCTATGACCAACCTAGAGAGCATATTAGAAAGCAGAGACATTGCCAACAAAGGTCCATCTACTCAAAGCTATGGTTTTTCCAGTAGTCGTGTATGAATGTGAGAGTTGGACTATAAAGAAATCTGAGCATTGAAGAATTGATGCTTTTGACCTGTGGTGCTGGAGAAGACTCTTGAGACTCCCTTGGACAGCAAGGAAATCCAACCAGTCCATCCTAAAGGAAATTAGTCTTGAATATTCATTGGAAGGACTGATGCTAAAGATGAAACCCCAATACTTTGGCCACCTGTTGCAAAGAACTGACTCTTTGGAAAAGACCCTGATGCTGGGAAAGATCAAAGGCAGGAGGAGAAGGGGACAAGAGAAGATGAGATGGTTGAATGGCATCACCGACTTGATGGACATGAGTTTGAGTAAGCTCCGGGAGTTGGTGATGGACAGGGAAGCCTGGTGTGCTGCAGTCCATGGGGTAGCAAAGAGTCAGGAATGACTGAGCGACTGAACTGAACTGAACTGTATATGTTAAGTACTGCATATACTTCTACCCATATTTTTTGATTCTGTAAACAATTTAAATCCCCACTTAGTTTCCTTTGAGTCTTTTTAAATTCTCAATTAACTTGCATCTTTATTTTCCTAGAACCCATCTTAAGGCCCTGCAATTTTCATTTCTTCATTTATTCTTTTGGACAGGTTCCTCTTTCCATCTTCTTTGTGGATATTATTTTAAAAACTTTAAGATGCAAACAATATGTTTAGAAAACATATATATATATCTCCACAAGATAAACTTCATTAATTACAAGTCAGTCATCCTTCTATTGGCTGTCCTTATAGCTACTTAATTGAATTAAGTAAAACTTAGGAATATTAACTGATTTAAATGCAGATAAACCTAAATTTTTCTGAATAAGATAATAATAATGTGCTTCTATACTTTATAAAGAACTTCAACCTACTTCCCACTTAATCCTAGCAACTCTTGGTAGCATAACTATTAATATTTCTATCATGAAGATGAGAAAACTGAGACTCAAAGACCAACTGACTTGCCCAAAGTAACAATTTAGATGCAATACACATGAGATTTTAACTTTAAATATAATATTCTTTCCAGTTGAGCTTGCTGTTTAAAAAAAAAAAATGAAGTATTTCTGTAATTGTCTTCTCTGTTGCCTTTTGTACCCTAACAAAATGTCCTCCCTGACTGAAAAATCCACTAATTAATTCTGTTGAATTAAGACTTTTAACATCGAAGAGCCCTCTATTCAAAATCCAAATACCCTTAGAGATTTAATAATCATGCTGTTAAGTAATTAAACCTTAGTAAGAATTAGCTTATCAGATTGCTTTCCATCAACCACTAAGTGAGAAGCAATGGAGCACAGAGTAGAAGAGATGGGATGGGGTGGGAACCGGAACAGAAACAATCCTGAAGGCAACTGACAGAGTGTAACTAACTTTGTGGCATGAAATCCTGGATACCTGGTATAAATGGGGAGTATAACTACTAGAGCTGTAGATACCAGGAGAAAATCAATATTTCATAATTTTGTCATATTGACTTTGGCTAAAGACATAAGCTAACAGTCATTCTATGTTAATTGGTATTTTGCTTCTTTTATTCCCTTATTCTCTCAGTTTATAGATGATAGTATGCTCTGGTGTGCTCTTCTCTTGGCCTGTCACATAGTTTCATAGATTTCAGCTCAAAGACAAACAAATCAATACAATTCCCCATCAGTGAGGCTTCTCAGACCATTTCCACCACTTTCCAGACCTGGTAAATTTAGCCACTCTCCTTCTTGTACCTCAGTGTAATGTACGCAAGCTTATGTTATACAGTTATGACTCGTTTTTGTAAATTTTTTATATCTTCTTCCTTCTATCTATGTTATACTGGAATACAAAGTCATATTTATCTTTGCATTCCTGACATCTCTCACAAGGTCTAGATCTTGTGGTCATGACAATTAGGTACTTAGTAAACATTTAATGAATTAAGACCTGAGAAAACATGTGAATATGAATGTAAGTATATTTCTATATAACAATTATTTCATCTTCTCTCAATCAAGCTAGATAGTCATCTGTGTTTTTGCTATTAATACTTTTAAATTGTTTTATTATCCTTCACATTAATTTCATAGACTTCTTTTTAAAACAACATATCTGAAGCCAGAGACTGGAAGATAAAAGAAGTTTCACCAGGAGCACATAGTAACCTAGTGAGAAAAAAAACAAAAATAAATCAAACACCAAATGGTAAAACTTAAGCTATATTCTTTCAGTTAAAGAAACACAAATAGCTTTTCTTTAGATAAACAAATCTTTTTAACTTATATTACCAGTGGGCCAGTACATGATTATATTTTGTATTCCTATTGCTGAACAATATGTATAAGATCAATTCAGTGAATTTATTAGTCAAAATTAGAAAAAAACAGCAATCAGTGTTTTGAATATCAAAGGAGAAAGTCAGTCAGTTTACTGGCTGCATTTTCAAAATTTATTTTTTTTATTTAGTATTTAACTGGTTTTTCTGCCATGGTATAGACACATATGTGCTATATGAAGTGTCCATAGATTAGGCCATTTAAATGAAGGTATTTATATATTTTTGTGAGCCTTTGTTCATCATCATTATAATAGCATCTATCCCACACATGCTAATGCATAATATGACTTTATATACTTGACTCTGTTTTTCTCCCCCAATTTCACATTCTACTATCTTGGCAAGTCTGCATTTAATACATACCCTGGAAGATCACTTTTGCTTCTGTGGTTCTTGAAAATTTTACAAGTTTTGACCAAACAGGATGCAGAATTGTTTTTGAGTTTCTGCCATGAAATGTCTAATAACCCTGTCAGTCTTCTAAAAATACTGTGTTAATAAATTCTGACAATGTGCAAAACATAGTGAGAAGAGAAATGTTTTCGTCCCACGCAGCTTTTCTCCAAATGATAGAAGAGAGGGAGAGAAAGACCTTGCAATTAGGTCAGATAGGCCATTTCTTTGCCAAAAGATTATTTCTGAAACTTCCATTTCCAAACTCTATCTGAGGAGGATCATTATAAAGGTCTGAAACAAGGAAAACTCTACTACGGGTTTGGAAGCACAGACAACAATATAAAAACTAGCCCATAAGAGAAACTTTGTTATTTTAAAATTTTGATAGCTAGCTTTCTGAAGCTTTTCCTTTCACCTAGTTTCATAACTTTTAACACTAAATCAAGTCCTATCTTTTTGGATGGGTGTTTTTCATTGTAAGCTACTAGATGGCACAGCATTATGACCCCTTATAATAGAGAATGGTGCATGAGTGGAGTGCTGTGTGTGTGTGCGTACAGACACATACTGAAGCAGACGCACACACACACACAAAGCAGTTTTCTTCTTCCAACATCTATTGCAGAGTTAGTTAAAACTAAAGCATAAGGAAAGCCATGAGGATCAACCATTGAGTAATTCATTACTGAGGCTTTGATGGTATGTTGATTTATTTAATGGTATTGTTGGCTATGCAATCCTTATTATATTAGGAAAGGTCATGGGTACATATATACCTTTCTCATAAATGCTGCACATGGAAAAGAAAATCTAATTCCATGGGAAAATGGTAAAAATAAACAAATACCCATTTTCCTTAAGGCTGATCTGGAAACTCTTGGTGACTACTAATATATGACAAATGTTGAAAGCATTGTCTTTATACTTCTCTGAGTTACAACATTTATGACGGTGTTCTTCTAAAAGCCATGACATCAGAAGCACCCCAGGAGCCTACAATCACAGCTGTTACAAATGCAAGCTTTTGACTGCAAGGTAGTGAAGAGCAGGCTGGTGGATCAACCCTCAAAGCTTTGCTTTTGAAATTAAATTCATGCAGTTAGGTTCAGGCAAAACTGAACTGGTGTGTACCAGGCACCATGCAGCACCTCACAGCATAGATTCTCCTGTGGTACAAGCAGTGTGACTTTGACCAGTTTATTCCCAGATTTACCTGCTCTGGATACCTTCCAAGCAGAGTAATCATATATATCAAAAATACTTAACAGTTTTGTGAAAGGTTTAAAAAAAGAAAAAGGGGAATTTGCTAAATCCTCTTTCCCTGTTAGACCTAATGAGTACCTCAAGATACTGCCTGTCTGAAGGGAGGAGGGATTCATGTTTAAAGTCATTATTCCACCTAACTCCATCAATTTCATGTCACCAACACATCAAAAGGTGCAATTTTCAGAAAGCTGTTTTCTGCTTCAGTCTTTTCATTGTTGTTTCACAACACACTTGCTTACTTAGGTGTTCCCAGCGCATTGCACCCTTGCAATGTATGCACTGTTTGGACATGATACGTTCCTGCTTTCAGTTAATTAATACATCATAAGGAAATTTCTAAATGACAAAGCCCCTGGATCTCACAAACAAGCCTAGGATATTATCCCCAAATCCTGTTTTCACTGGATTTTTTTTTTCTCATAATGTTTTTTATTTGTGTAAAATGCATTTTGATTTCAGTGCACACCATAAGAAAACTTGATATCCAAATAATATCAGCCATAATTCAAGTAAAGTAAACAAAATAGGAAGTAAACTCTAACATCCTAGCATTATTTTTTATCTTTCACATTCTTTACCACATCTCTTAGCACCTTATAGATACTTTTTTTTTTTTTTTTTAATTTTCCCTCCCATTGAAAGAACAGTCACAGTTAGGCTACATCTACAAGATGTAATAAAACTAAGTATCAGTATCGGGGAGCTCAATTCTCTTTTCAACTCTACCTGCTTATTACTATTTAAACTAATTGGGAAAGTCACAAACAATGGTTCTTTGTAAATCAAAGAGAAGGATTCAGGTGATTTTTTGTAAAAAAAAAAAAGTGTGCAAATGAACATGTGAGCATAAAAGTATTTTCATAAGCCAGTAAAAAATATATTTTGTATGGGGCATCCTTTAAACACATGCAAGCATATAATATATATATTTAAAATATATATATATATATATATATATATAAATTCAACATATATGTAAAGTTTTTTGAAAGTTGAATATATTCAAAGCCTCAGCTTGGGTTCAAAACATCAATGGTATCCCAGTCAAGCTAAGGGCACTCTTAGGTGTCTCATTCTCCAATTAAATACGGTTTTTATGTTAAACCTGATATATTTTGATAACAAAACTTGTTTGATTATTCAAAGATAATTTCAGGATAAGGACTATATTGTATGTTAAAAATTATGGAAATCTTGATTAAAAACCTAAAATGCCCATTGAGGGTTAAATTAATAATTGAAGTTAGGTACTTCAAAAGTGATTAAAGATATTAAATATGTAGTCCATGATTTAAACTGAACAATATTATTTGTAATTTTTAAAAGCAAATGGTCTAGGGATTCCATGTGTCGATAGAAATTATTAATGATTTTCTTTACAAAACTCTTGAGATTTACAACTTAAGCTTGCTAAGTCACTTCAGTCATGTCTGACTCTTTTGCAACCCCATGGACTGTAATCCACCAGGCTCCTCTGTCCATGGGATTCTCCAGGCAAGAATACTGGCATGGGTTGCCATTTCCTTCTTCAGGGGATCTTCCCAACCCGCAGGTCAAACCCATATCTCTTACACCTCCTGCATTGGCAGGTGGGTTCTTTACTACTAGTGTTACCTGGGAAGACACAATTTAAGCTTAATGGTACAATTGCCCACTGTAACAGTGAGGAAAATAGAATTATGTGTGTGCATATGTACTTGTTTGGGAAATAATGCTACACTGATGTCTTTCTTCTCTTGTCTCTCTCTCTAGAAAATTAAGAAAGTTTCTTTGTATATTATGAAACTAAGGGAGTGCACAGTCATATTAAACTCTCAAAAACAGGCTTTTCAAAAACATTTACATGAAGCAGTCCTTAAAATTTAAATCACATGCTAGTGTGAAAATCCTCAAGAAAGAGAGAAATAAGGAAGGTTCCTCTGTACCAGTGGCAATGATGGCGTCACATGGAGAACAAGTAAGGAACTTCCCTCATGTCTCAGTAGGTACAGAAAGTGCCTGCAAAGTAGGTGACCCTGGTTTGATCCCTGAGTCAAGGAGATTCCTCTGCAGAAGGGAATGGCAACCCACTCCAGAGTATTCTTGCCTGGAGAATTCCATGGACAGAGGAGCCTGGCGGGCTACAGTGCATGGGGTCACAAAGGGTCAGACACGACTGAGCTACTAACACTTACTTACTTACTTATCTAAAGCTTCCCCAACGGCTCAGCGGGTAAAGAATCTGCCCACAAGTGTCTGGATGCTACTGTGTGCTTGCATGCTCAGTCGTTAAATCTGTCCAACACTGCAACCCCATGGGCTGTAGCCCACCAGACGCCTCTGTTTATGGGATTTTTCAGGCAAGAATACTGGAGTGGATTGTTGTTTTCTTCTCCAGAGGATGCTGCTTGTTTCATTCTACTATAGACCAGTCATGCCAGAATTGCTGCTAAAGGTGCATCAGGCCATTCCTGAAACCCAGCTAGGGGAAAAGTTATTAGGTGCACACATATAGGCCAGCCTCTGAGTATTTCCTCCTTCAAATTCTGTACCATTTGCTAGATGATTACAACGCACACAAAAGACCCAGGAAATATCTGCAGCTGCAGAAGAGGCACTGGGGAGTTCCCCATGAAACTCAGCCAACTGGTGGGGTGTAAGAAAGAAGAGGTAAAATACACATTATAACAATGATCTTTGCCTTGAAGTTCTCCATACCCATTTATTTCCTTAACTATCTTAGTAAGAACAAGTCCAAAGCTTGAGTTCTTACCCATATCCAAACATATGGTATGACACAGCATATATTTACCTTAATACTTCTAGGGTGGAATGAAATCATAAAGTGCATTAATAAAACATCTCAGGATTGAAAAGATTATAAAAGTAGGCAGGCACACTAAACAGTATACCACAGAGAAAGCAGAGTTAATGGGTCAGAAAAAAACATATAAAACAGACAATTTCCTTGAAGAAAAACATAAAACAGCATTCAGTCAGTTCAGTTCAGTTGCTCAGTCGTGTCCGACTCTTTGTGACCCCATGAATCACAGCACGCCAGGTCTCCCTGTCCATCACCAACTCCCAGAGTTCACTGAGACTCACGTCCATCGAGTCAGTGATACCATCCAGCCATCTCATCCTCTGTCGTCCCCTTCTCCTCCTGCCCCCAATTCCTCCCAGCATCAGAGGCTTTTCCAATGAGTCAACTCTTCACATGAGGTGGCCAAAGTACTGGAGTTTCAGCTTTAGCATCGTTCCTTCCAAAGAAATCCCAGGGCTGATCTCCCTCAGAATGGACTGGTTGGATCTCCTTGCAGTCCAAGGGACTCTCAAGAGTCTTCTCCAACACTACAGTTCAAAAGCATCAATTTTTCTGTGCTCAGCTTTCTTCACTGTCCAACTCTCACATCCATACATGACCACAGGAAAAACCATAGCCTTGACTAGACGGACCTTTGTTGGCAAAGTAATGTCTCTGCTTTTGAATATGCTATCTAGGTTGGTCACAACTTTTCTTCCAAGGAGTAAGCATCTTTTAATGTCATGGCTGCAGTTACCATCTGCAGTGATTTTGGAGCCCTCCAAAATAAAGTCTGACACTGTTTCCACTGTTTCCCCATCTATTTCCCATGAAGTGATGGGACCAGATGCCATGATCTTCGTTTTCTGAATGTTGAGTTTTAAGCCAAATTTAGGTACCATTAAAGATGACACAAACAGAGATCTGGGTACTAAAATTGAAACAATTGTTGAAATAATGAACTCAGTGGATAGTTTGAATAGTCAAATGGCAAAATGTATGAGCTGAAAAATAAACTCAAAGAATTTGCTAAAAATGCATCAGAAAACAATTAAAAGAGTTAAAAGAAAAACTATAATTGGAAATGCTGAATGAAACAAAAAATAGTAAAGGATAGAATAGGAAATAATTGAAGAAATCATAATAAAATATCATAAAAATGAAAAAAAGATTAAGGTATTAGCTATAAAGGATATCTTAAAAAAGGAAAGAAAGAAAACACAACCAGGCCCTTATGGTTAAATTTGAAAATTATTTCCAAAGAAGGAACTTCTTAGAAAGAAGTCAGATTCCTGAGAAGAAGTGATAAAAGACAAGGTATTGGAATATTTTTAAAATAACAAAGCAAAATAACTTGGAACTTAGAATTTTATAGCCAGAAAAATTGCCATTAAAAGGCAAGTGTTAAATGCATTCTGAAGGATATACATACATAAAAGTTACCACACAAACGTCCTCTTTGAAAGCATTTTTAAAAACGTACTCCTATTTTGTTAGTGTAGCTGCTGTATAAGACAGAGAGCTCAGCACAGTGCTCTGTGATGATCTAGAGAGGTGAGATGGGGGAGGGAAGCTCAAGGGGGAGGTGATGTATATATTCCCAGGTGGTGCAGTGGTAAAAAATCCACCTGTCAATGCAGGAGATGCATGATTGATCCCTGGACTGGGAAGATCCCCTGGAAGAGAAAATGCAACCCATTTCAATATTCTGGCCTGGAAAATTCCATGGACAGAGGAACCTGGTGGGCTACAGTCCATGGGGTCACAGAGTCAGACACAACTGAGCTCACATGCACACATACACATAGCTGGTTCACTTTGTTGTACAGCAGAAGCTAACACAATATTGTAAAGCGATTATACTCCAATAGTAAAATTTTTAAAAAATGTACTCCTAAGGACTGATGCTAAAGCTGAAACTCCAATACTTTGGCCACCTCATGCGAAGAGTTGACTCATTGGAAAAGATTCTGATGCTGGGAGGGATTGGGAGCAGGAGGAGAAGGGGACAACAGAGGATGAGATGGTTGATGGCATCACTGACTCGATGGACGTGAGTCTGGATGAAGTCCGGGAGTTGATGATGGACAGGGAGACCTGGCGTGCTGTGATTCATGGGGTCACAAAGAGTCGGACACGACTGAGTGACTGAACTGAACTGAAGAGGAATTATAAAAATAATAAATGGTAGACTACAAATTTAGAAGTTTCTTATGGTTGAAATAAGTATTAATTTTAAAAATATAAAAAGAACACAATCAGCATAGTTCAGAATTTATACTTTAGAAGGAACCATGGAGAAAACAGTAGCAAAAAAGGAGAAAAGAGGACATTATGAGTCACAGTTCTCACTTATTTGCGAAAAGACATAAATATTAACATGCTTAAGAAAATAATATGGAAAATGAGCTTGAAGTTTTAAAGTGGGATATAATCAGCTAAAGAATAAAATATAGCATAGATAATGTTTAAATATTCATCTATTCAGTAACAAAAAAGAAAGCAAACTGAATAAAATTTGAAATAAAATTTAAATTGAAAATTGAATAAAAGCAATTAGGTATCATATATAAGAATTTAACATTCATTTTCCAGAAAATTAATGTCTCAACAGAAAATAAGGAAGTAAATATTCAGTAGATTTTATTTTTTTCTTCCAGTTTTATTGAGATACTGAAATAATTTTAGTGAACAATCTAGTAGATTTTAATATCAGTAGGTATGTAATGTTATACATATACATGACATATATATATATACAGACATGAGGTGAAGGGAAGTTGACTCAGTAATGTCTTGCTCTTTGAGACCCCATGGACTATACAGTCCATGGAATTCTCCAGGCCAGTATACTGGAGTGAGTAGCCTTTCCCTTCTCCAGGGGATCTTCCCAACCCAGGGACTGAACCCAGGTCTCCCACATTGTAGGCAGATTCTTTACCACCTGAGCACAAGGGATGCCCAAGAATACTGGAGTGGGTAGCCTATCCCTTCTCCAGGGGATCTTTCCAACCAAGGAATCAAACTGGGGTCTCCTGCATTGCAGGCAAATTCTTTACCAACTAAGCTATGAAGGAAGCCCCTATATATATATATATATATACACACACGCACACACACACACATATATATACACATATATATGTATATATATATATACACACACACACACACATATGCTTAACAAATAGAGCCATACATATTAATCTATTATACCTCTTCACATATGATAAATTTTAAAATGTATCTGTTTTTGTTCTCCTATATTTATGCTACTGTTATCATGTATTTAATTCTAAACATTGTATAAAATCTATAGTACATTATAACTTTTTGAATTAAACAGTAAATTATCTTCTGAAGCATTTCAAACTAAGGAAATAATGTATTTTCTGTTCACATGCATTTTCTTATTTTCTTAGTGCAGATCATGATTTTAATCTGAAATTATACTGTTTCTGCCATAAAACATTCCTTAGCTAACTTGTAGTGCATTTTGTTTGAAACATTTTTTGCACGAAACATTTTTTGCACAGCTTTTGTTTATTTAAAAAACAAGTCTTTCATTTGGCTTCATTTTAGAATGATATTTTTTGCTGGATATAGAATCCTAAGTTGATGGTTTTCCTTCTTTCAGCACTTTAAAGATCTCATTCCATTGTTTCCTGGCTTGCATCATTTCAATAAGAATTTTTCTCTTATTCTTATCTTTGCTTCTTTGTATATAATGTTCCCATCCCCTTAATCTTCTCTGGCAGCTTTTCAGCAGTTTGACTTTGATGTTACCATTGTTAGTACGTTTGTTTAATTTTGATGAAGTTATCTCAGATTCATGGAAACATGGTTTGTTTTCTTTCATTAATTTTGGAAAACTGTCATCTATGGCTTTTTCAAGTGTTTCTTCCACTTTTCCCCTCTCTTCTTTAACTCCTATTACATGCATTTTAGGCTGTTTTAGAGTGCCTCACAGCTCTTGGATGCAGTTTTTTTTTTTTTTTAATATATATACTGTTGGTGATCTTCATGTTTTACTTTAGATAACTCTTTGACCTCAGTTCAGTCACTCAGTCGTGTCTGACTTTTGCGACCCCATGGACTGCAGCATTCCAGGCTTCCTGTCCATCACCAACTCCTGGAGCTCACTCAAATTCATGTTCATCAAATCGATGATGCCATCCAACCATCTCATCCTCTGTCACCCCCTTCTACTCCTGCCTTCAGTCTTACCCAGCATCAGGGGCTTTTCCAATGAGTTAGTTCTTCATATCAGGTGGTCAAAGTACTGGAATTTCAGCTTCAGCATCAGTCAATCTGATGAATATTCAGGATTGATTTCTTTTAGGATTGATTGGTTGGTTCTTCATGCAGTCCAAAGGACCCTCAAGAGTCTTCATCAACACCACAGTTCAAAAGCATCAATTCTTTTGCACTCAGCTTTCTTTATAGTCCAATTCTCGCATCCATATATGACTACTGGAAAAACAATAGCTTAGACTAGACAGACCTTTGTTGGCAAAGTAATGTCTCTGCTTTTTAATATGCTGTCTAGATTGGTCACAGCTTTTCTCCCAAGGAGCAAGCATCTTTTAATTTCATGGCTGCAGTCACCAACTGCAATGATTTTGGAGCCCAGGAAAATAAAGTCTGTCCCTGTTTCCATTGCTTTGCCAACTATTTGCCATGAAGTGTTGGGGCTGGATGCCATGATCTTAGTTTTTTGAATGTTGAGTTTTAGGCCAACTTTTTCACTCTCTTCTTTCACTTTCATCAAGAGGCTCTTTAGTCTTCTTTACTTTCTGCCATAAAGGTGGTGTCATCTACATATCTGAGTTTATTGATATTTCTCCCAACAATCTTGAAAGTACAGATTGTGCTTCATCCAGCCCAGCATTTCTCATGATGTGCTCTGCATGTAAGTTAAATAAGCAGGGTGAAAAATACAGCCTTGACATACTCCTTTCCCAATTTGGAACCAGTCTGTTTTTCCATGTCCAGTTTGACCTAAGTTATCCTTTATCTCTTGATGGTGAATTATATTTTCTTTTTTCCCTCCTTCCCTTCCTTCTTTCAAAGGTGTGTCTTACATTTGATTGAATGCTGAATGTCACTTGCAGAAAAATGATAAGGACTGCAATAACCACTATTTTTGCCAGAAATAGGCATACAGCTTTTTCTGTCACAGCTTTAATATGGGACATTAAATCAGTCAAGTTAAGCATTTATTTGGGTTAAATTGTTTTTCTCTCTCTTTCTCCCCATGCACTCACACACACACACACACTCAAACCACATTACCTATACACTGTCAGATTGATTAAATATTAAATATCAAAACAAAAATTAACTAGAAGACAATGTGAGTATGCATGCATCTGATATCGAGGCAAAGACCTTCTTTAGTGAACACATAAAAAGAAGAAAACACAAGGGAATACATTAATTTTGATCATCAATTATAAAAGTTTAATAAAATAAAAATAACCATGACAAATTTCAAAAAGGAAAATGCAGCTTAATGGACAATGAATGAATATACTTAATAGAATATGTATTAAAAATATTTTTATAAATCACTGAAGAAACAACTTCAAAGAAAATACATGAATACCTATGAAACACCATATATTGACAGATTTAAGTTTCCTGAGAAGATTTTGAGGTTTAGATTTTCACAATAAATTAACAAGGACTTATAGAACTAAAGTATCTTGCCTCATAGTAGCATATATTGAAGTAGAAAATATGTAACTCACCCCTGGGACATTCAATTCCCAAAGAATTTGCTCTTAATTTCACACCAGTGTTTCTCAAAGTGTGGGATCCAGATCAGCAACATCAGCATCCCCTAAGAACTTGTTAAAAAGACAAAAATTTAAACCCCATTCCAGACCTACTAGCCCAGAAGCCCTGGAGGCGAGCTGAGCAATTTGTTTTAACCGGAACTTCATATGATCCCGAGACACACTAAACGTGAGAATCACTGCTCTGGACTATCCTGGGGCTTGTCTAGCTACTCCCACGTGCCTTGTGATTATGTCTAAAATATCAGTTGAGTATTAAAATGATTTACAGATAGAAACAACTATCAGAGTTAAGGGAAGAGACAATGCTGAGAGGAAGGTCACTGTAGTAGCCAAATGTAATATAGATTCAGTATTGACCTCCAGAAAAGAGACTGAAATCTTGACATATTCCACCAGATCTACTAAAAATAATATCAGATGGTAAAGGAATTTTGACAACATCTGTTTCTTTATTCTACTTAGAAAGAGGTGAGTAAATTATCTGCCTCATTAAAATTACCCTTCACTAAAGGTACCAACAATATTTTTTTAAGGTTTTTTTTTTTTTTTTTTTTTTACAATAAGAGTTTCAGAGTTTGCTATCACCCAAATCCAGTGATTAACAGTCATAGTTTGAGATCAGGGTATGAACTCTTGCTACACTAGTTAAAAATCCTGTGAACTTGAGTAAGGTTCATCATTGCCCTATACCCTGATTTCTCAATCCATAAAATAGGATAATATATAACCATCCTTTTAATATGAATCAGTGAAGACATAGAATAAAAGTAATTTTCCTAATATGTGGACTAATTTCACTTGATATAAATTATCTTTGAAACTAGCATAAGAACATCTCCAGTCTCTAAGCTGTTGTATACTGTGTTAAGAAATGTGATCACAAACATACATTTTAGAAAAATGTGCATCTGATGGAACACTTGTGCCTTTAATAATAAAGTTTCATTGATCTCCATTATAATTTCAAAATTTTGCTCAAATTAAAAAAATTCCTCAGAGATTATAAACATTAAACTTAACCATTCAAAAAGCGTGCAGATATTGTCAGAATACAGATTATGTGCATTTATTCTTCTATATAGTGCTACGAGGAAAGTTGGTTAAATGCACAACTGATCCACATAATGTTGGCACAATTATTAAATGCTGAACACTATATCTGTTTTTTTCCCTTGCATACCCTCTAGTTTTTAACATATAATGGCTCTTATAGTGAATTAAAATAAAACAAATGATTATGTTTTCCACTGATTCTATGGCAATAATAAACAACCATACTGATTATGTCAAATAATTATGCAGAATTAACCACCTAGAGGGATTTCCTGGTAGCTCAGCTGGTAAAGAATCGTCTGCAATGCAGGAGACCCAGTTTGATTCCTGGGTCGGGAAGATCCCATGGAGAAGAGATAAGCTACCCACTCCAGTGTTCTTGGGCTTCCCTTGTGGCTCAGCTGGTAAAGAATCTGCCTGCAATGCGAGAAGACCTAGGTTCGATCCCTGGGCTAGGAAGATCCCCTGGAGAAGGGAAAGGCTACCCACTCTAGTATTCTGGCCTGGAAAATTCTGGCCGGGAGACCCCTGTGTAGTCCATGGGGTCACAAAGAGTCGCACACAACTGAGCAACTTTTCACTTCACCAGCTAGAAGAAACACATGAAGATTTTCTTTTAGGCAGACCTGATGCATCGTGAGTAAATTGACTTGATTTAAACTTCAGTTCAATTCAGTTCAGTCACTCAGTCGTGTCCAACTCTTTGTGACCCCATGAATCACAGCACGCCAGGCCTCCCTGTCCATCACCAACTCCCGGAGTTCACTGAGACTCACATCCATCGAGTCAGCGATGCCATCCAGACATTTCATCCTCTGTCCTCCCCTTCTCCTCCTGCCCCCAATCCCTCCCAGCATCAGAGTCTTTTCTAATGAGTCAACTCTTCGCATGAGGTGGCCAAAGTACTGGAGTTTCAGCTTTAGCATCATTCCTTCCAAAGAAATCCCAGGGCTGATCTCCTTCAGAATGGACTGGTTGGATCTCAGTATTACAATATCTTTTAGAAGCAAGTCCTCTTCCTGCTGTTTTACACTTTAATTACTTCTTTAATTGACTCATTAGTTGACTGGCTTATCACTACTGGATATAAGTACCTGTTCAAAGTAGGGGGAAGCTAATTGAAGCAGTAGTCTTTGAATGCTGCCTGACTGAAACCCAGCAGCTGGATGCTGGACTTGGAAGCACAGCTGAAGGGCTTCAAAGTCCACATATTAAATAACAGAAAGTGAAACTATACCACCAGCATTATTTATTAAATACACTCCAAGTAAATTGCACTAAATCATAACCTACAATGCTTGGTTGATCATTTTCTTTCCCTACTTAAAACCATTCTTACTTCATGAGACTTGATTTCAGAGACACTGTACTGCTAATGGCAGTCTCCCCACCACTTTCTTGCCACTTGTGAACCTTACATAGCATCTCATGAGCAAAATGTGATATGGGCATTTAAAAGGAAGAAGGTTATGAGCACATGGGACTTGAGCAGAAAAAAATAAAAACCTCCTAAGTATTTATATACAGTTTAAGAACTCTTACCTCATATATAAATTCTGACACATTTAAAATATCATACCTTTTAGAGTCACTCCTTCTGCACCTTAATTCATCTCTATGTAAGCCATATATTTCCCTGGTTCAACAAGAGACAATAGTAGTATTGCATAATTAGGAAGTAATTTATCAAGTGATGATGTTCTCATAACTCTCTCTGTAAAAGATTTAGGCTTTACTCGATACTTAACAGCATTTAATGGAGGTTTAAAGGTCGAGAAGATTGAAGAAGAGCTGACAGCCTAAGTACTGCCAAGTTCCCTCAGATGAAGGAGGAGAATTGTTCCTCCTGACTCAGGGAAACTTTGTTCAGGCCATCAGACATGCTTTCCTCAGGTAGCCTCCTTCACTTTCCCTAGAATGGGAACCACTACCTTTTCTTCTCTTCAGTCGTAGTTTTGATTGAAATTTAATGAGGCAAAAACAAAGTGCTAATAAACAAGAATTGAGGTAATTAATAAGCAATAATCTTTATACCTTCTATTTCTATTTAACTTAAGGACTTCATGGCGCTATAATGAAGCAACCAAGGTAACTGTGAGTGTGTAAATGACATAACCGGAGGCAGTGATGGGGAATGTTCTCAGTTTTGTAATAGAGGAGAGATTTGGAGGGAGAATGTTGCAATTCTTGATGTCAATCAGCTAGAATCATGAGAACCATACTGATTATTTCACTATTTAACATGATGAAAGGAAAATACCATACACTGGGAGATTATTAACTATCAGGGACTCTACTAGGCTTTTGAATATGTGTTCTTACTTAAGCCTCAAAGCAATGCTTTGATTTCAGTTTACATCATCTGAATCCCAGAATAGTTATATAGGTTGGGATTACACATCTAACAGGAGATGCAGCAGAGGAGGAAACTCAGCTCTTTGGACTCCAATGCCATTTTTACTATTTGACTTTTGTTTTTTCAAAACAGATTGAAGGATTATTTAGCATTTTAACTAGATTTCAGCATGTTTTATGAAAACAACAAAAGACTGATAGCAAAGTTCTAGTCTCACATTGGATTTTAGCTGGTGTAACTTTAAGGACAATATACTATCTGGTCTTTTGTTTCCCTGACTATAATTTAAATAGAGTAGAATCTCTATAACAACATTTGTTGACCCTAAATATCTGCTTAAATTTACATTTATGTAAGAGAAATAAGGTGCAAGCTGGGAAAATATATGAGTAATAAAGCAAAAGAAATAATATTTCAGTTCAGTTCAGTAGCTCTGTCATGTCCGACTCTTTGTGACCGCATGAACCACAACACACCAGGCCTCCCTGTCCATCACCAACTCCCAGAGTCCACCCAAACCCATGTCCATTGAGTCAGTGATGCCATCCAACCATCTCATCCTCTGTCATCCCCTTCTTGTCCTGCCCTCAATCTTTCCCAGCATCCAGGTCTTTTCAAATGAGTCAGGTCTTCACATCAGGTGACCAAAGATTGGAGTTTCAGCTTCAACATCAGTCCTTCCAATGAACATCCAAGACTGATCTGCTTTAGGATAGACTGGTTGGATCTCCTTGCAATCCAAGGGACTCTTGAGAGTTTTTTCCAACACCACAGTTCAAAAGGATCAATTCTTAGGCATTCAGCTTTCAGTCCAACTCTCACATCCATACATGACCACTGGAAAACCATAGCCTTGACTACATGGACCTTTGTTGACAAAGTAATGTCTATGCTTTTTAATACGCTGTCTAAGTTGGTCTTAAATTTCCTTCCAAGGAGGAAGTGTCTTTTAATTTTCTGGCTGCAATCACCATCTGCATTGATTTTGGAGCCCCAAAAGATAAAGTCAGCCATTGTTTCCACTGTTTCCCCATCTATTTGCCATGAAGTGATGGGACCGGATGCCATGATGTTAGTTTTTTAAATGTTGAGCTTTAAGCCAACTTTTTCACTCTCCTCTTTCACTTTCATCAAGAGGCTCGTTAGTTCTTCTTCACTTTCTGCCATAAGGGTGGTGTCATCTGCATATCTGGGGTTATTGATATTTCTCCCGGCAATCTTAACTCGAGCTTGTGCTTCCACCAGCCCAGCATTTCTCATGATGTACTCTGCATGTAAGTTAAATAAGCAGGGTGATAATATATAGCCTTGACGTACTCCTTTTCCTATTTGGAACCAATCTGTTGTTCCATGTCCAGTTCTAACTGTTGCTTCCTGACCTGCATACATATTTCTCAAGAGGCCCGTCAGGTGGTCTGGTATTCTCATCTCCTTCAGAATTTTCCACAGTTTATTGTGATCCACACAGTCAAAGTTTTTGGCATAAAGCAGAAATAAATGCTTTTCTGAAACTCTCTTGCTTTTTTGATTATCCAGCAGATGTTGGCAATTTGATCTCTGGTTCCTCTGCCTTTTCTAAAACCAGCTTAAACATCTATAAGTTCACGGTTCACGTATTGCTGAAGCCTGGCTTGGAGAATTTTGAGCATTACTTTACTAGTGTGTGAGATGACTGCAATTTGTGTGGTACTTTGAGCATTCTTTGGCATTGCCTTTCTTTGGGATTGGAATGAAAATTGACCTTTTCAAGTCCTGTGGCCACTGCTGAGTTTTTCAAATTTGCTGATATATTGAGTGCAGCACTTTCACAGCATCATCTTTTAGGAAATAGCTCAACTGAAATTCCATCACCTCCACTAGCTTTGTTCGCAGTGATACTTCCTAAGGCCCACTTGACTTCACATTCCAGGATCTCTGGCTCTAGGTGAGTGTGAGTGATCACACCATCCAGATTATCTGGGTCGTGAAGATCTTTTTTGTACAGTGCTTCTGTGTATTCTTGCCACCTCTTCTTAATATCCTCTGCTTCTCTTAGGTCCATACAATTTCTGTCCTTAATAGCCCATCTTTGCATGAAATGTTCCCTTGGTATGTCTAATTTTCTTGAAGAGATCTCTAGTCTTTCCTATTCTATTGTTTTCCTCTATTTCTTTGCATTTATCAGTGAGGGAGGCTTTCTTATCTCTCCTTGCTATTCTTTGGAAATCTGCATTCAAATGGATATATCTTTCCTTTTCTCCTATGCTTTTCGCTTTCCTTCTCTTTACAGCTATTTGTAAGGCCTCCTCAGACAGCCATTTTGCTTTTGTGCATTTCTTTTTCTTGGGGATTGTCTTGGTTCCTGTCTTCTGTACAATGTCATGACCCTCCATCCATAGTTCTTCAGGCACTCTGCCTATCAGGTCTAGTCCCTTACATCTATTTCTCACTTCCACTGTATAATCATAAGGGATTTGATTTAGTTCATACCTGAATGGTCTAGTGGTTTTCCCCACTTTCTTCACTTTAAGTCTGAATTTGGCAATAAAGAGTTCATGATCTGAGCCACAGTCAGCTCCCAATCTTGTTTTTGCTGACTGTATAGAGCTTCTCCATCTTTGGCTGCAAAGAATATAATCAATCTGATTTCAGTGTTGACCATCTGGTATTATCCATGTGTAGAGTCTTCTCTTGTGTTGTTGGAAGAGGGTGTTTGCTATGACCAGTGTGTTGTCTTGGCAAAACTCTATTAGCCTTTGCCCTGCTTCATTCTGTACCCCAAGGCCAAATTTGCCTGTTACTCCAGGTATTTCTTGACTTCCTACTTTTGCATCCCAGTCCCCTATAATGAAAAGGATATCTCTTTTGGGTGCTGGCTCTAAAAGATCTTGTAGGTCTTCATAAAACCATTCAACTTCGGCTTCTTCAGCATTACTGGTCGGAGCATAGACTTGGATTACCTTGATTTTGAATGGTTGCCTTGGAAACTAACAGAGACCATTCTGTCGTTTTTGAGATTGCATCCAAGTACTGCATTTTGGACTCTTTTGTTGACTATGATGGCTACACCATTTCTTCTAAGGGATTCCTGCCCACAGTAGTAGATATAATGATCATCTGAGTTAAATTCATCCATTCCAGTCCATTTGAGTTCGCTGATTCCTAGAATGTTGATGTTCACTCTTGCCGTCTCCTGTTTGACCACTTCCAATTGCCCTGATTCATGGACCTAACATTCCAGAGTCCTATGCAATATTGCTCTTCACAGCAAAGGACCTTGCTTTTATCTCCAGTCCCATCCACACCTGCATGTTGTTTTTGCTTTGGCTCCATCCCTTCATTCTTTCTGGAGTTATTTCTCCACTATCTCCAGTAGCATATTGGCCACGTACCAACCTGGGGAGTTCATCTTTCAGTGTCTTATCTTTTTGCCTTTTCATACTGTTCATGGGGTTCTCAAGACAAGAAAACTGAAGTGGTTTGCCATTCCCTTCTCCAGTGGACCACATTCTGTCAGACCTCTTCACCATGACCCAACCATTTTGAGTGGCCCCAAGGGGCATGGCTAAGTTTCATTGAGTTAGACAAGGCTGTGGTTCATGTGATCAGATTGGCTAGTTGTCTGTGATTGTGGTTTCAGTCTGTCTGTGGTCTGATGCCCTCTCTCAGAGCCTACCATCTAACTTGGGTTTCTGTTACCTTAGATGTGGGGTATCTCTTCACTGCTGTTCCAGCAAAGTGCAGCCATTGCTCCTGACTTTGGACATGGGGTAGCTCCTCTCTCCCGCTGCCCCTGACCTTGGACATGGGGTATCTCCTCTCAGCTGCCACCCCTGAACTTGGACGTGGGGTAGCTCCTCTTTGCTACTGCTCCTGTGCCGTCACAGCCTATTTAAGTACATTAATATTATAATCTATTCCCTTTTAAATATTATTTCATGAATCAACGATATTTTTGTGCTCTTGATATGTGGCAAAAACTGTTACTAGAAATGGAATGGTGAATGAAGGTCAGAATCCTTGTTTTCTTTAAATTTGTTCTAGTTGGATGGAAAAGGGGACTTTTAAGGAGAGGAAAGGCATACAGTAAATAAACAGATGAAGAAATAAAAAAAATTCAGAAAGTTACATGTGACAGGTGACTGTAGATGGCTTCTCCAAAGAAGTGGAATTTTGAGTGAGATGTAAGTGTTGTTGGAGTAATACGGATATAAAGCCTTGTGAAGAACATTCCAGGCAGAGGGAAAAGCAAATGCAAAAGGCATGACACTGGAAAAAATTGGTATGTTTGAGAAACTGAGAGAACTAATTGGTGGAGTCACATCAGAGTTGGTCAGTCAATGTGCTGATGTGGATTGAGTTCCTTTCTGCCATGTTTATTTGCCTCAATGTCCCTTGGTGATACAATTATATCTCTGCTGCTGCTGCTGCTAAGTCACTTCAGTCGTGTCCGACTCTGTGCGACCCCACAGACGGCAGCCCACCAGGCTCCCCAATCCCTGGATTCTCCAGGCAAGAACACTGGAGTGGGTTGCCATTTCCTTCTCCAATGCAGGAAAGTGAAAAGTGAAAATGAAAGTGAAGTCGCTCAGTCATGTCTGACTCTTCGTGACCCCATGGACTGAAGCCTACCAGGCTCCTCTGTACATGGGATTTTCCAAGCAAGAGTACTGAAGTGGGTTGCCATTGCCTTTTCTGAAGTATATGTCTAAAATTTATTAATTCTAAATGGAAAGTGATACAAAATATAATATTTAAATTCATATTACCAGAAAACCTATCTTAAACTATAATAAAAAGTTAAAAATCTGTTGGAATAATTATCAAATTATATATATATGTGCTCTTAATCTTTCAGAGAAAAAAGTGCAAAGAAAAATATTACTGGAGTAACAGTCATCTAGAACTCATAGGTTTATTAGGTATATTTTGTATAATGTAAGCTATGATATGTACTAGATTAAAAAGAAGGGATGGTTGGAGGAGAAGGTTAAAATGTTCAGAAAATAACCTTGAAATGGTTTTCCAAAATGTTAAGTTTGACAGGCAGTAGTTTAAGAAAGCATCTTTAAAAGCAATTCTAAAGGAAATTAGAGTTGGCTTAGTAAACATTTTCATTAACTCAGCATATTTCCCTAAGGACCCAAGTGGCCAACCTATACCTCAATACTTCCCCCACTTTTCTTCCCACTTGCTTAAGATGAGGTTAACTTTTAACAGATAGAAAATGTGCAAATGAAGTAATCCAAAATCATTCTAAATCAGATATTGTGGCAGGTCACTAAATGTTGTTAGGTTTGTTTTAGTTATTAAATATTATTATCTTTTACAGTGTAAAATGAGAATAGAACTTTAAGGCAAATGCTAATTAAACCAAGATTTTTAAAAAATCAATATTGTTTTTTTACTGAAACATATAGCAAATTACAAATGCAAATTAGTCATCTAAAAACTATACTAAATAAACTAAGATTATGTATTATAATGCTATATTATAACAATATAACACTAAAATATAAGAGGTTGGGCACCTGTTTCTTCATAGCATCAATATACCAAAAAAGATGCAGTCAATTATTTTTAGATAAGTGGTATAAAATACATTTGATATTCTTAATTTAACAAATGCTTCTTTGTTGACACACATTACTGAATGTGGAAATTCATAAGTTGCAAATGATCTTAGCTATATCATCCATTAAGTCATAATTCAGACATATATTCTCATCAGTTAGAATTATTTTCCCAATTGTAAAATAATTTTACAATTATTTTTGTATTATTTCTATTTTTAAATAAGTAAGAATTCTATAATCTACCTTTCTTTAATAGTTTTTGTCCTGAGCATGATTCTCCAATATAAATAGAGATAGAACAATATTAAACATCATTCTTTAATTTGGTGGAGGAGAAGGAGGCAACAGATGATGAGATTTTGGATAGCATCATGGACTCAATGGATATGAGTTTGAGCAAACTCCAGAAGATAGTGAAGGACAGGGAAGTCTGGCATGCTGCAATCCACAGGTCACAAAGAGGACATGACTAAATAACTGAACAACAAATGCAGGAAAGACATTTGGTTGAAATTATTTGAGATTACTATTAAGAGTTAGAATTGTATTTCCTATACTTCTTGTCTTAGCTTGGACTGCTGAAACAAACATACCATAGATGAAGTGGCTTATAAACAACAGAAATGTATTTCTCACAGTCTGGAAAGTTGAAGGCCAAGATCAGGGTGGCATCATGGTTGGGTTCTGGAGACAGCCCTCTGCCAGGTTGTATTGCTCGTCCTCATATGGCAGAGAGCAGAGAGAGGAAGCTAACACTCCCTGTGACCCCTGTACAGACACTAATTCTCCTCATGAGGGCTCCGCCTCAGGACCTCATCTAATCAAAATTACCTCCAGAAAAACCACTTTGTAATATCATCACACTGCTAGTAGGGTTTCAACATATGAATTGGTGGGAGGGGGGGACAAAGACACTGAACCAAGTATTTTCAAAGTCCCAAACTGGCAAAACCTCTTCACTTTCTCTTCAAGCTCAGCTCAGTGCTCCTCCACTTTAAAAAAAAAAAAAAAGCTTTTTAAAAGAATCTCAAATCTTTCGTTCTACAGTCTCATTATGTCCACAGATGAAGAACTGAAGCACTGTTCATGGGAACACCCACGCATGTTCCAAAAGGGATGGATAAAGAAGGTCAGTCCTCTAACCATACTAAGTTCTGAAAGCTGAGCTCCCTGGAGCCTGAGTCAGGGCCTTGCCTGATAGCAGTGTTGTTGGTGACTTGCCTTGTCCTAAGTTAGCTTCTGCTCAGTGTAAGAGTAGGACTGCATATATTGGAAAGGAGAGAAAAACCAAGCAATTGGTTTGTGAACATTGCGGCATCTTTCTCTCTCTTTTAAAAATGCACAGAAGGATTTTGATCACAAGAAACACTTTTGATTCAGTTCAGTTCCATCCTTCAGTCATATCTGACACTTTGCGACTCCATGGAATGCAGCATGCCAGTCATCCCTGTCTATCATCAACTCTTGCAGTTTACTCAACTCATGTCCATTGAGTCGGTGATGCCATCCAACCATCTCATCCTCTGTCGTTCCCCTTCTCCTCCTGCCTTCAAGCTTTTCCAGCATCAGGGTCTTTTCAAATGAGTCCATTCTTTGTATCAGGTGGCCAAATATTGCAGTTTCAGCTTTAGCATTAGTCCTTCCAATGAACACTTAGGACTGATTTCCTTTAGGATTTATTGGTTGGACCTCGTTGCAGACCAAAGTACTCTCGAGTCTTCTCCAACACCACAGTTCAAAAGCATCAACTCTTTGGTGCTCAGCTTTCTATATAGTACAGTTCTCACATCCATACATTACTAGTGGAAAAACTTTAGCTTTGATTAGATGGACCTTGTTGGCAAAGTAATGTCTCTGCTTTTTAATATGCTGTCTAGGTTGGTCATAACTTTTCTTTAAGGAGCAAGTGTCTTTTAATTCCATGGCTCCAGTCACGATCTCCAGTGATTCTGGAGCACAAAAAAATAGTCTCTCACTGTTGACATGGTTTCTCCATCTATTTGTCATGAAGTGATGGGACAAGATGCCACGATTGTAGTTTTTTGAATGTTGAGTTTTAAGCCAACTTTTTCACTCTCCTCTTTCACTTTCATCAAGAGGCTTTTTAGTTGTTCTTTGCTTTCTGCCATAAGTGTGGTATCACCTGCATATCTGAGGTTATTGATATTCCTCCTGGTAATCTTGATTCCAGCTTGTGCTTCACCATGCCAGCATTTTGCATGATGTACTCTGCATATAAGTTAAATAAGCAGGGTGACATATACAGCCTTGACATACTCCTTTCTTAATTTGGAACCAGTCTGTAGTTTCATGTCCAATTCTAACTGTTGCTTCTTCACCTGCATAGAGATTTCTCCCATCTCTTTAAGAATTTTCCACAGTTTGTTGTGACTTCACAGTCAAAGGCTTTAGCATAGTCAATAAAGCAGAAGTAGATGTTTTTCTGGGACTTTCTTGCTTTTTCAGTAATCCAGAGGATTTTGGCAATTTGCTCTCTGGTCCCTCTGCCTTTTCTAAATCCAGCTTAAACATCTGGCAGTTCTCAGATCATGTACTGTTGAAGCCTGGTTTGGAGAATTTTGAGCATTACTTTGCTAGAGTGTGAGTTGAGTGCAATTGTGTGGTAGTTTGAGCATTCTTTGGCATTCCCTTTCTTTGGAATTGGAATGAAAACTGACCTTTTCCAGTCCTATGGTCACTGCTGATATTTCCAAATTTGCTGGCATATTGAGTGCAGCACTTTCACAGCATCATCTTTCAGGATATGAAATAGCTCAACTGGAATTCCATCACCTCCACTAGTTTTGTTCATAGTGATGCTTCCTAAGGCCACTTAACTTTGCATTCCAGGATGTCTGGCTCTAGGTGAGTGATCGCACCATCATGGTTATCTGGGTCATGAAGATCTTTTTTGTATAGTTCTTCTGTGTATTCTTGCCACTTCTTCTTAATATATTCTGCTTCTGTTTGGTCCATACCATTTCTGTTCTTTATTGAGTCCATCTTTGCATGAAATCTTCCCTTGATATCTCTAATTTTCTTAAAGAGGTCTCTAGTCTTTCCCATTCTGTTGTTTTCCTCTATTTCTTTGCATTGATCAGTGAGGAAGGCTTTTTTATCTCTTTTTGCTATACTTTGGAACTCTGCATTCAAATGGGTATATTTTTCCTTTTCTCCTTTTCCTTTCACTTCTCTTCTTTCATCAGCTATTTGTAAGGCCCCCTCAAACAACCATTTTGCCTTTTTGCATTTCTTTTTCTTGGGGATGGTCTTGATCACTGCCTCCTCTACAATGTCAGGAACCTCTGTCCATAGATCTTCAGGTACCCTATCAGATTCAATTCCTTGTATCTATTTGTCACATCCTCTGTATAATTGTAAGAGATTTGATTTAGGTCATACCTGAACGGTGTAGTGGTTTTCCCTACTTTCTTCAATTTAAGTCTGAATTTGACAAAAAGGAGTTCATGATCTGAGCCACAGTCAGCTCCCAATCTTGTTTTTGCTGACTGTATAGAGTTTCTCCTCAACTGGGTGTTGTTTTTGCTTTGGCTTTCTCTTTTTTCTTTCTGGAATTATTTCTCCACTGATCTCCAGTAGCATATTGGGAACCTACCGACCTGGGAAGTTCATCTTTCAGTTTCATACCTTTTTGCCTTTTCATACTGTTCACAGGGTTCTCAAGGTAAGAATACTGAAGTGGTTTGCCATTCCCTTCTCCAGTGGACCACATTTTGTCAGAACTCTCCACCATGACTCATCTGTCTTGTGTGGCCCTACAGGGCATGGCTTATAGTTTCATTGAGCTAGCCTCAGCTGTGGTCCATGGGATCAGTTTGGTTAGTTTTCTGTGATTGTGGTTTTCAGTTGGACTGCCCTCTGACGGATAAGGATAAGAGGCTTATGGAAGCTTCTTGATGGGAGAGACTGATTGAGGGGAAAACTGAGTCTTGTTCTGATGGGCAGGGCCATGTTCTGCTGCTGCTAAGTCGCTTCAGTCGTGTCCGACTCTGTGCGACCCCATAGACGGAAGCCCACCAGGCTCCCCTGTCCCTGGGATTCTCCAGGCAAGAATACTGGAGTGGGTTGCCATTTCCTTCTCCAATGCATGAAAGTGAAAAGTGAAAGGGAAGTCGCTCAGTCGTGTCCGACTCTTAGCGGCCCCATGGACTACAGCCTACCAGGCTCCTCCATCCATGGGATTTTCCAGGCAAGAGTACTGGAGTGGGGTGCCATTGCCTTCTCCGCCTTGAGGACTAGTGAGGCTGAATATCATTTCACATGTTATGAATCATTTATATTTATTTTTCCAGAATTTGCTTGTTTTTATTATCTGGAATTTTCCTTCCTTATAATTTCAACTTTTATACCCTCTTCAAACTGAGTTAAAGTAAAAAGCTTTCCAAGTAGTTATATTTCTTCTTTTGTGGTTCCCCTTGTGTTAAGAGTGTGTGTGTGTGTGTGTGTGTGTGTGTGTGTGTATGTCTGTCTGTTTCCTCGCATTATGACTGTCAATAACTAATTTTTGATTTTCAGAATTTGAGATTTCCTGTGTAGCCTTGTTACATGACATATTTTTGTTATGTGTTAGATGAGTATTTGAGAAAAGTATGTATTTTTAGCTCCTTAGGTATATAAAGTTTTATCAATTATTTTTCAATTAAATGCTTGTTGTGTGGAATTAAACTTTGTCTGATAACAAATTATTATGCATTTTCTTCCATTCAACATTTGCCTGGAGCATGTATGTGTTTATATTATTTTAATTTTTCTGCATTATTTTGTTCCTATTTGTCTGAAATAACACAAATCTGAAGACTTGTTTCTATATAATTCAAGAGCCTTTAAAAAGAGAGAGAATATATTGCACTGCTACAATATTTTGCTTTTTTTCTCTTCCCTCCTCCACTATCTTTTTACTTTTCCTTGACTGATTTTTTGTTTTTCTTTATTTTCCTCAATATCGTCTTTCCTTTTTTATCTATTCTATTCATAAATACCCTTAACAATTTTAAGAAACATACTGTGTGGACACTTGTTATACATTTTCTCCTGTATGTTTCATGAACTTCCTCGATTTTCACTGAAGTATGCACCCCTCCCCAGCCCAGTCATTGCACTTCAGTAGTAGGCCTTGGCCGATCTTGGCAAATCTTTTTTTTCTGACTCCAATGGTCTCCAACTGATCCAATCAAAGTAAAGCTCAGGACTTTCCTATAGAACAGTCTTATGGACTCTGTGGGAGAGGGAGAGGGTGGGAAGATTTGGGAGAATGACATTGAAACATGTAAAATATCATGTAAGAAACGAGTTGCCAGTCCAGGTTCGAAGCACGATACTGGATGCTTGGGGCTAGTGCACTGGGACCACCCAGAGGGATGGTATGGGGAGGGAGGAGGGAGGAGGATTCAGGATGGGGAACACATGTATACCTGTGGCAGATTCATTTTGATATTTGGCAAAACTAATACAATTATGTAAAGTTTAAAAATAAAATTAAATTAAAAACAAACAAACAAACAAACAAAAAATAAGCAGGTAGTTATACTCTCACTCCTTCCACTATAAAGAAAAAGGATGTGATTCCAAATACTGCACTTGCAGACATCTTCCAAAAGAGGGAAGCCAGTCTGAGGATGAAATTAACATACAAAGAAAAGCAAAGCTTAGAGAATATAGCCAACAGCAGAGGAATCACATATGGATAACTTAAGATATACTAGTACTGAATTTAAATATATTTTATTCATATTAAAGAACAGTATCTATAGTCTCTTTTATCAATACAGAAGTTGTGACATTAATTCTTACCCACCAAATGTCCACCATCTTCCCTCTGACAAAGACTGAAATTGTGCAGAACTTTAGATTAAGGTGTTAGTTCTGCTTCTAGATATGTATTTCATGTCTAACAACTTAAAATTTTCTTCTTTGTTCTTCTGTACCATATTTCAGAAGAATTCCTTAGGTCTCATCTTCCAGTTCATTAATTCATTCAACCTATTACAACCATGCTGCTATTCAATGTGCTATTAAATTTTTTTTATCACAGAATATATGTTTTCAACTTCCAAAAACTTTCTTGTTCTTATTTCTCTTTTATAGAACTCCATTGTTATTTTATGGAAACTCTATTCCCTAAAATCTTTGAGGACATTTTAAAATAACAAATATTATCTATTATGTTCAATTTGTTTCCCCCAAAATCAATTCCTCTGTTTGTTCAGTTTGGTGTCCCCCTTTCACCCTCTTGATTTTCCTTAAATATTTAGTGAGTCTCAGTTAACTGAACTTTAATCCAATTTTCTGTTGATGGGAGGGGCTGTGTTCCTTCCCTGTTGCCTGGCCTGAGGTCAAACTATGGTGGAGGTAATGAAGATAAAAGTGAAGTTGCTCAGTCATGTCCAACTCTTTGCGACCCCATAGACTGTAGCCTACCATGCTCCTCCATCCATGGGATTTTCCAGGCAAGAGTACTGGAGTGGGTTGCCATTTCCTTCTCCAGAGGATCTTCCTGACCCAGGGATAGAACCTGGGTCTCCTGCACTGTAGGCAGATGCTTTACCCTCTGAGCCACCAGGGAAAGATAAGACCTGCTTCAAAAGGTCTCATGCAGGCACTCATTCCCCTGCCCCTGCAGTAGGCCATGCTGACCCATACCTCCACAGGAGACACTCAGACACAGTTCTGTCTTAGTCTCTGTGGGTTGGGCAGGCATCTTTTGTCCTTCCCAGGTCTGAGAAGCTCAGGTGACCAAGTTCTTGGTGAGTGCACTGTCTCAGGTGGGCTTTGCATCTTAACCACTTCTGTGATCCTAGAAGTTCAGTTTACTGAGTGAGGCAGGAGAGCTGATGCCATGACAGCTGATGCCCTGAGAACTGACTCATTGGAAAAGACCCTGATGTTGGAAAACTTTGAAGGTGGGAGGAGAAGGGGATTACAGAGGATGAGATGGTTGGATGACATCACCAAAGCAATGGATATGACCTTAGGTAGGCTCCGGGAGTTGGTGATGGAGAGGGAAGCCTGGCATGCTGAAGTCTGTGAGGCTGCCAGGAGTTGGACATGACTGAGCATCTAAATTGATAGAGCTTCTCCATCTTTGGCTGCAAAGAATATAATCAATCTGATTTCTGTATTGACAATCCGGTGATATCTATGTGTAGAGTCTTTGCTTGTGTTGTTGGAAGAGGGTGCTGGCAATGACCAGTGAATTCTCATGACAAAACTCAGTTAACATTTGCCTTACTTTATTTTGTACTCCAAGGCCAAATTTGACTGTTACTCCAGATATCTCTTGATTTCCTACTTTTGTATTCCAATCCCTTATAATGAAAAGGACACCTTTTTGAGTTTTACTTCTATAAATCTTATAGGTGTTCATAGAACCATTCAACTTCAGCTTCTTCAACATTACTGGTTGGGGCATAGACTTGGATTACTGTAATATTGAATAGTTTGCCTTGTAAATGAACAGAGATCATTCTGTCATTTTTGAGATTTCACCCAAGTACTACATTTCAGACTATAAGGGCTACTCCATTTTTTCTAAGGGATTCTTGCCCACAGTAGTAGATATAATGGTCATCTGAGTTAAATTTGCCCATTCCAGTCCATTTTCGTTCATTGACCCCTAAAGTGTCAGTGTTCATTCTTGTCATCTCCTGTTCGACCACTTCCAGTGTACCCTGATTTATGGGCTTAACATTCCAGCATCCTATGCAATATTGTTCTTTACAGCATCAGACTTTACTTCCATCACCAGTCATATCCACAACTGGGTGTTGTTTTTGCTTTGGCTCCATTTCTTCATTCCTTCTGGAGTTATTTCTCCCCTCTTTTCCAGTAGAATATTGTACACCTACCAACCTGGGGAGTTCATCTTTCAGTGTCCTATCTTTTTGCCTTTTCATACTGTTCATGGGGTTCTCAATGGAAAAATACTGAAGTGGTTTGCCATTCCCTTCTCCAGTGGACCATATTTTGTCAGAACTCTCCACCACGACCCATCCATCTTGGGTGGCCCTATATGGCATGGCTCATAGTTTCATTGAGTTAGACAAGGCTATGATCCATGTGATTCACTTGGTTAATTTTCTGTGATTATGGTTTTCATTCTGTCTGCCCTCTGATGGATAAGGATAAGAGGCTAATGGAAGCTTCCTGATGGGACAGATTGATTTTGGGGGAAACTGGGTCCTGTTCTGATGGGCACGTCTGTGCTGAGTGCAGTTCAGTTGCTCAGTCATGCCTCCATGGACTGAAGCACACTAGGCTTCCATGTCCATCACCAACTCTCGGAGCTTGCTCAAACTCATGCCCATTGAGTGAGTGTTGCCATCCAACCATCTCATCCTCTGTTGTCACCGTCTTTCCCAGCCTTCAATCTTTCACAACATCAGGGTCTTTTCCAATGAGTCAGTTCTTCACACCAGGTGGCCAAAGTATTGGAGTTTCAGCTTCAGCATCAGTCCCTCCAATGAATATTCAGGACTGATCTCCTTTAGATGGACTGGTTGAATCTCCCTGCAGTCCAAGGGACTCTTAAGAGTCTTCTTCAGCATCACAGTTGGAGAAAAGCACCAATTCTTCAGTGCTCAGCTTTCTTTATAGTCCAACTGTCACATCCATTCATGACAACTGAAAAAACCATAGTTTGACTAGAAAAACCTTTGTTGTCAAAGTAATGTCTCTGCTTTTTAATATACTGTCTAGGTTGGTCTGTATACAACTTTCTCAAGAGGCAGGTCAGATGGGCTGGTATTCATATCTCTTGAAGAATTTTCCACAGTTTATTGTGATCCACATAGTCAAAGGCTTTGGCATAGTCAATAAAACAGAAATAGATGTTTCTCTGAAACTCTCTCGCTTTTCGATGATCCAATAGATGTTGGCAATTTGATCTCTGGTTCCTCTGCTTTTCAAAACCAGCTTGAACATCTGGAAGTTCCTGGTTTATGTATTGTTGAAGCCTGGATTGGAGAATTTTGAGCATTACATCGCTAGCGTGTGAGATGAGCACAATTGTGTGGTAGTTTGAACATTCTTTGGCATTGCCTTTCTTTGGTATGGGACTGGGATAGATGCCATGCCATCATGGCATCCGGTCCCATCACTTCATGGCAAATAGATGGGAAAACAGTGGAAACAAGGGCTTACTTTATTTTGGGGGGCTCCAAAATCACTGCAGATGGTGATTGCACCCATGAAATTAAAAGACGCTTACTGCTTCAAAGGAAAGTTATGACCAACTTAGACAGCATATTAAAAATCAGAGACATTACTTTACCAACAATGGTCCATCTAGTTAAGGGTATGTTTTTTCCAGTAGTCATGTATGGATGTGAGAGTTGAACTATAAAGAAAGCTGAGCATTGAAGAATTGATGTTTTTGAACTGTGGTGTTGGAGAAGACTCTGGAGAGTTCCTTGGAATGCAAGGAGGTCCAACCAGCCTATCCTAAAGGAAATCAGTCCTGAGTGTTTGTTGGAATGACTAATGTTGAGGCCTAAACTCCAGTACCTGGCCACCTGATGCAAAGAGCTGACTCATTTGAAAAGACCTTGATGCTGGGAAAGATTGAAGGTGGGAGAAGCAGTGGACAATGGAGGATGAGATGGTTGGATTGTATCACCAACTGAATAGACATGAATTTGGGTAAACTCTGGGAGTTCGTAATGGACAGGGAGGTCTGACCTCCTTGTGCTGCTTCCATGGAGTCGCAAAGAGTCAGACATGACTGAGCAACTGAACTGGACTGAACTAGGTTGGTGATAGCTTTTCTTCCAAGGAGCAAGTGTCTTTTAATTTCATGGCTGCAGTCGCCATCTACAGTGATATTGGAGCCCCTCCAAAATAAAGTCTGTCACTGTTTCCATTGTTTCCCCATCTATTTGACATAAAGTGATGGTAAATCTTAAATCCAATTGTTTTTGTTGATAAGTGGGGCTGGGTTCCCTCCCTGCTGTTTGACATGAGGCCAAACTATGGGGGAGGTAATGAAGATTATGGACCTGCTTCAAATGGACACACCGCCACACCCAGTGCCCCCGACTCTGAAGCAGGCCACTTCCCACCCATGTCTCCACTGGAGACTCCTGGACACCCCAGCCAAATCTAGGTTAGTTTCTTTTGGGGTCACTGCTCCTTTGTCCTGTGTCCTGTATGCACAAGGTTTTGTTTGTAACCTCCAAGAATCTGTTTACCCAGTGCTATGTAAGTTCTGGTGGCTCTTCAGTGGAGTTAATGGCAATCTCTTTCAAGAGAGCTTATGCCATACCCAGGTCTGCTGTATCCAGAGCTCCTGCCCCTGCAGCAGGCCACTGCTGACCCATGACTCCTCAGGAGACACTCAAACACTCAAAGTCAGGTCTGGCTCAGTCTCTGTGGGGTCTCCTGGTGTGCACAAGGTTTTGCTTGAGCCCTCTGAGTGTCTCTGATGGCTATGGGGTTTGATTGTAAACTCAATTTCACCCCTCCTACCGTCTTGCAGGGGCTTCCCCTTTACCTTGGATGTGGGGTCTTTTTTTGGTGGGACCCAACATTCTCCTGTCGACAATTGTTCAGCAATGAGTTGTAATTTTGGAGTTCTCACAGGAGAAGATGAGGGGATGTCCTTCTACTCTGCCATGTTGATTATCAGATTATCAGACTTGTTTGTTGAGTTGGTACTATCACACATTTTGTCTGTTTATTTTTCGCTTGTTGTGTTTTCAATAGACAAGAGCTCCAACAGCAGATTAGCCTCAGTTTGATGGCTAAATCAGTGTTACACTTTTAAAATGATCATGTGTATAAAATATACAGAAAACACTACAACAGAAAGAAGTTAATATTTTGCTATATTTGTTTCAGATCTCTCATTTTGTTTCACTCTCACTTTCTGTGAAATAACATGTTAACAGCTGAAGTTCTGTACACCTTCGGTCCTTTCTCCACCTGACTTCATCAGAGATCATTATTACTATGGTATTGAAAGGCCTAATTTCATTCACGTTTCATATATTTAATACCCAAATTTTATAAACACAAGAAATAGGTAATATTGCCATTTTTTTCATGAAATGTATGTAATTCCTTTTGCAATTTATGTCACTTAAGTTTCTGAATCATAACCTTGTTGACATATGTTGATTTAGTTTAACAGCCATGAAATATTTTAATATGTGAAAAGCCGCATTATTGGATAAAATCTGTTTTTACTGAATCTGAAATTTAAAATATTGTATTTTTAAATGAGAATATGAAGTAAGAATTAATAAGCAAAAGAAATTGTAAAGTGGTTTGATTAACAAAATTATGAACTATACATAGTGAGAAGTATGTCAGTAAAATCACTATAAATGTTCCAAAACAATTGGTAGTTGAATTCGGTTCTCAAATACTACTAAGGAATAACTAATAAGTGCCTTAGTTGTAACTGGACAGACATTTTTAAAACTTCCTAACTTAAGATATTAGAGCATAATATAAACTCTCATTTTTAGAAACTGTTTTGCTTTGATTTTTATTTTTAATCACCACTTTACTGTATACTTTCCTTATAGGAGATTCCTTGGAATCATTCATGGTTTGTGGTTCTGGAACCCCTCCAGTTGGTTTACATCTGATAGGCCCTTTGCATTGTTTATGCAAAAGTTGAGACAGAGGCCATTAGAACTTATCTTAAATGGAATAACCACAAACCATAACTAATATTAATATAAACATATAAACATACTTTACCTAAAAGGATCTTATCTGAACATCCCCCTGGTAGATTTAATATTTTAATGAAGTTCCACATGTATCAGGAGAATAAAGTCTGTGGAAAAGTGTTTCTAAAATCAGAGACACTTGAATTTAAAGCTTTGATCTATCTCTTATTATTCAAATTTTACTTTGGACAAGTTTTTTTTTTTTTTTTTTTTTCAATTTCCATTTATCAAATATTCACTATTTCCAAGTCAGGGTATGTAGGCACTTTATATGCATAATTTATAATCCCCATATTACTTTATGAGATAGAAATCATTATCATTGTTTTAACCTCCAATAAGAATCCTGGGGTTCACAGTATTTTGTCCAAAATCTCACAGCCAGTTAATAGTAGAAAAGATTCAAGCCAGCATTTCTGACTTTGGTAATTTCCACTACTTTAATTTTCATGCATGAAGTACATTAAATAATTTCCCCCCAAATATCTATTCACCAGGAATATCAGAATGTGAACATAGAGTCTTCACAGTTGTAGACAGTTTAGGGCCTAGGGATGAAATGATTCCGGATTTAGCATGGGTCCTAAATCCAATGACTGGTGTCTTTAAAAGAAGAGGAGAGGACATGGAAAGCAGGGTAGAAGGCCATTGAAAATGAAGGCAGAGATGGAGTTATGCTGCCACAAGCAATGGATTGGTAATGGCCACTAGAAGCTGGGAGTAGGCAATTCTCTACTAGCTTTAAATAGATTATGATCTTGCCAATACCTTGATCTGGTTTCCAAAACTATGTGAGAATACATTTTAAACCACCTAGTTTGTGGTGATTTGTTATGGCAGCCTTAGTGCATGAATACAATGCTATGATATCACTAAGGAAAGACCTAAAATATTTATGCATAGTGTTAAATACTGAGCATTGTTTACATACCAAGACCATAGTGGACACTCATCGCTGTTATGAAGCAATGAAACCAATGAAAACAATGACCAAATTGGGCCTCCTCTTGGATAATAACGAATAACAAGTAAAGAAATTACTTGTTATTTGTGACCCCTGTGTAGTCCATGGGGTCACAAAGAGTCACACACAACTGAGCAACTTTCACTTCACCAGCTAGAAGAAACACATGAAGATTTTCTTTTAGGCAGACCTGATGCATTGTGAGTAAGTTGACTTGATTTAAACTTCAGTTCAATTCAGTTCAGTCGCTCAGTCGTGTCCGACTCTTTGCGACCCCATGAATCTCAGCACGCCAGGCCTCCCTGTCCATCACCAACTCCAAGAGTTCACTCAGACTCACGTCCATCAAGTCAGTGATGCCATCCAGCCATCTCATCCTCTGTCGTCCCCTTCTCCTTCTGCCCCCAATCCCTCCCAGCATCAGAATCCTTTCCAGTGAGTCAACTCTTTGCATGAGGTGGCCAAAGTACTGGAGTTTCAGTTTTAGCATCAGTCCTTCCAAAGAACACCCAGGGCTGATCTCCTTAGAATGGGCTGGTTGGATCTCCTTGCAGTCCAAGGGACTCTCAAGAGTCTTCTCCAACACCACAGTTTAAAAGCATCAATTCTTCAGTGCTCAGCCTTCTTCACAGTCCAACTCTCACATCCATACATGACCACAGGAAAAACCATAGCTTTGACTAGACGAACCTTTGTGGGCAAAGTAATGTCTCTGCTTTTGAATATGCTATCTAGGTTGGTCATAACTTTCCTTCCAAGGAGTAAGCATCTTTAAATTTCATGGCTGCAGTCACTATCTGCAGTGATTTTGGAGCCCCCAAAAATAAAGTCTGACACTGTTTCCACTGTTTCCCCATCTATTTGCCATGAAGTGAAGGGACCAGATGCCATGATCTTTGTTTTCTGAATGTTGAGCTTTAAGCCAACTTTTTCACTCTCCACTTTCACTTTCATCAAGAGGCTTTTTAGTTCTTCTCCACTGTCTGCCATAAGGGTGGTGTCATCTGCATACCTGAGGTTATTGATATTTCTCCCAGCAATCTTGATTCCAGCTTGTGCTTCTTCCAGCCCAGCGTTTCTTATGATGTACTCTGCATATAAGTTAAATAAACAGGGTGACAATATACAGCCTTAACGGACTTCTTTTCCTATTTGGAACCAGTCTGTTGTTCCATGTCCAGTTCTAACTGTTGCTTCTTGACCTGCATACAGGTTTCTCAAGAGACAGGTCAGGTGGTCTGGTATTCCCATCTCTTTCAGAATTTTCCACAGTTTCTTGTGAATACTCTTACAACACTTGTTTTCTGTAACATTGGCAGTAATGTCTCTTCTTAGATTCCTGATTTTAGTAACTTAGTCTTCTCTCTTTTTTCTTTTTTAATGTTACTAAAAGTTTGCTCAGTTTTCTCAGAGTAACTCCCCTAAAGTACAATCCAGTCATGGAGCAGAGGCACTAGCCTGTGGTCATCTTAGCTTCCTCTTCTGAAATGGCAGAATAGGATAAATGTAATTGGAATGTTAGTTAGGATAAAGGTAATTGGAGATTTTACCTTTTTGCACCAGGGTAGAATCACACAGTACAAGTGGGAGTTGGGTGGAGAGAGGGAACTCCAGACCTCTCAGCTGCTTGCATTAAAACAGAGCTTCTGCAACATGGAACAGGGTTGGGGGATGAGAAATACTCACATTCTACCCCTCCCAGGGAGATACCATAGCCCTAGACTGGGACTGGAAAGTGAGGGAGCCCATTATTCTTTGGCTTCATCCAACAAGAGTAGAATTTTCAGATAGGAAAATTTTCATCAGATAGGAAAAAATGAGGAAAGAAAAGGAGAAAGAGGCTTGGTGGCTCAAATCCCACAGATTTTCATTCTTACAGGTATTTAGAATGTTATCTTGAATAAATATTTCTCCATCTCCTGGGGGACATTAGGATGATTTCTGGAGACTTGGATCCTTTTTTTGTATTTTTATATGGTTTTCATAAGTTATAGTTATTCCACTGGGGAGAAGTCAGTGCAGTTGATCATGCTATAATTTCAGAAGTGCCTCTAAGCATATGGAGGACTGTGAAAGAGAATTTCTTTGTTTAAGAAATATATCTGAAAATTATAAATTATTATAAATTAATTAATAAATCATTAAAAATAATTGAAAATTATATCTGGAAAATGATAAAAATAATATTATAAAAATCATTGATTGAAGGTATATTTAAGCATAGATATATAAAAGAAGATATATCAGACTATTTCTGATAAAATTTTGAGTTTCTAAGATATTAAAATACATCAAAATAAAAACACAATACATGATAAATTATATAATATCTATTGATATAATTTTTATGGATCTTCAAGATGATAATAGTTGAACACAATAGCACAGTTGCATGTTTACTGAAATAAAAAGAAAGATAATTATACATATTCTAAACTTATTATTCTGATGCAACCACAGACATAGAAACTCATACAGATCTCTCAAAAGTTACTAAGAAAACTTTAATCTTTACATGAAACAATCAGAGTCTGTTTTATTTGTTAAATTGGTATAGTCTTGTAAATGAAGATTCTTTAAAAAGTGAATTTTTGCCAACACATTTTGGCAGTCTGATAAATATTTTGCTATTCATTAATTGTATTTGCAACATTTAAAATTGTATGGTATTCCTTGAGAGTAATTATTTATGAGTTACATGATACCATTTATAGTCATTATACTTGAAGAAGTACTGCCATAGATTTCCAAATTTATCTTCTTATACTGAATAAGTATACTCCATAAGTAAATGGAGAAAAGTTGGGAAACAATCTATAAGCATAAAGTTTATTCTAATATGATCTTCCAAAAGTTTGAGACTAAATTTTTAAAAGCAAAGAAAAAGTAAAGTGAGTGACAATATAAAAGCTGGAGAAACCACTTACCACTTAAAGAAAGTTGTAAAATAAAAAAAAAAAAGAAAGTTGTAATCACTGGTGAAAACTTTCTGAATATTTCTGTGTATTTTCTCTTATTAGTATGCTTTCCCTCCAAAGATGTTCAAAATGTTTGTAATTCTAATGTTTAAAAAATATTAAAAAAAAATTTCAAACTCAATCCTGAGGACACATAGAACATGTGTGCAACTTTAGAGTACTATAAGGCATAGTCTGTTAGGAAATTGATATGCAGGAAGAATGCAGCAACAGAGTTTTGGGGTTGGTATTCGGAAAAAAGTGTGAAAAGTCCAGAGGTTGGGTCATTTGCAACCATGGCATTGTCTTTAGACTTTTTTGTATAGTTAAGTAGATACTGAGCAGAGATAAAATATAAAAGGAAAGATGAGGTGAGTGGTGGGTTATTGAAATCTGATTTCTGATTTCTGTCTAAGGAGAACAATGAAACAAAGATAAGAAGGCCTCTAAACATCCCCCCCCCAAAAAAAATAATAAAAAATAATATTTAAAATCTCTTTTGATATGAAACATCAGGGTTTTTTAAAAAATGTGTATAGGCTAAATGCAATTAGTGCTTATTTTTGGTTACACAGTTTAACTGATGCTACCTGCTCGAATACATACTTGGCAGCATTTCAAAAAACCAAACAGATGTTTTCTGTTATCCATAGAGAGAAGGGTTGTCTGTGTGTTTGTGTGTGGGAGGGTCTATAGCCATCCACTGGAAGTTACAGGTGGTTCCCAGTGCTACCAGCACCTTTATCTTGTCATGTTAAGTATCATTTTGTTAACGTTATTCCTTTTATGATTTTGAGATGGAAAATTAGTTTAAGAAAGATTCTTTTTTCACTTTGTGAATATTGAATGACATATGTTAGAAGTATATAAAAGTACATAACATATTGGAATCTGTTTTAAATATATGTTGTATTTAAGGATAATATTGAATTTTCTCCACATGAAATTAGAAAAAATATGGCAATTAATATGTTATTTGTACATACACAGAAAGATGTTATATTTTCATATGTTAATTTACATAGGGACATTTTCCAAAATGTCTTTCTTTTGAAGCATGCAATAATTTGGGCAGCATTATAACACAGATAAAGCAGTTTGCACTTAGTCAGTTGTCCATCATATTAAAGAAGCAATTTTCTATGTACATTAAAAGATCTTGTATCCTAAAAATATACAGAGAATAGAAACATAAAACTATAAGAAACTGATAGATGAATGGGTCAGTTGCATGGTGATGCAGGATAACTAGACCTTTGTGAGGAATTACTTTATAGCATATACAGATGTTGAATATTAATATTGTATATCTGAAATACTATATAAGTTTTGATAGAATTTACCCTCAATTTTAAAAAGAGAAAAAATGAAACAAATAATATGGATTAATTTAAATGCTTTGCCAATGTACTGAAATATAATGAAAAGTTGATTTTATATACCAGTTAATCATAGAACAACCAGTGTTTAAATGTACAAATGATTTTGATAAACATCTTGAAAAACATTGACTTCTCTAGATACTACTTGATGACTACCTTTTATTGTTTTTTATTTCTACATTAAACCTGTGCTTTAAGTGGCATTACTTACTGAAATTCTACATGTGTAAAAGGTTTATACTATAAGAGATACCAGGAGGTAACACAGAAACCACAAATGTCCATGCCTGACCACAGAATTCCTGCATCTAAAAATAAGATTGTTTCAAACCCCCTATTTCCCAACCCGATGGTTTGATGAGCAGTGAAGTCCTAATTCTGTAGACTTGACAAGTATATACATATTTTTCTGAACCCTTCATTTTTAGGGATCTAAAATCTTACCTTCTCAAAACTTTAGAATACTCTGCAGAATTCCACATCTTCATTAACATGTACCTAGCAAAAACCGTCAACAGAAAGTCCCATAAAAAAAGTCAGAATTTACAGAAACTGTGTGTGTACACACCTAATTATGGGTATGAGACATGTGAGGTGATAATTTAGCAGGAATACCTTTCTCATTACACAGAAAACAAAAATATAAATGCGTTATTTTCCAGAACTTTAAAAAGTGTAGTGTTGAAAATGACATATGTATACAGAGATAACTACATTTAAAAGTGGGACATGATTTGTTATTATAAGGAAAATATGGACATAAATTATATACGTAACAAACACTGTCATTTTTATATTTAGAAATTGGTTGAGGTAAAATTGATTGAATTTGGAGACCTCGACATTTTCCTAGATTAAATAAAAGGCCAACTGAATATAGATGACACTCTTTCACATAGCCATGTGACTTCAAATTAGTTGTTAGAGTTGATGGAGTATGATAAACACATGCATACATTCATGAATACATCCATATATAAATACATGCATACTTTGGAAATTGGGTAGAGCATAAAATCACATTAAAAAAATAGTTATTTTCATCTTTACAATTCCAAGATAATTCTGCTATACTTCTAGTTCAGGAAGGTGTTAATTGTGGAAATATGCCACTTTCTTTGACAAAATTTTTCATAAATTTGATATAAAAGCTACATTATTAATTATCTGTGACATAAGTTTATTTGGGGTGTAATTTTAATTTCTCCTCTCATTTAATCTTACAGAAAACTAAAATACATGAATGCTATTTAAGTATTAATAGTTAATGCTTCTTTGATAAAGATTTGACATTAGTGTATAATTGTAAGTTTGTATTTACTTTTCTTACTGAAATGTTAAGAACTTGAATTAGATACTCAGTGATGTCTGCGATTTTAAAAAATGGTTAAGAACTACTGCCTTAAGTTTGAGCAGGTTTAGCCCCCTGAATCATATTAAAGCAAATATAATATGCTAGTGCAATTAGAAGGGATAATGAGTATTAAGTCTATTTAGGATATTAAATCTTTAAAATGAGACATGTAACTGCCTATACAAAATTAAAAAGAAATGTCATTTTGCTTCTAATAAATATTCTGGGATATTTGGAAGAATTGGCATACTCCCAGGATATAGTGAGTGCCAATAAGAAAGTCATCTAGGACGTATTGGTGTTGCCAGTTATTTCACAGAAACCAACACTATAAAGCAATCATCAGTTCAGTTCAGTTCAGTTGCTCAGTCATGTCCAACTCTTTGAGACACCATGGACTGCTGCACCCCAGGTCTCCCTGTCCATCACCAACTCCCGGAGTTTATTCAGACTCATGTCTATTTAGTCTGTGATGCCATCCAACCATCTCATCCTCTGACATCCCGTTCTCCTCCTGCCTTCAATCTTTCCCAGCATCAAGGGCTTTTCAAAGAGTCAGCTCTTCACATCAGGTGGCCAAAGTATTGGAGTTTTAGCTTCAACATCAATCCTTCCAATGAACACCCAGGACTAATCTCCTTTAGAATGGACTGGCTGGATCTCCTTGCAGTCCAAGGGACTCTCAAGAGTCTTCTACAAAGCCACAGTTCAAAAGCATCAAAGCAATCATAAAAGCTATCTAAACTGAATATTAGTTGTTATAAGTGCAACAAGGGAAAGTTTTAATTTATTAAGTTGCCTTGAATTTTTCATCATTGTCAGATTTAACTTTACTTTGTATTACCACACAATTATCTTTTTTTTTATTCTCTGTTTTACAGGGATTAAAATTGAAATAATTGAAAAAGAGAAATTAGAGTTTGTTTTCATCTTTACGAGTAAATTAAAAAAATGGAGTTCTCCTATGGATTATATGAAATTAGTACAATCTTAATCCTTAAATTTGAGAAAAAAAATCCAAGTGGTAATTATAGATTTGCTTCCCTGGTGGCTTAGACAGTAAAGAATTCACCTGCAATGTGGGAGACCTGAGTTCAATCCCTGGTTTGGGAAGATCCCCTGGAGAAGAACGTGGCAACTCACTCCAGTATTCTTGCCTGGAGAATCCCCATGGGCAGAGGAGGCTGGCGGGCTACAGTCCATGGATTGCAAACAGGTGGACATGACTGAGCAACTAAGCACAGCAAAATTATAGATTAACCTATATTAAATGCTTAAAACTTAAATAGTAAAAATTGAGTACCATGTTAGAAAAATATTTCACTATATTCAATTCAAGTTTAGGGATACAAAGATGATTTGATATAAGAAGGTTTATTAATAGATTGATAATATGTTGATTAAATCATAAAACATTTGAATATATGTATATATGTATAACTGATATTTGGTAAAATCCAATAGCTATTCCTAATAAAAATGTATAAATAAGAATGGAAATCTTTAGGTGATAAAGACAATTTATTTTAAACTTATTTTACTATATTCACTAGTAAAATTGCAGGGGAATTTTTTCCAGATGTTCAAAATGAAATCATTATCACTTTGCTATTTAATACAGTGCTTATTCACAATTATTTTCACATTTTACAAATATTTAAATGTCACTACATTCCCCTTTTTTAATCATGACCACATTTAATATAAAATGATAAAAGATATATCTATAAAAAGTAAGACTTTTATGTGATATCTTAGCAAATATAGATTCATATACTGTCAAATTTATACCCAGACTAATACTGAATCATTGGACATTTTATTTTAAAATACAGAAACTCTAAAATATATTGTTGAGTAAGTTTGCAATTGTCAATATTTCAGAAAGTCTTTCTTTTTTCTGAAATAAAATCTATTCCACACATTTTGTTAAAATGTCCTTAATTTTCTGAAAAATGGTGATAGCAGATGATAGTTTTAATTTTGTTTTTCTATTCACACTTTGCAGAGTGAGATAGTTAATATATATGCATAAACAGACAGATACACACACATTATAACATTTATTAATCATCCATTTTTCTTTTACACTCGATTTATGAAAACTCTGGCAAATACAGTATTATAGCTGACTTTCACATGCCAGAAAGGTCAGTCTAACTAAAAAGCCAGGGAATTTGTAGTGAATTTTGTGTAATACAGCAAGAAAAATAACACATTTGATAATGTTTCAATGACTTTATAAAAGCAAAGCACCTGTACAAAAAGAATTTTGCCTTGTTATCACATGAGACAGGGAACTGGCAGAATGCTGCTTTAAAGTGCCACAGCATCCACAGCTAAACGAACATGCTGCTTTTAGCAACTGAATGCCAGTGGCCAGGAGATCCTAACAGGATAACTTTAAGGATCAAAGGAATGTTTCATGTAAGAAACTTGGAACAAATACATTATCCTAAAGCCATCAATCAATCAAAAGCAATTAAGCATGACACTGATCAAATCCTAACAATGGCTGCATTATTATTATTGTAAATCTGTTAAAGATATAATTCTTTAACTGATACACTTTGTAAAAGTAGTAATCCAATCCAATAATCTAATATTCTTTCCAAATATAGTTACATAATTAGGTGGACTACTTTTCTTCTACTGAAAAATTGCTTAAATTATTTTCTAATAGATATTTTAGGAATACACTTTCCATTAAGTTGCCACTAAACAATCAAAAAGTGATAAAATAATTAAAAGAAAAAAAATAGGTCTTTGCCAATTGACATCTAACTAAAAAAAGTACAAATATTTAAAAAGTCTTATTACCATGTTTTAACATAGTCAAATAAAAATGTTAGAACAAGATATAGCCAAGGGGTAAAATCAAGAGGTGGGGATAGAGATCATTAATTAATGTCATTGAATAGACTTCCAAAGAAAGTGTTAATTTGGTATTGATTGTACCATTAAAATGTAAATCTGGCTAAAGTCTTGGGTGCTATTATCCAAACAGAAACTACTATATAGTAAAGTAAAAAGATTGCCTAGTCTATCAATCTGGCTAATACAAAAAATTGAACATCTTGTGATGAGATTGAACTTCTGTTGGAATCTTAATTTTTAATCTAAACAATTATTTTATATTTACCTTATCAAATTAGGTAAATGACTCTTAGAGACATAAACTTTAATTATAAACTACATCTTCATTTGAGAAATCTGTAAGAAGTTGTTTATGTAATCAACTTTCTTTGAGGAACTCATATTTATTTGGTTTAATGCAGAAGGACTGATAAGTGAGTCATGTAGACTTTTCCAGCATCTTTAATTCTGTGTATGGACATAACATCTATTTACTGTTGATTCTCATCTTTTTTACAAGGCAAAGACAGTCTCAAATTTGGGTGAAATGTAAATTTATTGAAAGTCAAGTTTTCTTTTAAAAATATAATGATGAAGGAGTTTAATAATACATTAACAAACTTTAAAATGAACATGCTTAAAAATTCTTCAAATACAGCAAAACTTAATGACTCTTCTGTATTATTTATAGTCACAAACATGTGCATGTATACACGTGTACAAACATCTGGCAATATTAAAATACTAGGAACTCAGAGCAAAGGCTAACAGGGTTGAAACTGAGCATAGAAAGGTAAATGATTGGAACTTTAATTACTTGGATCCGTCATGCTTTGTAGCTATGTGTCAGCCTAAGTCACACAAGTGACATGGAACAAAGGCCATGGCCGCTTCAACATAGTAACATATTTCTAATCATTGATTAATAAATATATTGAACTGAATGTGTGCTGTGAACTAAAAATAAAACTATAGAAATGTTGTACCTATATAAGCTTTATGTATTTATTATATCTACATCTATTTGTATTAATATGGAATATAGGTATATAAAATGTAAATTTAGATTAATTTATATCTGACACATATATGTTGAGAGTGATAGAAAGGTAGAATTCTCTATTTTAAAATTAGAAGCATTTAAGTAAGTGAATATAATAATGATATTTTTACACAGAGCAATAAACTGGTTTTTAGTTCATTTATGAAAAAATATAGGGAAAAATCACTGCAAAATGGTATATATAGGATTGAAACTGCTACTTGGTTGGCAGCTTTATTTTAAATATGCATATAGTATTATAAAAGTGATAGAGGATTTTGAGCAAATGAAAAAAAAGCTATTAGTTTGCTTCCCTCTATGTCTCTAAACCGCAAAAATTCCTTTAACATTTGCAGACATTTTTAGGAGAAACGAATGAATGAGAAGAAAACTTACCCTCTTATAGTATATAGAGTTTTTCAGTATAAATCAATTTCCAACAAGGCTTTGAAGTTTTCAAATTTTAGAGATTTGCCACTTTGTGGTTCCATGGAAAAAAAAGCATAACTAAAAATCTACTTAACTTATATATTAAAAGTTGTAACCAGAGGCCTCTTCATTCTAGGCAGCTCTTTGGGTTAAAGGCTGGAACTGGTTATTGATATGAGTTACTTTACTCAAAGGCATAACATGTCATTAAAGATCTTTTGTTTTTCTGTTATTGGTGATTATATCAAAAGTAGAATAAATGAATATCCTGTTTAATTTAAGCAAATTCACTGTTCAGTATATTACTGAGTACTTTAGTAGTCTTTACAAACGGATTTTTAGAATAATGTCTATAAGTATAAAATGTCCTCCTATAAATCTTTTTCTATGTAATTCTCTAATTTGGTTCAATTTTATAGACATTAGAACTTGAGTGCTTTCACATTTCCTATCTTTTTAAGGTTATCTTTTCTTTTTGTATCAGAAGTACAATAATTCAAGTCCCCTCTTGAAATAGAACAGTGAGTCCAATAACTTCCTGAAGTAATTCCTAAAAACTCTAGAGAATATAGACATATCCTGATGTTTCTTTTCATCTCTGTCTATAAACTGCACATCCTGTGGCCTCATCTCTGCTCCTCTGTGCCACTTGAAACATCTGCACTGAATGATACTTTGGAAGATCGATACTATAGTTCCTCAAAAAAATATCATTAGGGAATTCAAACAAATAATCAGAGTATTGAAAATTGTCTAGCAGACTTTGACTGCCTGTAGTTCATTGATTTTCCCCCTTACATTAGAAGGTCCTTGATGGCTATTTCTCCTTGTTCTCCCTGTCTCACTAATCTCTTTCCTCCTTGAGCTCATCTACATTCATCCCCTCACTTCCTTCTGTCTCTTTCCTCAGGTTTCCACTACATGAAGCTCAAGATTCCTTCTTAATATACCAATTATCACTCTGCTGAGATGCCCATTTTACACTATTCAACTGGTATAACCTTTCACACTATAATGAAAATAGTCATCAACCTCTTATGAAGAATTGACATTTTTCTTACTGAGCAAATATTTGGGCCTGCTGCCAACACAATACTGAGTAAGGTACTTGGCTTACATATTCATGACAAAGAGGGTTTATCAAAATGATTCATTTAAAAGTCTGACAGAAAGACAAATTTTGGCTTTCTTCTTTAGAACCACAGGACGGAATGTGTGAACAGATTAAATGTAGCTCATTTTCCCCTTCAAATCTTCTAGTAATCCAGGTCAGACATTGAGGAACCTGAATACTTAAAATAATTAAAAGCAAATAGAAATAACATTTCTCCCATTATCATTATTATTTTTTTTAATAATAATAAACTAGAGAGGAATTATGTTCCCATTTATGATGGAGTAGCATGTCTGAGGGGAAAAATAAAAAACCTGAAAGAAAACCCAAAAAACAAAACAAACAAAAAAGGATAAAGATGAATAATAATCAAACAGAGAAAACAGTTATCTGAAGTGATTGGACAGTAGGGACCAATATGGAGAAGGAAATGGCAACCCACTCCAGTGTTCTTGCCTGGAGAATCCCAGGGACGGGGGAGCCTTGTGGGCTGCTGTCTATGGGGTCGCACAGAGTCGGATACGACTGAAGCAATTTAGCAGCAGCAGGGACCAATATACAGGTGGGACTGAGAAACAGTGGAAACCAGAAGAAAATGGAATAATATTTTTAAAGTACGAAAATAATAATAAAATTAATAATAATAATGACAGCCTAAAATATTATCTCCAATGAAAATACTCTGTAAAAATGAAGGCAAAATAAAGATGTGTCCAAACATGTGAAAATAGAGGATTCGTTGTTTGGCACTTACTCAGATAGAACTTCTAAGGGAGTTTTTAAGACCCCAAAAAAGAAAATAATCCAAGATTCCAAATAGAAGTACACATGCATTGTGCAAAATAAAGAACAAAATGTTAAATATGTGGATGCTCCTGCTAAGTCGCTTCAGTCGTGTCCAACTCTGAGCGACCCCATAGACGGAAGCCCACCAGGCTCCCCCGTCCCTGGGATAAATCCCCATAAATATTTTAGTAAAAAGCACCAATAACCTTCTATAGGTTTTGCAAAGAAATATATACATTTATATATATGACAATAATAACATAAAAGGTATTAGAGGGGTAAATGGAGTTTAGAGGTTTCTGAGGGGTCCAAAAAAAATCAAAGCTATTTTTCTAATTTTAAGACCTTCTTTAACTTTTCATTGTATTGACATTCACTCTGTGCAAAAGTAATGCTGATATTTTGGTCTGAATCATGTCAGTGGCATCTAATGATATCAGGAATCACTGTATTCCCTTCATACACTCGAAAACAAACAGAAAACATTTTTGTCCAAGAATGCCCTTGAGAAGACATTGAAATACCATGATTGATGAAATGGGAAGCCCACGTAAAACTATTCCCTTGCACACCACAGTATGATGATTATTTTCAGGAAACTATCAACACATATGCACCTATTTGAGTTTGGAGCTGAACTAGTCACTTTTTTTTATTCAAACATTAAATTAAAAGAACGGCTAACAAGGACATGTTGTATTTTAGTTGCCCAGTCATGCTGACTCTTTGCAGCCCCATGGACTGCAGCACATCAAGCCTCTCTGTCCAACACCATCTCTCAAAGTTTACCCAAGCTCATGTCCATTGCATTGGGGATACCATCCAATCATCTCATCCTCTGACACCGTCTTTTCCGTCTGCCCTCAGTCTTTCCCAGCATCAGGGACTTTTCCAATAAGTCAGTTGTTCACATCAGATGACAAAATTACTGGAGCTTCAGCTTTAGCATCAGTCCTTCCAGTGAATATTCAGGGCTGACTTCCTCTAAGATTGACTGGTTTGATCTCCTTACTGTCAAAGGGACTCTCAGGAGTCTTCTCCAGGACCACACTTAGAAAACATCAACTCTTTGGCACTCTGCCTTCTTTACAGTCCAGCTCTCATAACTGTACATGACCACTGGGAAGACAATAGCCTTGACTATTCGGACCTTTGTTGGCAAAGTAATGTCTCTGCCTTCTTTATAGTCCAGCTCTCACAACTGTACATGACCACTGGGAAGACCATAGCCTTGACTATTCGAACCTATGTTGGCAAAGTAATGTCTCTGCCTGTCAACACACTGTCTAGGTTTGTCATAGCTTTCCTGCCAAGAAGCAAACATCTTCTGATTTCATGACTGCAGTCACCATCCTCAGTGATTGTAGAGCTCAAGAAGAGGAAATTTGTCACTACTTCCACATTTTCCCCATTTGCCATAAAGTAACAGAGTCAGATGCCATGATCTTAGTTTTTTTAATATTTCGTTTTAAGCCGGCTTTCACTCTCTTCCTTTGCCTTCATCAAGAGAATCTTTAGATCCTCTTAGCTTTCTGCCATTAGAGTGATATCATCCACATATCTGAGGTTGTTGATGTTTTTTCCCACCTGTCTTGATTCCAGCTTGTAACTCATCCAGCCCAGCATTTCTCACAATGTGCTCAGTGTATAGTGAAAGAAACAGTGTGACAGCAGACAGCCCTGTTGTACTCCTTTCTCAATCTTGAACCACTCAATTGTTCCATTCAGGGTTCTAACTGTTGCTTCTTGACCTGCATACAGGTTTCTTAGGAGGCAGGTAAGATGGTCTGGCATCCTCATCTCTTTAAGAGCTTTCCACAGTTTGCTATAATCCACCCAGTCAAAGACTTTAGCCTTTAGCATAGTTGATGAAACAGAGGTAGATGTTTTTTCTGGAATTCCCTTGCTTTCTCTATAATCCAGCAAATGTTGGCAATTTGATCTCTGGTTCCTCTTCCTTTTCTAAATCCAGCTTGGACAGCTGGAAGTTCTTGGTTTGCATAATGCTGAATCCTAGCAAGCAAAATTTTTTTCTGCCTGCAGCATGAGACCTGTGTTCAATCCCTGAGTTAGGAAGACTCTCTGGAGAAGGAAATGGCAACCCACTCCAGTATTCTTGCCTGGAGAATTCCATGGACAGAGGAGCGTGGCAGGCTACAGTCCATGGGCTTGCACTGAGCGACTATCATGCACTCACTTGAATTTTTCAATTTGGCCTCAAAAGCACAAACAATGAAAGCAAAAATAAACAGGACTACATCAAACTATTGGGTTGGCCAAAAAGTTCATTTGAATTTTTCCATAACATTTGTGGATACTCTATTCCATTTCATTAATCTATATTTCTAGTATGGCAAATGGACACTTTCTTGAATACAGTGGCTTGAAAACAAACATTGAAACTAGTCCTACAAATTTGTTGCTCTGTTAATACTGTTTTTGTTCTACCTAAACTATTGCATTCTCTTAAGAATATTAGAATCAGTTTATCAATTTTCACAAAAACAACTGGTTTTGATTTTGATTAAAATTTTGATTAAAAATTTGTGAGTTTTAAAAAATATGACAAGAGAATGAGAAAAAAAATACAGACTGAGAGGAGACATTTGCAAACGATATATTTGATGAAGGACTTGTACCCAGAATATATAAAGAACTATCAAAACACAATAATAATAACAAATAACAAAAAATAAAAAGTGGGAAAACAATTTAGCTACATTTCACCAAAGAAGATATATGGCTGGTAAATAAGAACAGTAAAAAATGTTCAATATTATCAATTATTAAGAAATGAAAATGGAAACTACCAATTGTACTAAAAAGTCAAGAGAATGGCTAAAATGGAAGACATTGATTATGAAAATGCTGGTATGAATATGGAGGAACTACACCTCTCATATTGAATACATTGCCAGAAGAAATGTTAAACAGTGCAGCTACCTTGAAAACAGGTTAGAAATCTCTTACAAAGTAAACAGACACTTAACCATATTGCCCAGAATTGCACTCCAGGTATTTATCCAAAAGACCATATGTTTGTAGACATTCACATGCCCATAAAAAAAAAAAAAAAAAAAAACTTGTACACAATTGTAGCTGCTTTATTTTTAATAGCTCCCAAGTGGAAATAACTCAAATACCCATAATCATTTAAGTGTATGAACAAATTATGATATATACACATAATGCAATATACTTAGCAATAAAAGTAGTGAACTATGTTAGTCACACAGTCCTGTCCGACACTTTGTGACCCCAGGGACTTTAGCCCACCAGGCTCCTTTGTCCATGGACTTCTCCAGGCAAGAATACTGGAGTAGGTTGCCATTCCTTGCTCCAGGGGATCTGCCTGACCCAGTGAACTATTGATACATGCAAAAGCATGGCTGAACCTCAAAATAATTATGGCAAATGAAGGAAGCCAGAACCAAAGAGAAAAAATAAGTGTACTCCATAAGATTACATTCATGCTGCTGCTGCTGCTGCTGCTGCTGCTAAGTGGCTTTAGTCATGTCCGACTCTGTGCGACCCCAGAGACGGCAGCCCACCAGGCTCCCCTGTCCCTGGGATTCTCCAGGCAAGAACACTGGAGTGGGTTGCCATTTCCTTCTCCAATGCATGAAAGTGAAAAGTGAAAGTGAAGTCACTCAGTTGTGTCCGATTCTTAGCGACCCCATGGACTGCAGCCTACCAGACTCCATCCATGGGATTTTCCAGGCAAGAGTACTGGAGTGGGGTGCCATTGCCTTCTCCTATTACATTCGTACGGAAATACAAAAAGTGGAAACTAACTTATAGTGATAAAGTGTTGATCAGTGTTTGCTGAGGGAAGAGAAAGTGGAGGGAGGGATGGATTAACATGAGGCATGAGGAAACATTTGGGGATGGTGATAGGTTCATTATCTTGATTGAGGTGGTATTTTCTCAAATGTATACATATGTTAAAATTCATCCAACTTTATGCGCAGTTTCAGTTCAGTTCAGTTGGTCAGTCATGTCTAACTCTTTGTGACTGCATGGACTGCAACATGCCAGGCTTCCCTGTCCATCATCAGCTCCCAGAGCTTGCTCAAACTCATGTCCATCAAGTCAGTGATGCCATCCAATCATCTCATCCTTTGTCATCCCCTTCTTCTCCTGCCTTCAATCTTTCCCAGCAACAGGGTCTTTTCAAATGAGTCAGTTCTTTGCATAAGGTGGCCAAAAGATTGGAGCTTCAGCTTCAGCATCAGCCCTTGCAATGAATATTCAGGACTGATTTCCTTTAGGATTGACTGGTTTGATCTCCTTGCTGTCCGAGGGATTCTTAAGAGTCTTCTCCAACACCACAGTTAATTATATGCTAGTTATTCCTCAATAAAGCTATTTAAAATTCAGAAGAAAACAATCAGTTTTAAGACAGAACATTTGTATTTTTCACAGTTGTCCCCTATTTTTTATGTAAATCCTTAAAAAGTGTTTACAAAAATCCTATGTGGGTTTCTGTCATACAACAATGCAAATCAGCCATTGTTATATATTCCTTCCCTCCCTAGCCTCCCTCCCTTCCCCTCATCCAATCCCTCTAAGTCATCACAGGGAGTCCAGTATCAGACTTTGTGTGATCTGTACTTTTAGAATTCCTAGAGAAAAGAATTAGAAAAAAAAATCAAAAGTAAAATTATATTTTTAATAGGAGAGTTTGACTAATATGTAACTGCTATATAGTTAATTCTTAAGCTAACACTTTGTAGGAGCTAGTTTCTATAAAAGCAATTGAACCTAGTAATTTTCCTCAAATATCCTTAAAACATTGAGGACTTCCATTTCAGTGAAGAGACAGTAACTTTCATCTGAGAATCTTGGAAACTATTTTGAATTTCTGTACTGTTTTTCATTATGAAGAAGTAGTGGTCTGCAAATTGAATAATATTATAGACTAATTGAAATAGGAAGATTGGCAAGGAAATGTTTACAAAAATAATTTACATAGAAAAAAACTATGCAAGAATGATGCAAAATATTGAGAAACAGGAGACAGAGAAAGAAATTGGACTCAGTTGTGTGGATGCTACACCATTAACTAAGGGTATCACTGGGAAAATAACTTTAATGACCACTATCTGACTAGGGTGTTTTTTGTTTTATTATTATTATTCTTGGTGTTCTCTTTGTGTTGTGCTATTTCTAGGTTGTAGGATTTTTAAAACTTGTATTTTCAAGCACCACAGGATTAATAAAGCAAACATATGTATCCCCAAGTGAAGAAGTTCTTGAAGCATCTGTTGCTATTTTTCTTGTTTTAATTTTTGCTTTTCTTGTAGAAAATTACATTTTAGAGTTCTCTCTTCAAATCAAAGTTATAATGAAGAAGTACTAAAACTCAAATCAAATAATAATGAGTTGACTTTTTACATAGAATAATTAGTAATATAATAAATCTATAAAGTGATACTGATGGAAATTTATGCCTAGAGTATTTAATGCACCTTGTGAAACAGCTACATAATGACAATATTGGGAAATGTTTAAATCACGCATCTATCTTGAAACAGAAGACATATACTGAAAAGGAATACCTTTTCACCCTTTACACAAATAGTTATACCCATAATAGGAAAAAATGCCATAATTCACCAAGGAATTTGAGTCATATGTTTAAAAATAATATGTTGTAATTGTCAAAGATATCTAAAATTAACTTGTTATTAAGAACCAGAGAATCAATTCAATATCCTTTGCCAATTTTATAACATTAACAATGTACAGAATACCTTCTTAGCTAAGGGTAATGATCCAGATGATACCATTTTGGAAACCAAGGGGAAATGAATAAGCTTAGTGAGTTTATATGACCATAAATTTTTTAGAGCAATTAACAGTCCATAGTGGAAGATCCACGGAGAAGGCGATGGCACCCCACTCCAGTACTCTTGCCTGGAAATTCCCATGGATGGAGGAGCCTGGTGGGCTGCAGTCCATGGGGTTGCGAAGAGTCGGACACGACTGAACAATTTCACTTTCACTTTTCACTTTCATGCATTGGAGACAGCAATGGCAACCCGCTCCAGTGTTCTTGCCTGGAGAATCCCAGGGTCGGGGGAGCCTGGTGGGCTGCTGTCTATGGGGTCGCACAGAGTCAGACACAACTGAAGCGACTTAGCAGCAGCAGCAGCAGCAGCAGAGGAAGATCCAAAACTGAGTTTCATTCCTGAAAAGAGGTTAAAATGATTAGATAAGAAGGTTAAAACTAGAGAAACATTACCTATGATTAATGTGAGATATTTTAGAAAGGACATTATGAAGCATTCATAACAATAAACTACATAAAAACCAAAGTATAGTCACTAAGGAATTCTCCAAAACTGATGAAAACTAAATAGTGGTTAAACAGAAAAAGGAAAGCATGTTTTGTGTAAATAAAGTTGACTTTTAAAGGAATGAAGGAATTCAGAAACATGGAGAAAAGACCCAGTTATATACATACATATCTATAGTAATATTAAGCCATTAGTATACATCAATAAAATTATATAATTTTAAGTTTCTTAATAGAGAAATGAAGGAATGAATTTTGAATAAATAATATCATTTTAAATATATTAATATCTCTATTAACTATCATTTTTAATAAATTTGTTTTTGTAATAACTAATAAAGATTTTTAGTAACATAGTTCAGTGTGAAATAGAGAAAAAGAAAGCTAAATTATAGTTCTTTACATTAAGTGTTTTGGGATTTCTTGTAGAATCTAACTGTAAGCTACTCTGTACTTCTTTATTCATTAATGACCCTTACAAAGTATACATGTTTACCATCATAAATGGGATCATAATAGAAGGATGGGCATGACATTGCTAAGTATAGCCAGAAATTTAAATGAAGAGATGGTAACAATGCTGAACTATCGCACTTACCAGTCTATAGAAAAACATATCCACAAGCACTGGAAGTCAACATAAGGGAAGTTAAGAAAATGTTAGCAAAAGAAGTGTTTCATAAAAGCTATCAAGGAAATGTATCCACCATTTCTATTTCCCCATCTCTTTGCCGTGAAGTGATAGGACCAGATGCCATGATCTTAGTTTTCTGAACGTTGAGCTTTAAGCCAACTTTTTCACTCTCCTCTTCTACTTTCATCAAGAGGCTCTTTAGTTCTTCTTTGTTTTCTGCCATAAGGGTGGTGTCATCTGCATATCTGAGGTTATTGATATTTTTCTCACCATTTCTGAGAAGCCAGTGATAAAAAAAAAAAAAAAGCCCACTTAGTGTTCTATAGAAAGCTCTAATTCTAATAATGAAAGTTTCTCTTTCAGTTTTTATAAGGCACATATTTTTTTTTCAATTGTAAAAACCACACAGACTAAAATTTACCATCTTAATAATTTTTAAATGTACAGTTCAGTACCATTAAATAGATGAACACTGTTGTTTAACAGATCTCCAGAACTTTTCTCCTTTTGTGAAACTGAAATTCTATATCCGTTAAACAATTTCCCATTTCCCCTCTCCTCTATCCCCATCTTCTTGCATTTTCTATGAATTTGACCCCTCTAAATACCTCATGTATGTAAAATTATAAAGGATTTGTCTTTTTGTGACTGGTTCATTTCAGTCAACATAATGTCTCAAAGGTCTTACACATTATAGTATGTAACAAAATGTCGTTCATTTGAATAATATTCCATTGTATGTATATACCACATTTCCTTATCCATCTGTCTGTCAATGGACATTGGGTTGCTTTAATCTCTTGGCTATTGTGAATGATGGTGCTATGAACAGTGTATAAATATTTCTCTAAGACCCTGCTTTTAATTCTTTGAGAACTTGTCCTCCCTATTTACATCCTGATATATATTGAGGAGTAGTACTTCTGGGCTATACAGGAGTTTTAATTTTGGGGGGAACTGCCATACAGCTTTCCATAGCAATTGTACCATTCCACAATTTCATCAAAGGTGTGCTCACATTCCAATTTTTCCACTTCTTTATAAGACACATATGTTTTGATATTAAATATTACATAATAAACACTCAAGTCATAGTGAGAGATCTCAGCATCCATACTGTTTCCCTACACTAGGGTTAAGCAGGTATTAAGATGTGTTGAGTTCGCTTTTCAGAAGGTTCTGTTTCTTAGGCAAACGTTTGTGGAATTGCAGGTGAGAATGTGATCCTAATGAAATATAGATGAGGATGTTTTGAAAGTTGTGGATATGAATGGAGAGATGTTCAGGAGTGAGAAAGATGGTCAGAAGAGGGATACCAGAATGGTTGGGAACAGGATTCTGCATGAAAGTGCTAGGAGCATTGTAGTCAACAAATTTAACTGTCTGGGCTTGAAATGCGAGTTGGAAAAGACTAAGAAATATGCGTACTTGGAACTGTGATGTGTGGTACAAAGGCTTTAGAGCCAAAAGACTTGGGCTTTGCCACCTGATCCATGTTGTATAACATTTGGCAAGAAAATCAATCTACCCGAATCACCATGTTCTCACATAGATGTAGGAATAAAAATTAAAAGTTTGCATATTTGTCTTAAAATTAAATAAGAAAATGAATTTGAACTTGTGTAACACTATGTCAATGGCTCCCCAGGTGGTTCAGTGGATAAAGAATCTTCCTGCAAAGTAGGAGATGCAGGAGACTTGGGTTCAGTCTCTGGGTCAGGAAGATGCCCTGGAGGAAGGCATGGCAACCCATTCCAGTATCCTTGCCTAGAGAATCCCATGGACAGAGGACCATGGCAGTCCATAGGTCTGCAAAGACTCAGACACGACCAAAGTGGCTTGGCATGCATACAGCACTATCTCAGACACTTAGTAGGCGCTCCATGACTTTTACTTGGTTTCCCTATTTATACTCTTGTTTTTGCCTACTTCTCCATATCAACATCAAAAAAAAAAAAAAAAAAATCAAAACACCCTAATCTGCAGTTTCTGGCATTAAGACCTCAATTAAAAATATTCCTTCAATATAACATAATATAATATACTAGACACAAGTTGTGATTTTTCTATGATTTTTTAACATATAGTATTGTAGCATAGAAATTTATATTGACAGATAAGACCCCAGATAATGTGCTAACATCTCAGATTATGGGCTTCCCAGGTGGCTCAGTGGTAAAAAATCTACCTGCCAATGAAGAGATGTAGGAGCCACAGCTTCAATCCCTGAGTTGGGGAGATCCCCTGGAGTAGGAAATGGCAACCCACTCCAGTATTCTTGCCTGGAAAATTCCATGGACAGAGGAGCCTGGTGGGTTGCAGTCCATGGCGTCTCAAAGAGTTGTCTACGACTGTGTGACTGAGCAATATCTCAAAATACAAGATGAATATTTTTGTAAATAACTTAGCTGCATTTAAAAAAAAAGCTCTGAAAATATTTTTCTATAAAACATATATCTAAACTACCAAATCTATAAAACCTTAAAAGGTTAAAAATCAGATAACAATAGTAGTCAAGTTTCAAGGTCATATTTTTGGGAAGATATTTTTATTATCCTTTACTAAATTTTGAACAGTTTTCTTTCCCCTGGAATAAATTATTGTACTAAAGTTTTAAGAATATAAATTCTTGCAAACATAATTTGTAGTGCTTTCTGAGATTTTCCTAATGGATTCATTACTTTTCATCCCAATTTTCCACAGCTTATATTTCTTTAAAGTTGTGTTGAGCAACTGTTTTCTTGAGAAAAATATTGGTAAAATATTCTGTTTTTCTTCATGTTGAACACAAGGATGCTTATAGTCAGAACCGTAGCCTTCAGGCTATGGTCTTCTTACTTTTTTCCCCATTTTTATTTATTTTACAATTGATGATTAGTATACAACATTATTAAAGAATAGGGTAGCAGTACAAATAAACACTATTAAATCAGTAGAAATGTTTGAAATTTTATATTAAAATTTAAGATAGAAACATCAAATTGTGGTTGATTATTTCTTCTTTAAAACCTCAGTACACTTTGAGCCAGAATGACTTCTTTCTTATGAGTTATTCATTTACTACTATAATCACTGACTTTTCTTTTTCTGTTTAAAGATATACTACTTATTCAGACAAGGGCTTCATTCATATGTGTGATCAAATCTATGTAGCATGAACCTTTAATATGTTGCCTGTGACATGAAGATAACATCTACTCAGAATGCCCTTAAAATAATCAAACAATTCAGTTAAATGATGCTACATGTCTCATTTAATCCTTATCACTGTTTTCCTTCAGGCTATGACTCTTTGGTAAATTTTATCCTCTTATTATTAACTTAATAAAGACAGATGATGATGGAAATGAATACAAAGAAAAACTAGTAGTAACACATTTAAAGAATAAATGTTAATGAATTTTCTCTGCATTTTATAGCAGACTATATTGTTCCCTTTCCCTCAAACATTTTATTTTAATAAGTGCTCACACACTCTTGCATGAAAATAAACACCCACAATCAGCAAATAAATACAAGTCACTCTAAAAATGCTCACAAAAAGATAATAACTTAGGTTGTTTTTTAAAACCATGCAAGCAACTTAGTGTGTATATTTAGAAATTTAGAAATTAACATCAGTTCTGTTCATTACATTTCAAAAGGAGGAGAAACAATAAGTCAAGTTGCCATTTAGTTTTTTATATTCATAGAGAGGAAAATAATATTATTTACTTGATAGATGTTGACCATTGTTGTAGACCCATCTGTACCTATGGACATATGTAGAACTGTCTACTGAGACTAAAAAACAGTTATCTCACACTTCTTTTCATTAAAACAGAAAATTCAGTGAAGAAATGGATACTTTTCAAGAATCATATAAAAAGGTAGAAACCTCTTTTGCTATATGGTTATATTGCAACATCATAAAAGTGTAAGTTGGCTATTACAGAATTCAAAAGGATTATCCATGTTCAAAGAAAGGGGTGAACAGATGGTTTTCTTTCATAAACTTTTTTTGATTAATAAATTTCATCAAAATACAGAATAAGCATAAAGCTAGCGTTTGTTATCCGTGTGTAAATACCTATCAAATTTAAGACATTTGCCAAAAAATTATTGAAAAAACCAAATGTAAACTATTTTGACAGGCCTATTTATGAATAGACATATTCTGGCATTTTACATGGAACCGTCAAATACTTCCTTTCCCACCTCATTTATCACAAGGTCTTGGCTGCTGAGACTGGCTGCCATCTTGTGATGGGAAGAGTTGCACAAAGTGTACATTGTCAGTGGTCACACTCACAAGAGGAATTGTCAGGGTCATACTGAAAAGGGGAATTGCAAAAGAGAATTAGAATATGCCTGAAGCTTGATACCTGCCAAGGAAGTGGAGGATAACCCTCTACAATAAACTGATAACTAGATCATTTAAGTATTAAATGTTTTGGTCAATAAAATCAGTGCTTGTGTTTTACCCAATATTAGTGAAGATGTCCACTCTCAACACAGAGCTTAACAGTTCCCATTCCAAGCTCATTTTCAACTTGAGATTAAGAGAGATGGATGCTGAATTTTGTGACAAAAGCAAACCAGATGAACAGTGTTAATATCTATCTACTCAGTGTGGGTTTTCAAACCCACCATTCTAAATCTCTCAGTTGCCTGCTTGTCTGTTTCTACACTAGATATTTGTAGGTATGAACGATTCCTGGCATACTTTAAGAGGCAGTTGTCCCATGATGATGAAGAAGTGTTTATGTGTGTTTGACTGGATACATTCTTCACTTTGTTACCATATGTGCAACATGGTCAGATGGTTAATGAGTTTTCAGGGCTGAAATGCATCTGGTCCAACTTTAAACTTATGGTTTATAATACTTCACTGGAAAGCATGTAATTAATCTTTCAGTGGATAATCTACCATAACTCCTAAACTAATTAAGAATAGATATTCTTTTTAACAGGATTTGAAAATTAAGTTTTATATAGGTTAAAGGAGGAAAAAAGCTTGTACAATGATAAAAAAAGTAATAACACCTCAGATAAAATTGATTCCCTTCCTCCTTCCTCCTCCACCAAATCCTGTTGATAGAATTATGCCTCTTCATTGAATGTGTGCTAATAGTCTTTCCCTTGAGGAAAAGGACAGTCTCTTATTCATCTATAAATTCTGAGCATCTGGCATAGAGTAAAAGCATAAAAGGTGTTTATTGATCAAAATATTATGGGAGTTATTTCAGAGATATTCCACCTTGTGATAACATGGATTAAAAAAACTGTGTAGGCAAACACATACAATTACATGTTGTATGTGTTTGCCTACATAGCACATATACAAATATATATATATGATTGTATGTATACAAATTTCACGAATAAACTGAGGGAAAGAAATTTTCAAAAATATATATATAGTCAGACTGGTGGTATTATTTCATTTGTGTTTCAAATGAAGAGAATCTGATGCTGAAGCTTCTGTTCTTAACACTATGATATATGAGCCACTAAATAGTTCCTCATGTGGATCTAACACAATTTCTTTGATCATTCTATTCTCCTCAACCAAGTTGGCTTTTCTAATTTATTATAATTATAAATAATTATAAGGTATAAAGTAGAAATCTGCTAATAAAAAACCCACAAGTGGTGTTCAAGAATCATATGATATTACACTGGTTTTAAAAGAAAAATTTCTTTATAGAGCATTATAATTTACAATACCAACTGCATTTTAAATGTTGCAGATTTTTTCACACCTTTGGCATCATTAAGAATCTAAAAAATTTTTCCCTCCAAAATTCTGTTAGTGTTCAAAACAATGTTATTGTTATAATTTATGTATTTGATTCTAGCTTAAAAATTTCCTACAGTTTATTTACAGGTTTTATTTTTGCTCAAATTTTAAATTCATGCTAATCAAAAATGTGTCTGTTCATGTTTTAGTGTGTTTGTTTCACATCAGTTTGTATGACCTAAATGATGAGTGACACGAGATCTTCATGGGCGTGAATGTGCCCTAGTCTTTTGTTTACTGTATTTTTCATGTACAATTTTTTCAATCGTGTTTAATTTTCAAATCAACTTGATTTTTCCTTAAATAATTCTATTTTGTTTGGCTCAAGATATTTTTGACTTGAAAAATTTCATAAGAATTCATTATTTTTTTCTATTTGAATTATTTTCTATTTCTTTAATCTAGCAGAAACACATTTTGGTTTGTTGGATGAAATGATCTTTCTTTATTTGAATATAGATCTTGAAATTATTTAACTTCTCCTGATTACAGGAATGTTGCCTACCATGGTACCTTGCAGTGTCTGTAGCATGAAACATGCTCAACATATATTTGTGGAATTAAATTTGATTAGATGTCTGGCATATTGAAAGCACTCAGTAAAAATATATGTATCAATTAATTTTTTAATTTATTTATGTGTGCTCAGTCTCTCAGTCATGTCTGACTCTTTGTGACCCCATGGACTGCAGCCTGCCAGGCTCTTCTGTTCATGGGGATTTTCCAGGCAAGAATACTGGAGTGGATTTCCATGCCCTCCTCCAGGGGATCTTCCCAACCCAGGGACTGAACCTAGGCCTCCCACATTGCAGGCAGATTCTTTACCATCTGAGCCACCAGGGAAGTCCAAGAATGCTAGAATGGGTAACCTGTCCCTTCTCCAGGGGATCTTCCCGACACAAGGATCCAACTGGGGTCTCCTGCATTGCAGGTGGATTCTTACAAGCTGAGTTACCAGGAAAGTCCATATAATATGTTACACACACACACACACACACACGTGTGTGTGTATATATCCTGCATATATCTGTAGAATCCTGAGATTCTAAAAGCATATAAAAGCATTCCTAAATCATAAAATGAAGAACCAATTCTATTGTAATCATCTGCAGCACTTTTGTGGGATCTTGTCATCTTATCAGATTTAGCAGATGCATCCTTAACTCGGTTATAATATTCTAAAAGGAATGTTCATTCATGCTCAAAGAAATCATCTACATCCTTTACTCCAGAAACAATTACTCCATCTGCTGATTTAACCATGTTTTTAAGGAAATCTTCTAGTTTCTCTTTTTTATTTTTTCCTCGCACACTCAAATCTTGATTATATTCCAGGAAGACATGGAAATTTAAATCTTTCCTCAAAATGGGATGTGCAGCCACACGACACAGAAACACTTCATGCATTGCAACCGTCTTCTTGAATATTGCCAAATACTCAGCTTCCAATTCCTGTTTCATCTTCGTGAATTCCTCCTTCGTCATAGACCCTTCTCCTTCTCCAAGTTTCTGTAGTTTCTCCCTTGAGGCATCAAAATCAGGTCTTGGTGGTGCTGGAGGAATAATGTAACCTGCATAGTCTTCATTTTCAATGAAGGAATCGTGAAGCCAGATAAATTCCTCATGTTGTCGAACAACAGAAAACTCATTCTGTTTAAAATTTAGCAATGAACTCTTTGTGTGAACAGTGAATTTTACTTTGTCTCTCTCACTCAGAGCATCAGAAATGTCCACGTGCAGAGCAGCATCACTCTGAAAATCTACATTTATTGCTTTAAGTCCGTGGTCCTCCTCCAAGAGGAAGTCGGGGCCGTTGTCCAGGCCTTCCATCATGGCTGCTCCGAGGCAAGGGCCAGCGCAGGCATATATGTGTGTGTGTGTGTGTGTGTGTGTGTGTGTGTGTGTGTGTGTGTGTGTATGCTAAGTCTCTTGTCATGTCCTCCTCCTGGGGATCTTCCCAACCTCCTCTTTGTGACCCCATAGACTGTAGCCAAGCTCCTCTGTCCATGGGATTCTTAAGGCAAGGATAGTAGAGTGGCTTGCCATTGCCTCCTCCAGGGGATCTTCTCAACCCACAGATCAAACCCGTGTCTTTTTATGTCTCCTGCATTGGCAAGCAGGTTCTTTATCACTAGCACCACCTAGGAAGCTCAGTCATGTCCAACTCTTTGGCAACCCCTTGGACTATAGCCCACCAGGCTTGTGTGTCCATGGGATTTCCCAGGCAAGAATACTGGAGTGGGTTGACATTTCCTCCTCCAGGGGGTCTTACTGACCCAGCATTAAAATCCATATCTTCTGCATCTTCCTGCATTGGCAGGTAGAGTATTTACTACTGAGCCACCTGGGAAGCCATATATGTATTTCTATTAAATCATCCCCCCAATCTCTTCCAGAAAATAGAGGGAACTCTTCCTGACTCACTTATTGAGGATGAAAGTGAAAGTCGCTCAGTTGTGTCCAACTCTTTGCAACCCCATGGACTATAAAGGTCATGGAATTCTCCAGAATACTGGAGTGGGTAGCCTTTCCCTTTTCCAGGGGATCTTCCCAACTCAGGGATTGAACCCGGGTCTCTCGCATTACAGGAAGATTCTTTACCAGCTGAACCACAATGGAAGCCCCTTTATGAGGATCAGATCAGATCAGATCAGTCGCTCAGTCGTGTCCGACTCTTTGCGACCCCATGAATTGCAGCACGCCATGCCTTCCTGTCCATCACCAACTCCCGGAGTTCACTCAGACTCACATCCATCGAGTCAGTGATGCCATCCAGCCATCTCATCCTCTGTCATCCCCTTCTCCTCCTGCCCCCAATCCCTCCCAGCATCAGGGTCTTTTCCAATGAGTTAACTCTTCACATGAGGTGGCCAAAGTACTGGAGCTTCAGCTTTAACATCATTCCTTCCGAAGAAATCCCAGGGCTGATCTCCCTCAGAATGGACTGGTTGGATCTCCTTGCAGTCCAAGGGACTCTCAAGAGTCTTCTCCAACACCACAGTACAAAAGCATCAATTCTTCAGCGCTCAGCCTTCTTCACAGTCCAACTCTCACATCCATACATGACCACAGGAAAAACCATAGCCTTGACTAGATGAACCTTTGTTGTCAAAGTAATGTCTCTGCTTTTGAATATGCTATCTAGGTTGGCCATAACTTTCCCTCCAAGGAGTAAGCGTCATTTAATTTCATGGCTGCAGTCACCATCTGTAGTGATTTTGGAGCCCAGAAAAATAAAGTCTGACACTGTTTCCACTGTTTCCCCATCTATTTCCCATGAAGTGATGGGACCGGATGCCATGATCTTCATTTTATGAGGATAGTATAAGCCTAATGTAAAAATCAGAAAAAGACATTATAGAAAACTACAGACCAATATCTCTTACCTGCACTGATGCGATAATCCTCAATCAAGTATTAACAAATTAAATACAGCCATGTACAAAAGCATTTACACAGCAATCAAGTGAAATTTTTTCAACATAGTCAATGAGATTTCCATAATTGGAAATTAATCATTATAATCAATATACCAATTGGTTAAAGAGAAAAAAAGCTTATTACCATATAAATTGATTCAGAACAAGTATTTCATGAAATCCAATACCCATTCATTGTAAAAACTCTCAAAAAACTAGAAATAGAGAACTTGTTCAACTTGATTTAAAAAAAAGTTAACATTAATTTCCCCAAATTGATTTGTAGATTTCACTTAATTCCATTGAAAATCTCAGCAAATTTTTTTCAATAGAAATTTACAATTTTAAATTAATGAAACTAATCTAAAATAGTCAAAGCTATTTTACAAAAGAAGAGTACAATGAGAACACTAATTTACCTATTATCAAGATGTGCAGTCAAACTACAGTAATTTATAAACTGTGCCATTGACATGATTTGGGCCTGTATATCAGTGAGACAGAACAGAGAGTCTAGAAATAGATAAACAGATCTAAATATGTATCATCAATTGTGATCATATTGTGACAAGGAGGCCAAGTTAATTCAGTTTGAAAAGGTAATTTTTACAGAAACAGTGCTGGAGCTACTGATATTCATAGGGAGAGAAATAAACTACGACATTTACCTCACACCATACATGAAAATAAATAAAAATGGATTATAGAGGCAGGAGAACTTAGAACATTTGTTTACAAGACTAGAGTTTGAATATTTATAGCATCATTACTTATAATAGCCTCAACATAAAACTATACAAATGCCTATAAAGTAAAAAATGGATAAACAAAATGTGACATATCCATACAACGGAGAAATATCAATGAAAAGCAGAGTTACTGAAACATGGATGAACCTCAGAAATATTGTCAAAGAGGCCAGACATGAAAGACCACATATTAAATGACATAATTTGTATAACATTTCTAGAAAAAAAGAACTTATTACTGACAAAACTTGGAGTTGTGGCTTGGATGGAGAAAATTTTGCTCTGGTGGAAATGTTTAAAGAGCTAATTCTGATCACAATTTCATAACCTCAGGAATCTACTAAAATTCTTTGAAATATATATCTAGAGTGCTCAGTTTACATGGTATTTAAATCATACCACCATAAAATTGTGTAAAAATCAAAATGACCATAAGACTCAGCAATTGTGCTCCTTGGTATTTACCTAAATGAGTTGAAAATGTATGTTCAGACAAAAATCTGCACATGATTGTTTACATTAGATTTATTCCTAATTGCCAAAAGCAACTAAGCAACTAAGATTGGAAGCAACTAAGATATCCTTCAGTAACTGAATGGATAAATAAACTATGATATATCCAGCCAATGGAATTTAATTTAACACTAAAAAGAAATGAGTTATCAAACCATGAAAAGATAAGAGGCAAACTTAAATGAGTGTCATGAGTAAAAGAAGCCAATCAGCAAAGGTTGCATATTGTATAGTTCCAAATAAATGATGTTCTGTATAAAGCCTCACTATGGATGAAGGAAAAAGATCAGTATTTGCTATGATCCACAATATTACCTGGGCTTCCCAGGTGGCACTGGTGGTAAAGAAGCTGCCTGCCAATGCAGGAGATATAAGAGACGTGTTTTTGACCCCTGGATCTGGAAAATCCCCTGGAGGAGGGTATGGCAAACTACTCCAGTATTCTTGCCTGAGGAATCCCATGGACAGAGAGGCCTGGCAGGCTACAGTCCATAGGGTGGTCCAACATGATTGAAGCGACTTAGCATGCATGTATGCACAATATTACCTGACACAATGGCAGAAAAAATTTGATCTCTACATGTAATCCCTGAGGATATCAAATAATTTTTCATGCCTGGTGTTACTCATCAATCTGAACAGGTCACATGGCTCCAAATTACTGTAAGGAGTTGAGAAATATGATTCTATCCTGTGCCAGCAATATTGCGAAGGCAATACTAATAACTAGTACAAGTGAGTCTTCTCTTGTGTTGTTGGAAGAGGGTGTTTGCTATGACCAGTGCATTCATTCTCTTGGCAAAATTCTGTTAGCCTCTGCCCTGCTTCTTTCTGTACTCCAAGGCCAAAATGCCTGTTACTCCCAGTGTTTCTTGACTTCCTACTTTTGTATTCCAGTCCCCTATTATGAAAAGACATATTTTTTGGGTGTTAGTTCTAGAAGGTCTTGTAGGTCATAGAACCATTCAACTTTAGCTTCTTCAGCATTACTGGTTGGGGCATAGACTTGGATTACTGTGATACTGAATGGCTTGCCTTGAAATTGAACAGATATCATCCTGTCATTTTTGAGATTGCATCCAAGTACTGCATTTTGGACTCTGATGTTGACTCGATGGATACTTCATTTCTTCTAAGGGATTCTTGCCCATAGTAGTAGATATAATGGTCATCTGAGTTTAATTCACCCATTCCAGTTGATTTTAGTTTGCTGATTTCTAAAATGTTGATTTTCACACTTGCCATCTCCTGTTTGACCACTTCCAATTTGCCTTGATTCATGGACCTAACATTCCAGGTTCCTATGCAATATTGCTCTTTACGGCATCAGACTTTGCTTCTATCACCAGTCCTACCCACAACTGGGTGTTGTTTTTGCTTTGACTCCGTCTCTTCAGTCTTTCTGGATTTACTTCTCCACTGATCACCAGTAGCTTATTGCTCACCTACCAACCGGGAGAGTTCATCTTTCAGTGTCCTATCCTTTTGCCTTTTCATACTGTTTATGGTATTCTCAGGGCAAGAATACTGAGGTGGTTTGCCATTCCCTTCTCTAGTGCACCACGTTTTGTCATGGACATCACGAGATGGTCAATACCGAAATCAGATTGATTATATTTTTTGCAGCCAAAGATGGAGAAACTCTATACAGTCAGCAAAAACAATACTGGGGGCTGACTGTGGCTCAGATCATGAACTCCTTACTGTCAAATTCAGGCTTATATCGAAGAAAGTAGGGGAAGCCACTAGACCATTCAGGTATGACCTAAATCAAATCCTTAATGATTATACAGTGGATGTGAGAAATAGATTTAAGGGTCTATATCTGGTAGACAGGGTGCCTGATAAACTATGGACAGAGGTTCATGACACTGTAAAGGAGACAGGGATTAAGATGATCCCCAAGAAAAAGAAATGCAAAAAAGCAAAATGGCTGACTGAGGAGGACTTACAAATAGCTGTGAAAAGAAAAGGAGAAAAAGAAAGATATACCACTTGAATGAAGAGTTCCAAGGAATAGGAAGGAGAGATAAGAAAGCCTTCCTCACTGATCAATGCAAAGAAATAGAGGGAAACAATAGAATGGGAATGACTAGAGATCTCTTCAAGAAAATCAGAGATACCAAGGGAATATTTCATGCAAAGATGGGCTCAATAAAGGACAGAAATGGTATGCACCTAACAGAAGCAGAAGATAATAAGAGGTGGAAGAATACACAGAAGAACTGTACAAAAAGATCTTCATGAGCCAGATAACCACAGTGGTATGATGACTCACCTAGAGCCAGACATCCTGGAGTGTGAAGTCAAGTGAGCCTTTGGAAGCATCACTATGAAGAAAGCTAGTGGAGGTGATGGAATTCCAGTTGAGCTATTTCAAATCCTAAAAGATGATGTTGTGAAGTGCTTCACTCAATATGCCAGCAAATTTGGAAAACTCAGCAGTGGCCACAGGACTGGAAAAAGTCAGTTTTCATTCCAGTCCCAAAGAAAGGCAATGCCAAAGAATGCTCAAACTACCGCACAATTGCACCCATCTCACATGCTAGTAATGTTCAAAATTTTCTAATCCAGGCTTCAACAGTTTGTGAACTATGAAATGCCAGATGTTCAAGCTGGTTTTAGAAAAGGCAGAGGAACCAGAGATCAAATTGCCAACATCCGCTGGATCATCGAAAAAGCAAGAGAGTTCCAGAGAAATATCTATTTCTGCTTTATTGACAATGCCAAAGCCTTTGACTGTGTGGATCACAATAAACTGTGGAAAATTCTGAAAGAGATGGGAATACCAGACCACCTGACCTCCCTCTTTAGAAATCCATATGCAGGTCAGGAAGCAACAGTTAAAACTGGACATGGAAAAACAGACTAGTTCCAAATCGGGAAAGGAGTACGTCAAGGCTGTATATTGTCACCATGCTTATTTAACTTATATGCAGAGTACATCATGAGAAATGCTGGGCTGGATGAAGCACAGGCTGGAATCAAGATTGCTGGGAGAAATATCAATAACCTTAGATATGCAGATATACCACCCTTATGGCACAAAGTGAAGAAGAACTAAAGAGCCTCTTGATGAAAGTGAAAGAGGAAAGTGAAAAAGTTGGCTTAAAGCTCAGTGTTCAGAAAACGAAGATCATGGCATCTGGTCCCATCACTTCATGGGAAATAGATGGGGAAACAGTGGAAACAGTGGCTGACTTTATTTTGGGGGGCTCCAAAATCACTGCAGATGGTGAGTGCAGCCATGAAATTAAAAGACACTTGCTCCTTGGAATCAAGTTATGACCAACCTAGACAGTATATTGAAAAGCAGAGACATTACTTTGCCAACATTAGGCTGTTTAGTCAAAGCTATGGTTTTTCCAGTAGTCATGTATGGATGTGAGAGTTGGACTATAAAGAAAGCTGAGTGCCAAAGAATTAATCATTTTGAACTGTTGTGTTGGAGAAGATTCTTGAGAGTCTCTTGGACTGCAAGGAGATCCAACCAGTCCGTCCTAAAGGAGATCAGTCCTGAATATTCATTGGAAGGACTGTTGTTGAAACTTGAACTCCAATATTTTGGCCACCTGATGCAAAGAACTGACTCATTTGAAAATACCCTGATGCTGGGAAAGATTGAAGGTGGGAGGAGAAGGGGACAACAGAGGATGAGCTGGTTGGATGGCATCACTGACTCAGTGGACATGAATTTGAGTAAACTCAGGGAGTTGGTAATGGACAGGGAGGCCTGGTGTGCTGAGGGCCATGGGGGTCACAAAGAGTCGGACATGACTGAGCGACTGAACTGAGTACAGGTGAGGTCTGGGTGGGAGTTAGCTTGGTTACCTTGTCTCCAATTTCAATGAAGTTTGTTTTTCTAATAGCTCATTCATGAAGTCTATTCCTCCTTTATATTTGGAGTGTTTTGTCTCCATTTTTGGTCTCCAAGTTTGGGTAACATGCACAGAAATGTGATTTAAGTCACCGATGGTTTGCAGTTTGGACCAATAATCACACCCACACACTCCTTGGCACCGTGTCCCACAGCTCTCAGTGCTTACAGTCCTCCTATATATGTTCATAAACCATAGAAATGGCACAGAAGCATGATTTCTCCTTAGCAACTTCTCTGCTGAAATCTTGCATTGTCAGAGAATCTCTCTACAGAGAGTCAGCAGCAAGTGCCTTCTCATGACTCTCTTTAGAGTCTCTCTTTAGAAAGTTGTTGGGATAGATCTGCACTGCAGCCTTTCCATTCTGACACCAAGCTTTTCTCATGAAGTCTCGGGAGACCTGCATAATCCCCAACTCTCACTTTCATCATTTCCCATATTTAATTGTACCGGGCAGAAATATCACAAAATTTTGCTTTGGTTATTGGCATCTTTTTTCATTTTTTCCCTTGTTTTATTTTGTGTTATAGCAAGAAAAGGAAAAGCTTAAAAAAGGGGAGAAAGAGTAAAACACTTCTACTCCCCTATATTTCAAGGAAAATGACCATTTCACTGATCCTTTAATGGGACTATATTTCTAACTCTTCATAGATGCAAGACAATAGAAGATTTAGCTACTCTTTTTCAACTTGCCCCTCTTCCTAGCCCCCGGGCTCTGTGGGTACTTTCTTCAAAATATTGATGTCCTGTTCCTTCCTTTTGTTTCTCACTTCAGGTCTTTATTTTTCTTGCCTCTACTCTGAAACTTTGCTACTCTTTCTTCAATCACTTACCATTTAATTCATTCAAGTAATATTAAAAAATGAATTTTCTCCAAACAATGTTCCCTACGACAAATACTTCTCATTGTCTAACAAAGTTAGTCTTAATGCTTTTTCTTCAAGCATACTTGGCAATAAAACTGGCTTAGTTAGAATGTATCCTATATGAATATAAACACAGATGGAAACTAAGCATTAGAGAAACTTAAATATTTGTCTAAAATTTTAGATTTTAGAGGCCATTATACGTACACATGCATAGAATATTCTTTAATGAATTTAATTAGGAACAAATCCCTTCCTTTTAACTATGATAGCATTTTGCTCCTCTTTATAGTATTTTTGGAAGGATTTTAATATTTATTTTGTGTCTCTTCAATGTCAAACACAATGTTTTTTTCACATCAGTATCCTATTGGAATCTTATTCAGATACATTAATTAATTATAATGGAAGGGTAAATACACTGTGGATATAATTGTTTAAAATTGTAGTAGATAAAACAGATAATTTATTCCTTATAAATGAAATGATTCATTTGATACTTATCTCATTCACAGGGTATCTTAAAAATACTTATACTTTCTCTAGTCATTATTGATAAGGTGAACTCGAATTTGCTCCTTACCCTTCTTTTTCACTCTTGACATTTTTTCTGAATCAAACTCTGAATACTGTGTCTCATGACAAAGAACATTTCTTCAAAGCTTTTCAATTTTCCTAAAAGTTCCTACCAAAGAGCTGTAGACTATTATAACTGAAAAGCATGAGTTTATTAGCCCTAAAAACTAATTATATTGCTTATAGTTATCATTTTGTTCTTTTAAATTATTGCTATTCCACATATAGAGTAAAATACAATTTGGGCAGCAGTGTGCACATTGTTTAATTAAATTTGATTCATGTAGAACCATCTAATATATCCTTTTAACAACTTAAATAAAAAGTATCTATGAATAAAACTTTTCATTCTGTTTTTATAGTTAAAATGCAACAGTTAAATATTTCTCTTATAATTATTTTTCCTCATTTTTGTTTTTGCAAAGGATCTTACAAATTTCTAGAATTTCAGAGGGTTTATCAACTATCAAGGTGTTTTGTAATTTATGACTCTTAAAACCTATGCTGTCATATTTTTTGCACCATTAATAGAGGGTTTGCTACAAATAAACAGAATATTTGACCTATTTTCCTTCTCTGTGCTTAAATATGCCATGTCTTTAGAGGATCAGTCTTAGAAGTACATTTCAATCTACATTAGAATGACTCAGCATTTCCAATAAACCATCCACAGTCTGATCTCTGAAACTTTGATATCCTGGAAGTAATGCTCTATGTGCATGGCACACACGGAAATCGATAATAACGCGCAATTTACTGAAACACTGGCTACTTGACCAACCGGTTGTGTAGATTTGAAGCTCGTAGTGCCCCGTCAGGGCTACGGGTCCCCACATCCCTATCCATCTCCCTCAGAGGCTGAATGTATCAGAACCAGAGCAAAGCTCCTACCCATTTACAGCATGATAGTGAAAGCTCTGTCTGACTTAGGGAAGCCGAAAGCTAGAATGTACGAGAAGGGTACCGGGCATAGGGACACAAAAGGCACAGGAGACAACTAACAGTTCTGACTCTTGTGATCAGTCACCTCTAAGCTGCTGCTGAGTCCATCATTCCTTATCTGAAACCCTTGGTACAAGATGTCTTTTGGAAAACAATTCTTCCCATTTAAAAAAGGTAATTTGATACCTATATATACCATATGTTATTTAATACTCCAGTGGGATCTGGAGCAGTATCTTGTAAGAATAACAAACTAACATAAAGACAATGAGTAATTTCCTTTCAGTTCAGGTCAGATTTTGAAACCAAATAAGTTCATGCTCAGTCAGCTTCAGGCGGGCTCCACTTGCCACCAGGTAAGTTCCTCCAAATTGTCTGCTGTTTTATAACTGTTTTGATTTCAGAATTGGAAAAGTCTGTAAACCTGTATAAAATTAGATCGTCTACATTTATTGAAGAAGGTCATGGCAACCCACTCCAGTATTTTTGCCTGAAAAATCTAATGGACAGAGTGCAGGCCACAGTCCATGTGGTCACAAATAGTTGGACACAACTGAATGATGGATCGTGCGTGTGCACACACACACACAGCATAATTCACTGAAAAAATATGAAATACTTAATATGTAATTAGAATTGGTTGTATTGATATTTTGAAGGTATTTCTATCTTGAATTTTTTTGTTTTCTCATTTATTATTTCTCGTACTTCTTAACTATATTTTAAAAACTTCGGATGTACAGAATGATGCATTCACTGTGACTACTAAGTCATTATTTCTTCATCTCACATGAGTAGCGCCATCTCATTTAAGAAATGAAATGCAAAAAACTGATTACTCTGAAAAGAGAGAAAGCTTCTGCAGCATTCTGGTTTTTAAATAGCACCTTGTAATAGTTGGGCTTATTGCATTGAGACAATCTATTCTAAGGGCACTGTTTGTATCAAAAGCCTTCTATACATAATGTGAAAGTTTCTTCAATCGTGAGCAGCACAGTAGTAGTAGTTAGGGCTTTATTACTTAGTTCTAATTTGTATTGATGGCCTAAAAAAAGTAGCATGCTTTGCAGTTCTATGAAAGAAAAGATTATAAATGGAGATTAATTATAATTTTGCTAGCTCAGTACTTGTAAAACTAAAGCAATTTATATTCTTTCTCTTAATGATCTCTATTCCTGATTGCAGTAATGTAATCTAATTGTGATTATGATAGTATCTGAATCATGTGGGCCTCAATGTGATTGAAACTACTCTTTGCATTAAAAAGTAATTTTGAAGTAATGATGAAAAGTTACTGTGGAAAATTGGCAAGTAATATATTTTACTCTGTATCTTAAGTTTCTGCTTTCATTTTTGATTATATCTCATAGCATGGATAAGCACAATACTATATCGAGGATTTATTACATCAAAGCCTTATCGATGATAAGTGTGCATATGAGTATCAGGGACAAGCGTGATATTATTGAAATAGTAATGATACGGTTGAGTCAGGGAAATGACTGAAGATTTAAAATGCTAGGATAAGGTTTACTGAAACTAGAAACCAAATAAGGTGGGAGGAGGCTTCAATACTGCACAGATACCATAGCCAGTGAAACAAAAAGCTCTGAGTGTTTTGCTGACACAGCAGATACTCTTTGGATAGACATTCAGGAAGATAAGGATAGTCAAGTATATTGTAAATGCTGAAATACACCTCCAGGGCATGAAGAGAAAATACAGTAGGAACTGGTTTTTTTTTTTTTTTTTCCTATATAACATTTTGTTTGCAGGGTTGAAAGTTGTTCAGGAAAAATAGGTACATCTCATGTTTGCACTCAGCTAAAGAAAATGATTTGTGAAATCATACTCTAGAATTTGAAAAGCAAGTGAATGAATGCTTAATGTTTGAGAAATATTTACTATTGAAACATTTAGATATGTACATATTGTGAAAATAGAGGAATGCAAGAGAGGTTATCCTGGGAAAAGATATTCTGGCAAGAATGCAAAAAATGCAAAAGCATATTTATCGGAATCTTTTAATGCATGATGAATTTGTGGGAGAAAATTATAATTAAAAAAAATTCTGATGCATTTAATATTCATTTAAATTGAACCAAAAGAGATAACTGAAATAATTGTAAAGAGAACAACCTAAGCAAAATGATACTGGAGTGGGTTGCCATTTCCTTCTACAGGGGATCTTCCCGACCCAGGGATCTAACCCAGGTCTCCCGCATTGCAGGCAGACGCTTTAACCTCTGAGCCACCAGGGCAGCCCATAATCCAGAGACAGATACTAAATAATGAGAACTGAATTGACAGTAGGTCATAAAAAGAGAGACGCTAACTCACTGAAAACTATTAAAATGTTTGAAGGACAGATTAGCTCTTTTTTTTTTTTTGCTGTTCTTTATTTATTAAGAGAAAAAATTTGCTAATTTTTCAAGATGTTGTGTAGATGAACTAAGACAACCAAGAAGGTAATTTCCCAATGATAATAATTCCAAATGTAAGAAAACAAGTCTTTCAAACAATTTCCTAAGGGCGATGCTACAAGGGGGAACAAAAGATAAACAAGAAAAAAAAATGGCAAACTAATTTTGTAGTGACTACTGACAATGAAGAAAAAAATCCTCTTTCTGTATCCCTGGAGCCTATGAAGATCCATTTCAAAATGTCTTCAGCATTGATGTAACTCAGGAGAAGGGATTGCCTACGTATAAATGGCTCACTGTTTCTAGTGGGAAGAAGCACATTAACTCTTTCAGGCCACTTGAGTCCACTTACCAAATTATTTTTCTTTCTGCTTGCTTTCTTTTTTAGTGCCATAAATTTTACTAAAGAAGTAGTGCAACTCCAAGAAGTGCGTCATTTACTCCCATTCTGTCTTTGATGCTTATCTACAGATAAGTGCCTTGCCTATTGCCAGTGTAGACTCTCCCTTTAAGGGGAATACACTGTGAAATAGATACTCTCCAGGCTCAGTCAAGAAGAGAACATCTTGAGCCTCTATGGTACATTACGGCCAGTTATAATAAACCAGGGAGGGAACTGTGCCTCCTACTATAATAACTGTAATACGATGACCCTGTGAACACATAGCTGCATCAAAATAAACCACTGACACTTCTGCAATTTTTATCAGGAATAAAAATGCTTATTTTTTTCCCACCATGCTGATGAATTTATTCCCAACATCGAAGAAAGACATGACTATTCCACCGAGTTTCTACCCTCCCAAATGAATTTCAAAGTATTCTCATTTCAGGAGAGAGAATTCATCGTTTTTATTTTTTTTTTTCTGGTGAATTATAGCTATGTTGGCCACAGTATTTTTGTCATCTTCTCAGAGGAGAATATGGAAATTTTTTGTAGTAGAACAATTGTCAGATCCTTGGGCAAAGACTCAAGGCTTATTGAACCTTTTGGCCTTTTGATGGTGGTGGTGGTGGAGTGCTGTTGATTTTAGAAAAGTCTTAGTGAGAATAGCAAATTTATTTATTTACACACTCAGCAAATATATATTAAGTGCCTGCCATCAAAAATCACTGAAATGAGCCCTGGGGAAGAAAGAATGATCTCACGACACATGAGTATTTGAGAATCCAATGGAAAACACATCTCACTGTGTTCAGTGCCTTCATTCAATCTCTGCCTCGATATAATAGGGGAATTGGAGGACACTAGGCAAACAAGGAGGGACGAATCTAATTTACTGCTGGGATCAGGGAAAATTCCTAGATAAGATAACTGCATAACATAAACCTAGGTGGACTCTGGAAAAAGAAGGTTCAAAGTCCCATTTCTCTTCCTTCAGTGTGTCTGCATGGAAGAGAAATACAATAAAACTTCTGGTGGCTAGTTCTAAGATGATACAATTTGTTGTGTAAGTTCCTGATTCTCAAAAGGATGCAGTGAGGTAACACTGTAATTTCTGTTTTTACACACAGACTCCCTTTACTCTTCTCTTAAAGGTTCAGTTCAGTTAAGTTCAGTTCAGTCACACAGTCGTGTCCGACTCCTTGAGACCCTATGAATCACAGCACGCCAGGCCTCCCTGTCCATCACCAACTTCCGGAGTTCACTCAAACTCATGTCCATCTGGTTGGTGAGGACATCCAACCATCTCATCTTCTGTCGTCCCCTTCTCCTCCTGCCCCCAATCCCTCCCAGCATCAGGGTCTTTTCCAATGAGTCAACACTTCGCATGCGATGGCCAAAGTATTGGAGTTTCAGCTTCAGCATCAGTCCTTCCAATGAACACCCAGGATTGATCTCCTTTAGCATGGACTGGTTGGATCTCCTTGTAGTCCAAGGGACTCTCAAGAGTCTTCTCCAACACCACAGTTCAAAAGCATCAGTTCTTTGGCACTCAGCTTTCTTCACAGTCCAACTCTCATATCCATACATGACTATTGGAAAAACCATAGCCTTGACTAGATGGACCTTTGTTGATAAAGTAATATATCTGCTTTTCAATATGCTATCTAGGTTGGTGATAACTTTCCTCCAAGGAGTAAGCGTCTTTTAATTTCATGGCTGCAATAACCATCTGCAGTGCTTTTCGAGCCCAAAAAATAAAGTCTGACACTGTTTCCACTGTTTCCCCATCTATTTCCCATGAAGTGATGGGACCGGATGCCATGATCTTCGTTTCCTGAATGTTGAGCTTTAAGCCAACTTTTTCACTCTCCTCTTTCACTTTCATCAAGACGCTTTTGAGTTCTTCTTCACTTTCTGCCATAAGGGTGGTGTCATCTGCATATCTGAGGTGATTGATATTTCTCCCCGCAATCTTGATTCCAGCTTGTGATTCTTCCAGCACAGCATTTCTCATGATGTAATCTGCATATAAATTAAATAAGCAGGGTGACAATATACAGCCTTGACATACTCCTTTTCCTATTTGGAACCAGTCTGTTGTTCCATGTCCAGTTCTAACTATTGCTTCCTGACCTTCATATACTTTATTTTGTCTCCAGCTACTCAGTAACCACCTTTTTGCTATAGTATTCCTCCTTCAAAATTAGTTATGGCTACAGACATGTAGGACATATTGTGAGGAAAGAGATACTTAAGTTTTTACTAATGGCAACAATGTTCAGCCCAGATTGAACTTTAGAATCACAGGGAAAACTTAAAAAAAAAAAAAAAAAATTGATGTTCCACCTGCCCTAATTTGCACATGACTGAAGAAAAGGAAAGATATAAGCCTCTGAATGCAGAGTTCCAAAGAATAGCAAGAAGAGATAAGAAAGCCTTCCTCAGCAATCAATGCAAAGAAATAGAGGAAAACAACAGAATGGGAAAGACTAGAGATCTCTTCAAGAAAATTAGATATACCAAGGGAACATTTCATGCAAAGATGGGTTCGATAAAGGACAGAAATGGTATGGACCTAAGAGAAGGAGACGATATTAAGAAGAGGTAGCAAGAATACACAGAGGAACTGTACAAAAAAGATCTTCATGACCCAGATAATCACGATGGTGTGATCACTCATTTAGAGCCAGACATCCTGGAATGTGAAGTCAAGTGGGCCTTAGAAACCATCACTACGAACAAAGCTAGTGGAGGTGATGGAATTCCAGTTGGGCTATTTCAAATCCTGAAAGATGATGCTGTGAAAGTGCTGCACTCAATATGCCAACAAATGTGGAAAACTCAGCAGTGGCCATAGGACTAGAAAAGGTCAGTTTTCATTCCAATCCCAAAGAAAGGCAATGCCAAAGAATGCTCAAACTACCGCACAATTGCACTCATCTCACACGCTAGTAAAGTAATGCTCAAAATTCTCCAAGCCAGGCTTCAGCAATACGTGAACCGTGAACTTCCAGATGTTCAAGCTGGTTTTAGAAAAGGCAGAGGAACCAGAGATCAAATTGCCAACATCCGCTGGATCATGGAAAAAGTGAGAGAGTTCCAGAAAAACACCTATTTCTGCTTTATTGACTATGCCAAAGCCTTTGACTGTGTGGATCACAATGAACTGTGGAAAATTCTGAAAGAGATGGGAATACCAGACCACCTGATCTGCCTCTTGAGAAATCTGTATGCAGGTCAGGAAGCAACAGTTAGAACTGGACATGGAACAACAGACTGGTTCCAAATAGGAAAAGGAATACGTAAGGCTGTATATTGTCACCCTGCTTATTTAACTTCTATGCAGAGTACATCATGAGAAACGCTGGATTGGAAGAAACACAAGCTGGAATCAAGATTGCCAGGAGAAATATCAATCACCTCAGATATGCAGATGACACCACCCTTATGGCAGAAAGTGAAGAGGAACTCAAAAGCGTCTTGATGAAAGTGAAAGAGGAGAGTGAAAAAGTTGGCTTAAAGCTCAACATTCAGAAAACGAAGATCATGGCATCTGGTCCCATCACTTCATGGGAAATAGATGGGGAAACAGTGGAAACAGTGTCAGACTTTATTTTTTGGGGCTCCCAAATAGCTGCAGATGGTGACTGCCACCATGAAATCAAAAGACGCTTACTCCTTGGAGGAAAGTTATGACCAACCTAGATAGCATATTCAAAAGCAGAGACATTACTTTGCCAACAAAGGTCCATCTAGTCAAGGCTATGGTTTTTCCTATGGTCATGTATGGATGTGAGAGTTGGACTGTGAAGAAGGGTAAACACCGAAGAATTGATGCTTTTGAACTGTGGTGTTGGAGAAGACTCTTGAGAGTCCCTTGGACTACAAGGAGATCCAACCAGTCCATTCTGAAAGAAATCAGACCTGGGATTTCTTTGGAGGGAATGCTGAAGCTGAAACTCCAGTACTTTAGCCATCTCATGCGAAGAGTTGACTCAGTGGGAAAGAGTCTGATGCTGGGAGGGATTGGGGGCAGGAGGAGAAGGGGACGACAGAGGATGAGATGGCTGGATGGCATCACTGACTCGATGGACGTGAGTCTGAGTGAACTCCGGGAGTTGGTGATGGACAGGGAGGCCTGGTGTGCTGCGATTCATGGGGTCGCAAAGAGTCGGACAGGACTGAGCGACTGAACTGAACTGAACTGAAGCAACTTAGCACTCACACACTCACTACCCTAATTAAACCAGAAAACTAGGAATGCTAACCAAATGACTTGAATGGACCAACAGGCAGAAGGATCACAAGCACTTGTCAAATGAGAGCAATATATTTGCATTAGAGGTTGCAGGACTTCTCCAGTCATTAACGACAGAGCAAATTAATTAAATGTATGCAACAACAGAAATATGGTGTTGGCAATGGTTTTTCTGACCTGTTCCTTTCTGTACAGAACTTAAATTAATAAAATAAGTGTAAGTGTTAACCACTCAGTTGTGTCCAACTCTTTGAAAACCCATGGACCGTAGTCCACCAGGCTCCTCTCTCTATGGTAATCTCCAGGTAAGACTGCTGGAATGGTTAGCCATTCCCTTCTCCAGGGAATTTTTCCAACCCAGAATCAAACCTGGGTTTCCTGCACTGCAGGAAGATGCAGGCGGATTCTTTACCATCTAAGCCACCAGGAAGCCCTTAGTTAATAAACTTGGGTCTAATTCTTGGTTCAGAAAATGTCTCAGCATGTCTTTTTGTATTTTGACCAGGTTTCCCCTTCACAACTATCATAGCAGTCTTGACTTAGCCCTAGGTATGATAATAATCACTTTAGTCTGGAGGGTAACATGTTTGTTCAGTGTTTGGATTTAGGAGAAAAATTGCTTATTTAAGTCCATAATTCTTCATATCCATGGTGTCTTGAGCTTTGATGCCAAAGATCATGAAATCCTGGAATATATTTGGCCCTTCAGAGTAATAATGATTACTATTGATTGAGTTTCCATTCCAATGACTATGTTGGGTATCTCCATGCAAAACCTTATCTAATCCTCAGATGCATTCTTATTGTTTAGTCACTAAGTTGTGTCCAACTCATATGCGACCTCATTAACTGTAGCCTACCAGGTTCCTCTGACCATGGAATTCTCCAGGCAAGAATATTGGAGTGGGTTGCCCTTTTCTTCTTCAGAGGATCTTCCCCACCCAGGGATTGAACACAGTTCAGTTCAGTTCAGTCACTCAGTCGTGTCCGACTCTTTGTGACCCAATGAATCGCAGCACGCCAGGCCTCCCTGTCCATCACCAACTCCCAGAGTTCACTCAGACTCACATCCATCGAGTCAGTGATGCCATCCAGCCATCTCATCCCCTGTCGTCCCCTCTCCTCCTGCCCCCAATCCCTCCCAGCATCAGAGTCTTTTCCAATGAGTCAGCTCTTCGCATGAGATGGCCAAAGTACTGGAGTTTCAGCTTAGCATCATTCCTTCCAAAGAAATCCCAGGGCTGATCTCCTTTAGGGTGGACTGGTTGGATCACCTTGCAGTCCAAGGGACTCTCAAGAGTCTTCTCCAACACCACAGTTCAAAAGCATCAATTCTTCAGTGCTCAGCCTTCTTCACAGTCCAACTGTCACATCCATACATGACCACAGGAAAAACCATAGCCTTGACTAGACGGACCTTTGTTGGCAAAGTAACGTCTCTGCTTTTGAATATGCTATCCAGGTTGGACATAACTTTCCTTCCAAAGTGTAAGCGTCTTTTGATTTCATGGCTGTAGTCACCATCTGCAGTGATTTTGGAGCCCAGAAAAATAAAGTCTGACACTGTTTCCACTGTTTCCCCATCTATTTGCCATGAAGTGATGGGACCAGATGCCATGATCTTTGTTTTCTGAATGTTGAGCTTTAAGCCAACTTTTTCACTCTCCTCTTTCACTTTCATCAAGAGGCTTTTGAGTTCCTCTTCACTTTCTGCCATAAGGGTGGTGTCATCTGCATACCTGAGTTTATTGATATTTCTCCTGGAAATCTTGCTTCCAGCTTGTGTTTCTTCCAGTCCAGCGTTTCTCGTGATGTACTCTGCATATAAGTTAAATAAGCAGGATGGTAATATACAGCCTCGACGTACTCCTTTTCCTATTTAGAACCAGTCTGTTGTTCCATGTCCAGTTCTAACTGTTGCTTCCTGACCTGCATACAGATTTCTCAAGAGGCAGATCAGGTGGTCTGGTATTCCCATCTCTTTCAGAATTTTCCACAGTTTATTGTGATCCACTCATTCAAAGGCTTTGGCATAGTCAATAAAGCAGAAATAGATGTTTTTCTAGAACTCTCAGGTCTCCTGCATTGACAGGCAGATTCTTTACCACTGAGCCACTAGAGAAGCCCAATCTTCAGTATAGTTGTCCTCCTTTTATGCACAAGAAAGCTGTATCTCAGAGAAGTTTCATAAATTTGCTGAGTCAACACAGCTCCTGCAATCCGATATTCAAACCCAGGAAATGTCTTGTACTCTCTTCAGCTTACCAGACTCCCTCCCTCTATACCGAACACTGACATTGTCTTTGGAAAAGTGCAGAAATTCCTTCAAAAGCTAGAGCACTTCTCTATGACAAGGAACACATAACTGCAGTTATAGTTACAGAACAACCCAGTTATATTTGACAACAGCCCATGAAAACAAGACCTCTTAAAGGGAGATTAATGCCATCACATCCTTTCAACTCAGACCTACACCTGCTTATACAATTGGCCTTTCACATACCAGTTGGTAAAATCCAGCCTCTGGAGAGAGAGAGAGAGAGATGCATGCAGTATTTATATCGTTGTTGAAAGTTTCACAGCCTTCAAACCACACAGGTTGGAATTGAATTTGAAAATCTGTCTCCTGACTTCTTTTGAGGAATCACTAATCTTCCAAAAGATGCTGTGCTCGCTCTGCACAAATGGTTTAGCTAGAGAAAATGGTTATGCTCTGGTCACTAAAAGAGGCTGAGTCATTTTCCTCTGTATTTAAGTCCAAAATATGACTTGCCATATGAAGCTGTTCAAAATCAGTAATCAGAAAGAACACTTCCTTAGTGTTCAAATAATATAGCAAAATCCTGTCTCTATTATTTTGACTTCTGAGGGAACATATGAAATAAGGAGAAACGGTTAAATGAAAGGCCAAATTAACAATCTTTGATCTGGCAGACTTAGGTCACGAGCAAATAGCTGGCTATAGCTACTCCAGCATCATTTTTTTTTTTTTAACAAATGAGAGGTGAACTATAGCATCACACTATCACTGAAGTATTAAGTCACTGTTTAAGTTGAGAAAGAGTGTTTATTTCTGCCTTATGGTCCATAATATCCAAATTTGTAAAGAATTGGTATCCTTTACTTTTAAAACAAATAGCTGATATTATTTGATTGTTTAGATTACCTAATGCTTTATTCTTCTAAAAGCTGGTACAAATACTAAGTTAATTCCCAAACTGCCTAAGTGATAGGCAGTTGGAATCTGAAGCACCATGTAATGATTCCATTTAACATCTTTTTTTGCATGTTGTTTTTATAATAGTTGATATTGTCTTTTGCCGTAAGGAGAGAGGTAGCTTAAAGTACTTCCCAAAGTGGCAGAGTTGCAGGAAAATTCCTATTGCCCAAAGCCAGTTTCTTAGCAACAGCACCCTCTCAATGTGTCACAAAGTCTGAAGCCCTTTGGCCCCTCAAAGGAAGTTCCTTAGGTATCTTTTACACATTGAATGCTTTGTGATAGTTGAGGCCTGCTGGCTGTCAACTCCGTCCCTTAAGGGAACTTGACAGATCTTAAAAAAAATCAATTTTAAGCTCACATGCCCCAGTGGGTGCCAAAGCCACTTCAGAGAGCCTGAAAGATGGCTGAGTCGACAGGATTTGACTTCTAGAGGTAGAAAGGTGACAAACTCTATCATGAGAAAGGGGCAGCTTGGGGCCTCAGAGGCCTAACCTGCTCCCAGGATCTGGGGCCTAGTGCTGTATTGAACCTATTTATCTCTTTCATGGGCCGAAGGTACCACAGGGAAAGAAAAGTTGTTCAAAAAATGCTGGCAGAATTCAGGGGTGTAAATGATGAATTACTTTTCATCAGCTGAAAGGAAACATACTCCGGAACAATACTGAAAGGGAGCAGGAGCGGCTGACCCCCTGCTTCAGAGCAGCCAATATCTTCATTCAAGAAGACAACCATGAAATTACACAGAAAATGGGATTGTCATGAACAGCCCCTTGAAATCTCAGTATACAGTCATTACTGCATGGGAAAAAGCCTTCATCCACACATCATAACTTGTAACAGACAAGAAGGGAAAAAAAGAACAGAGGGGGAAAAAAAAAGGCCTTGGAGTTACCAGTAGGAATATGGAAAATATTTGTTGATTCAAACTTTCCCCCATAAATTTCTCAATACTTTCACATAGCTTTAGCAGTATATTAACTTAATGCTGATTGTTGATTTCTTTTTTTGAACTATTTTTGGTGAGTCTGTATTAATTTTAGGGAAGTAGCAAGGGAAGAAAGACCTGTCTTTATATTTATAGTCTTCACCCTACGAGGTAAGAATTAAATGGACTGGTATCTTAGGTCCTCAGATTATTGCTTAATTAATATTCTAAAACTCAATATTGTATATTACCTAATAACTATACAGAGCTTGCTTAAATTTTTCACTCAACTCTCAAACTTTGGAAGATCAACTAATTTTAAGGTCTGTGTGAGAATAGTTTGAGTCAGAATATAGAATTTTTATGAGGGCAGCTAGAATATAAAATATTGGTGATATAGAATCATTAACATAAATCATATCATGGCCATGTATTTTGTTTTGTCATTCTGGCTACTTTCTCCATTGAGTTTAATCAAATTTGCCCTCATCTTTTGTTTTTTAAAGGATTACTCATTACATTCTTTTCTTCCTCTGTATTCCAGTGGTTCAACTGACTAACTCTCATGAAAATTTAAATTTCAAATTTTGGCACACGTCCAGTTATAGACAAATGGAAGGCTGTGACTGCTACATGGGGTACATTTTTTTCACAGGTGATAGAAGAAAGTTGAGTAAGAAGTGTCTATTCAGGCCAAACAATTCCTTGCTAACTTCTTAGAGATACTGTTTGGAATTTCAGGGTGTTCTTGATAACCTTTTAACTATGTTTTTTCCATAAGTCTATGTTTAAAAGCAAAGATAATTTGCATTGATTGGAGGAGTAATACTTATTTCCTTGTCTGCTTATAATTCTCTTAAAACAAACAATTTAGACTATACAAGCAACTGAAAAGAAATAATTCTTTTCTTGTAAGAAGTGAAGTAGTTCACTTCTTACAAGAATATTATTCTCCTAGAAAAGGAATTGTCTCACACACTGGAAGCTAGGCTTTGCATTTAACTACAGAGAAGATTGTCCAGCGAATAAGTGTAAAAGTAGAATGACTCATGATTAAGCTTAACTTCACAAGTTAAAACACAACACATTTCAATGGTAATAGCTGTCAAAGTTTTTGATACCTTTTGATAGTTGTCAAGGCTTTTGCACTACTTTTACTATTTCAATAAATGCAGTATACTGAAGATGTTATGAGGTATATGGAAAAAAGTGAAATTCTGACCTAAGTATAAGATGATGGTGGTTTAGTTGCTAAGTTGTGTCTTGACTCTTGCCATCCCATGGACTGTAGCCTGCCTGGCTCCTCTGTCCATGGGATTCTCCAGGCAAGAATACTGGAGTGGGATGCCATTTCCTTCTCCAGAGGATATTCCTGACCCAAGAATTGAACACGGGTCTCCTGCTTTGCAGGCAGATTCTTTACCAACTGAGCTAAGAGGGAAGCCCTAATTATAAGATGACCTATAATTTAAGAGTTCAAGACCTTATTTTAAAAGAAGATGAGACCATAAGGCAAACCATTCAGTTCTCTGGTTTATTGTTAAATCCAAGCAAAGACAGTGGTTTTTGCCCTTCTGGTCTTATTCTTGTTTTATTTTCCATTTTGACATAACCACCGGACAACCTTCATGATGTGTCATCTGGAGCTACATTTATACAGCTGGCATTAAGAACTGGAGGATAAAAAGTATAGTGGCTTAATTTCACTGCCACTTTCAAAGACTATATCTTATTATCACTTACCGATAAGTAAAAGTTTTCTTTTTAAAAGTTTTCTTTTTATAGACTCTTTTGTTTGTGGGGGTTTAATAAAGCTTTTTTGAATATTCTGTATGTGTGTATATGTGTGGGTGTTCATATGTGTACACCCAAGGTATGAGTTCAAAATTGTTCCTCTTCTTTTCCATTTATTTCATTTGTTCATGCTTTTATGGTAAGTGTAGAATCTCTACCCCTCATGGCAAAAGTATATACTCTTCTTAGCATATTTGCCTTCGGAGAAGGCAATGGCACCCCACTCCAGTACTCTTGCCTGGAAAATCCCATGGATGGAGGAGCCTGGTAGGCTGCAGTCCATAGGGTCGCTAAGAGTTGAACACAACTGAGTGACTTCACTTTCACTTTCATGCATTGGAGAGGGAAATGGCAACCCACTCCAGTGTTCTTGCCTGGAGAATCCGAGGGGCAGGAGAGCCTGGTGGGTGCCGTCTATGGGGTCGCACAGAGTCGGACACGTGACTTAGCAGCAGTAGCAGCAGCCTACTTTGGACCTTAACAGATATTTATTGTAGCTCCAACATATTTTTAGTAGCATAGAATTATTAATTTATAAAATATTGTTAATATCTTTCATTGAAAGACTGCCATTCATAATTGCAGTAAATTGCAATGCAATTCATTGCTCCTTCAATGCTCCCCCCAAAAATCTATTAATAATATTTGTTCAGTTTTTTTTTTCATATGTATAGTTCAAATGTTCATACGTATGATCAAATGTTATTCATTTGATCCAATGACAGCAAAAGTAAAGCTACATCTGTTCTTCAAAGGGAAAAAATATGATTATTAAATAAGTAATATTCTCTAGAAGTAGATCATATGTTCTAACATGTAGGCTTGCTGACATTTAGTTAGCTTTAGCGTTTGGTGTTCATCCTTCTTTTAATTATTTTTATTAAAAAAAAATCAGGTTAGAGGAACCAAAGTAAAGTTCTCTGGCAGATAGGAATCCTGTTTACTTTCCAACTCTGAACTCAGCAGGTTAGGTAATTGGGCTACAGAAAAGTTCCTCCATTTCTATTTCCAGCTGGTGATACACAAAAGGCAGGAAGTTATCTCATTAATGGGGCACCAGCTTTATGCAAATTATGGTAACAAAAAGGCTTCCCTTCATACTTTTTCATAAATTACCTAATAAAGTGGGAATAAATGGCCATATTCAAGAGCCTTTGTTGTATTTTTAGCACAAGACTCTTTCTGTTACTGCAAATATGACTAAATGTGCCTTGTTCAAAAGGGGTGTTTATGAAATAAGGCCACTCAAAAGCTTTTATTTCTTAACAGCCTTCAGTTACTTTTATGGCACAAAATTAACATAATTAGTCACAGAGAATAGATGACATAAGCAGCATGCCATGCACAAAAGGGGGAAGCAGTATCTAAGGAAGGTATTTTGAGAGATCAAAAATTTTCAAAGTGCTTAATACTAGAAGGTCCTTTTTATTTGTGCACAGCCTTAAGATACTTTTTTTTTTTTTAACTCCGTGAAATTCACATAATGAGATGCAGTAGACAGATGACATTAGCGATGTGCCATTAGAAAGAGGTCAGTTTCCTCTGAAAGATAGTCACTGTTCCTGCTCGTCATTAATTTGCAGCTTCAAAGCACTGAGCATATGATAGTCTAGCATGTTAAGCAAGTTGCAGTTATCTTTAAATAACCATTTTTTCCAGTTATTAGAAACTAAAGTTTTTCAACTACCGACTGAAAGCAAAATTAAGGCATGCAGCAGTGTTGGGGAGGAGGGGAAGGAAAAGAAAGGCTGGAAGATTAGAAAAAGAAAATCAAATATATTTTAAAAATGAAGTTGCTGATGGTTTTCCCTGGAGGTGACCTGCTTTAACTTCAGTGCTAGAATTTGGGGGTCAGTGATGGGCCTTGAAGATTGGAGTGCTGGCTAACAAATGAAACAAGTGGGGATTTTTGGTTTCTGCGGCCTTATTGTGGCACACATAACAAGGCTAAAAAGCGATTGTGTGGTTATTTATGATCCCACTGAGGGGGAACATTGAAGCCAGAGGGCTCCGTGAGGTAGGAACATTAAAAGGGTTAAGAGCACGTGGATTTCTCTTACATGAGTACTGATCAAAAAAAAAAAAAAAATGCATTGAGAAATAGATCAGATTATCTTATTTTAATGTGAAGATCAGTGAGATTTCTCTATTTTGGTTGGTGAGAAAATCACAGATGAGAACACACAAAACTAAAGGATTGAGACTTTTAACTCATCTATGAGTTCAAATCTGTTATGACAAGGCTGTTTTATTTTTAAATAATTCCTTTTTTGCATCAAAATACATGAATATGGCACAACATTCATAATATTCACAAAGACTTACAGACTCTCCAATTTACATTCCCTTGGAGTCTATTTTTGACAGAAATTCTAGAAGCATTTCATAGTGTTTAGCTGCTTTAAAAACATTCTGATTTATAACTTCATCTCCCACCTCCCAAAGTAAAGTTCAGTCCCAAAATCTGGTGTGCATGTGATGACTGACTTTCTGCTGTATATTTAGCTTGTGTATCAGTGAGTGGCAAGGCCAAAAGGCATCAGATGAATAAGTATTAGTAAGAACAGCAGACAATATTGTGAACATTTTAAGCTATTGAAGCAAAATGCTTATTTTTAGGTCAGTAGTAAATAAGGAAAAAACGGTGATTGTTGAATGATGATTTTACATCTGCAGTGACATTTTGCTACTAGGAGTGTTGTTTTTACTCACTGTGTAGATTGGTGACATTGCATCTTCTCAGTACTTGAATTACCTGGTGCTGGGCCGGACTGGGGAAGATGGCCTGGGGCATTGTTCCAGGCTGTGGAGAGGAAGTAGAGGCAGAGAGACTCCAGGCTGATGCTGTAGCTATGATGGCCCTACAGGACATGGGTCATGGCAGCTGAACCAGCAACGTTTATGGAGGAGTTCCCTTATGAAAATCACAGGTTAAGGAAGAGTAAACCAAACTGTTCCTCTTCCTTCCATAAAGTATATGTGATTTTATATCGCTTAGCTTGCTTTTAGTATTGTTTGATTAGCTTCTATTTAGCTAATACTAGGGCTTCCCATGGAGAAGGTGATGGCACCCCACTCCAGTACTCTTGCCTGGAAAATCCCATGGACGGAGGAACCTGGTAGGCTGCAGTCCATGGGGTCGTGAAGAGTTGGACATGACTGAGCAACTTCACTTTCACTCTTCACTTTCATGCATTGGAGAAGGAAATGGCAACCCACTCCAGTGTTCTTGCCTGGAGAATCCCAGGGACGGGGGAGCCTGGTGGGCTGCCATCTATGGGGTCACACAGAGCCAGACACGACGGAAGCGACTTAGCAGCAGCAGCAGCAGCAGCAGCAGCAGGGCTTCCCAGGTGGCACAGTGGTAAAGAATCCACCTGCCAATGCAGGAGACACACACAATATGGGTTCCATACCTGGATCAGGAATATCCCCTGGAAAATGAAATGGCAACCCACTCTAGTATTCTTGCCTGGGAAATCACATGGACAGAGAAACCTGGTGGGCTACAGTCCATGGGATAGGAGAGTTGGACACGACTGACAGATTAAAGAACTTTCTTTTTCATAGCATATTTTTCATATAATTTGGCCACTTCTCTTCCAGCAACTTGCAAATAACATATTAGTGCTAGGGAAACACACGTTATCCCTCAATTAGCTTTTAGTGAAGGAAGCAAATATCAACAGACACACTGAGAAGAGCTTAATGTTGGAAAAATAGAGAAGCTCTGAGTGATTATTTCTGCCTCGGTGCATCAAAGAAAATATCACTGAAGAGAAACTAAAATTTCACCAGAGTGACAAAACTAAGAAGCTCAAACAAGGGAACCTGAAAGGCCAAGGGCTAGTTCTCCACTGATGGGGTTGGAGGCTTAATCAATGAGATGTGGGATATGCTGACCCAGGAAGTTTGAAAATAATAGTGGTAATAGCTGAACAAGTGAAACATTCAAACTTAATTCTTGTTTTAAAACAGCATCTAATACAAATCCAGGTTGACTTGGACTGCCTTTTGGTAGTGCTTTAGAATGAGAAGAAATAAGCATAACCATTGCACCTTTTCAAAGTGCTTCCTATATGTTGGATGTTGTCATGGATGCATTGCAAGGTTTTCTTTTTAACTCTCTCAACAATTGTATGAAGCAAGTATTTTTTATGCCTGGTTTTCATATGAGAAAACTTAAGCTCAGACAGATTAACTGATTTGCCCAGCATCACAAGAAATTAGGAAAGACCCTCTGGATTCACATTCAAACTCAGTTCTTTTTGGCTGTGAGGCTTCTTGTGGGATCTTACTTCCCCAATCAGGGGAAGTGTCGAGTCCTAACCACTGGATTTCCAGGGAACTCCCTCAAACTCTTTTCTGAATTAAAATCACCCCACTCCAGTACTGTTGCCTGGAAAATCCCATGGATGGAGGAGCCTGGTGGGCTGCAGTCAATGGGGTTGCTAAGAGTCGGACATGACTGAGCGACTTTGGCAACCCACTCCAGTGTTCTTGCCTGGAGAATCCCAGGGATGGGGGAGCCTGGTGCGCTGCCGTCTATGGGGTCACACAGAGTTGGACACGACTGAAGCGACTTAACAGCAGCAGCAGCAGTGGCCTTTATAATATAATCATATCTAGAAACTGTACATATAAGTAACAGATAGAATCCATTCTCTTCTACCACCTTTCAGGGAAAGCCCTAAAGAATCTGAGAGTGAATCACGAGAGGACATGTGGACAATATAATATGAAATTTTTAGAGACTCATTTATTATACTCTTCACATTCAACTTTTTAATGATTTAAAATGCCACATGCATTTGTAAATAAAATTTGTATGGATTTTCCTTTAAGAATATCAAGCTGTAAAATAATAGATGGTGCATATAAATGGCAAAAAAATAAACAAAAACAATCCCGGACCCAAATACATGCAATGTAGAGTAACTGAAAAAAGATTTCCATTGAGTTCAAATGCTATATTTACTTTTTTGTCACTCTTTCTTTCCATGAAAAATGCTGGAGAATCATTATATGTGTTTAACTATATAAAAGAAGCCATGATAGTTAATACTATATTTTTTCTTGCAAAATGGATTCCATCTGCTTTTATTAAGGAGAATAGTTAGAGTAGAATGATATACTTATTAATCTAGCTGGTCTAGGTAAGGTCTAGTTCACTTTAATTAAAAAGCTGAATTTCTAAAGAATTGTAAGTATATAGATGCACTTAAAGCACCTTGCATTTTACGCTTAACCTTTTACTTTAATCCTGAAGCTTTCTATATTGTTATTTTAAGTACATGTTAATAATATGCAAGCTGATGCTTTGAAAATTCTCTGGGATGTGGTTAATGAAGAGAAACTACACCATAAATTGTATTCAAACTATGCAGTCCATGCAGATGTAATTTTTCTTGAATTGCAGTATTTTGCAATAAATTGCAATAAATAATTTTTCAGCTTGTTTGGGTTTATTCTCTGTTGTTTATAAGAAGTACCATCAGGCACTACTGCATGAAGCAACTACATACGGTAACAGGCAATCTTAGTTTAACAAGATCCTTTGGATAAAAATAGATTTCAGATCTATCTCCTGCTAACAGAATGCAAATTCTGATGAAACTACACACTAGTGTTTTTCATAATTTAAAGTTTGTCACATGGTGTAATGCACTTGCTCACTTTCCCCTGAGTTCTGCCAGAGGAGGCAGAATGGCTATGCCATTTTATGATCAATACAGACAGAATGTTCTACAAGGTATTCTGGGAACTGTAGTTAACAGAGACCATTTTTCTTGTAAATGCATTTGTTAAAACAATGCCCCAAAGAGACATGATATTCCAGCGACTGTCCATGTTTCTATGATAAACCCTGTGTTTTTCAGTGGATTGTAACCAGCAATTTGGCCCTTGCTAAATGGCACCATCTGTAGTTTAGCCTGCAGGTTTGCACAACCCGAGATACTGTCACCATTTCAAAAAGTCTGTCTTTTAAAGATCTCATGTAAGCCTAGGTTAAGAAAGACATAAGATAGCTGATCTTTTCACTGATTTTCATTTTAAGCTGAATTATCAAGCAAATAGATGATGTGCTTAGAGTGGAGTGGTTGTATCAGTTTATCTCCAATGGATTATTTTACACTTCTGCTTATTTTCCTTTCCATGTTATATTATTATCATTTGGAAGTACATGGGAATGTTGTAAGGAAGGAAATAAGAAAATACTATGATTCTGTCTTTTGCTAGAAGATATAAGTATCCTTTGAACCCTAGGTTATCTCAGGAGATAGAAACTAAGATCTTGCAGAAGACAGGAAATGAGACTGGGGCAAACTGGGGAGCAGTGCCCAGCTAAAATAAGCAGCCTGAACACAGCACTGACAGATGGCTGCCGTGCCCCTTGTTACAAGCTAGGCTTTATTTTTTTTTCCAAAAAATGTCAGAATTATGGAGTTTTCTTACAATATTAAATATATCAAATGCCTTAATTTTTAAATGTTGGCAGCATATTTAATTTTAAGATAAATTTGTTTTTAATTTTGTGCCAGTCAAACAAAACACTTCTCCAAACCAAATTTGGCGAAGACACCTCAGTAGCAGACCTATACTCTAATCTTGTATCTTCACATCAGTCAAAGGTCAATGCCTTCTTAAAAATTAGCAAAAACTGTAGAAAAGGTAAAAAGTTAAAAAGAGTCAAATTTTCTATTTTTTGGTTCATCTGTTTCTGTGTTTCAAATGAATTGACTATATTGAAATTATTTTAATAGCTTTCTGTAAACTTTGTAATTCCTTTTCAAAGCATATTTCTGTAACTTGTGTACTCACATTCTAATGACTTCATAGGTCATCAGTACTATTTATGATTTTGTATTTTTAAATTTTTATTGGAGATAGTTGCTTTACAATGCTGTGTTATTTTCTGCTGTATAGCAAAGTGAGCCGGCCGTGTGTATACATATATCCCCCTTTGTGGGGGTGGATTTCCCTCCCATTTAGGTCATCACAGAGCACTGAGTAGAGTTCCGTGTGCTACAGAGTATGTTCTCATTAGTTAGCAATTTTATACATAGTAGTCTATATATGTTAATCACAACCCCCCAATTCATCACTCCCTTCCTCTCCTGGTATCCATACCTTTGTTCTTTATGTCTGTGTCTCTATTTTTGCATTGCAAATAGTTTTGTCTGTATCATTTTTTCTAGATTCCACATATATGTGTTAATATACAATATTTGTTTTTCTTTTTCTGACTTTTGCATTATTTTCTTGAGGTAGCCCAATATGCACTCATCAGAAATGACATGAAAGGAATCTGGAGGTGACTGACAGCTTCTGCTACCACAGAAGGAGATGGACTGGAGTGGGTAGGCTTAGGGAGCTCCATGGCATGGGAGCCCTCGAGGTGACCAAAGCCACATAATGTTGATAGCTCATTCATTTGTCCATGCCATATGGGTCGTGGGGAAGGTGACTGTGATAGCAATGCAAAAGACTGCTGAATTAAGAGTGGCCAGATTGTTCTGGATCCTTATTTATTAAAATATTTTAATAAGCAAAAAGTGTACTTTGCTGCAATGCTCTCCAGCACTCCAACATTGAGTATATTGAGCTTCTCAAAGCTCTGCCTGTCCAGCAAATAAAGCCCTGTTAATCATGAACTGGCTGAGATCATGTTCACTGTTGGACAAGTCATATATTCAGTGACCACAAAGTGCTGTAGGGGAACCACCTACCTGGAGGGTCCAGTCTGTCTGGAGCTCACCCACCTAACCCAAAACTTCGAAGACCTCGATGTCTCTTCAACACAGTGAGGGAAGACTGGAAGGGTTTCTAAGTACTTTTTCCTAAGTTTTCTCACAAATCATCTAGTTTCCCTTCTGGTATTTATGAAATAGCTAAAAGTAAATGAAGTAAAGACCTTGTTATAATTTTTCCTAAAAAAGAAATGGTTATGGAAGAATTAACATTCTTAAAATTAAAGCTAAGTAGCAAAATAGCAAATGAATGTATACTTATTTGTGAAAAAGCTATTTTATAAAGAATCCTTTGGAAATTGAAGACAAGAAAGTATAGTTATTGGCAGTTCTTTCCTCAAAAATAAGGTACTCTCTGATAACTGAGTCCTTTTTAAGTACATTCCAATATCCTAACTTTGGTTGCTTAAGGAGCCAAATACAATAAAATGAGATTGTGTAGAAAACAATCACAAAAAGAGAACAACACAATTTTGGAGGAGAATCAAAATGATGAGAAAAATCTTGTTTTGTTTTTTTTTCCCCCCTAAGAGAATTAATATGCATGTATAGAGACGTGTGGGTTCCCCAGATGGCTCAGTGGTAAAGAATCTGCTTGCCAGTGCAGGAGATGCAGGTTCCATCCCTGGGTTGGGAAGATCCCCTGGAGAAAGGAATGGCAACCCACTCCAGTATTCTTCCTTGGAAATCCCATGGACAGAGGAGCCTGGCAGGCTACAGTCCATAGGATTGCAAGAGAGTCAGACAAGACTTAATGACCAAACACAAACAATATGGATGTGTAGGATCCCATTGTATATATTTTAAAGAGAAAGATGAAAGAGTATCCAAGAGCATTCTTATTATTTTGAATATTAAACCCAATCAAAGCATTTTGTATTTACAGTTAATATGAGGATTGCTATTAGCCTATATGTATTTAAATTCTACCTACAATTTTCCTAATTGTGCTCATTTTATTTGGAACAAATATGCAATGCTAGCATATCAAATGATAAGTTATCTCATAGGAATCAGTTCCTAATTTAAGATTACTGGATATTTTAAAGGCCCAAGTATGTCCCCTATTTGGCCCTTTAATACATGCTTACTGTCTTAATTTGTTTCCCTTAAAAATCTGGTGACGGCTGAAAAGAAAAACGAAAAGTACATGTAGTCTTCACTGAGGCAGAAAGAGCCCTAATCATAAAATTTCCGACCAGAACAGGGTCACCTACACTTAAATTTTCTGTAAACAAATAAGTGCTGAGACAGCCGATCAACTTCCTCAGTGCATTTTTCCCCTAGTAAAATCAGTTTGAGATAAATTGCAAAATAAATAAATGTCAAATAACAATTCCCATGACTAGTATTTGAACTGAATTTAATGATGATTATGAAGACAAAGCTGTGATAGGCCTCTGCATAGAAGGCTTAAAGGGAACAATCTGAAACGATTTTAACTTGGAACCATTTTAACAAATGAATATATTTCCTAAATTGCCACATCAACCAACCCTGCTATCTAATTATGGCCAGCAAAAAGGGCTACATATTAACTATTCCAAAACCTAAGCCATTATTTTTGGTTGACATTCAGTTAATAAACCTGAAAAGCATTTTGCTCATTGAATAGTCAAGGTTTCTGCTTTACAACTGATAGGAAATATAACGGAAGTTGCATTGTTCTAAGTCACACATTCTCTAAAGACTTGACTCAGACTCTGTGGTCTTGTTGGTCATCAATGCTTCCACCATCTTCTAGGATAAAATGATCACAGTTGCTTCTTAGAATAGAAATTTAAGAGCCCTCTGCCCATCATTTCAAAATTATTAAGAAAAATTTCAGTAAAAAGTCCATTTTATGTCCAAAAGGGTGAAATGCGCTAGGAGCAGGTGATTCTGTAGCCCCACCTGGGTCATTTTGAAAGCTTATGCCTATGTGCTAATCAGCAAGCAGCAAGGCAGCACCCTTGAACTTGTCAGGGAAAGCAATCTGGAATTCACTGATTAGCAAAAGGAATTTAGGGAAACAGTATGTAGAAGTATTTATGGAAAATAAGCAATATACTTTCAAGGTTCTAAATTTATTTTGCTATTAAGCTTGTCCTTTGAAAAGTTATAAACCTAAAAAACTTTAAATCAGTTACCTAATACCCTTGTGTTTGTTGATCCTCTGTCCACTTATTTTGAAGGGATCTTCTAAAGTTATTGCAAAATGTGGAGTGCATTTGCCATCTACTATATATCATGCAATCAACTCTATTTAACAGTCCTGGGGGAGATTTCTCTTTGCTGGAGGATACATTGTTCTTTTACCTAACCAACACTAACTGTATTTCCCTTTTTCACATTTGCCACCAAAATCCTCAGAGCCATATTTATGACCCATTTTTAGAAAAGGCATCACAGCTCTTCTCTACCTTAATCTTACTGCAGGCATCAACTCTTTCTCTTAACTTTTGTGTTAATTCCTCCACCTCATCTTAATATATTCATCTGGTTGTTTTGTAACCTGGGAGGCTGGATTGCAATTTTGAACATCAAAATAATAAAAATTAGTTCAGAAAATTTTCCTTTTACCATATCACTTTTTGGAGACTATATGGATTAAACAAAGAATCACACACACACACAACTCTTTAGAAAGTCCAGGGTTCTTTTTTTCTAAAATAGTTTAATGTGTTTCTCAATCAGTAATTAGACTTTCTTATAAATTCATAAGAACACAAAGATAGCCCATTAATTCAGGCAAAGAAATGACAGTTTTTGCACAATCAAACCCATAAAAAGTGAGACATTCAAAAAAAGTAAGTTTATGGTCCTATTTTTGTATTTCATGTAGTGCCAAGCATATTATTACAAATAATTGCTTAATAGATTATTCACTTTTGGGGAGCATAGACACCCTTCCTTTGCAACTGGTTAGGAGACATCTCCTATGAAATATTCCAACCTCTCACATTTAGGATGTCCCCAAACTAATCTTTTTATCTTCTGCATCTCTTTTCCAGCTGCTCTCCTATATTATTACAATCTAAATATGGAAACACAAAGAAACATTTAACCTTTACCTCTCATTACCCCACAGAGCCAACCAATTCTATACAGTGATTCTGAGACTCCAAAGTCACCCTTCTTGTCTTTTCTATATATTTTTTTTAAATCAAGTGATTCATTACCAGGATAGTTTGAGAAGCCATGCTTTAAATATTTATTTATTTACTTTTGGCTGTGTCAGATCTTAGTTGCAACATATGCCCGGCTTCTCTCTAGTTGACAGGCTCAGCCTGTGGTTGCAGCTTATGGACATAGTTGCTTCTCAGTATATAAGATCTTAGTTCCACATCCAGGGATGGAACCCTCGTCTTCTGCATTGCAAGGTAGTTTCTCAACCATTGGATCACCAGAGAAGTGCCCTCTTTTCTATTTTTAATATCACTACTCTACTCTGGGCCATCCCTACATTTGCTTCATTGTTTTAAAAACTTATTATTTTTTATTTTGGTTAAGGTAAAGAATCCCTCTCAAAAGAGATCAAATGACAGGGGGCAGACAGCCACTTAAAGTTACAGAAAGATATTATGGATACTGAAGAAAGGGGAACCCAGACCTTGTTATAGACCCAGATTCTTGAACTCTTTAATCAATATAAATTGATAAGAGGCCAGACTAGAAATTCAGGCATCAGCTCAGTTCAGTTCAGTTCAGTTGCTCAGTTGTGTCCGACTCTTTGCGACCCCATGAATCACAGCACGCCAGGCCTCCCTGTCCATCACCAACTCCCGGAGTTCACTCAGACTCACGTCCATTGAGTCAGTGATGCCATCCAGCCATCTCATCCTCTGTCGTCCCCTTCTCCTCCTGCCCCAATCCCTCCCAGCATCAGAGTCTTTTCCAATGAGTTAACTCTTTGCATGAGGTGGCCAAAGTACTGGAGTTTCAGCTTTAGCATCATTCCTTCCAAAGAAATCCCAGGGCTGATCTCCTTTAGGGTGGACTGGTTGGATCTCCTTGCAGTCCAAGGGACTCTCAAGAGTCTTCTCCAGCACCACAATTCAAAAGCATCAATTCTTCAGCACTCAGCCTTCTTCACAGTCCAACTCTCACATCCATACATGACCACTGGAAAAACCATAGCCTTGACTAGACGGACCTTTGTTGGCAAAGTAATGTCTCTGCTTTTAAATATGCTCTCTAGGTTGGTCATAACTTTCCTTCCAAGGAGTATGCTATGTTGTCACTTCAGTCGAGTCCGACTCTGTGTGACCCCATAGACGGCAGCCCACCAGGCTCCCCGTCCCTGGGATTCTCCAGGCAAGAACACTGGAGTAGGCTGCCATTTCCTTCTCCAATGCATGAAAGTGAAAAGTGAAAGTAAAGTCGCTCAGTCGTGTCCGACTCTTAGCGACCCCATGGATTACAGCCTAACAGGCTCCTCCATCCATGGGATTTTCTAAGCAAGAGTACTGGAGTGGGGTGCCATCCAAGGAGTAAGCATCTTTTAATTTCATGGCTGCAGTCACCATCTGCAGTGATTTTGGAGCCCCAAAATATAAAGTCTGACACTGTTTCCACTGTTTCCCCATCTATTTCCCATGAAGTGATGGGACCAGATGCCATGATCTTTGTTTTCTGAATGTTGAGCTTTAAGCCAACTTTTTCACTCTCCTCTTTCACTTTCATCAAGAGGCTTTTGAGTTCCTCTTCACTTTCTGCCATAAGGGTGGTGTCATCTGCATACCTGAGGTTATTGATATTTCTGCCAGCAATCTTGCTTCCAGCTTGTGTTTCTTCCAGTCCAGCGTTTCTCATGATGTACTTACTCTGCATATAAGTTAAATAAGCAGGGTGACAATATACAACCTTGACGTACTCCTTTTCCTATTTGGAACCAGTCTGTTGTTCCATGTCCAGTTCTAACTGTTGCTTCCTGACCTGCATACAGGTTTCTCAAGAGGCAGGTCAGGTGGTCTGGTATTCCCATCTCTTTCAGAATTTTCCACAGTTTATTGTGATCCACTCATTCAAAGGCTTTGGCATAGTCAGTAAAGCAGAAATTCAGGCATAAGGGAGCAAAAACAAATAATAGGTCCCCTTGCTTGCTGCCCTAAGAGGTTGAGCTGGTCCCCTTAGATGGTAGGGGTGGATTGGTGGGTTGGGCTGGAGAGGTGGCTTAGGCCGTCTGCCCACCCCCTCCATGGTGCAGTATATTGGGATCATGGGCAGCACCCTGCTTTTCCTTCTCGTACCTCAGAAATGGCAGTTGGGTTTGGGCCCTTTTGTATGTTATTGCTGATGATTTGTCCCAGTTGGGCATGCATGTGGTTATTTTTAATCCCTTATATTTTCTTTGTATGCTCTTGCCTGAGGAGACATTTATCCAGGTACAAGCACTTCAGTAAAGGTTCCAAGGTCCCAGCCTGTCTCAGGCTCACTGTAGGCAGGGCCTGGTAACAAGGAACACCACTGCTTCCTTTAGGTTTTCCCTTTCTTGTCTCTCTCTCAATTGGTGCCCACAAATTCTTTATTTTCATTTCACTATGCATAAGACTTTACAATGCTTTGCCCTAGCCTTGACAGTCTATGACTATTTGCTGCTACTGCTAAGCCGCTTCAGTCGTGTCTGACTCTGCGACCCCATAGATGGCAGCCCACCAGGCTCCCCCGTCCCTGGGATTCTCTAGGCAAGAACACTGGAGTGGGTTGCCATTTCCTTCTCCAATGCATGAAAAAAGTGAAAAGTGAAAATGAAGTGGTCCATCGTGTCCGACCCTCAGCAACCCCATGGACTGCAGCCTACCAGGCTCCTCCATCCATGGGACTTTCCAGGCAAGAGTACTGGAGTGGGGTTCCATTTAGCAAATCATAAAAATTCTCTCTAAGTCTTTTAGTTAAAATTCCCTCTAAGTCTTTTAGTTAAAATTCCTGAGGTAAGAAATTTAAATGAATTAACTCAAATATGCCAAGTTCCTGTTCAGCATATACCTACACCCTAAAAGTGACAGATTCAGAGTCCACCCATCTTTATTCATGGGTGTGTAGACCCCAGCTGACTTTGTGGGTGAACATGAGGTTATGTGAAAAGGAATGCAGAGAGTAGGGAATGATAGACAATTCTAATAGTATATCACATCTATCAATGTATACATGCACAATGATAATTACTCCATGTTTATTACTCTGTAGTCCAATTTAGAACCTGCTAAACTCCATGTTTATTACTCTGTAGTCCAATTTAGAACCTGCTAAACACAGTTTTGAGCAAAAATATTCTCTTGCTTTGATTTGTTTAATTCACTTGGTTTCCCTTATAAATACTCTATCCATCGGCTTTGATGTAATCATAAACTGTCCCCAAATTCCAGTGGCTTAGGTATGTATTTCTTGTGCATTTCACACATGATGGTTGTCTGGTTCTCAGCGGCTCTTCCTATATCAGACACATGCTGAGGAAGCATCCAGCATTTGTGACATATTATTCTTATGGTGAAGAAAAAAAGTAAGAGAGCTGGCAGAGATGTATGAAGGCTCTTAAAGCTTCTGCCTAGATGTGCTGCATGTTATTCCTGCTCACATTACGTTGGACACAGATCCAGCATTGATGTTGAAGGGATGTGCAACCCCCTTCCTCCATTGACAGGGTACAGCCCATCAGCTAGTGGTGAATAAAAATGTATCATTCCTTTACAGGACAGGGTGGGAGCAAGAAATTGAGCACAGTAATGCAACTTACCACAAACTACTATAGTGGCTCCAAATGTACACTAATATAATTAAACTCTTTGTTCCAATGTTTTTTGAAATATTGCATTGATCCCTGAGGTTCCTTGGACATATAGTGATGTCAAGAGAAATTAAGGGGCATGCGGTTCTTGATGCCACTCCCTCCCCACCCCACCCCCCCATAGTAGTTCTAGTTTTACCTATGCTATCTGTCAGAGACCTGGGTAAGATTTACTTTGGGAGGAAATAATACCTCTTTTTAATTTCAAAAAAATATTGAAAATCATTTTCTTTGCTTGACCATCAATATTTTATTTCATAAAATGCCAATGTAGTTTTCAAAGTTTGTCTTCTCTATCCCCTCCCATTTACTTTACACTTCCACCTAACCTAATTCAGCATAATTTTTATATGGCACCATTTTTTTATTCCTTGACTTTCTTCTACATAAACTATACCCCCTTTTAATGTAACTCTTTTATTCCACCATTAATGCTTTGCAAACCTATGTATCTTAGTTTGTTAAGACTACCATTGCAGCTTTCCTGCTGGCTCAGTGGTAAAGAATCTACCTGCCAATGTAGGAAACCGGAATTTGATCCCTGGGTCAGGAAGATCCCCTGAAGAAGGAAATGGCAATCCACTCCAGTATTCTTGCCTGGGAAATCCCATGGACAGAGGAGCCTGGTGGGCTACAGTCCTTGAGGTTGCAAAATAATTGGACATGACTTAGGAACTCAACAACAACAACAACCATTACAAAGTACCACAGATCAGAGTACTTAAACAATAGAAATGTATTGTCTCATAATCCTGAGGTTAGATTTGAGATCAAGGTGTTGACAGGGTTGATATCTTCTAAGGCCTCTCTCCTTTTCTTATGGACGGCCTTCTTTGTTTTTATCCAGTATCTTGACATAGTCTTCCCTCTCTGTGCATGCTCAGTTATGTCCAACTGCGCAACTGTGTCCATGCGGGCGACCGCATGGACTATAGCCCGCCAGGCTCCTCTGTCCATAGAATTTTCCAGGAAAGAATACTGGAACAGGTTGCCATTTCCTCCTTCAGGTGATCTTCCTGAGCAGGGATTGAACCCGCATCTCCTGCATTGGCAGGTGAATTCTTTACCACTGTGCTACCCACTGTGCGTATCTATGTCCTAAGAGTCTCTTCATATACAAACACCAGTCATATTGGATTAGGGCTTGTGCACATGCCTAATTTCACATTGCACTCATTTCATATGCTAGCAAAGTAATGTTCAAAATCCTTCAAGCTAGGCCTCAATAGTACATAAACCAAGAACTCCCAAATGTACAGGAAGGATTTAGAAAAGGCAGAGGAACCAGAGATCAAATTGCCAATATTCTTTGGATCATAGAAAAAGCAAGGGAATTAAAATCTGCTTCAGCTTCATTGACTATGCTATAGCCTTTGACTGTGTGGGTCACAACCAACTGTGGAAGAGATAGGAATATCAGACCACCTTAGCTGTTGCCTGAGAAACCTGTATGCAGGGAAAGAAGCAACAGTTAGAACCGGGCATGGAATAGTAGACTAGATAAAAATTCAAAAAGGAGTATGTCAAGGGTGTATATTGTCATCCTGCATATTTAACTTATATTTAACTTATGGAAAACTCACAAGCTGGAATCAAAATTGCCTGTAGAAATATCAATAACCTCAGATATGCACATATCTGCACATACCACCCTAATGGCCAAAAGTGAAGAGGAACTAAAGAACCTCTTGATAATAGTGGGAGAAGAGAGTGAAAAAACTGGTTTAAAACTCAACATTCATAAAACAAAGATCATGGCATCCTATCCCATCACTTCATGGCAAATAGATGGGGAAAATGTGGAAACAGTGACAGATTTTATTTTCTTGGACTTCAAAATCATTGCAGGTGGTGACTTTAGCCATGAAATTAAAAGACGCTTGCTCCTTGGAAGAAAAGCTATGACAAACCTAGACAGCATATTAAAAAGCAAAGACATCACTTTACTGACAAAGGTCCATGTATTGCTGATCCTGTTCCTGATGCTAATTGTCTTGTTGTATCTGTCTGTGCTCACTGTTCGCTGAACCCAAGGTAGACAATGTACAAGCAAGGAAGCTGGAAAAATACTTGAGGAGCCATAGGAACTGAAGACATGTTTATTCTCTCCTGGCTGGTGCAGCAGCCATAGCAGCAGACATGCTATTTTATCTCCTCTTATGGTTGATCCAACAGACACAGCCAAGATGCAATAGTAATGCTGCCACTTTTTAGGTGGAGTTCACATAGCCCCACAGCACAGAGTAGCTGGTGATCAAGCAAGTTCCTTGTGATGCGCATGTGCAGTTCTGTAAATGATCTCAGCTGTTACATAGTCATTATTTACAAAACGTGGGGTGAGAGAGCCTGAACAGGCCATCTTGGCTAATTTGCTCTCTCCCCACATTCTCTATAGGGCTTCGCTGATAGCTCAGTTGGTAAAGAATCCACCTGCAACATAGGAGACCCTGGTTGATTCCTGCATTAGGAAGATCTCCTGGAGCAGGGAAAGGCTATCCACTCCAGTATTCTGGCCTAGAGAATTCCATGGACTATATAGCCCACAGGGTCACAAAGAGTCAGACATGACTGAGTAAGTTTCACTTCATTTCACAGCCCCTATAGCCAAAGCTATGATTTTTCCAGTAGTCATGTATGGATGTAAGAGTTGGACCATATAGAAGGCCAAGTGCCAAAGAACTGATGCTTTCAAATTGTGCTGGAGAAGACTCTAGAGTCCCTTGGATTGCAAGGAGATCAAACCAGTCAATCCTAAAGAAACTCAACCCTAAATATTCATTGGAAGGACTGATGCTGAAGCTGAAACTCAAATACTCTTGCCACCTGATGCAAAGAACTGATTCTGGAAAAGACCCTGATGCTGGGAAAGATTAAAGGCAGGAGGAGAAGGGAGTGACAGAGGATGAGATGGTTGGATGGCATCACTGACTCAATGAACCCAAGTTTGAGCAAACTTCAGGGGATAGTGAAGTACAGGGAAGCCTGGTGTGCTGCAGTCCATGGGGTTGCAAAGAGTTGGACACGATTCAGTGACTGAACAACAACACATGACCTTATTTTACTTTATCTCCTTAAAGATCCTGTCTCCAAATGTCATTATTTTCTTTTCAAAATTAAACAAAATATTGAGATATAATTGGCATGTAGCATTGTGCAAGTTCCCTGGTAGCTCAGACCATAAAGAATTTGCCTGCAATATACATAATATAAAATTTAACCAATTTTTAAGCACATAACGTGGGGCTTCCCAGGTCACACTACTGGAAAAGGACCTGCCTGCCAATGCAGATAGATGTAAGAGATGCAAGTTCAATCCCTGGGTTGGGAAGATATCCTGGAGTAGGAAATGTCAACCCACTCCAATATTCTTGCCTGGAAAATTCCATGGACAGAGGATCCGGGCAGGCTACAGTCTATAGGGGTTGCAAAGAGTTGGACACGACTGAGTGACTAACATACATTGTGTAAATTAAAGGTGTAGAATGTATTGATTTAATGCATTTATATATTGCAGTATGATTCCATTATAATGTAGTCAACAGCTCTTTCACTTCACATACTTTTCATATCTTTTCTTGTGAAGAGAACAATTAAGATCTTGTCTCTTAGCAACTTTGAAGTTTATAAAGCAGTATTGTTGACCATAAGCAATATGCTGTGCATTAAATTGTCAGCATTTATTTATCTACTTGTTACAAATACTGTCACATTTTGTGACACTGGGGGTTGAGCTTCAACATGTAAATTGTGGGGGAAACAAAATTTAGCCATAACACTGTCCTTCAATTTTGATGGAAGTACTAGCTTAACTCTTTTTGAAAATACTAATTCAAATCTTGTTGAATTTTGTAAATGTAATAGATTCATCCTAAGTCCATTGCATAAAATGGAAGAAAGATATGTTTTTAATACCTTTTGATAACTAATCTATTTGCCTCAAACAGGTAATCTTCATCAATCACATAAGATTTCACTGTGATTGGGCTCCTATCTGTCTTTTAGCTCAATGACCACGCTACTGAAGAGGCCTTTTCTGGCCACAGCTAAGATGCTTACCTACTTGCTTTATCACATTTCATTTCACTTATAATAATGCACCCTTGTATTTCTTGCTTTACTTGCTTATTGTACTTATCCATCCCTTTATTTTAAATGCCAGCCAGTCAAAGAACTTGAGTGCTTCATACCACCTACCATAGAGTCAGCTGTTCCAAGCCAGTTCTTGGCACATGGTAGGAATTTAATGACTCTTCTCTTGAGTAAATAAATGGAGGGCAAATAGCATTAGATATCAAAAAGTGAGACAGTAGGCAAATAAGCAAAAATTGAGCTGTCAAAAGGCTTCCCTGGTAATTCAGTAGAAAAGAATCCACCTGACACACAGGAGACAGAGGAGATGCGGAGGGTCAATCCCTGAGTCAGGAAGATCTCCTGGCAAAGGAAATGGCACCCACTTCAGTATTCTTTCCAGGAAAATCCTATGGACAGAGGAGCCTGGGGGGCTTTAGTCCATAGGGTTGCAAAGAGTCAGATACTGAGCAATGAACACACACAAACACACACACACACACACACGCACACACACACAAGCTATTAATATCAAAGGAGCAATTCAACAGTGCCAGTAATTCAATAATTCACAATAGATTCTAATTATCAATGTCATATCAAACAATATTTGAGGAAACAATACATTTTTTTCAAAAGGTCATTGAACAATCCCTAAGCTGGCAAAAAGCTGATTATAATTTAAATAAGATAATAAGGAATGAGACACCATATTGTTGAAAAATACTTTCACATTCATGAGAAAAAAATAACAGAAGTAATATCTACTTTCCATATGCAACTTCAATAATTATTAAAAATGTTCTCTATTTCTTTAAAATATGTATTCACCATCTAAAAATGTTTTTTGAATATAATGACAACATATACATATTTTATCATTAGGTATACTTATCTAAATATATCCCTGCCTCTCTGTGTACCTACAGATGTCATTATAAATATCATTAAAGTAATACAGTGTCCATTCTGTGTGTTTAACAAATAGGTGTATCACAGTAAAGTTTTGGAAAGAAAACCCATGTCTTTAATTCTATATCCTTTTCATGAATCTAGCTCATTGATGCAAAATATTAAACCACTGAACAAGAAAATAGATTCTATGCAAGAAGTAGTTTCTCTGGAGGTAGGAAATTTGTAGTACTGAAGACTAGATCGTCTGAGGATAAATTCAAAATAACCACTGAAGAAATGGCATGAAGATGTAATTATTTCCCAAGGGAAATTGTAAAGAAGAGCAAATGATTTAATGCTAATCGAAAAGCTAATGAGAGTTAACTGTGGAATAAAAATTTCTAAAAGCTTATTGTATGTGTAATCTTTTGGCTGTTTTCCTTTATCAAAATAGCTGCTGAAATTGTAAGGGGGTTTGTATATATCTTTATATTTTGCTTAAAATATTTTTGTTGGTTGTAAAGAATTTTGCAAACCATGCGTGCGAATGTCTTTTCGAAATGCTACGTTGACACAAACCTTTCTTTTCCTTCTAGGTTTGATAGAATAAATCTCCAATAAAAACAAAAATGAACTTAGCAACAGGTGAAGGCAAAGGCCAGTGCCATTTCAACAATATAAATATACCTTCTTTCTATTTAAAGATCCTAGACCTTGTTTTTGCTCTTTTCTTCTTTCTAGTTTACATATTCAGGTGATAGAAGTAAAGGTTATGATATTATCAAAAAGCAAATAAAATTATTTGACTAAATTTGAAATTTAAGTTGCAGTGAAATGACAATGATTATTCTCTTCGTCCATACCCTTATTTGGCACTGTTCAAATGATTTAGAAGCTTTTTCAAATTTATGTATAATATATGCCAGTAGGTGGTGGTAGTATTTTCCACAAGACAATACTATTTTCATTAGTAAATAGCCCCCAAAATAGAGATCATTTTCTGATCCTCAGATATTCCCAGAGCAATACAGAGACTTCAGAGATTATCTTTCCCAAGTTATACTCCCAGATTCTGTTTAAAAACAAAGTTAGGCATTTTAATCAATGTATTACATTTTTAGGGGTGGAGGCGGAAGCCTCTAATAAATTTGGGGGCCTACGGGTTTAATTCCATGGCATTAACCATTACATTTTTCTTTTCTAACAGATGCCAGCCATTAAACTGAAAAGTTGAAATTGAGGATATAAAAAGTGGGGTGTGTGTAGCCAGTTAGTGAGTGATTTTAACCAGATTTTCTCCTTCATCATGGCTCATTTGCATTGTGAATACTCTGAAAAAGACAGCTTTTGTGGGCTCTGCTGTGTTTGTTGCTCCTACAATGTAAAACTATTCAAAGGGTCTGATTGTGTGTTCAGATATCACATACATATTGGCCTGGCTCTGGGATTTCCTGTTACTCTGAATGATAAAGATTCTTTCCTATTTAAAGTACAATTCATCCATTGTGTCTACGTATGTGAAAGGGCACCTTTGTCGGATATCCATAAGCCGGGGAAGAGATGGAGAGTTGAGGGGATGGAGTAATTTGGCAGTTGTAGGGGGACAAAAGGTACTTTTTAGTAAGAGGGAGAAGAGAGGTAAACATAGAGATCATCCCATAAAGGAACTGACTTCAGTTTGAGAAGGGGTGGTTTGGAAAATGATCTGGAATTTATAACCTTCTGAACTGCATTTTTAAAGAGCTTTTCTGACCTTAATTTAATCCAATTTTCGGGAATCTAAAATACCCCTTCCAGTTCTCTGTCCAATTTTATTTTTAGAAATCAGAAACTGGAAGAATGTACAGAGAGTGATTCACATTTAGAAAGCCAAGATCTCTTTAAATCTGAATACAAATATAGGAGTTGAGAACCATGTTACTCTCAAGGTCTGGCCCAGAACTGGCAGCTTTGGCATCACCTGGGAGCTTGTTAGAGACACAGAATCTCAGGCTCTGCCTTTCCCCAGATCTACTAAACCAGAATCTGAGTTTCACAGGATCCTAAGGGGATCTGTATTCATGCCAGAGTTTGAGAAGGCCTGATTTAGAAGATTCCTAGTTAATGAAGCTACTTATTCTTTTCATAGGGTGGAGAAAGAAAGCACTGAGTAGTCTTTTTATACATTTCACAGACTCAACAGCATATGAACATCTAGAGCAGGAACTTCAGTCACTCAAGGTCTTGAGTTTCCTATCTTAACTCTATTTATGGATTCTGTTTATGCTGTAATAAAGGATTTTTAATAACTGGGAAGATGGCCAAACAGAGGAAAAAAGTCAGAAGAGCACTGCAATATTAGGGATGACTGAATCGTAAAGATCATTTAGTTCTTCGGTTCCCCTGTATAGGCAGCCAGTGGCAGCATCCTTATACATCACGCTTCCATCAGGACTTGGTGACTAAAGTGTCTTAAAAAGCTTTGCACATAAAAACTGATGTTGCTGCTGCTGCTGCTAAGTCGCTTCAGTCGTGTCTGACTCTGTGCGACCCCAGAGATGGCAGCCCAACAGGCTCCCCTGTCCCTGGGATTCTCCAGGCAAGAACACTGGAGTGGGTTGCCATTTCCTTCTCCAATGCATGAAAGTGAAAAGTGAAAGTGAAGTCGCTCAGTCATGTCCGACTCCTAGCAACCCCATGGACTGCAGCCTACCAGGCTCCTCTGTCCATGGGATTTTCCAGGCAAGAGTACTGGAGTGGGGTGCCATTGCCTTCTCTGAACTGGTGTTGCAGTTCTTTTGAATCCAAGAACAAACAAATAAGAAACCAAAAAACCAGAGAAGGTTAAGCACCAAAATTTTGGAAATGTTCCTTAAGGGCAACAGAATGGAAGCAAATGAAGCTGGTGAGCTCTGGTTAATGTTCAGTTGTTCTACAAGATTTCCTGTTAAAATGAGTCTGGAAATGTTTGAAATATATTCCAAGCATTTTAAAATAAATTAGTCAATTCTTAGTGTTCAAAATCCCCATCTTTTTTTTAAAAAGTGAAAGTAAGCCATTATGTTATTGTATCCATTCCCACTTAGAAACCTTTTGAGCAAAAGACATTCAATAATAACTGTATTCCAGTTTCAGTACCCTACATGACATGAGTGTCTCCCCCACATTCATGCTAAATATAGATTAACACAGAGTTAAAGTTAAGGAATTTATATAGCTTATTAAGTCATAATCGGCTTTCCCAGGTGGCTCAGTAGTAAAGAATCCACCTGCCAATGCAGGAGACACGAGTTCAGTCTCTGGGTTGGGAAGATCCCCTGGAGGAGGAGGTGGCAACAAACTCCTGTATTCTTGCCTGGAAAAATCCCATGGACAGAGGAACCATGGGGTCTCAAAGAGTTCGACATGACTGAGCAACTGAGCATATAATTCATAATTACTCTTAAGAAAAGCTTACCCCAAAATAGCCTAAGATATCAACAGAGATTTAAGGAATGCATTGGAACAACCACAGTATTATACAGTATATTCTAGGACCCTGTGTGAGATGTTCCAGGTAGAGTAGAAATTAAGGCAGCTATCTGTTGCCTTAATTTGGACCAGAATATTTTCAGTGACATCCAATGATTCCAGGTTTACATTTATCCACCTTCAGTGGTAGAGAGCTATTTTTAAAATGGATTTGAGACTTTGGGAGTGCTTCAGTTGGTTATATTACTAAGGGAAAAAAATATTGCTAATCTAGAGTCATTAGCGTTGGCTGTTGATACTACAGGTCCTTCCTTATGAGTTTCTTCAGCTGTCACCAACATAGGGCTGGTGCCAACACCTGCCCATACAATCTTTCCTGCTTCCCCTATAACGGGTCCCCAACATTCCAGGATCTATAGCCTGATAATTTCAGGTGGAGCTGATATAACAATAGAAATATCATGCACAATGTATGTAATGCCCTTGAATCATCCTGAAACCACCACCCATATCCTCCCCATCCCCGCCAGGCACAAGAAGTCCATGGAAAAATTGTCTTCCACAATTTTTCTGGTCCCTGGTGTCAAACATGTTGGGGACCACTGCAGTGAACCTTTGCAAATAGTCTGTTTACAAAGAAACTCTTCCATACATATCAGATTTTGAATATCGTATGAGTTTCATTTTGAGAAACTGCCAGATTCAGGAGTATATAAAAGTAATCTAAAAATTAAAAAAAAATCAGCTCAGTTCAGCTGCTCAGTTGTGTCTGACTTTGTGATCTCATGGACTGCAGCACACCAGGCTTCCCTGTCAATTACCAACTCTCAGAACATGATCAAACTCATGTCCACTGAGTTGGTGATGCTATCCAATCATCTTATCCTCTATCATCCCCTTATATTTAAACCAAAGGAACTGAGTTGTCAAATAGCTTGATAGTAGCAGACCTAAATGGAAATCCCATAATTTATAATACTCTTTTTTTCTATCAAGTGGGAGATTATATGCAGAATGAATCAGTTCCTGAACATCTTTTTCAGACCACCAGTTTTTATTTAATCTGATTGTTTATATACACCATGTAAAAAGTCCTTTGATAAACTAAATGTGGGAAAAAATAAATTATCTACATGAAGTATCTGTTCATTTAATTTATTGAGATATGCTATAGCCCTAGACTGAATTCTCTATTTTGATGTGGGCAGTAAACCTCCATTTATAAAAACCTGGAAAGTTAAACATGACAATGTACCCTTGGAAACTAGAGCAGGAGGAAGAGTATATATATTAGGTACCAAGAAAACACTTGATGTTTAGTTCAGCAAAATTACTAGTAGTGTGCTTGTCCAGAAGTACTGCTTATCAATCTAATATTTTACCTTCATATTTCCCGTCTTAAATTCATGTTGGTGTTCAAGAAGACTTTCTTTAAATGTAAATATACAATTGTTGTTTGTTGTTCAGTTGCTCAGTCGTGTCTGACTCTTTGCAACCCCATGGACATCAGCATGCCAGGCGTCCCTGTCCCTCACCATCTCCCAGAGCTTGCTCAAACTCATGTCTGTTGAGTCACTGATGCCATCCCACCATCTTATTCTCTATCATCGCCTTCTCCTCCTGCATACAGATACAGGGAGATGATTAAACTTCATCAGCTAACTCTTCTCACAATTCTCTAACCACAAGGTAAGGAGACCTTATGATGATAGAGTCCCAGATAATGCTACAGATGGGGGCCAGAGTTGGCAGGAAATGAAAGAAAATGGCCACTAAGTCAAACTTGACTTTTTAGGAGAGCCTGGGCCCAGGGCTGTAAGCCTAAGTTCTATTTGGAAGCTTTCTTTGAAAATCCTCCTTATGTGATTGCGATGCTCATTTTAAACTTCTGACTTGATAAAAAATAGTATCCTTCCTCTGTTCTTCAATCTTATATTGAGGAGATAACTTGCACCTCAGGCAGTCTCAGGAGTGTCCTCTCAAGGCAGAGTGGGTGGGGTCCGTCCCTGAACACCTGGAGCAGAAATTAGCATCTGCAAAGGATGTGGAGGAAGCCTGGGGGTGGAATCACAAGATTGTGAGTAAGGTAGGCAGGCATGAAAAGTCACTATGCAGGAAACAAAAAAGTCATAGAATCGGGTGTTTGTGCAGCATGTTATGTGGGAGTAGAAGAAAGGGAGTCTTTTTCTGGTCAGGAAACAAATTGAATACATTTGCAAAGACCAGTTAAGTTATTTGCAGAGAAGCAACTTTTCGCACATGGTTTAACTTAAACTCTGTTTTGGAGTGGGGGCTTCCCTGGTAGTTCAGATGGTAAAGAATCTACCTGCAATGCCCAAGACCTGGGTTCAATCCCTGGGTTGTGTTTTGGGGTGAAAGTGAAAGATGCCTAGTCATGTCAGACGGTTTGCATCCCCATGGACAGTCTATGGAATTCTCCAGGCCAGAATACTGGAGTGAGTAGCCTTTCCCTTCTCCAGGAGATCTTCCCAACACAGGGATTGAACCCAGGTCTCCTGCATTGCAGGCAAATTCTTTACCACCTGAGCTATCAGGGAAGCCAATAATTAACTGAGGTTGATTAAAAAATTTGTTCTTCCTCTCTGGCTACCCACATTGACTCAGTTTTTAGCCCTGGTCCCTTTGAATTGAACTAGCTCTGTTTTCTTTCATTTTCCACTTTTTTTTTTTTTCTCTTAAAAGAAGATGGTTTTGATCTTAATGAAAGACTATTTCATCAAGGCCTTAGAAGGTGTCTTAATTAATCATCCCATGTCTGGGGAAATATCCATCAATGGTTATCATTTTGAGATTTGACAATGCAGTTTATTTTTTCAGAATTATCTATGAATGCAAGCACATAAAAATTAGTAATTACACACCATGGCCATTTAAACATTTTCTTTCTCAATATAATTATATTTGCTTAAATTGGAAAATGTGATGTTAACCAAAAAACAAATTTCACTTGTGTGAAGGCAAGACATTTTATTAATTTCAATTAATTGAGTATACTATGTCATTTTTGTTTGTATTCAACTCACTTCAATATCATGTGGCCATAAGAATTTGTTGTAAGAGTCATATCCAATTCTTTGCAACACCATGGACTGCAGCATGCCAGGCCTCCCTGTCCCTCACCATCTCCCGAAGTTTGCCCAAGTTCATGTCCATTGCATCAGTGATGCCATCCAGCCATCTCATCTTCTGACACCCTCTTCTCCTTCTGCCCTCAATCTTTCCCAGCATCAGGGACTTTTCAATTAATTCTGTTCTTCTCAACACATGATCAAAATACTGGAGCTTCAGCTTCAGCATCAGTCCTTCCAATGAGTATTCAGGGTTGAGTTCCCATAAGATTGACTGGTTTGATCTCCTTGCTGTCCAAGAGACTTTCAAGAGTCTTCTCCAGCACTACAGTTCAAAGACATCAAATCTTTGGTGCTCTGACTTCTTTACAGTCCAGCTCTGACAAACATAGGTGACTACTGGGAAGACTATATCCTTGACTGTACGGACCTTGGTCAGCAGAGTAATGTCTCTGCTTTTCAACACACTGTCTAGATTTGTCATAGCTTTCCTGCCAAAAAACAAATATCTTCTAATTTCATGGCTGCAGTCACCATTTGCAGAGATTTTAGAGCCCAAGAAGAGGAAATCTGTCACTACTTCCACCTTTCCCCCTTCTATTTGCCATGAAGTAATGAGGCAGATGCCATGATCTTAGTTTTTTTTTTTTAAATTTAGTTTTAAGCTGGCTCTTTCACTCTCCCTCTTCAACCTCACGGAGAGGTTCTTTAGTTCCTCTTCGCTTTCTGCCATTATTGGTATCATCTGCTTATCTGAGTTTGTTGATGTCTCTCCCGCCTGTCTTGATTCCTACTAGTAACTCATCCAGCCTGGCATTTCTCATGATGTACTCAGTGTATAGGTTAAACAAACAGGGTAACAACAGACAGATCTGTCATACTCCTTTCTCAATCTTGAACCAATCAGTTGTTCCATACAGTGTTCTAGTTGTTGCTTCTAGACCTGCATATAGGTTTCTCAGGAGACAGGTAAGATGGTCTGGTATTTTCATCTCTTTAAGAGCTTTCCATAATTTATTATGATCCACACAGTCAAAGGCTTTGGCATGGTCAATGAAATAGTATAAGTATGAAACAGGCCGTAAGTATAAGGACTCCTTAAAAACCATGTCTAAAATAAATGTTTTTCTCCATGATTATATAAGTTCTGAATTCTGATTATGGACATTTAAAAAAATATAGAAAGAAAAAGAAAAGAATGGCTCTGAATCCTACTCTTAAAAATATTACTACTGGGTGATACTTAGATTTATTTCTTTCAAGTTTCTTTTTTTTTTTTTGATTGTGTATATCTACATAACTGTTTAAGCCCAAAGCATAGTATTATGTAAAATCTTATTAAGCTATATTATAATTCAATAGTTTTCACATAACTTTTCTTCCACTTTAGCATATTTTAGTTCAGTTCATACTATTCTATCATGGAGTCCTAAGCATGAGCCTAGAACACTCTTTTAGAAGATATTCAGTTTTTCCAGTAGTTTGCTACTGTAAATAATACTGTAATAAACATGTTCATGCTTGAATCTTTGTGTTTTTGACAATTTTTTTTAATAAACTTCTGAGAGTAGAATAAATGTAACAAAAGATACAAAAATTTAAACATAACAATTTTCACATTTTTAATAAATATTTCCAACTGTTTTTACCTTCTCATAAAGTCTATGAAACTATATATGCCTACCAGTAGTTTAGGAGAGGGCTTTCCTAGAAAAATATATTTTTGTTTTAAAAATGTATTTGATTTAAAAGTTTTGGATTGCAGATGAGAATATTTTTTGAACTAATATATTAGTTAACTCTATTTCTTATTTTGTGAATCTCATTTATTATGTTCAATATTTTATTGGGGAATGGTCTTTTTTATTTTACTCAATAAATTATACAATGAGAATAATACGACAGGTTTATTTTATAATTTGTAAAATTTTGCTTAGTTTTTATTTATCTTAAAAATTTAATATGTTACTCTAGAGAACTTTATTATATTTAGAAATTTCATTTAATGTTATAAAGTTTCTTAATTTCTTGTTTGTGAGTTCCTCCATTCCAGAAATTTAAAAAGATTCTCCACATCACTGATTTCATATTCATCTAAACTGCTTCTATTTAATGTTTTAAATGAACATTTTAAGCAATATGGAAATAATTTTAATGTTAGATAAAGAAAAGTTTTTGTTACCTATAAACATTTAACTAGTGTTTCAGCATCATTTATTAAGAATTTTTGCTAGAAACTATTGAATAATGATATCAGTTCAATCATATTCCAAATTCTTTTTAAAGTCTTTTTATGAGTTACAAATTTGGTGTCTTGGTCTGTTCATTGATTTTACAGCAATCTACAGTTTTAAGTATTAAAGTTAAATAATACATTTTAATATTTTATAGTTCCAGTGTCTACTAACTCTTTTTCCCTTTGTAGAGGTGTCATATGTAGCTTATCCCACATAGTTATAGTGTGTGTTTTTTATGTTTACAGAGCATCTACTTAGCTTTTCTTTTCTTTATTTTGGGACAGGATATATTCTACTATGAACAAATGCATAACAAGAACACATTTCAAGACCAAACATTAGAAATATACGTCAGTGAAGTATGTGCCCATTGTCACTCAACAAGCCAGTAAATTATAAATCTGGAATCAGACTTTGTGCTATTACAAATTTCCAGCCTGATGCTTAACCCACTGAAACTCATAGCTGTATTGTTTATAGGCTGAAAAAAGGACCACTGTGGGGCTCCTGGCTCACAAGCAGCTTTTTCCTACATGCTATGGAAAGCCTCCCTATTAGCTTGCAATAGTTTTGAAAGTCTCCTACCCAGAAAGAAAAGGAGCTCAGGACAATACTCTCACCATGCCATCTTATCTTTGTGAATTAGAAAATGAAATAATGTTTGAAATCTCTATTGAGAGTGCTGTTATAGAGATAGTCTCTCTGGGGGCTGGTTAGGGTTGAAAAGGACAGGTTCCTGGAATGTTATGGGAGCCTAATGATATGTCTGAGATATAAAACAGTTTCTGATGTTTTCCAAATGGGTTATCATTCATGTTTAAGTGATTATAGCGGTGATTTAAGCCAAACTAAATATTCTCTTTCTATGGTTTACTTCAACTCTAATCCCTCTTCATGCGAACTTGTCCAATTTTTTTTTTTTCCTCACATGGGTATTTGATCATGTGGGCAAAACTTAATGGGTGGAAAGAGTATGAAAACTAAAAACTGATAACAACAAAAAAAATCTAATAATGTGTGGTTGGTAGGAGGTATAGGGCAGGATTGATTGCAAGTGTTCTAAGAGAAAAATGACACATCAGCTAGGCATCAGAAATCATTTTTTGCCAATAAAAATCTCTAAAGCTATGGAATCATCTCTAAAAGAAATGATTGAAACCTCTTGTCTGAGCCACTTAAAATTACACCTAATAAAGCTTTTGAGAACTCTATACTGTTAGTAAGAGATGATGACCTAATAAGTCCAGTCCATTGATTCTGTGATAGTCTTGGCAAGACCTACTCATGGAATAACTTCATAATCAAATCTAAGACACCCTACAAGCACTATATAAATTCATGTCTCCAATTTCTAGATGACTATTCAGATATATCCTTGTATTCATAAAAATACTTTTTCCCCTCATGAAAGAATATGTTCATCTATTACCGAGGAAATAAGTGGTTTGAAAAATAAAATACAAACACAAAACAATGATTTATCAAAATATAATATACAACAACCCTGATGCTTATTTCTAGCTGTTGATGTTGTTATCTCAAAACTAAAGAACCATGCTAGAGACTCAATTATTATTTTATCAAAATAAAAGTGAAGGAGGAAGAAAACTCTCCAAGCTGACAATCTGCATATCATATTTCAACGTGATGTGATTTAAAACAGCTGATCTATTAAGCACTCAAATTAGACTTTACAAGCAAATAACCGATTCTACCTTGGCTTTAGCATTGCCTCTGGCATTTTTATAAATGAATATCTGAACAAAAATATAAGAGCCTCCCTTCTGGTGCCTGGGAAACTTATTAACTATTTCATATTCAAAGACTTTCAAACTTATGAACTTTCCCCATTGTGAATAGCTAGTGCTAATACTTGATATCTGTCTGACTGACTAAAACTTGTGTGAAAGTGAAAGTCGCTCAGTCGTGTCTGGCTCTTCGTGACCTCATGGACTATATAGTGCATGCATTCTCCAGGCCAGAATACTGGAGTGGGTAGCCTTTCCCTTCTCCAGGGGATCTTCCCAATCCAGGGATCAAACCCAGGTCTCCCTGCATTGCAAGCAGATTCTTTACCACCTGAGCCATCAGGGAACCTTGTGTAGTTTCTGCAAAAGTCTAAGTTGGCAGCTTCCTCCTTTTACCAAATATTGATTCCCTTTTAAAACCATTTCATGTTCTAAATTAACCTGGGAATTTCCACATTGACTTCTTTAGTTGCAAAGAGAAATAACATGCAGGAACTTTCATGTTAACTTATCATGTGGGATAGAATTTAGTTTCTGTAATGGTAAGCACAGAACCCTATAGAGAGCTTCTAAGTGGTGAGAGGAAAGGAAATTGGAAGGAAGAACTGAAGATATTTTTCTCCTATGAATTAGCACAAATACAGATTTATAGCCTACACATGTGTTTTGTTTTTACTGATGGTTGTAACTAGGGACACCTGTAAGACAGAGCCAAAGGGGAAGAATTAAAAATAAATGGAAGAAAAATGTAATAATAAGCTGCATTTCAAAGCTTGATTTGAAGCCTAGTATGTGAGACTCTAAAATTCTCCTTTCCTGGAAAATGTTTTATCATTTAGCTTATGTAATTTAGCATACCATAGGAAGGCTGAAATATGACAACATTTTTTTTAAAAAAGATTCTTTCAGTATTTCCAACGGAAATGTTGAGCTAAGTGTAGAATTTGTGGGATCAGTTAGCTTATAAATAATGATCCTTTATGCTGGCATTGGGAAATCCCTGTTCCCACAGCTAGTTCAATAAAGCAATTAATATCAATAAATGCTGAAAAAAGCAAATCTCTATTCACTTTTGCCTGGATTAGATAACATGAAAAAAAGCCTATTCCTCTCCTGGAGTATTTAACCTTTTCAGAGGAAGACATTCTAATGAAAGGTAAATAAAGTATGTTTTTGACATATCTTCCTCTTGTCCTGTGCTGTCTGATTATTATAAGATGTTACTATAAGATGATTGACCTTTCTCCCCTCTCTGAAAGTTCAATGTGGTTTTCAATTTAGATTAGATTCTTGTGAAAACTTGTGTTGTCAATATACCTTAGCATTTTCTTCTACTATCCCTAAATTTACTTGTTATTTGGATGAATTTCTTTAAAAGAAACACAATTTCTAAAATTCAGGTGTAATGTTTCTTTTCTACTGCATAATAATCATACATTTCATGCAGAGTAATTTATGGGTACTTTGAATTCACAGAGGATATTCTATAGAAAGATATTTTTACGTGACATGGCATGTTTTAGCAAACCTCTTAAAAACAACATACAGAGAGGGAGAAAAAACTTTGTCAAGGTGATGGTGAGGCTTCATTGCCCGTATTGATAGATAAGGATTTGTGCATTCAGATTTTCATAGATCAGCATTCAGTAAACCAACATCATGGAACAGCCCTGAACTTTCACTACATTTGGTTAGATTATTTGGGATTTCACTCACAAGCAGCAAAAAGCTTTAAAGATACTATCCTATAGCATCCAAGAAATGTAATAAAGTAAGAGTTAAAATGTGTTGTTGGCATAAGGAACCCATGGTTCCTGCTTGATTTATAACACACCCAGTTTCGTCAGAGTTGGCATAAGGGTGCTCGTTCTGACAGTATGGTGATAACATACTGCAAGAGTTGAAGCTGCCAATTCTTACACCTTCATTCTACTAGCAAAGAATTTTAAAACAAAATTTCAGTATTGCTACAATACCACACTCCTCTGCTAGTTTCTCCAAACTGACAAACTCACTCTGCCTGTTTACAAATTTGAGAAAGGAGAGATAGTTAACTTTAAATATACTTAGCCAAATGAAGGTATGTGTATTTGTTAGTTTTATGTAGAGCAAAGTTATATATAGTTAAAATTTGCCATGGGGTGCCTATTATTAAGTCATAAACAGGTGCTAGTTTAATTTTGAAATGGAATAGTCATACTAAATTGGTGCCATAAAATTAAAAAAGTAAACTCAGACAATATTATTATTCTCATTCAGTTCAGTTCAGTTCAGTCGCTCAGTCGTGTCCGACTCTTTGTGACCCCAATAATTGCAGCATGCCAGGCCCCCCTGTCCATCGCCAACTCCCGGAGTTCACTCAGACTCACGTCCATCAAGTCAGTGATGCCATCCAGCCATCTCATCCTCTGTCGTCCCCTTCTCCTCCTGCACCCAATCCCTCCCAGCATCAGAATCCTTTCCAGTGAGTCAACTCTTAGCATGAGGTGGCCAAAGTACTGGAGTTTCAGTTTTAGCATCATTCTTTCCAAAGAAATCCCAGGGCTGATCTCCTTCAGAATGGACTGGTTGGATCTCCTTGCAGTCCAAGGGACTCTCAAGAGTCTTCTCCAACACCACAGTTCAAAAGCGTCAATTCTTCGGCGCTCAGCCTTCTTCACAGTCCAACTTTCACATCCATACATGACCACTGGAAAAACCATAGCCTTGACTAGACGGACCTTTGTTGGCAAAGTAATGTCTCTGCTTTTGAATATGCTATCTGGGTTGGTCATAACTTTCCTTCCAAGGAGTAAGCATCTTACAATAGGTTAAAAAGTGTTATCCTGTCCATGGGAACCGAATAAATAAGAAGACAAAATTTCTCATGATAATTACATTTAAAAGTTACATTATAGTACAAGGAGTAACAAGTTTTGTTTCTTTTTAGAAGCTGAAGATTTACTTCTGCAGTGTTATACAAATATATTTTATGTGGTGAAAAAATATCAGAGGGAAGTCATACTGTATGGAAAATGAAAGGACCATTAGCATTTTGTTTTTCTTTTTTTGTTGTTTTTCTTTTTTATTTTTTTAAATTTTATTTTATTTTTAAACTTTACAATATTGTATTGGTTTTGCCAAATATCGAAATGAATCCGCCACAGTTATACATGTGTTCCCCATCCTGAACCCTCCTCCCTCCTCCCTCCCCATACCATCCCTCTGGGTCGTCCCAGTGCACCAGCCCCAAGCATCCAGTATCGTACATCGAACCTGGACTGGCGACTCGTTTCATATATGATATTATACGTATTTCAATGCCATTCTCCCATATCATCCCACCCTCTCCCTCTCCCACAGAGTCCATAAGACTGTTCTATACATCAGTGTCTCTTTTGCTGTCTCGTATACAGGGTTATTGTTACCATCTTTCTAAATTCCATATATATGCGTTAGTATACTGTATTGGTGTTTTTCTTTCTGGCTTACTTCACTCTGTATAACAGGCTCCAGTTTCATCCACCTCATTAGTACTGGTTCAAATGTATTCTTTTTAATGGCTGAGTAATACTCCATTGTGTGTATGTACCACAGCTTTCTTATCCATTCATCTGCTGATGGGCATCTAGGTTGCTTCCACGTCCTGGCTATTATAAACAGTGCTGCGATGAACATTGGGGTACATGTGTCTCTTTCCCTTTTGGTTTCCTCAGTGTGTATGCCCAGCAGTGAGGTTGCTGGATCATAAGGCAGTTCTATTTCTAGTTTTTTAAGGAATCTCCACACTGTTCTCCATAGTGGCTGTACTAGTTTGTATTCCCACCAAAAGTGTAAGAGGGTTCCCTTTTCTCCACACCCTCTCCAGCATTTATGGCTTGTAGACTTTTGGATCGCAGCCATTCTGACTGGCATGAAATGGTACCTAATAGTGGTTTTGATTTGCATTTCTCTGATAATGAGTGATGTTGAGCATCTTTTCATGTGTTTGTTAGCCATTTGTATGTCTTCTTTGGAGAAATGTCTATTTAGTTCTTTGGCCTATTTTTTGATTGGGTCATTTATTTTTCTGGAATTGAGCTGTAGGAGTTGCTTGTATATTTTTGAGATTAGTTGTTTGTCAGTTGCTTCATTTGCTATTATTTTCTCCCATTCTGAAGGCTGTCTTTTCACCTTGCTTATAGTTTCCTTTGTTGTGCAGAAGCTTTTAAGTTTAATTAGGTCCCATTTGTTTATTTTTGCTTTTATTTCTAATATTCTAGGAGGTGGGTCATAAAGGATCCTGCTGTGATGTATGTCGGAGAGTTTTTTGCCTATGTTCTCCTCTAGGAGTTTTCTAGTTTCTGGTCTTACATTTAGATCTTTAATCCATTTTGAGTTTATTTTTGTGTATGGTGTTAGAAAGTGTTCTAGTTTCATTCTTTTACAAGTGGTTGACCAGTTTTCCCAGCACCACTTGTTAAAGAGATTGTCTTTAATCCCTTGTATATTCTTGCCTCCTTTGTCAAAGATAAGTTGTCCATATGTGCGTGGATTTATCTCTGGGCTTTCTATTTTGTTCCATTGATCAATATTTCTGTCTTTGTGCCAGTACCATACTGTCTTGATGACTGTGGCTTTGTAGTAGAGCCTGAAGTCAGGTAGGTTGATTCCTCCAGTTCCATTCTTCTTTCTCAAGATAGCTTTGGCTATTCAAGGTTTTTTGTATTTCCATACAAATTGTGAAGTTATTTGTTCTAGCTCTGTGAAGAATACCATTGGTAGCTTGATAGGGATTGCATTGAGTCTATAAATTGCTTTGGGTAGTATACTCATTTTCACTATATTGATTCTTCCAATCCATGAACATGGTATATTTCTCCATCTATTAGTGTCCTCTTTGATTTCTTTCACCAGTGTTTTATAGTTTTCTATACATAGGTCTTTAGTTTCTTTAGGTAGATATATTCCTAAGTATTTTATTTTTTCTGTTGCAATGGTGAATGGAATTATTTCCTTAATTTCTCTTTCTGTTTTCTCACTATTAGTATATAGGAATGCAAGGGATTTCTGTGTGTTGATTTTATATCCTGCAACTTTACTATAATCATTGATTAGTTCTAGTAATTTTCTGATGGAGTCTTTAGGGTTTTCTATGTAGAGGATCATGTCATCTGCAAACAGTGAGAGTTTTACTTCTTCTTTTCCAATTTGGATTCCTTTTATTTCTTTCTCTGCTCTGATTGCTGTGGCCAAAACTTCCAAAACTATGGTGAATAGTAATGGTGAAAGTGGGCACCCTTGTCTTATTCCGGACTTTAGAGGAAATACTTTCAATTTTTCACCATTGAGGATAATGTTTGCTGTGGGTTTGTCATATATAGCTTTAATTATGTTGAGACATGTTCCTTCTATTCCTGCTTTCTGGAGAGTTCTTATCATAAATGGATGTTGAATTTTGTCAAAGGCTTTCTCTGCATCTATTGAGATAATCATATGGTTTTTATTTTTCATTTTGTTAATGTGGTGTATTACACTGATTGATTTGCGGATATTGAAGAATCCTTGCATCCCTGGGATAAAGCCCACTTGGTCATGGTGTATGATCTTTTTAATGTGTTGTTGGATTCTGATTGCTAGAATTTTATTAAAGATTTTCGCATCTATGTTCATCAGTGATATTGGCCTGTAGTTTTCTTTTTTTATGAGATCTTTGTCCGGTTTTGGTATTAGGGTGATGGTGGCCTCATAGAATGAGTTTGGAAGTTTACCTTCCTCTGCAATTTTCTGGAAGAGTTTGAGTAGGATAGGTGTTAGCTCTTCTCTAAATTTTTGGTAGAATTCAGCTGTGAAGCCATCTGGACCTGGGCTTTTGTTTGCTGGAAGGATTCTGATTATAGTTTCAATTTCCGTGCTTGTGATGGGTCTGTTAAGATTTTCTATTTCTTCCTGGTCCAGTTTTGGAAAGTTGTACTTTTCTAAGAATTTGTCCATTTCTTCCAAGTTGTCCATTTTATTGGCATATAATTGTTGATAGTAGTCTCTTATGATCCTTTGTATTTCTGTGTTGTCTATTGTGATTTCTCCATTTTCATTTCTAATTTTATTGATTTGATTTTTCTCCCTTTGTTTCTTGATGAGTCTGGCTAATGGTTTGTCAATTTTATTTATCCTTTCAAAGAACCAGCTTTTGGTTTTGTTGATTTTTGCTATGGTCTCTTTTGTTTCTTTTGCATTTATTTCTGCCCTAATTTTTAAGATTCCTTTCCTTCTACTAACCCTGGGGTTCTTCATTTTTTCCTTTTCTAGTTGCTTTAGGTGTAGAGTTAGGTTATTTATTTGACTTTTTTCTTGTTTCTTGAGGTATGCCTGTATTGCTATGAACTTTCCCCTTAGCACTGCTTTTACAGTGTTCCACAGGTTTTGGGTTGTTGTGTTTTCATTTTTATTCATTTCTATGCAAATTTTGATTTCTTTTTTGATTTCTTCTGTGATTTGTTGGTTATTCAGCAGCGTTTGTTCAGCCTCCATATGTTGGAATTTTTAATAGTTTTTCTCCTGTAATTGAGATCTAATCTTACTGCATTGTAGTCAGAAAAGATGCTTGGAATGATTTCTATTTTTTTGAATTTACCAAGGCTAGATTTATGGCCCAGGATGTGATCTATCCTGGAGAAGGTTCCATGTGCGCTTGAGAAAAAGGTGAAATTCATTGTTTTGGGATGAAATGTCCTATAGATATCAATTAGGTCTAACTGGTCTATTGTATCATTTAAAGTTTGTGTTTCCTTGTTAATTTTCTGCTTAGTTGATCTATCCATAGGTATGAGTGGGGTATTAAAGTCTCCCACTATTATTGTGTTATTGTTAATTTCTCCTTTCATACTTGTTAGCATTTGTCTTACATACTGCGGTGCTCCCATGTTGGGTGCATATATATTTATAATTGTTATATCTTCTTCTTGGATTCATCCTTTTATCACTATGTAGTGACTGTCCTTGTCGCTATTCACAGCCTTTGTTTTAAAGTCTATTTTATCTGATATGAGTATTGCAACTCCTTCTTTCTTTTGGTCCCTATTTGCATGGAAAATCTTTTTCCAGCCCTTCACTTTCATTCTGTATGTGTCCCCTGTTTTGAGGTGGGTCTGTTGTAGACAGCATATGCAGGGGTCTTGTTTTTGTATCCATTCAGCCAGTCTTTGTCTTTTGGTTGGGGCATTCAACCCATTTACGTTTAAGGTAATTATTGATAAGTATGATCCCGTTGCCATTTACTTTATTGTTTTGGGTTTGAATTTATACATCATTTTTGTGTTTCCTGTCTAGAGAATATCTTTTAGTATTTGTTGGAGAGCTGGTTTGGTGGTGCTGAATTCTCTCAGCTTTTGCTTGTCTGTAAAGCTTTTGATTTCTCCTTCATATTTGAATGAGATCCTTGCTGGGTACAGTAATCTGGGCTGTAGGTTATTTTCTTACATCACTTTAAGTATGTCTTGCCATTCCCTCCTGGCTTGAAGAGTGTCTATTGAAAGATCAGCTGTTATCCTTATGGGAATTCCCTTGTGTGTTATTTGTTATTTTTCCCTTGCTGCTTTTAATATTTTTTCTTTGTGTTTGATCTTTGTTAATTTGATTAATACGTGTCTTGGGGTGTTTTGCCTTGGGTTTATCCTGTTTGGGACTCTCTGGATTTCTTAGACTTGAGTGATTATTTCCTTCCCCATTTTAGGGAAGTTTTCAACTATTATCTTCTCAAGTATTTTCTCATGGTCTTTCTTTTTGTCTTCTTCTTCTGAGATCCCTATGATTCGTATGTTGTAGCATTTAATATTGTCCTGGAGGTCTCTGAGATTGTCCTCATTTCTTTTAATTCGTTTTTATTTTTTCCTCTCTGATTCATTTATTTTTATCATTGTATCTTCTACCCCACTAATCCTATCTTCTGCCTCTATTATTCTACTATTTGTTGCCTCCAGAGTGTTTTTTATTTCATTTATTGCATTATTCATTATATATTGACTCTTTTTTATTTCTTCTAGGTCCTTGTTAAATCTTTCTTGCATCTTCTCAATCCTTGTCTCCAGGCTATTTATCTGTGATTCCATTTTGATTTCAAGATTTTGGATCAATTTCACTATCATTATTCAGAATTCTTTATCAGGTAGATTCCCTATCTCTTCCTCTTTTGTTTGGTTTGGTGGGCATTTATCCTGTTCCTTTATCTGCTGGGTATCCCTCTGTCTCTTCATCTTGTTTAAATTGCTGAGTTTGGGGTGTCCTTTCTGTATTCTGGCAGTTTGTGGAGTTCTCTTTATTGTGGCATTTCCTCACTGTGTGTGGGTTTGTACAGGTGGCTTGTCAAGGTTTCTTGGTTAGGGAAGCTTGTGTTGGTGTTCTAGTGGGTGGAGCTGTATTTCTTCTCTCTGGAGTGCAATGAAGGGTCCAGTAGTGAGTTATGAGATGTCTATGGTTTGGGGGTGACTTTGGGCAGCCTGTATCTTGGAGCTCAGGGCTGTGTTCCTGTGTTGCTGGAGAATTTGTTTGGTATGTCTTGCCCTGGAACTTGTTGGCCCTTGTGTGGTGCTTGGTTTCAGTGTAGGTATGGAGGTGTTTGATGAGCTCCTGTCAATTAATGTTCCCTGGAGTCAGGAGTTCCCTGGGGTCAGGGTTTGGAATTAAGCCTCCTGCTTCCAGTTATCAGTCTTATTTTTATAGTAGTTTCAAAACTTCTCCTTCTATACAGCACCATTGATAAAACATCTACGTTAAAGATGAAAAGTTTATCCACCATGAGGGTCACCCAGAGAGGTTCACAGCGTTACATGGAGAAGAGAAGAGGGAGGAGGGAGTTAGAGGTGACCCAAAGAGATGAGGCGGAATCAATAGAGGAGAGAGTGGGCTAGCCAGTAATCACTTCCTTATGTGCACTCCACAACTGGACCGCTCAGAGAAGTTCACGGAGTTATACAGGGAAGAGAAGAAGGAGGAAGGAGACAGAGGTAGCCAGGAGGATAAAAGAGGGGAATGAAAAGGAGGGAGACAGATCCAGCCAGTAGTCAGTTCCCTAAGTATTCTCCACCATCTGGAACACACAGAAATTCACAGAGTTGGGTAGAGTAGAGAGGGGTTAGGGAGGAGACACAGGTGATCTGGTGGAGAAAAAGGAGAGTCCAAAGAGAGAGAGAGAGCAGTCAAGCCAGTAATCTCGCTCCCTAGTGAAAAAATGGGCACTGAAGATTGGGTTCTTAAAGGTACAAAATTGGTAACAAATACATAAAAGCAAAAATTAAAAATCTAGAGTAGAGTTTGGATTTTCAAAACTACAATGTTAAAGAAAAGAAAAAGGAAGAAAAAGAGAGGGAAAAAAAAAAAAACAACAAAGTCGCAAAAATTATAAAGAAAATATAGGTACAAAATTGATAACAAATACCAAAAAGCAAAAGTTAAAAATCAAGAGTAGAGTTTGGAATTTCAAAAATACGATGTTAAAAAAAAGAAGAAGAAAAAGAAAGAAAGAAAGAAACAAACAAACAAAAACAAAGTCGCAAAAATTATAAAGAAAATATAGGTACAAAATTGATAACAAATACCAAAAAGCATAAATTAAAAATCTAGAGTAGAGTTTGGAATTTCAGATATACAATGTTATATAAAAGAAGAAGAGAAAGAAAGAGAGAGAAAAAAAAGACAAAAATTATTTAAAAATATATATATAGGTACAAAATTGATAACAAATAGCAAAAAGCTGAAATTAAAAATCTAGAGTAGAGATTGGAATTTCAAAAATAAAATGTTAAAGAAAAGAAGAAAAAAAAACAAGGTCACAAAAATTATAAAAAATATATATATGAAGTTTGCTTTAAAAAAATAGGGTCTTTTTTTTTTTGCAAAATAATAATAGGTTATAAAAGTGAAAATTAAAGGAATAATAGAAGACTTAAAAATTTTTTTTTTAATTAAAGAAAAAAAAAGAAAGAATGATCGTAAAAATAGTAAAAATATATCTAGGACTTCCTCTGGTTTTGTTGTGGGTATTGTGGGTTCAGTTCATTTTCGGCTAGTTCCTTGGTCTGACTTGTATTTCTCAATCTATAGGCCCCTTCCTATGTATTCGGTACTAACCACAGGGTTTTAATCTATTGCCTGTAGCTTCCACGGCAGTTCCCTCTGTTATAGCTTCTTCTGTTTGCTGGTCTCTTCAGTGTCTGGTTTCCGCCCTGACACAAAGGGGACGGTGGTGGACACTTTTTTTTTTTTTTTAGGCTCACTTGTTCAGTCGCCCTGTGGGGAAGGAGGGACGCTGCAAACAAATAACACTGGCGTGTGCTCGCAGTGCCTCAGCCACACTGGGTCTGCCCCCACTCACGGTGCCTGTAGCCTCCCTGCCAACACTGCTCAGGCTCTAGTTTGCTCCACCAGAAACCATCCATGGCCGGCCCTGGGCTGCCTGCACCTTCCAGGTCCAAGCCGCTCAGGTTCAGGCACTCAGGTAGTCCTCAGAGGCACAGATTCAGTTGGGCCTGTGTTTTGTGCCCTTCCCAGGTCTGAGCAGCTCAGGTGATAAGGTGTTTGGCGAGCGCGATTGCTGCAACTTAACGCCTCCCGGCCGCTCGGTTATCTAGGTGTACAACCGGCGCACCTTCTCAGGCAGATGTTGACCGTCCAGACCCCCAAGAAGTTTTAATTAGCAAAGAAGCCTGCTTACAGTTTTATAGATAATGTCTCTCTGGGGCTGCGATTGCCCCCTTCCAGCTCTGGCTGCCTGTCACCAGAGGGGGAAGGTCTGCAGCTGGCTATCTCTGTACAGTCCTTTGTTCTGTGAGCAGGCCTGGTGGTGTCTTAGGTTAGGGCTGGCTTTTCGCGTGGTAGATATCCCACAGTCTGGTTTGCTAGCCCAAATTATTTCGCTCAGATAGCGCTCAGGGTATTCAGGCCAGATCCCTACTCTAAGTGATGTAGCCCACGCCGCGCCTCCCTGCCCAGCCCCTGCTTGCTAGTGGTGGGTGCAGGCATCTGCGCTGCTTCTCCGCTGGGGGAGTTACCATAGGGCTCGCAATCTGCGGGTTTTGTTTATTTATTTTTCCTCCCTGTTATGTTGCCCTCTGTGCTTCCAAGGCTCGGCACAGATTCGGAAGTGAGAAGGTTTCCTGGTGTTTGGAAACTTCTCTCTTTTTAAGACTCCCTTCCCGGGATGGAACTCCGTCCCTCCCTCTTTTGTCTCTTTTTTTGTCTTTTATATTTTTTCCTACCTCCTTTCGAAGACTTGGGTTGCTTTTCTGGGTGCCTGATGTCCTCTGCCAGCGTTCAGAAGCTGTTTTGTGGAATTTACTCAGTGTTTAAATGTTCTTTTGATGAATTTGTGGGCGAGAAAGTGCTCTCCCCGTCCTACTCCTCCGCCATCTTAGCTCCTCCAGCATTTTGTTTTTCAACTATTACTTTAGTGTATTCTTTTAAGACTTTCGTGTTTAATATCATTAAAAACTATATTTTAAAAATGTTATATATAAATTAAACTATATTCAAAAGTGGATATATTCTTGATGCTTAATACATTGAAGCATGGTATGTATTAAAGTGAACTTTTAATTTGGGATAATTGTAAATTCACATGCAGTTGTGAGAAAAATGGTGGCTTGTAAAAATATAAAACAATATCACATGAAGGATACTTACATTGATACAAGGCACTGATCATTGTCAGATAGCCTATGTTTTATTTGTAACTGTGTGTGTGTGTATGCGGGGTAGTATTTAGTTCTATACAACTTTGTCACATTTATAAGTTCATGTATCCACCACCATGACCAAGGTATTGAAGAGTTCCATCACCATAGTCATTTCTCATACTGCCCTTTAATAATAATACCCACTTCCTTCTCTCAGACTCACTTCACTCCTAAGCCATGAAAACTACTAATCTCTCATCCAATTCTAAAATTTAGTCAATTCAAACATATTTTATTAATGGAGTCATATAGTATGTAAATGTTGATATTGATTTTTTTTTCACTCAGCAAAATTCTCTGGAAGGTCAGTCATTGAAGCTGTTGTGTGTATCAATAGTTTGTTTATTTTTATTGCTGAGTACTATTCCATGTAATGGATGAGCTACAGATTGTTTAGGTGAAGTACATTCACTTGTTGAAGTACCTTTGTTCTGGGTTTTTCCCCTGTTATGGCTGTTACGCCAAGTGTCTAAAGATTTTCCTCTTGTCTTTCTTTTATTGTATTCTTGTATGTGTACAAGATTTTCCTTTATATTCAGAAAGCATATTGTATATTATTTTCATTTGTTTAAATGTGTCGGGGCTTACTTTATAGCCTAGTATATGAATACTTGAAAAAAAAAATGTATAGCCTACTGTTGTTGGGTGAAGTAAGAAAGATGGATATAAATGTCAATTAGATTCTATTGGTTGATTGCATTGTTTAGATCTTTTATATCCTTGCTGATTTTCTGTGTAGCAGTTCATAACAGTTGCTAAGACAAGAATTTTTAAGTCTCCAGCTACAACTGAGGATTTGTATATTTATCCTTTCAGGTCTATCAGAGTTTAGTTCACGCATATTAAGACTTCCTTGCATACACATTTAAATCACTATGTCTTCCTGGTAGTTTGATCATTTCATCATTTTGTAATACCTCTCTTTGTCTCCAGTGATTTTCTTGAAGTCTACTTTGTGTGACAGTAATACAGTCACTCCTGCTTTTTAAAAAATTAATATTTGCATTATTTATATCTTTCCCCATCACTTTATTTTCAACAATATATGTTTCCAAATTTGAAATGTTTCTTTTAAACAGTGTATAATTTGATCATATTTTCTTATTGACTGACTGATTTATGTTTTTACTTAGTGTGCTTAGACTGCATTTAAAGTTTAGCATTTAGCATTTAAAATTATTATTGATATGGTAGAATTTAAGTCTACCATTTTATTATATGTTTTCTGTTTGATTCCTTGTTACTTATTGCTTGGTTTTGTTTTTCTTGTTTCCCTGTGAGATAATTGAATATGTTTTTTTTTTTTTTTTTATTAGTCCATTTAGATTTATTTATTGGGTATATCTCTTTAATTAGTTTTCTTAGTGGATACTCTAATGATTACAATACACTTTTGAAGCTAATCAAAGTCTATTTGTATCAACATTTCACTTCTTTGAGTGAACTGTTGAAATCTTACTTTCATTTATATCTCTACTTTCTCCACTTTTAAATGCGATCAGCTTTAGTATCAGATGGTATTGTATTTTTATTCAATCATCAATTATGATTTATAAAACTCATAAAAAGAAGAAGAATAGCCTACTGTACGCCCCTGTATTTTGGCTCTTTTTGTGCTTTGTTCTTCCTGATATTGCAAGATTTTATCATTTCCTTTCTATTTGAAGAAATTCTCTCAGCCATTTTTAAGGGTGAAAATGAAAGTGAAGTTGATCAGTCATGTCCGACTCTTTGCAGCCCCATGGACTGTAGCCTACCAGGTTCCTCTGTCCATGGGATTTTCCAGGCAATAGTACTAGAGTGGATTGCCATTTCCTTCTCCAGGGGATCTTCCCAACCCAGAGCTCAGACCCCAGTCTCCCACATTGTAGACAGACACTTTATTGTCTGAGCCACCAGGGAAGTCTTTTTTTTTTTTAAGGGTAGTTCTGCTAATTACACATTCTTTTAGTTTGCCTTGTCTAAGACCTTCTTTATTTTTCCATCTTAAAAGACAGTTTCTCTAGGTAGAGAATTTTTAGTTGACAGTACTTTTCCTTCAGTGTCTGAATAATGCACTACTTTGTCTTGATTTTTAAGTTTTCAAGTGAGAAATCTATAATTTTGAAATGGCCATAAGTAATGTGGTTTTTCTATCAGGTTACTTAAAATATTTTTTGTCTTTAATTTTTAGGTGTTTAATTATAATGTGTCTTGCTGTAAATTTATTTGGATTTATCCTATTTGGATAAATGTAGATTTATCTTAAATATGTAGATTTATGTCTCCCAACAAATCTGGGTCATTTTTAGCATTATTTCTTCAGATACTTTATCAGTTCCACTCTCTTCCTCCTCTCCCTCTGGAATTCCAATGATGCAAATGTACCTTGTGTTATTGTGTTACAAGTCTGTAACACTCAGTTTTCTTTTGTTCTATTTTCTTTTTATTGACAAGATTATAAATTCTACCGATTTATTCTCAAGCTCGCTGATTCCATTTTACGATATTTTCATTCTGCTATTAAACACATTAAGCAAAATGTTTATTTGGCAATTTTATCTCTGGTTCCTCTGCCTTTTCTAAATCCAGCTTGAACATAGGAATGTCATGGTTCACTCATGTTGAAGCTGGCTTGGAGAATTTTTAGCATTACTTTGCTAGCATGTGAGATGAGTGCAATTGTGTAGTAGTTTGAACATTTTTTGGCATTGCCTTTCTTTGGGATTGGAATGAAAACCTTTTCCAGTCCTGTGGCCACTGCTGAGTTTTCCATTTGCTGGCATGTTGAGTTTGCTGGTACTTTCACAGCATCATCTTTTAGGATTTGAAATAGCCTAACTCCATCATCGCCACTAGCTTGGTTCACAGTGATGCTTCCTAAGACCCACTTGACTTCACATTCCAGGATGTCTGGCTCTAGATGAGTGATCACACTATCATGGTTATCTGGGTAATGGGGATCTTTTTTGTACATTTCTTCTGTATATTCTTGCCACCTCTTTTTAATATCTTTTGCTTCTGTTAGACCCATACCATTTCTGATGTTTATTGTGCCCATCTTTGCATAAAATTTTCCCTTGGTATCTCTAATTTTCTTGAAGAGATCTCTAGTCTTTCCCATTCTATTGTTTTCCTCTGTTTATTTGCATTGATCACTGAGGAAAGCTTTCTAATCTCTCTTTGCTGTTCTTTGGAACTCTGCATTCAGATGGGTATATCTTTGCTTTTTTCCTTAGCCTTTTGCTTCTCTTCTTTTCTCAGCTATTTGTAAGGCCTCCTCAGACAACCATGTTGCCTTGTTGCATTTCTTTTTCTTGGCGATGGTCTTGATCACTGTCTTGTACAATGTCATGAACCTCTATCCATGGTTTTTCAGGCACTCTGTCTCTAAGATCTAATCCCTTGAATCTAGTTGTCACTTCCACAGTATAATCATAAGGGATTTGATTTAAGTCATACCTGAATGGTCTAGTGGTTTTCCCTACTTTCTTCAATTTAAGTCTAAAGTTTGCAATAAGAAATTCATGATTTGAGCCACAGTTAGCTCCTGGTCCTGTTTTTGCTGACTGTATAGAGCTTCTCCATCTTTGGCTGCAAAGAATATAACCTATCTGATTTTGGTACTTTGCCAACAAAGGTTCGTCTAGTCAAGGCTATGGTTTTTCCTGTGGTCATGTATGGATGTGAGAGTTGGACTGTGAAGAAGGCTGAGTGCCGAAGAATTGATGCTTTTGAACTATGGTGTTGGAGAAGACTCTTGAGAGTCCCTTGGACTGCAAGGAGATACAACCAGTCCATTCTGAAGGAGATCAGCCCTGGGATTTCTTTGGAGGGAATGATGCTAAAGCTGAAACTCCAGTACTTTGGCCACCTCATGCGAAGAGTTGACTCATTGGAAAAGACTCTGATGCTGGGAGGGATTGGGGGCAGGAGGAGAAGGGGATGACAGAGGATGAGATGGCTGGATGGCATCACTGACTCTATGGATGTGAGTCTGAGTGAACTCCGGGAGTTGGTGATGGACAGGGAGGCCTGGCATGCTGCAATTCATGGGGTCGCAAAGAGTCGGACACGACTGAGTGACTGATCTGATCTGATCTGATCTGATTTTTGCTATCACTAAAAGTTATTATGGGTCCCATTTAAATATTTTATTTTATCAGACAACCATATGTTTACATTTAGCATACTGATCCTATTCTACATTTGTGAATTATGCTTCAAAAGGAAATTTATTTTACAGATTATCTGTGGTGATATTTTGGTCAATCTAGTTTACCTGTTATTACCTCCACTGGCCCCTCCTCATGCAGGGTAAAGGAGTCAAAGAAATTCACAAGTTTTGACTGCCATATATCTCTTGGTGGAGAAAGTAATTCTATTATCTGAACAGACAAAATTATTTCCCACAGCAAGCCACTTCTTGGGAAGTTACATCTTCCTGGTTCCAAGCAGCCACACAGTGTCTCTTAGTGGGGTGGGGGACTTTCATGTTTAATGGTAAAGGAGAGCATAGTCACCTGGGTTCCTGATCAATCTATATTGCTTTGCTGCTTGAGTGATTGACAGGACAATCAACTTGTCCTGAAGAAATGAGCCTACCTAGGCCACCTTCTGTTGTTATGTTGGTGGTTTGGAAGTGAGGTGAGACGGTCATCTTATTCTTTTGAGTGGTGGTTTATAAGTTGCCCTGCCACTTTGTTATTCCTATTATCCTAGGGACTCTAGTCAGTTTTCTTTATTTCCACCATTCAGTCCTCCTTTGGTTGCCTGCTACATTATTTCTAGCATTAATAGTGGTATTAGTGGAGAGGAAGAGGAAAGAAGAGTCTATTTAATCTTATCTAGATGGGAAGTGCCACATATAGCATATTTTAACCTTTAAAAAACTATTTTTCCATAAAGTTGATAAAAACATTCCAACAGGATATATGTGAATGGTACAAATAAAGGCACATAAGGAATGAGAGGTTGGAGAGATAAGACTAGGTCTGATGCTGAGTATGCAAAACACTAATGAAAACAATATTTTAGTGTCACAGGCAATTTAGTACTATAAGTAAAAAACAGCCCACATATTTTATACATAAGGGAAAAAAAAGAATCAGAAACTGGATATTTTGATGAGTGTCAAGATAACAGTAATGTACTATTTGTGTTAGTTTTAAATCTTTAAAAGCCTCATTAAAGTAAACTAAAAGGAGTTAATGATAGTACAATAAATTTTTATTATATAATTGTTTAAATTATTGCACAGTCTCAAAATGACTATTTTAAATGGATGCAAAAATGCAATAGATCAAGAATAGAATAGACAACACTGAAGAAGAAGATAAAATCAGAGAATATATATGAAGCACATTTGAAGTTATAATAAATCTAGAGAGATTGATACAAATAGGTCATAGCATATACAAATGGAACAAAATAAAGGGGTCACATACATACAGTCAATTGTTATATGATGCAGGTAGTACTGCAATCTGGGAAAAAATAAATCTTCAGTAAATAGCATTGGGTCAACTGTATATTCAAATAGAAAAACAGAAATTTGACCTATACCTCACTGTATATTCAAAGGCTAATTCCAAATGGATCATAATCTAAAATTGAAAGGTAATTCACTAAAGATAATACAAGAGAAGGCCTTCATGAACTTGAGACAGGAAAAGATATGTTAAACAGAACAAAAAGCACTAACCATAAGGAAAAAGGTTTGTAATTTTGATCATTAAAATTTAAAACTTCTGTTCATTTTAAGACAATATTAAGAAAGTGAAAGACAAGTCATAGAGTGAGAGAGGAACTTTTCAATGCATGTATACAACACTGGACTCTTATTAAGAGTACATAAAGAACTCTTACAAATTAAGGTTAAAAAGACAGACAGCCTACTTGGAAAATTGTCAAAAGACTTGAATATTACTTTACTAAACTACAAACTATAACTACAAATTAATTTTCTCACTTTGTGAAAATATTAAGAGTATCTATTAAAATGAGCATACACATTATCCTGTAACCCAACAATGTGTACATACTTGCGCCAAAATACACACAGAAGAACATTCATCACAGCTTAATCCATTACACATAAAACAGGAAACAATCCAAATGCCCATCAAGCTGCAAATATGCAAGTAACCTACAGTGTATTTATATACTAAAATATCATAGAGTCAAAAAAGTTTTTTTAAATTACTGTCACAACATATAGACATAATATCAAGCCAAATAAGGCAGACTCTAAAAATTACACACCCTATGATTACAGTTGTTTGCAGTTAAAAAAAAAAAAAATATATATATATATATATATATATAAAATATGTAAAAAGAACAGGCATATTTTACAAACTGAAAGTTTGTGGCAATTTACTGTCAAGCAAGTATATTGGCATCATTTTTCCCACAGCATTAGTTTTTAATAGGTACGCACATTGTTTTTCCGGAGAAGGCAATGGCACCCCACTCTAGTACTCGTGCCTGGAAAATCCCATGGACAGAGGAGCCTGGTGGGCTGCAGTCCATGGGGTCGCCAGAGTCGGACACGACTGAGCGACTTCACTTTCAGTTTTCCCTTTCATGCATTGGAGAAGGAAATGGCAACCCACTCCAGTGTTCTTGCCTGGAGAATCCCAGGGACAGGGGAGCCTGGTGGGCTGCCGTCTATGGGGTCGCACAGAGTCGGACACGACTGAAGTGATTTAGCAGCAGCAGCAGCAACTTTGTTTTTCTAGACACAGTGCTTTTGCATACTTAATAGACTATAATATATTATAAACATAACTTTTATGAGTGCAAGGAAGTAAAAAATTCATGTGGCTCACTTTATAGTGATACTCCCTTTATTGTGGTGGTCTGGAACCTGCAATATACTCTGTGTAAGTGATTAGAAACTGGAGAATGTGGATTTGGGTCAGGACTCCTCTGCTTAGTCATGATAAAATATAGCAGGTCACCTAACAATTCAGCATCAGTTTTCTCATCTGTAAGATGTAAATTAAAACACCTGCCTTAATCCAAATGATGTGGATTGTTGTAAAGTCTTTCCTTGTTATCTGTGGAATGAAGATTGTTTCCAGGACCTCACTGTATACCAAAATCTGAGGAAGCTCAAGTCTTTGATATAAAGTGGTATTGTACTCTTCCTCGAAGAGATCTTCCAGACCCAGGGATTGAATCCATGTCTCCTACATCGCAGGCAGATTCTTTACCACTGAGCCACCTAGGAAGCCCCTTTCTCCATCTTATCACTACCTATTAAGACTGCCATCATCTGTATTTTATTTTTATATAATAAACTCTTGACTGATATTTCAGCATCTAGGAAAATCTCCATACTGTCGCCAAAGTCAACTGGCAAAAACACAGACCTGATCCCTGCTATATAAAAATTCTTCCATTGGCTGGGAAAGGCCCTAAGGGGAAAGACACGTTCTTAAACATAACGTAATTATTTTTTATTATTAGACTAGTGGTGTCTACTTTTAAATCTAATTCTCACAATCCTGCTAGTCCATTATTTGCCCTTTAACAAGAATTTTTCCTCAGGCCCACTATGTCACTTATATTCTTGGAAAAACCAATGATATTTTAACTAGGAGCTTTGTTATATATTCTCTCTGTCCAGACCCTGTCTTCTGTTCTCCATTCTCTTCTGAATCCCTTCAAAAACTCTGATGCATTCACAGATTAGACCTCACAACCTGGAAGCCTCCAGGCAAAGCCAAGTGTAAAGAGTCTCTTACATACTCATATAGCATCTAAACCTCTCATCAAAGCTTTGAGTTTGAGATTTAAGGACCAGGATCACATCCCACTCTGTATTTACAGTATCTGTGAGAATATGGGCTTCCCTGGTAGCTAAGGTAGTAAAGAATCCACCTGCAATGCAGGAGACCTGGGTTCAATCCCAGGGTTGGGAAGATCCCCTGGAGAAGGGAAAGACTACCCACTCTAGTGTTCTGGCCTGGATAATTCCATGGACTGTGTGGGATACAAAAGAGCTGAACACGACTGAAAGACTTTCACTTTCACCAAGTATTCAGTAAGCATTTGATGGCAATGTCTTGAATAAATAAATGAGAAACAGGTATCAAATTTGCTATGCAGAGAATTTGAAATTGTGCCATTCTTTCCTCCAGATAGGGATACTAGGGTTTCAGCAAGATGGAGATGTAGTAGGAAGGAGATCACTAGAGAAGAAAGATAACTTGGGAGAAATAGTAGTGGGAATAATAGTGGGAAAGGGGATGTCTGTGAATGGTTGGATGAGAAATCTAACTTTCTCAGGCACTTCAAGTAAAACAAAGTTATATGCCCTTACTAAACCACATAGGCTTGTTGTGAATGTTTTTGAAAATGAGTAGAATTTTATAAAGGAGATATTAATATAAGGCTTCCAAGAATAAGGAGTGGCCTGTGGAAGCTATAAATTTTAGAGATTATTGAATAACTATCAGGATGGTGAATTACAATCACATTGAAACCCAAGTAAAAAGATTTGACACAACTGCAGTTACCACAGAGTTACCCAGAAATTTAGCAATGCATAGATAAAAAAATAAAGATGGATTAACTAGTTTACTGTATCAAGGTTGAATATTGATTTTTAAAATAATTTTTAACTAAAATTATATTTTAAAATATTTTAAAGTTTTTATACTGTAATATAAGCTAAATACATGGATATATTATTTCATGTAAGAAATTATTGGGATGAGAAAACATGTTGTACCAATCAGGACAAATATAATATGTTGCAGTAACAAAAGTATTGAATGTTGATTTACTGCTTTATGCGACATATCCATTGTGGATCAGCAGGGAGTTTAGAACATTCCTTTTTATACAGGTACTCAGACTACAAATGCTCTATCTTGACATGACTTTCCATGGTTATCATGTCAGGGACAAATCACATATTGGTTCTTTATTTTCCCTAGAAATGACTGATGTCACTGCCACTCATATTTCACAGGGGCTAGAGCCAATCATGGGGTCACACCCAATTTCAAAAGTCAGATCTTACCAAATGCCTTCATAGAGAAGCAACTGCTATTTACCATCCTACTAATAGCTTTGAATGGGTCACAGGAAATAGGATACTGAAAAATCTTATTCTAGGTCCTCTATTCTGGAGAAGGAAATGGCAACCCACTCCAGTGTTCTTGCCTGGAGAATCCCAGGGACGGGGGAGCTTAGTGGGCTGCCATCTATGGGGTCACACAGAGTTGGACACGATTGAAGTGACTTAGCAGGTCCTCTATTCAAATCCAGGAAGGTAGCACAGAGCAGCAAATTCAGTTTCTGAGAAGTGAAATGAAGGCCCATGTGAAATAGCTAGCAATTGGCAGAACTACAGCTGGACTTCAGTTTCTTAACCTTCCTTTCATATTGTTTAATTGTGCAATCTATTGCTTCCACTTTCACATATTTAAAAAGTGATCTGTGAATTCCATATTCTTGTGGCAGTATGTAATACAATGTCCTATATTTTGTTTCCCTTAATACTTCTACCAACTCAATGGACATGAGTTTGAGTAAGCTCTGGGAGTTGGTGATGGACAGGGAAGCCTGGTGTGCTACAGGCCATGGGGTCACAAAGAGTCGAACATGACTGAGCTACTGAACTGAACAGACTGAATACTTCCTTTGGGCTTTCTCGGTGGCTCAGTGGTAACGAATCTGCCTACCAATGAAGGAGATGTGGGTTCAATCCCTGGGTCAGAAAGATGCCCCTGGAGAAGGAAATGGCAACCCACTCCAGTATTCTTTCCTGGATAATCCCACGGACAAAGAAGCCTGGAGGGTTACAGTCCATGGGGTGGCAAAAGAGTCAGGTAGAACCTAGAAAGTAAAACAACAAAATACTCTCTCACCCCCCAAACCATCAGAAAAAGATGTGGATTAAAGACTACTTTGTATATCAAGCCACCTTGATTTCACAGGTATATAATTATATTTAAGAGAGTTTTTGTGGTTTAGTGAATTTTCTGTTGCCTTTTTGTTTAAACCAATATTAAAGGAAACAGCATCTTCTTGCCCTGGAAACAAGTTTCCTCAAACTGTTTAGTTGAGATGACTAATCTTCTGATAAGTAAACACTTATAACTAAAAAAGTGACTACAAGAACAATCAAATAAATTATATTTGGCTCGGATTCTATTTTATCAAGGAAGTTATTTAGCACTAACCAAGACTGTTAACAAGAATCCCCAATCTGAAATAGCAAGATAGTCATTTGCTTGAACGCTGATTCCGGAACATATACCCTCAGGATTCTAACTTTATAATTTCAGGAGTAAAAGATAGGATTATGCAACCTGAAAAAAATGTCACTCTACATTTAGAAAATAATGCCACATACTGGGAATATCCACACTTGCTATACCCCCTTTTATTCCAAAAGGCTTGTAAGAGATTTAACTGTGATACTTAATCAATCACAATTTGCTAATGATATCAAAGTGGCAGATTCAAGTGCACTTTAGATCATTTGAAAAGCCTTTTATTTTTCATGTACTCCTTTTGTCTGGAGTAGAATAACCTTTAAAACTCTGTCTCAACCCTCTCTTCAGTGAAAAGACAGAGACTAATCACAAATGGGAACTGATTGCTGTTCACCAAACTTGAAATAAAATGCAGGTCTAAAGCTTCATATGCAGAAATGATGGAGTCCTCTTATCTCATATTGAATGTGATTGCTCCTCTCTCCCCACCCTTTGACATCCATTACCATATTAAAGACATCTTTACACAGAGGGGAGGGAACAGTAGATTTAAATTTGATACTCTTATTAGTTCTACTAAGTATTTCTTTAATATTTGTTTGTTTTATCTGATTAAGCAGGTCTCCAGCATCTCTTCTTTCTTCCAGCTCACCTTCTCTAAATTTCCTTTGAAATTCTTGGCTCTGTATGACTGCTACCTGAAAATAATTTAAATTCTGAGGCTGTTCATGGAAAGAAAATCTTGTTTAATTGCTAATTGCTGAATTTCTTGACATTTTTCAGAAACATGTTTTTTCAGACCTTTCTCTCTACTGACTCTCCATATCAGAGCTTGCATATAGGTTTCTTCTGGCCTATTTCATGCCTATCATAGAAGAGAGAGAGACACAGAGAGAGAGACAGAGAGAGAGAGAATGTGTGTGTGTGTGTGTGACTCCAAACAAAAGATCTTGTTTTGTTTTTTTTTAATCCATTTGAAATGTTTTAACATTTAGAATAGAATGTGCTTGTAAACACATTCTAAGCGGACCCTTGGAGACACAATTACAGGATGGACCATCAGCTTTTCAGAGACTTGGTTGTGTGAGGAAAGGACAGACATGCTGTATTTAACGGCAAACCAAGAACAGAGAATTTAAAGACTGGTTTCAAATATTTGAGCAAGCCCTAAAGCAATGGTCACAGGGAATGAAGGTACAAGATGCCTGTCATATGGACAACTCAATGTTAACACTGCAGAAGGAGCAAATTCTTATTAATCTACCAGAATGAAGTCAATGATTTCCTGAGGAACTGGGGCTGGCAGCTAGCTAAGAAACAGCATAAAGTCAGGTGCAACTGACCAGCATATACCTAATACAAAAGAGACAGAGGTGACTCACCACTTCTGTCATTGAGGGATCTGCAGGGTCTGCTCAAGTTGACACCTTTTCACTGGTCCAACTGATTAATCTTAAGTAAGATTCTCAGTGTCTCTGGGCACTGCCTGATACGAACATTCTCCACACTTCAGCTACCCTTTTCCTTACACTTGTTCCCAAATCTTTTTTTTGTTTGTTTTTTTTTAAATAAAAACCTTTCTATTCTCTGAAATAGCACATCATAGCAAATCAACTTAACAGAGCTGGCTACCCAGTTTGTGAGGACCTATGTCAAGCAAAAATGTGATCACTGCCTTAAGATGTGGGAAAAAAAGTACAGTTAAAGGTACTAAAGCAAATATTTTTCTTCTAAAATATTTTAGTACTTATACAACACAGTAACAGTATGTAATACATGAATAATGGCAAACATAAAAATTGCAAAAGAAAATATTTTGGTATAATTATATATAAATATATATAATGTAACATAACAATTATACTTAACTAAGTGATATCTTGATTGATAAAATTTTATGGCTCACTTTTCTGAATATTCATAATTTGGCCATCAGAATTTAGACATTAACAACTCATTTTCAGCAACATAATTTAAGGTGACATTAGTCATTCTTGGCAATGTAAGAGTGCAAGTAATTTTTGATTAAAAGGATCTTTTTGCTGATGCAGTTGTTCCTAGAACTTTTCAGAGTATTTTATAGACTGTGAAAATATTGCAATACATTTCTGATAAATTATTTTGAAATAAAATTTTTAGTATTATCTTGAGCTGATAATTCTTGAGGAACAATTTTTCTAGAGATGTTTAACTCTTCATGTAAATCAGTTTTGTATGTTATTATAATTTTAATATATAAATATAATGCAATTAATATATACATGTAACTATAAATTTATAAGAGAAGGAAATGGCAGCCCACTCCAGTGTTCTTGCCTGGAGAATCCCAGGGATGGGGGAGCCCGGTGGGCTGCCACCTATGGGGTCGCACAGAGTCGGACACGACTGAAGTGACTTAGCATAAATTTACAAAGAGCATTTTAAGGCTTCTACTGACATTTCCTGTAACCATTGGTGATTGTACAAGACATAGCAGTGACTTCATGATTTGTTTCTATATGGTATAGCTGTACCTTCAATTGCAAGGAAACAAGTAATTTCAAAATTGCCTTTTTTATTTATAACTGATTGACCCAAAATTTCATATGAAAATGGTGTTTTTTCCTGTATATGCAGCTGTTTTAAATTTAATTTCTATGATCTGTGCATATGTGCTTTGAAATGTTGCAGTAGGTTTTAAAGCCAGGGATTTTCAAACTCTGAAAAATTATAATATCCCTCTGATGTCCTTGATTACAATGTCCAAGTGTACACTTTTATTTTCCAGTAATGCATGGACAATGTTTAGTGCCTTGGCACTGACTCTGCTAGCACTTGTGTGTGCTCAGGCCAGATCTCTGGTATCTGTGAGGTGTCGCAGGCACAGGCTCCCAGTCTTGGCGCTGCCGCATTGGAAGTCTTCCTTGATAAAGAAACCAAGATACCTACTACCACTTCTGCTGCTATTCTGTGCTTCCCACCCTTTTCTCTGCCTGTCTCAACATGAGTCCCCACTGGACACCCCTTTGGGGCACCAGAGAGCCTAAATAACCCTGGGATTCAAGCTTTAACTCATCGAATTGAAACACCAGACATTCAGTTGCCCAAGTGCAGTTCAAACATTCCTTTTGATTCCCTTATGTTCTCTACTAATATCCAGGCTTTCTTATTCCCCATCTTACTCCAATTGTCATCAGCATTTGACACAATTGAGCACACATGTTTTATCAATACCCTCCCTCACTTGCATTTAGAATACTCCACTTTTGTTTCATCTCATTTACTGGTCACTCCTTAGTGTCCTTTGTCATTCTCTGTTCTTCTAATCTTTAATGTCGGAGTTCCCCACAACTCAGTCTTCATCCCACTTCACTTTGCTTCTCTGTCTGTACCCACTTCTCCCGTTATCTCATCCAGTCTCATGGCTTTACATGTTATCTTTATGCTGATGACCATCGCATTATACCTCTCATCCAGGTATCTTTCCAAAGTCCAGATGCATATATCCATCTCTGCTTGGATGCTCAGTAAACATCCCAAACTTGCAATCTTGATCTTCCCAATGCTCACTCCATCCTCACTTTTCCTATTTCAGTTATTTGCAACTCAATTTACACTGCTGCCACGTCAAAGGAAGTATCTTCCTCACACTTAATATCCAATTCCTCAGGAAATCCTATCAGCTCAAAATTAAAATAAATCCAGTTTCTGACCTCTTCTCACTTCTACAACCCCAGACAAAGTCACAATATCTTGCCAAAATTCCTGCGACAACCTCTTAATAAAATCTCTCAGTTAACTCTGGTCCCACTACAGTCTAGCCTCCATGAGCTAGTCAGGATGAACTATGTAAACATGGAGGTCTAATCATAACATCCCCTGCTCAAAGCCCTTAAATTTCTGTCCCTCTTACTCAGAGCAAAGCTGTGGTACTTATGATGGTCTCCACAGCTTGAAACGATCTGGGTTGTGTTACCACTCTGAACATCTGTGCTCTTCATGTCTCTAAGTTATCATGTGTGATTCTCCCGCCTCAGGGCCTTTATTCTACCTCTACGCTGTTCCACTAGTTCTCACAAGGTTCACACTTTTACCTTCTTCAAGTCTTTCTCAAGCCACCTGTCCTTCTGGGTGTCAGACTTTCATTTATCCTAATCTTCCATTTGGGTACCAAAGGCTCTCCTTCTGCCTTTCCAGAAACTGCAGTAACTGTAAATGTGAAAAGACAATAATAATTCTCCTTTAATGACTTTGGAGATACAGAGGTAGCATCTTTTGGAAAATAGCTTCTTCAAGTTCAGAAACAGCAGATATCACTTTTTAAATAGTTTCCCAATGAGCCTCTACCAATTTCCTTTTAAGTAAAGCCCTATGTGTGTTACATCTTCTATAGAATAACCTCATTTTGTAGAACTGATGATACAGTATTCTTCTCTGTGAGATGTTCACTTGCTGGTATTCACAATGACTGTAACACATACCCTTTTCAAAGAATTACTTTCCATTGACATCCTTACTATAAAGTATCTGCCTGACACATTTTAGCAGCAGTGTTAGAAGGATTTAATTCATCATCACACAAGTTGCCCCAGCTTGTTAGTGCATTTAGCTCCACAAACTGGGAAGGTTCACCCAAGGGATTCATGGAATGAGAAATTTAGCTTTTCTTTTCTTAAATTTCTCAGCAATTCAATATTCACTGGGGAATTTAGACCACTCAGACTAGTCTCATTCAGGTGGCAGTCAAAGTGGGTTAAACTCCTTATGGAAAGTGCCCCAGTGTGTCAAAGCCCCCATTACATAATAAAAGGTCAATAAGTGACCCTAGTGTCAAAGAACCCACCTGCCAATGCAAGAGACATAAGAAACACATGTTTGATCCCTGGGTTGGGAAGATCCCCTGGAGGAGGGCATGGCAACACACTCCAGTATTCTTGCCCAGAGAATCCCAAAGACGGAGGAGCCTGGTGGGTTACAGTTCATAGGGTTGCAAAAAGTTGGACACAACTTAAGCAACTTACAGCACAGCAATAATAATAATAATTAATTACTTTTCTTACTTCTCATTAACATCAATAGTTCACCGTTTGGCTGTATTTCTCATACTTTATTGTAATTGCCTGCTCACTTGTCAGAAGCCTTCCACTAAACCATAAGTTTCTTGAGGGCAAGAAATATGATGAATTCACCTGCATTCTCTAGAATCTGCAAATGAATAGGTTGATTAAATGAAGCCCATGTAAACTAATTGTGGGATTCTACTTTACTGGAAAAGTTCAAGTATTGACTGAATAATGATTTATGAAGTTATTATAAATAGAATTACACCAAATGTTCAATATCTATCTACCCCTATGCCTTACATCTGTAAATAGTAGCAGTACTACATATCAAAATTTTATAGCAATGACACTGAAGTGTTGCAGGAGTTTCTGTTATCAAAAGTAATGTGTTATTTTCAGAATACTAGACTTATTAAGGCAGAAAAACAGACTAGTATCCTAGTGTGTCTCACATTATTATGTAGAGAAATCAAAGATTGCAGATTAATTTAGGAGATATCATTTTATGGGAACATTTGTACATAAAATCATTAACAAAGCAGTAAAAAACTGTAAAAGCTTTTTATAGAAATGAAAATTATACATAATTATCAACAATTATAATTTTTAAAAGGAAGGTCATAATTTTTTGGAGAGCAATTTATTGATTTCTTATTTTCCAGGAAATTTCTTAATTTATCTTCATGTTTCCTTATTTACGTTTCCTTCCCTAATGATAAAGCTTTAGACTGTATAAGACAACATATTTTGTGATGTTAGAACAAATCCATATCAATGCAGGAGTGGGAAAATGTCCCACTTGTGTAATTTTTCTATTAACTATGTAGAGTAGCACTGTCCAGCTGGAATGCAGTTGGTGAGATGATATTCTAGGTTTTTCATGTGCAATGCAGAAATGTCTGTAATGATGGAAGACGATCAAAGTATTCTTTGTGATCCAGTACAGTAGCCACTAGCCACAAAAGGCTATTTAGTACTTGAAATGCAGCTTGTACAACTGAGGAACTCAGATTTTAATTTTAGTTAATTTTAAGTAACCGTATGGTGCTAGTGGCTACCATATTGGACAGTACAGTTCTAGAGAAAGATTTCCTTAGGCTCTGAATTGGGGCACAAATCAAAAGTCATTTCTAATATATCTGTATACTACATCTCAGAACACATAAACTGGTAGGTTTTCTCACATGTTGATCATGATTCAAGAGAAAACCTGTTTCCAAGTTGCCATTTTTATAAATCTAAATTTCTTTGGAAAGAACTAAGTGATGGAAATGTACTCTAGATCCATAAAAAATAGGCTGCTTGTGTTGTGACTCTTCATTATTTTGGCATGAAAAGTGTGACATGATATAAACCTACATCATTAGATGTGTTCATGTATTTATGTAATGAGATTCAATTGCTTATCTAAGAGAAATAGCTATTGTAAAAAAATCCACTAAAGTGATCACTGAAACACAGCTGGCATCCATTCTACTACTACGGAAGTGCTGCTTTCTATTTATTTCATAAGACAAACAAATAATGAAAACAAAAATCTGTTAGGAAAGACTATGACAGAAAATTGATTTTTTTTTTGTTTTAAAGCATAAGCTGAAACCCTAGTATTGCTAGAACTTTTGTTTTCACAGGTAGGAAAAATGTTTACTAGATATTTTATAACATTATTATTGAAATTGAACTAGATAATATTTAAATTTTGAAGATATATCCAGGTGGCAGGAGACTTAAGAGATGCAGGTTTGATCCCTGCATCAAGAAAATCTCCTGGAGAATGGCATGGTAACCCACTCTGGTATTCTTGCTTGGAGAATCCCATCAACCTGTATAGATAGAAACCTAACTTAGAAAAGCATGTGTGTCTCTTCAAGAGCCAAGCATTTCTAAAACACAATTATGAAATTGAATTATTGCACCTATGTATATTACCTCATTAATCTCTTAAAGGAGATACTAAGTGAATGTAATTTGTAAAGTTAGTTTACAAATGCTCTAATAAAATATATTATTATCATCAAAATAGAATAGCAGTTATTTTACAAATTATATCTATGACATTTGTCATAATCTTCAATGTTCAAATAAATCAACCTAATACTCATGAGCCGGGGCATTTACTTTTAGGAGTTTTGCTTTTAGACAGAACTGACAGTTTCTGTAATCCTAGATATCAACTTTATGTTCTAAACAGACATACTTTTCATGGATGTATATAATTTGAACAAAACCAATAACATACTTTAACATTTAAAATGCATTCTTCAGTGAAAGTGAAATTACTTTTAAAAATCATATTTTAAAAGACAAAATATGAATTGGAACCAGAGTAAATCAAAATAATGCATGTGGTTATTTAATTTTTTAATTAATACTAACTCTCTGAACATGTTCTTTTAAAATGATTTCTACCTTGCCTATCTTGACAAATTATTGGTACAATTTCAGTAAAATATATATACAATAGAGTGGTAAATCTAGAGAAAGAAAATACAAAATTACAAGATGTTGGGGAAGTTGAATATTCCAAAGGCTTAGGCTAATAAAATTACTGTAACTGAACACTAAATTTGGTTCAAAGCTTTCTAGAAATAAAAGTATTTTTTGTCTCTTTCTTTTTTATTTTATTTATTTTTACAAATTTGTGAATTTATTATTAATGACATATTGTTTATTTTTTGTATCTTTAGTGTATTTATTTTAATTGGAGGCTAATTACTTTACAATATTGTATTGGTTTTGCCATACATCAACATGAATCTGCCACAGGTGCACACGTGTTCACCATCCTGAACCCCCCCTCCCCCCACCTTCCTCCCCATACCATCCCTCTGGGTCATCCCAGTGCACCAGCCCTGAGCATCCTGTATCATGCATCGAACCTGGACTGGCGATTTGTTTCACATATGATATTATACATGTTTCAATGCCATTTTCCCAAATCATCCCACCCTCGCCCTCTCCCACAGAGTCCAGAAGACTGTTCTAGACATCTGTGTCTCTTTTGCTGTCTCGCATACAGGTTTATCGTTACCATCTTTCTAAATTCCATATATATGCGTACTATATTTGTGTTTTTCTTTCTGGCTTACTTCACTCTGTATAATAGGCTCCAGTTTCATCCACCTCATTAGAACTGATTCAAATGTATTCTTTTTAATGGCTGAGTAATACTCCATTGTGTATATGTACCACTGCTTTCTTATCCATTCATCTGCTGATGGACATCTAGGTTGCTTCCATGTCCTGGCTACTATAAACAGTGCTGCGATGAACATTGGGGTACATGTGTCTCTTTCAATTCTGGTTTCCTTGGTGTGTTCGCCCAGCAATGGGATTGCTGGGTCATATGGCAGTTCTATTTCTAGTTTTTTAAGGAATCTTCCCACTGTTCTCTATAGTGGCTGTACTAGTTTGCATTCCCACCAACAGTGTAAGAGGGTTCCCTTTTCTCCACACCCTCTCCAGCATTTATTGCTTGTAGACTTTTGGATCGCAGCCATTCTGACTGGTGTAAAATGGTACCTCACAGTGGTTTTGATTTGCATTTCTCTGATAATGAGTGATGTTGAGCATCTTTTCATGTGTTTGTTAGCCATCTGTATGTCTTCTTTGGAGATATGTCTGTTTAGTTCTTTGGCCCATTTTTTGATTGGGTCGCTTATTTTTCTGGAATTGAGCTGTAGGAGTTGCTTGTATATTTTTGAGATTAATTCTTTGTCAGTTGCTTCATTTGCTATTATTTTCTCCCATTCTGAAGGCTGTCTTTTCATCTTGCTTATAGTTTCCTTTGTTGTGCAGAAGCTGTTAATTAGGTCCCTTTTGTTTATTTTTGCTTTTATTTCCAATATTCTGGGAGGTGGATCATAGAGGATCCTGCTGTGATTTATGTTGGAGAGTGTTTTGCCTATGTTCTCAAGGAGTTTTATAGTTTCTGGTCTTACGTTTAGATCTTTAATCCATTTTGAGTTTATTTTTGTGTATGGTGTTAGAAAGTGCTCTAGTTTCATTCTTTTACACGTGGCTGACCAGTTTTCCCCGCACCACTTGTTAAAGAGATTGTCTTTCATCCATTGTATATTCTTGCCTTCTTTGTCAAAGATAAGTTGTCCATAGGTGTGTGGATTTATCTCTGGACTTTCTATTTTGTTTCATTGATCTATATTTCTGTCTTTGTGCCAGTACCATACTGTCTTAATGATTGTGGCTTTGTAGTAGAGCCTGAAGTCAGGCAGGTTGATTCCTCCAGTTCCATTCTTCTTTCTCAAGATTGCTTTGGCTATTTGAGGTTTTTTTTGTATTTCCATACAAATTGTGAAATTATTTGTTCTAGCTCTGTGAAAAATACTGTTGGTAGCTTGATAGGGATTGCATTGAATCTATAGATTGCTTTGGGTAGTATACTCATTTTCACTACATTGATTCTTCCGATCTATTAACATGGTATATTTCTCCATCTATTAGTGTCCTCTTTGATTTCTTTCACCAGTGTTTTATAGTTTTCTATATATAGCTCTTTAGTTTCTTTAGGTAGATATATTCCTAAGTATTTTATTCTTTTTGTTGCAATGGTAAATGGAATTGTTTCCTTAATTTATCTTTCTATTTTCTCATTATTAGTGTATAGGAATGCAAGGGATTTCTGTGTGTTGATTTTATATCCTGCAACTTTACTGTATGCATTGATTAGCTCTAATAATTTTCTGGTGGGGTCTTTAGGGTTTTCTATGAGAGGATCATGTCATCTGCAAACAGTGAGAGTTTTACTTCTTCTTTTCCAATTTGGATTCCCTTTATTTCTTTTTCTACTCTGATTGCTGTGGCCAAAACTTCCAAAACTATGTTGAATAGTAGTGGTGCAAGTGGGCACCCTTATCTTGTTGCTAACTTTAGGAGAAATGCTTTCAATTTTTCACCATTGAGGATAATGTTTGCTGTGGGTTTGTCACGTATAGCTTTTATTATGTTGAGGTATGTTCCTTCTATTCCTGCTTTCTGGAGAGTTTTTATCATAAATGGATGTTGAATTTTGGCAAAGGCTTTCTCTGCATCTATTGAGATAATCATATGGCTTTTATATTTCAATTTGTTAATGTGGTGTCCTACATTGATTGATTTGCAGATATTGAAGAATCCTTGCATCCCTGGGATAAAGCTCACTTGGTCATGATGTATGATCTTTTTAATGTGTTGTTGCATTCTGATTGCTAGAATTTTGTTAAGGATTTTTGCATCTATGTTCATCAGTGATATTGGCCTGTAGTTCTTTTTTTGTGGCATCTTTGTCCGGTTTTGGTATGAGGGTGATGGTGGCCTCATAGAATGAGTTTGGAAGTTTACCTTCCTCTGCAATTTTCTGGAAGAGTTTGAGTAGGATAGGTGTTAGCTCTTCTCTAAATTTTTGGTAGAATTCAGCTGTGAAGCCATCTGGACCTGGGCTTTTGTTTGCTGAAAGATTTTTGATTACAGTTTCAATTTCCATGCTTGTGATGGGTCTGTTAAGATTTTCTATTTCTTCCTGGTTCAGTTTTGGGAAGTTGTACTTTTCTAAGAATTTGTCCATTTCTTCCAAGTTGTCCATTTTATTGGTGTATAATTGCTGATAGTAGTCTTTTATGACCCTTTGTATTTCTGTGTTGTCTGTTGTGATTTCTCCATTTTCATTTCTAATTTTGATTTGGTTTTTCTCCCTTTGTTTCTTGATGAGTCTGGCTAATGGTTTGTCAATTTTATTTATCCTCTCAAAGAACCAGCATTTGGCTTTGTTGATTTTAGCTATGGTCTCTCTTTTGTTTCTTTTGCATTTATTTCTGCCCTAATTTTTAAGATTTCTTTCCTTCTACTAACCCTGGGGTTCTTCATTTCTTCCTTTTCAAGTTGCTTTAGGTGTAGAGGTATTTTTTTGACTTTTTTCTTGTTTCTTGAAGTATGCCTGTATTGCTATGAACCTTCCCCTTAGCACTGCTTTTACAGTGTCCCACAGGTTTTGGGCTGTTGTGTTTTCATTTTTATTCATTTCTATGCATATTTTGATTTCTTTTTTTATTTCTTCTGTGATTTATTGGTTATTCAGCAGTGTGTTGTTAAGCCTCCATATGTTGGAATTTTTAATAGTTTTTCTCCTGTAATTGAGATTTAATCTTACTGCATTGTGGTCAGAAAAGATGCTTGGAATGATTTCAATTTTTTGAATTTACCAAGGCTAGTTTTATGGCCCAGGATGTGATCTATCCTGGAGAAGGTTCTGTGTGCTCTTGAGGAAAAGGTGAAATTCATTGTTTTGGGGTGAAATATCCTATAGATATCAATTAGGTCTAACTGATACATTGTATCATTTAAAGTTTGTATTTCCTTGTTAATTTTCTGTTTAGTTGATTTATCCATAGGTGTGAGTGGGGTATTAAAGTCTCCCACTATTATTGTTTTATTGTTAATTTCCCCTTTCGTGCTTGTTAGCATTTGTCTTACATATTGCGGTGCTCCTATGTTGGGTGAATATATATTTATAATTGTTATATCTTCTTCTTGGATTGATCTTTTGATCGTTATGTAGTGACCATCTTTGTCTCTTTTCACAGCCTTTGTTTTAAAGTCTATTTTATCTGATATGAGTATTGCTACTCCTGCTTTCTTTTGGTCTCTATTTGTGTGGAATATCTTTTTCCAGCCCTTCACTTTCAGTCTGTACGTGTCCCTTGTTTTGAGGTGGGTCTCTTGTAGACAACATATATAGGGGTCTTGTTTTTGTATGCATTCAGCCAGTCTTTGTCTTTTGGTTGGGGCATTCAACCCATTTACATTTAAGGTAATTATTGATAAGTATGATCCCATTGCCATTTACTTTATTGTTTTGGGTTTGAGTTTATACACCCTTTTTGTGTTTCCTGTCTAGAGAAGATCCTTTAGCATTTGTTGGAGAGCTGGTTTGGTGGTGCTGAATTCTCTCAGCTTTTGCTTGTCTGAGAAGCTTTTGATTTCTCCTTCATATTTGAATGAGATCCTTGCTGGGTACAGTAATCTGGGCTGTAGGTTATTGTCTTTCATCACTTTAAGTATGTCCTGCCATTCCCTTCTGGCCTGAAGAGTTTCTATTGACAGATCAGCTGTTATCCTTATGGGAATTCCCTTGTGTGTTATTTGTTGTTTTTCCCTTGCTGCTTTTAATATTTGTTCTTTGTGTTTGATCTTTGTTAATTTGATTAATATGTGTCTTGGTGTGTTTTGCCTTGGGTTCATCCTGTTTGGGACTCTCTGTGTTTCTTGGACTTGGGTATTTATTTCCTTCCCCATTTCAGGAAAGTTTTCAACTATTATTTCCTCAAGTATTTTCTCATGGTCTTTCTTTTTGTCTTCTTCTTCTGGGACTCCTATGATTCAAATATCGGGGTGTTTAACATTGTCCCAGAGGTCTCTGAGATTGTCCTCATTTCTTTTAATTTGTTTTTCTTTTATCCTCTCTGATTCATTTATTTCTACCATTGTATCTTCTACCCCACTAATCCTGTCTTCTGCCTCCATTATTCTAGTATTTGTTCCCTCCAGAGTGTTTGATCTCACTTAATGCATTATTCATTATATACTGACTCTTTTTAATTTCTTCTAGGTCCTTGTTAAACCTTTCTTGCATTTTCTCAATCCTTGTCTCCAGGCTATTTATCTGTGATTCCATTTTGTTTTCAAGGGTTTGGATCGTTTTCACTATCATTATTTGGTTTTCTTTATCAGGTAGATTCCCTATCTCTTCCTCTTTTGTTTTGTTTGGTGGGCATTTATCCTGTTCCTTTACCTGCTGGGTATTCCTCTGTCTCTTCATCTTATTTATATTGCTGTGTTTGGGGTGGCCTTTCTGTATTCTGGCAGTTTGTGGAGTTCTCTTTATTGTGGAGTTTCCTCTCTGTGGGTGGGGTTGTATGGGTGGCTTGTCAATGTTTCCTGGTGAGGGAAGCTTGTGTTGGTGTTCTGGTGGGTGGGGCTGGATTTCTTCTCTCTGGAGTGCAATGAAGTGTCCAGTAATGAGCTATGAGATGTCAGTGGGTTTAGAGTGATTTGGGCAGCCTGTATACTGAAGCTCAGGGCTGTGTTCCTGTGTTGCTGAAGAATTTGTGTGGTATGTCTTCCTGTGGAACTTCTTGGCCCTTGGGAGGTGCTTGGTTTCAATGTAGGTATGGAGGCATTTGATGAGCTCCTGACAATTAATGTTCCCTGGAGTCAGGAGTTCTCTGGTGTTCTCAGGATTTGGACTTACGCCTCCTGCTTATGGTTTTCAGTCTTATTTTTACAGTAGCCTCAAGACTTCTCCATCTATACAGCATCATTGATAAGACATCTAGGTTAAAGATGAAAAGTTTCTCCAGAGTGAGGGACACCCAGAGAGGTTCACAGAGTTACGTGGAGAAGAGAAAAGGGAAGAGGGAGATAGAGGTGACCTGAATGAGATGAGGTGGAATCAAAAGAGGAGAGAGCAAGCTAGCCAGTAATCACTTCCTTATGTGTGCTCCACAGTCTGGACGGCTCAGAGATGTTCATGGAGTTATACAGAGAAGAGAAGAGGGAGGAAGGAGACAGAGGTGACCAGGAGGATAAAGGGGGGAATCAAAAGGAGAGAGACAGATCCAGCCAGTAATCAGTTCCCTAAGTGTTCTCCACAGTCCAGAACACACAAAGAGATTCACAGAGTTGGGTAGAGAAGAGAAGGGGGAGGGAGGAGATAGAGATGACCTGGTGGAGAAAAAGGAGAGTCCAAAGGGAGAGAGAGCAGTCAATCCAGTAATCTCACTCCCAAGTAAAAATGGATACTGAAGATTGGGTTCTTAAAGGTACAAAATTGATAACAAATACCAAAAAGCAAAGACTAAAAATCTAGAGTAGAGGTTGGATTTTCAAAAATACAATATTAAAGAAAAATTTAAAAAATTCACAAAAATTATAAACTATATATATATATATATATATATATGAAGTTTGCTTTAAGAAATAAGGTGTCTCTCTCTCTTTTTTTTTTTTTTGCAAAGTAATAGTAGGTTATAAAAATGAAAATTAAAGGAGTAATAGAGGACTTAAAATTAAAAAAAAATAAAGAATGATAGTAAAAATATATCTAGGACTTTCTCTGGTGGTGTTGTAGGCCGTGTGGGGTCAGTTCTTTTTTGGATGGTTCCTTGATCCGGCTTATATTTCTCAAGATTTTTAGGCCCCTTCCTATGTAGTCAGTACTAACTACAGCATTTTAATCTATTGCACCTGTCACTTCCAAGGAGGTTCCCTCTGTTTTAGCTTCTTCTGTTTGCTGGTCTCTTCAGTGTCTAATTTCCTCCCTGATGCAAGGGGGCGGTAGTAGTAGAAAAGTAGAGTCACTCAGTCATGTCCGACTCTTTGCGACCCCATGGACTATACTTCACCAAGCTCCTCCGTCCATGGGATTCTCCAGGCAAGAATACTGGAGTGGGTTGCCATTTCCTTCTCCAGGGGATCTTCCCAACCCAGGAATCAAACCCAGGTCTTCCGCATTGCAGGCAGACGCTTTAACCTCTGAGCCACCAGGGAAGCAGTGGTGTACACTTTTTTAGGCTCACTTGTTCAGTCATGCTGTGGGGAGGGAGGGACGCTGCAAACAAATAACACTGGCATGTGTTCGCAGTGTCTCAGCAGCACTGGGTTTGCCCCCGCTCACGGCGTGTGTGCTTTCCCTGTCTACACTGCTTAGGCTCTAGGTCGCTGTGCTGGGAACCGTCTGAGGCTGGCCCTGGGCTGCATGCACCTCCCAGGTATAAGCCGCTCAGGTTCAGGCGCTCGGGTAGTCCTCAGAGGTGCAGACTCGGTTGGGCCCGCATTTTGTGCTCTTACAGGACCAAGCAGCTCAGGTGACCAGGTGTTTGGTGAGCGTGGTCACTGCAACTTATCGCCTCCCCTGTCCCTGCTGCTCAGTTTTCTGGATGTACTCCTGGTGCACCTTCTCAGGCAGATGTTGACCATCCAGAATCCCAGGAAGTCTTAGTTAGCAATGAAGCCTGCTTGCAGTTTGGTAGATAATGCCTCTCTGGGGCTGCGATTGCCCCCTTTCGGCTCTGGCTGCCTGTCACCGGAGGGGAATGGTCTGCAGCAGGCTAGCTCTGCTCAGTTCTTTGTTCTGTGAGCAGGCCTGGTGGTGTCTTAGTTTAGGGCTTTTTGCGTGGTAGTTATCCCACAGTCTGGTTTGCTAGCCCAAGTTAGTTCCCTCAGATTGCCCTCGGGGCATTCAGGCCTGGTCCTTACTCTAAGCAATGCAGCCCAGGCCTCCCTGCCCAGCCCCTGCTTGCTAGTGGCGGATGCAGGTGTCTGCGCTGCTTCTCCTCTAGGGGAGTTACCGTTGGGCACATAATCTGTGGGTTTTAATTATTTATTTATTTTTCTTCCCAGTTATATTGCCCTCTGTGGTTCCAAGGCTCACCACAGACTCGGCAGTGAGAGCGTTCCTGGTGTTTGGAAACTTCTCTATTTTTTAAGACTCCCTTCCTGGGATGGAGCTCCATCCCTACCTCTTTTGTCTCTCCTTTTGTCTTTCATATTTTTTCCTACCTCCTTTCAAAGACAATGGGATGCTTTTCTGGGTGCCTGATGTCCTCTTCTAGCATTCAGAAGTTGTTTTGTGGAATTTACTCAGCGTCCAAATGTTCTTTTGATGAATTTGTGAGGGAGAAGTGGTCTCCCCATCCTATTCCTCCACCATCTTAGGACCGCCTCCCTGAAACAAAAGCATTTTTTAAAAATTGAAAAGGAAACCCAAAATGTCACAAACCTAGAGTATTATAGGTCGTTATGGTTTTGTAATGAAAGGAGATGAGTAATTTGACATTTATAATATTGTACTTGATAGTAGATAGGCACTAGTCTGTGACAATAGAAACCTTGTTTTTCTCAAAACTGAACTCGGAAAGTAATTTATTAATGATCTTTATGTGAGTGACATTGAATAACATGAAGGAAAATTCCCCCAATAGTGCTTTTTGCAAAAGATGCAAGAACAAACTTCATGATTTGGATGTTTTATTCAGGCAAATAGGCTAATGATGTCCATACTATGTAGGCTATGGTTTTCTGGTTCCAAATTGACTTTTCATAAAGCTTAGAAATTAAAAGAGAAATGATTAGTTAGTAAATGTCTCTGCCATCCTTTTTCAAATATAAATTATCTAAGCTATTCTGTAGTGTCTGGGGCAAAGGTATTGAGCACAAACAATATCCTCACTCTTTGTGGGCACCATGATATAGCCATAGAATTTATTCTATATCATGAAAACTTAAGAACTTGAATTATAGTTTATTCAAAGGACAGGAAAGATTTTCTTAACACAGTTGCCAGAACAGAATGAAAAATTCATTCAAAACTGACCCCCAAGAAAGAGAAAAAGAAAATCAGCCAAATCAAATATTTCCCAGGTGGGCATCCTGGATATGCTATATTATCTGAACAAATTTTCATTTGGCAAGTCGATTTTCATACCATAGAGCACAGACTAAATTAATTTGGCCAGAAAAAATTGAGAGTAGGTATGATTATCCATTTTACATGTACATTTTATATCCAGATATGATTATCTAATCACTACTCATTGGAATATCTGACATTTGCATGGTTTTATAATGATTCAGTTCAGTTTAGTTCAGTTGCTCAGTCGTGTCCGACTCTTTGCAACCCCATGAATCGCAGCCCGCCAGGCCTCCCTGTCCATCACCAACTCCGGGAGTTCACTCAGACTCACGTCCATTGAGTCAGTGATGCCATCCAGCCATCTCATCCTCTGTCGTCCCCTTCTCCTCCCCTTTTCCTTCGCCCCGAGTCCCTCCCAATATCAGAGTCTTTTCCAATGAGTCAACTCTTCGCATGAGGTGGCCAAAGTACTGAAGTTTCAGCTTCAGCATCATTCCTTCCAAAGAAATCCCAGGGCTGATCTCCTTCAGAATGGACTGGTTGGATCTCTGTATTCCCAGACCAGTAATTTGAATGACTTATAGTATATGGTAATTATATAATCGAATAGTACTTTATTTAACTTTCATTTTCTCCTTTGTTATTTCACAACTTTCTAGAAATTTTAATAAAAATATAAAAAATTTTCTTGTATAAATGACTCTATAAATTTCAGGGCAACTTGGCAGGAAAAGCTATTTCTTGCATTTATTCATTTCTCATTTCACAAAGGCTATCCTTTAACATCCTTTTAAAGTTACTCATCCTCATTTTTGTTTATCTTAATATAAAATATATATTTGAATTTCTGCCATTTTTGCAGTAGCAATACTGTTCAGCTTCATGAAAATTCTATGAATTTACATTTATGTGTTTATTCCTTAATGCCTTAATATCACTGGATATGTACTTCCACTGTATAATAATTATCACTCTCAAGTTACTTATTTTTCATAAATTTATCTTTCAGCCTAACTTATAACAAGTTAGAAAACTTTAAAAAATACTGACACCTACAAAATGCAAGTGAAAATGTTCATCACTCAGTCATGTCCAACTCTTTGCAAATCCATGGACAGTAGCCCACTAGGTTCCTCTCTCCATGGGATTTCCCAGGCAAGAACACTGAAGTGGGTTGTCATCCCTTCTCCAGGAGATCTTCCCAACCCAGGGGTTGAACCTGCATCTCCTACCTCACAGGCAGATTCTTTACCATATGAACCACCAAGCTCAACCTAAAGACAACAAAAAACAAATATTGGCAAGAATGTGGAGAAAGGGGAACACTTGTACACTATTGGTATTAATGAAAATTGGTACAGCCTCTGTGGAAAATACTATGGACATTCACCAAAAAATTAAAAATAAAACTACTAATTCCCCAGCAATTCCACGCTTGGTTATTTATCCTAAGAAGCAAAAACACTAATTAGAAAAGATTTCATTGCCACATTAGTTACTATAGCCAAGATATGGAAGCAAGCTAAATGTCCATCAGTAGATGAATGCATAAATAGATGTGGTGTTAGTTGTTCCGTTGTGTCTGACTCTGTGTGACCCATGGACTGCAGCACTCCAGGCTCCCCTGTCCATGAATTCTCCAGGTAAGAACATTGGAATGGGCTGCCATTTCCTTCTCCAGGGAATCTTCCCAACCCAGGGATCAAACCTGGGTCTCTCCTGCATTGCAGGCAGATTCCTTACTGTCTGGGCCATCAGGGAAGCCATATATAAGACGAAGAATGAAATCTAGCTATTTGCAACAACATGGGTGGACCTAGAGGGTATTATGCTAAGTGGAGTCAGAGAGAGAAAGATAAATGCTGTATTATTTCACTCACTCACCAGTGGGTCTAAAGCTGAGAACAAAGGAACATACATAACAAAGTAGAAACAGAGTTATAGATACACAGGGAAAAATCAGGAAGTGTAGGGGAACGGAGAGAAGAAAGAAATAGGTGAGAGGGATTAAGAGGTACAAGCTCCAAGTTTAAAAATAAATGCCACAGTTGTGAATTGTACATTGTGGGGAATGTAATCAGTGATTGTTTTATATCCTTGTATGGTGACACAGCATAACTAGATTTATGGTAGAGATCATCTTGAAAAGTATAAAAATATGGAATCACTATATTGTGTAACAGGAACTAACAGAGTGCTGTAGGTCAATTATACTTCAAAAACAAACAGACAAAAAACTTAAAGAAAAAGAGAACAGATTTGTGGTTACCAGATGTGAGGACTGGGGGAAGGGAGATTGGATGAAGGCAGTCAAAAGGTATGAGATTCCAATTACAAAATAAATAAATACTAGCGATGTAAATTACAATTAACACTGCTCTATGTTATATACGAAAGTCATCAGGAAAGTAAATTTGAATAATTCTTATTACAAGGAAAAATTATTTTTCTATTTCTTTAATTTTGTATCTGAGTTAGGTGGTAGATGTTCAATAAACTTATGATAATCATTCATGATGTATATAAGTCAAATCACTGTGCTGTATACCTTAAATCTATGCAGTGTCAATTATAAATAAAAAAATACTGATGCCTAGACTCTCTTCTAAACCATGATTCTGATTTAATTGGTCTGGGGGTGTATATGAGCACCAGTAGTTTACAAAACTTTCGCAGTGATTCTTATGTATAGTCAAATTGAGAATTATTGCTCTTAACTGTAAGATTCTTAAGGGTAGGAGCCATGGCTTATTTATCCTTTCATCTGTTTAATATTGTTCCTGTCATATATATTTAATCTCAGAACATATGTTTTCTGGTTATATTTGAACAAATTCTGGGAGATAGTGGAGGACAGAGGAGCCTGGCATGCTGCTGTCCATGAGGTCGCAAAGAGTCGGACACAACTTAGTGACTGGACAACAGCAACAATTCAATTAAAAAAAAATTTTTTTTTTAAGCCAATTTTTTTTTTTTGCTTTTATCAAGGGTTTCCTCTTAGCAATTTTGATCCTCTTAGGATTCATTTTTTTCTTTCATGGACAAAACAAAAAACAAGTAAACTATAAGTCATGTTGCCTATAATAACCAAAACTAGGTATTGTGGTTAATTTCCCTCACTGGAAAAAAAAATCATCTGGCCACTCCCTATGATCTCTCCTAACTTCTTATTCCTTCAGTATTTACTTTACAATTAAAAAAATTACAGTTTCCAATATCATGCACACACTTTCAAAATAATGTATATGTACAAGCATTTTAGCCAAAACCACACCTGAACATGATTTTAAATCAGTGGTTCTCTATCAGAAACATTTGGCAACGCCTGGGAACATTTTTGATTGTCACAACTTGGGGGAAGGGGAGTGTCACCGGCTTCTAGTGGGGAGGGTCCAAGGATTCTGCTAAACATCCCACAGGGCAGCCCCACAACAAAGAATCGTGGGTCCAAAATGTCAACAGTGCTGCGGATGACAAACAAATGCAAATCAAATGTAAATTAAACATAAGTATTTCTACATTAATTACCATCTTTCATGACTTAAAAGATACAGGAGTGGTAATCCCCACTGCACCACCATTTAATTCAAGTCTATCTCTTTACAAAGCGAGTTAAAAATAAGAGAAGCACATTGACTACTGCAAACACAGCCAAGTAGCAACCTCAGCTGAAACTGCTGCATTGAATAGAATATTTTTTCTGGGGACAATTGATTGTGAAAGGAGGATCAAAAGCAGTTCACATTTACCAGGGACGGGCAGTAGCACATATTTTTGTTTTTTGCTCTGGGGCCAAGCCAACTTTACACATAGAGGACTTTATCAATGGTACCAGCTTAATCAGACTGGATAACAAGCAGCAGCAAATACAGTGGAGTCCTTCATACAACTCATGTACTCAAAAAGGTGGGAGAAGAACCTAACAAAGATTAAAACTTAATGACTTCAGTTGATTGGGGTGTGTCTGGACCTACTTTCCAAAATAAAAACCAAATGACGATCTTATAACTTCTACCAGAAAGAAGCAAAATGCTTGGAAGGATTTTTTGGATTCTGGCCACAGCCCAATCCCACGGGAAGTACTCCCTTATTTGGTGACATGGAGGACAGCCACATTTGAATTAAGTCCAGAACAGGAAAGAGCTCTTCAGCAAGTCCACATTAAAGAGCAAGCTACTGCTTGGGGCCCTGTAATCTGGCAGAACTTGTGTCCTGAAAGTACCTATGATGAGAAAATTACTTTGCCATGTTTCACCAAGTCCCAGTAAGAAAATCAACATTTAAAGAAGTTTTGAGAATGAACATGCTATCTATAAGAGAGAACTATGCACCATTCAAAAATAGCTCCTGGTCTATACTAAGTCTCAGAAGTGACTGAGTGACTGATCTTGAGACATCGTGTGATCATATGGTCAGAGCCATACATTGTGAATTGGATTCTGTCAGGCCAAAAAGTGATAAGGTTTGAAGGGCTCAATAGCAATCCATCATAAGAGGTAAGTGTTACAGCCAGGATCAGGCATAAAAGAGGCCAGAGGCACAAATAATGGTGCATGAACAGGTGGCCCAAACCCCATACCAGCCCCATGTGGCTCCAGCGCTTTTCACCCAGCTCATACCTATGACCATATGAAGCACAACCTTTTTAACTGACTGCCAGAAGACAAAATAGTCCCAGGATGAGTTCACTTGATGTGTTAATAAAAGCTGAAAATGAATTGTTATGGCACTACATCCCTAAGTAGGAGCAGCTTTGAAAGTAGTAAGAAATTTTCTCAGTAGACAGAACTCTTGATGATTTACCTAATTATCTGTGTAGAAGCGGAAGTAGCTCGAGATAAAAATGCACATAGAATCATTAGCGTGATGAATGTTTTGTCTAGTTGGTCAGGATCCTAGAAGGAAAAATATTGGAAGATTGAAGACAAGATCTGAGTAAATGGCAAGTGGACGGACACATGGAAGTGAATACAAATGTGGAAATCTTTGTATTTCATATTAGTGCTCACCAGAGAAATCTGAGAGGAAGAATACTAAAAATTAACCACCTAAGCAGAATGTCTCATTTGCTGGCATAGTGGACTCCTAGACAGGGTCCTCTTGGTGATAAGAATAGAAATTATGCAAGAGCTCAAAAATTTGTCCTCTGGTAGGATAATTTTAGTCCAGACTGAGGTTCCTGCTTGCTTGGGGTTAAACACTATGCAGATTTACTACATGGAGACAATGGAGACAGACATGAGAGATTGACAGGGCTCTGTCAACCGAGTGCCAGTATTTCACATTTACTGTATTCTGGCATAATATCTGCACTCTCCTAGCCTTCAAACTGTATCACTGTTTCTCATACCTTCAAAATATCTTCCTCTTTGATAGTTTCATAGTTTAGAAAGACATTTTGTACCATCTCAGCTTGTAGAGTTTTTTTTTTTAATAGTGTTTGCTTTGCAAATGTGTGTAGTCATGTCTCACAGATCCAGCTATATGAGCATAAGTTGTCAGCTAGTATATATTAATACTAAAATCATTTGGTCAAAATACCCCTTCTACTCAGTTGTGAGAAAAAGTCTTATTTGAGGACTAGTACTTCTTTAAAGTAAGTCCATTAAACTGCCTAGCTTTTGTGTTTTGACACTAACTTACTAAGAGGGTAATTGAAGAGAACTTTTCATTTTGCTTTTTTTTTCTTCGCCTGGATGGGACTTTGACATTATTATCCCTCTATGCAATGTTATAATCATTGTCGTGAAGGTTTGGGTCATTGAAGAAACTATTGTTTTTGCAAAAGGAAAGGTTTTTGCAAGTTATGCAGTATATAATTATAATTTCCTTGGAAATGAAATGATATACAAAGTGACTTACAGAAATTATTTTATATTTATAGCATATATGTAAATTAGATACTAAAATAAATATATTAGATTTTTCCCCTATTTTCTTTTTTCTCTTAGTTATCCTTAACCCCACCTTTATTTCTATCTATACATTCAATCTGGAAATTTTGCCTTAGAAAAGTGGTATTACAGGTAGACAATAACAACAATACAGTGGTAAAATAATAGTAATGATATAGTAACAACAACAATAATAGAAATATTTGGAAAAATCCTGGTTTCAAAGATTCAAATCCAATTTAAAATGTATCCTTTTGATTCATAGGCAAATATCACCATACAAAGGTGTTTTTGAGGAAAAATCTGTAAAAAGAGAGAGGGAGAGATTTCACCTCGAGAGGAAAATGTACACCCCTAGTTTTGGAGGAGAGAGTAATGGACTGGGGAGTGATGAAAGATGGGTGAGACTTGTGAATCCTAGAGAAAAGTGTCCTGTGTACTGTGTTGCAGGCAGAATCCTCAAGACCACAGAGAGATTGGGAATATCCCAGAACAGAAAGAACCTGAAAATGTTCTGCCATCATAGCCTTAGGAAAGCAGCAAAGCTCTTAGAGACAGAATGGCTAGGAGAGCCTGGAAGAGATGAAATCCTGAATAACAAACAGAAGCAGCACATGTCTGCCCACACTCTGAGTGTGACACTCAAGTGACAGAAGAAAATGCAGGGTGAAGAGTCTTAGTGGGCAGGAATGAGGGAACACTGGTAGACTGACGGCCATGAAAAATGAGGGGACTGAGTGTTCCCCAGCAAACATCTTCATGGACAAATAACTCACAAAACTTTGGCTATTTAGGGGCCTAAAGTAGAAATTAATTTTTGTCTTATAAAATAAAAACAGTTTGTATGATTTTTAATAGCTGAGATTCCAGATTAAAAATCATACCTGGTACAATTCTGTTTAGGAGACTGTCAGAAACTAAATAATTTTCCTAAGGTGGTACAAGCAATGGTGGAAGAGACATACAGGCTTCCCAGCTTCAAGTCAATATAATTTATCTACTCCTGCCATCATCAATATATATTTGCTTTAAAAAGTAACTTTGGTTCCCAAACTCACCTTCATGAGAAAAACACAGGACAAATATGAATTGAGAGTCATTCTACCAAAGACTTAACCTATGCCCCATTTAAAATAAGACAAAAATAAATAAATAAATAAATAAAATAAGACAAGTCTAAGAAACTGACACAGTCAAGGTGAGCCAAGAAACATGATGAATAAATGTAACATGGTATCCTGGATTAAAAAATAAAAAGAACCAAAAAACAGGCCAAAACTAAGGAATTTGAAAAAAAGGATGGACTCTAGTCCATATTAATGTATCAATATTGGTTCATTCCTGAAGAAGGGAAGGGCAACGCACTCCAGTGGTAAAATAATAGTAATGATATAGTAACAACAACAATAATAGAAATATTTGGAAAAATCCTGGTTTCAAAGATTCAAATCCAATTTAAAATGTATCCTTTTGATTCATAGGCAAATATCACCATACAAAGGTGTTTTTGAGGAAAAATCTGTAAAAAGAGAGAGGGAGAGATTTCCCCTCGAGAGGAAAATGTACACCCCTAGTTTTGGGGGGCTCCAAAATCACTGCAGATGGTGACTGCAGTCATGAAATTAAAAGATGCTTGCTCCTTGGAAGAAAAGCTATGACCAAACTAGACAGCATATTAAAAAGCAAAGACATTACTTTACTAACAAAGATCCATCTAGTTAAAGCTATGATTTTTCCAGTAGTCATGTATGGATGTGAGAGTTGGACTATGAATGCTAACATTTGGCTCAGTGTTTTGGAGTATAAGGCTACTAACATAAGACTTAAAATTGTAAGCAGTTGGATGGGACTGTCAGCTTTTTATTTTTTTAAAGAAAGCTGAGTGTCGAAGAATGATGCTTTTGATCTGTGGTGTTGGAGAAGATTCTTGATAGTCCCTTGGACTGCAAGGAGATCCCACCAGTTAATCCTAAAGGAAATCAATCCTGAATATTCATTGGAAGGACTGATGCTGAAGCTGAAACTCCAATACCTTGGCCACTTGATGGGAAGAACTGACCATTGGAAAAAACCCTGATGCTGGGAAAGATTGAAGACAGGAGAAGAAGGGGATGACAGAGGATGAGATTGTTGGATGGCATCACCAACGTGATGGACATGAGTTTGAGTAGGCTTTGGGAGTTGGTGATGGACTGGGAAGCCTGGGGTGCTGGAGTCAATGGGGTCGCAAAGAGTCAGTTGCGATACAACTGAGCAACTGAACTAAGTCAACATTCCCTTTGGGAAATCCCATCTGTTGCTTGCTTGGATGGGGTACAGTTCCTTCATGGACTCTTCTCTATACCACAAGATGCTTTATTTTCCTGGTCATAAATCCAGAACTCATCTTCCAAAGCCTTAACTGAAGAAACATAGTCCTTTCTTCTCAAAGGCCTTCTCACTGGGCATACAGAATCAGAAACTTCCCCACCAAAGCACAAAGAGCAAAGAAATGGAATGGAGCTCACATCACATTAGCTATTCTCTAAAGTAATACTCTACATGTACTCTCTCTAATATCTACTAACCTCCTTTTTATCCCTCAGTAGACATGAGAGACTTTCTGAGGCAGCTCAAGGTTTTGTACTTTTAAATTCTGCCTATGGCCCACATCTCCTTTGTAATATAGAGTCTTATGGGGTCTTGGTTCCTCAGCAGAAACTTCCAATTTAACATCTTGTTACATGTAGTACAAGTGAGAATAGTGAGGTAGTTTCCTTAATGGACTTTTATTACTATTTGTGGGCCAGCATGAAACCTTAGAAATGAGTCATAGTTCAATTAATATTGGGCCTGTTATGGGTTAAATAATCCTTTCTGCACCACTGGGAGGGTTTCATAAAATAAAAGCAATACTTCTTCAGGAAAATGAGAATTAATTGCTAAAGACAAAAATTGGCAAATATGATTTTGGAATAAACTGATTTGTACATTCAGAATTTGCTCAAATTGGTTATTGACCTGCTACTCAAACCTTCAAAGAATGACCTTGACTTAGTAGCACATAGTTTGAAAATATCTGGCTAGAGCCATGGTTCATGTTGTGATCTGAAAACAACTGTTATCCTTGAATTGAGAAAGCTGGAAGTCCCACCCAACTGCTTACAATTTTAAGTCTTATGTTAGTAGCTTTATACTCCAAAAAACTGAGACAAATGTTAGCATTCATCCAGGAAAAAAAATCTTTACAAATCCAGAAAATCTTTAGCTTGTGCGTGCTGAAATATATCTATCTAATTTATTTCAACCATTCAACATGACTTAGTTCAGTTTAGCTTCCTGAGTGAATTTGAACCCTGGAAATCTATGACACTGAAAGCAGACAGTTTCTGCAATTCTTGTGGTTCTTTGTACTTTGGAACCTGCTGATAAATATTTTAAAATTTATACAACTTGCCTATCACTATCTCTAATAAAAGATAATATAAGTTAGTCCTTCCAAGGAAGACAGATGCAGCCATATTTTATGGGAGGAATATTTTCTTGAAGCTTTACATAATTTGAAACTCACATAGTTCAAAATTATTTTTCCCATAGGAATAAACATAAAATGAAAATTTCATGATTTCAAATTTTGCATCAAGTTTGAAAACCCATTAATATTTTACATCACAGTATTTCAAATTACCACAACCAAAATTTACATTAAATATGACCTCACTTTTCATATGTGAGACGTGAGGTTGCAGGTGTGTGTGGGTGTGGGTGTGTGTTTTGAATAATGGGGTGAGATAGCTCTTCAGTTTGTTTTTTACAGATATTAATAATAGCAATCTCTCTAAATACTGAATTAGGGATATACTTCATTCACCAAATTTCACTACTCTTTATGTCCAAAGCAAAGGGAAAATCTTCCTGATCTCCGAGTTTTGAGCTCAGTAGCTGTGTCTCTGTGGTAAGAGAACTCTTAAAGTTGCTTCTGATGTTAATGATTTCACCAAATATCTCACTCAGGGAGAACTGAGCACTGACTGGCAGCCAAGAGCAGAAAGTTTGTGAAGAGTGCCTTAATTCTATCAGAATATGTATTTTGCGGTCTGTTAATATTTTGCATTAAGCCAATTTTCAGCTATTAAAGTTTCTCTGTTCATTTTTTTTTCAAGTTTGCTAATCATCAGGAAGCACTCATTTTCTTCTGGGATTTGTTTGCATTGATTGTATTTCCTCTGGTCCTGTACTTCATACAAAGCTTTCAGAATGAGAGCTGGGGGTGGCTGCAGTGCAGAGTTGTTGCAATACTGACTCCAACTGCCTGCTCACCCCGCTTCCCTGACTGTGTACTCCTTTTGCTTGTCTTTAGGCTCATGAAATTAAAAATAGAAGCATAATGCCAGACAGCTGGGAAAATATTTCTACTCATGTAAAGGGACAGACTTGCTCCTATTCCTTAGGAGAGCAGTTCATCCTGTTCAATTATGTTGATTTTTCTTTCTTTCTTTCTTTTTTAAACTGTAGGCATATTGAAGTATTTTCCACCTGAGTTTGAAGTTCTTTTTCTGAAGATCTGTCACATGTTGGCTTCTTTTTTTTCTTCATGGTTTAGACTTTTCTGTTCCATCAGTTGGGCCTCCATCATGAAACATACAGTATATTCAAAGTGCTCTAAGTGAGAACAGTTTAATAAAAAGACCAGGATTAAGAGAACCAGCCAGAGATGTTTGAGGCACTGTAATACATGTGAACATTGGGAAGATATTGCTATTCCTTGGCATGAAGGAATGAAAAGAAGGGACAGCGTTACTGGGGGTCCAAGGAGAGATGGAACCATTGAAAACGACCTGCCCAGATATCCAGTGGGAAAAGAAATAACCAACATTTCTCTTCTAGTCCCTCATATCTTGCCTATACATCCACCATTCATCCCCAGTTGATTGAGCTCAACTGGAAGCCCAGTACAACAATAACAATAATAACAAACCTGGCAACTGGGTCCACAGAAGCTAGTTTCCACGGTTACAGAGTAGGGTGAAGAAAGGCAGGAAGGAATCTGGGGGATCCCTGGGGAATCACCAGCTCATTTGCTGTCTCATCCCTTTTAAATCAACTATTGATTATGAATTCCCTTCATCTGGCCCTCTCCTCTTCCCATTGGCTTCTCATTTCAAAACAAGGTGTCCTAGCCTGTTTGGGCTGAAATAAAAATATGTCACCAGCTGGGTAGCCATAAACACAGAAATTTATTTCTCACATTCTGAAGGTTGGGGAAGTTCATGACTGAGCTACCAGCATGGTTTTGTTCAGGCTTCCCAGGTGGCCCTGGTGGTAAAGAACCTACCTGTCAATGCAGGAGATATAAGAGACACAGCTTCAGTCCCTGGGTCAGGAAGTTCCCCTGGAGGAGGGCTTGAAAACCCACTCAGTATTCCTGCCTGGAGAATCACATGGACAGAGGAGCCTGGTAGGCTATAGTACATGGGGTCACAAAGAGTTGGACATGACTGAAGTGACTTAGTGCATGCATGGCTGTGTTCTGGTAAGAGCCCTCTTCCTGTTTTATTGCTGGCACTCTCATATGAGGAAAGGGATGGGGGATCTCTGAGGTCTTTTTTATAAGGACTCTAATCCCATTCATGAAGGCTCCATCCCCAAGATCTAAGCATTAATTAAAGGTGTCATATCAGTATACCATCATCTTTTGAGATTAGGATTTCAGCATATTAATTTTGGGGCAAACAAACATTCAAATCATAGTGCAAAGTAAGCCTATTCATTCATTTTTTATTTACTGAGTGCAACTATACAATAAACTCTATGCTAGAACTGGAAATTTTTTAAAAACAAAACATACAGTTCTTAATTTGGGGGGGAAATGTCATGACAAAGGGCTTGAAAAGGAATGTGAATTGGACCACACCAACATATCCACTACTCCTCCATCATCTCTACACATCCACATCACCCAGTCTTCAGGTATCTTTGTTAGCAACTCCCTCTGCTCAGGCCCATTTCTTTACATGGACCCTACCATCCACCAGAAAACTGAAACTTCTCTGTCTCTCTATCTCTGTCTGTCTCTGTTTCTGTCTCTCTGACTCACTCTCTCACATACACATATTAGATTTTGGAATATAATACTATAATGTTAAGGGAACCAGTTAAAAGAAAACAGAAAATGGGAAAAAAAGGAAAATAATGTACCTTTACTTCTTGTCAATTCCCCAGTATTACTAGGAAAAATAGAAATAGAAATATGCGTGTACATACGCAGGCATATGTAATCTTAAAAAAAAAACCCATTGAAGGTGCTTCAAGCAGTATTGGTACATAAGAGAGTTGACACACAACATTTTTTTTTTTTTTGAAAGCACAAGGGAGCCACTGATGAAAAGCCTCCTTCTCAAGACTCATTTCCAATACCCTTTTTTGGAACCATCCAAATATACTAGCTCCTGATTGACTGTAGCCCTGTCTTAAGCTGCTGGAACTACTCTCACTTCTACTATCAAAAATAAGCTGGGGAAGAGGAGAAGGGCCGTTTAAATACCTCCATCCTACTGGAGAAGGGTCATTTAAATACCTCCATCCTACTGGAGAAGGGTCATTTAAATACCTCCATCCTACTGGAGAGTAGGAGGGATTGCTGTTTAACTCCAAAATATTTTGCCATAGACACAATGTTTACACAACACAGCTGCTGGGATGGCTCTGATGACAGGAACTTATTAAGGCCTTTGGGGGATGATGAGATTTGTTGAAATCATGATGTCTGTTGGCTAACCTTGATTGATGTGCCATCACCAGTCCTAGGCTTCAGGCATACTATGGCTTACACAAGTTTTCTGGGCTGAACTGCAAGCTTATCCCTGCTATTAAAAACAAATCAATCCCTTGTTTAAAAGTTTTTGATGTCTTCTATAGCCTGAAAAATAAAATTCCCTAAAATTTAAGCTCCTTAACAATGTATACAAAGCTTCTTATGATTTGGCTTCTGTCTCCACAACTCTCCCTTCTGGAAACAAATCATCCCTACCCAGTCCTCATAAGCTGTTTCTTTTCCCACTTTACTTCTCTGCTTAGAATGCCTAATCTGCCCTTTAAACGGAGAAGGTGATGGCACCCCACTCCAGTACTCTTGCCTGGAAAATCCCATGGATGGGGGAGCCTGGTAGGCTGCAGTCCATGGGGTTGTGAAGAGTCGGACACGACTGAGTGACTTCACTTTCACTTTTCACTTTTCCTTTTCACTTTCCTGCATTGGAGAAGGAAATGGCAACCCACTCCAGTGTTCTTGCTTGGAGAATCCCAGGGACAGGGGAGCCTGGTGGGCTGCCGTCTATGGGGTCACACAGAGTTGGACACGACTGAAGCGACTTAGCAGCAGCAGCAGCCCTTTAAAACTCCTGCTTATCTTTAACACTCATCACAGGCACCACCTCCTCCCTGAAGTCTTACTTGATAACTTCCCCATCCCCATTTAAATTGTTCTTTATAAAGCTCGTGAAGATCCCCTGGAGGAGGAAATGGCAACCCACTCCAGTATTCCATGGAGCATGGAAGGCTACAGTTCAGGTAGTCACATGAGTCAGACATGACTTAACAACTGGGCACACACACACACAAGTCCGATATTCTGATATTAATCTCTTTTATATATATATATATATGTGTGTGTGTGTGTGTGTGTGTGTGTGTGTGTGTGGTTTTCCTATACCACCAAGCAATTCTCCTACATCAACTGGGTGTCTTACAATTCAATTCAGTTCTAACACTATCTACCCTGAGACAGCATCAGATTACACAGTTTAAAGGCTTGGTCCCACAAGATTGTACTCCACTTCATATGCCAATTGAAAGCCTTGGTGTTTTACTTGTGTTTTTGACTGACTGGCTGTAAATCAGAGGTTTCTATGACTTCTTTGTGTTTATTAGTTTGCAAGAGTGGATCACAGAACTCAAGAAACCCATTTATTCACTAGATTATCAATGTATTACAAAGCATATTAAAAGATGCACATCAACAGCCAGATGAAGAGATATACAGGGAAAAGTCTTGAACATAGGAGCTTCTGTCCTCATGGATTTTGGGGCCTGTCTGATAGCCATGGAAACATTCTGATTCTCCAACCAGGAAGCTTTCAGAATCCCATCCTTTTTAGGTTTTCATGGCGACTTCCTTACATAGGCATGATTGATTAAATCATTGATCACTGATTTAACCTCCACTCCTCTGAACTCCTGGGACTGAAATGTCCAATCTACTAATCACATGGGTGGTTTTCCTACCAACCAATCCCATCCTTAGATACAAAAGCAACTTGATAAGCACTCCTTTGTAGTTCTTATCATGGAGTATATTCCCAGAGTTTTAGGTGGTCTTGCAGAAACATGGACAAAACCAAATGTGTGTGTGTGTGTGTGTGTATGTGTGTGTGCACACGCACACACACACGCAGGCACTCAGGTGTGTCCAACTCTTTGTGACCCTATGGACTCTAGCCCACCAGGCTTCTCTGTTCATGAGTTGCCATTTCGTTCTTCATGGGATCTTTCCAACCTAGGGATCGAACCCAAGTCTCTTGCATCTCCTGCATTGGCAGGAGAATTCTTTACCACTAGCACCACCTGGGAAGTCCGAATCTATATACTTGTTATAAACTGCAGTGTCACAACAGGTATCTGTCACTGACAGATGTCTTACAATGAGAATAAGATTATGCTTATGTGTGTTTTCAGCTGAATGCAAAATTTTATCCTTCAAAAGTAAGTCATTTTTAAAATTTACTTCAGAGTGGGGAATGAAAAGGTATATGTGTATGGGAGTCATGCTGCTGCTGCTGCTGCTGCTAAGTCGCGTCAGTTGTGTCCGACTCTGTGACCCCATAGACGGCAGCCCACCAGGCTCCCCTGTCCCTGGGATTCTCCAAGCAAGAACACTGGAGTGGGTTGCCATTTCCTTCTCCAATGCATGAAAAGTGAAAGTGAAGTTGCTCAGTCGAGTCCAACTCCTAGTGACCCCATGGACTGCAGCCTACCAGGCTCCCCCATCCATGGGATTTTCCAGGCAAGAGTACTGGAGTGGGGTGCCATTGCCTTCTCCAGTATGGGAGTCATAGTAGGATTTAATTTAGTAATGAACATAGTAAAAATTTTATTTAGTACTAGCTTGTTTACACTGTTGTTCTCAATGTTTTACAAGGAAAAATAATAAATACTACCATTTATTGAATATATGCTATATGCCAAATGCCTGGATAAACTTATTGCTTTATATGTTGTGAGCATGAAATCTAGGGAAAATGTGAAGATATTTCCGATACAGAAGCATATTTTTTGCTTAATGTCATAGCTAATAAAGATCAAAAGGGGTGGTGCGTCCCACAAAGTAAACCAGGTTCCAAAAATTCAGGAGAGATCTCTTCAAAACTGTTAACTTTTCTTACATCACAAAACTGTAAGCATTTAAAATCTTCATAAGACTTGATAATCATTACCAAAGTAGCAGTTTCCCAGAACAATATTGTATTCTGAGCTGAGTATTTATATAACTAATTCTTGAAAAATACCTCCAAAAATTCTCTCATTTTTTGTTTGACTTTATGTTAAATTTTTATTTTCCAAGTCCAAAATAAATGCTAGAATTCATCCTTTGGATATGAAACCAGTATGGCTCACCCATGGTTGATTTGTTCCTTGGATTTATTTGGTAATCCAGTAACTGGGTTTTTCACTTTTCACTTGACTTAAGGAAGAGCGAACTCAATATTTTATTCACTATTTCTGTTCAGATCACTTCAACTGGGAAGGATGCATGTGCTTACTCTCTCAGCCTGTCCAACTTTTTGCAACCCTATGGACTGTAGCCTGCCTGGCTCCTCTGTCCATGGGATTTCCCAGGCAAGAATACTGGAGTGGGTTGTTATTTCCTCCTCCAGCGGATCTTCCCCACCCAGGGATTGAACTTCTGACTCTGGTGTCTCCTGCACTGGCAGGCAGATTCTTTACCACTGTGCTACCTGGAAAGCCCCAGCTGGGAAGGATAGGTCTTAGTAAAATGCCTACACTGACCTTTCATAGGATTGAGCCTTAGAACCCTTGAACTCCGTGGCACTATTCTCTGTACACTGTGATGTCAAGCGGGTGCTCTGCTCAGAAAATTAAAAACAAAATTCTTTCTTCCTGGAGTGCCAAATATTTCTCCATTATGAAATTTCCACAAAATTCCATGGAAAGTCTCTCCTGTAAAATGAGACTCCATACTTCGGCACAGCTGCAGTACCTGGCAACTTCCCTAGCCCTGGGACACTCATAAAGCAAACAACAACTATCCTGGCTGTGGAAACCGTGAACAAGTTCTGGAAATGGCGGTGTAACAGAGCTCTCACCCCAGAATGGGAAGAACACATCGATACATCGACTTTATTACCTGTGTAGTCTCCACGATTGGCATGCTACTTAAAGGGCAATCAGAACAGTCATTTATTACAGGAGAGCCACGTGCCTTGATAGAAGCAATTGGTTTTTGTTTTCCTTTGCTATAATCCTTGACCCTCTCAGCAAGCCTGACTAAGCCACACTAATTGAAGAAATCACGAGTGTGTGCTTAGAGAGTGTGAGAATTCAGTCAGCAAAGATGGGCCCAAGTGTTCCCTAAGAGTCTTTCTTCCTTTCACTTCCTAGGAGAGCAATATGCCATCTTGTGAACTAGAAACGCCCCTGACCGGCACTGAAAATTAAAGATGAATGTTCTGCGTATCAACTGCAATACAAATCACTCTGTTATCCTCTTGAGTTTGCAGAGAAGATAACTCTTACTTCATTTGCTATGGGGCGGTGTATCTTTCTGGCATCTTCCACAGTACTGTGCTATTCTGGACCGTGTCCAGAGTCAACAGCTGAGCAGCATGATGTAGCCTATGATTCAAAGGCCCAGGGCAAAAGGGAAATAATTCCCCAGTGCCACGATGTATTATCTTGCTTTTTACATAAATAAATCAACGTTCTCTGAAAGATATTTGACTGTGTAGGTAGTAAATTTAAGAAGTTTGCTTCATGTGAAGATGAAATGAGTGATATTGTGTCCTTTAAAAAATTGGTCACTGTTGAGAGAAAAACCACACATGTCAGAAATTATTTTTAAGATATGTGTTTTGGAGAAAAAAAAAATCACCCTTATCAGAATGTCAGGTTCTCCCACAATGGATTATTTTTTTCCACATTTTAAAAAATTATTCTAAAAATATAACTGCTTTAGAGAGGAAAAATTCACACACACACACACACATACACACACACTCACTTGCATTTTCCTAAGTACTAGATATTTCATTCACAGACCTTAGTAAACAGGTTTAAAGATGTACTTAGAAGTAACTTTTTAATGCATTTAAAATGAATGTTAACCTGTGACATACAAACCTACAGCAGTCCAGGTTTCTAGCTGTGCATTGGAAAATTCATATTGGATTAGACAAGGTAGATATAACCCAATTCATGATAGTTAAGCAGACATGACATTTAGTGTTGGAAACATATAGGATCTGTTGCTACTAGTTAGTCTAGAAAGAAGAAAATGTGTCTTGGGTCCACTTTTCAAATTATGAAGTACCATAAATTTTTTGGCATTCTGAAGATGCTCCCTTTCTAATTTGGAAAGGTTTAGAAAACTCAGTTTATGGTCAAGTGTGCTCAATAGGATCTAGAGCAAGGCATCTCAATATTGGCACTTTTAATGTCTGGGAGCAGAGCATTTTGTTGTTGTGGCTGTAGTCTGTGCTTTGTGGTACTCACCAGTCTCCCTTGCCTCTACTTACTAGGTGCCAATAGCACCCGTCAGTTATGACAATCCAAAATGTTTCCAAAATTTATCCAATGCTCTGGAAGGGGAGGGGCAAAATCATTCCTGGCAGAGAATTTCAACTCTAGAGGAAGGAAAATGGGATTTGTGACCTCACAAAACCTGTGGAGCCCTTCTCCATCCTTTCATGGAATAATCTCTGCCAGGTTGGCTTTGCTGACTCAGTGTTGAAAAGACTTTTCCTTTTATCTTCTTTGTGGTTACTGTGCCTCTTCTCTTCATCTTCTTTCAAGTCACATAACAAGTCCAATACTGTTTAACTCTAGACCCCTATTTTCTACTTCTCTTTTCTTCCACTAGGTAATTTCATCCAGGACTATAGCTTCTTAATACTGCTTTTCTTCTAATTCAGACTTTTCTAAGCTCCATGTTTCCACTTATCTTCTGGCAATTGCTCATTGATACTTGAAACTTACTGTAAGTAAGGTCCATATACCTAAAAATGACCTCATTTCTCCAAGTCCCTTCATGCTTCCTGTTCCTTTAACTAGTATTGCCCTTACCAGCTTCCAGCTGTCCCAGGTTTTCAAATAGGGAGTTGTCTCTTCCTTATAGCCAATACACAAACATACACTCATAAATTTACTTATACATCCTGTCTAGTCATTTCTACCTTGGAAAGTCTTCTTATACTGACACTCTGTTTCAGGGATCTGGTCAGGATCTATTTATTCTAAGCTGGGTTATCACTGCTACTTCCCTCAAATTTAATGATATTTCACCAATTGCCTCACTGTCATTTCCTGCCTCTCTTTTGTCTACTTCTTTAAGAGGATCCTTTCTAAAGTCTAATTTCGACTATCTCATTTCCTTCCCCAAACTAAACTAGTTGCTCCCTTGTCGCTTGACTATTAAGACCTCCATGATCTGGTAGTCCAAATCTTCTAATTCTCTTCTCAGTATTTCTTCTCCAGTTATAATATCAAAACTGCAAGTGTTCTTTGAAGATACCTTTGGTTTTTTTTTGTTTGTTTGTTTTGCTTTTCTGTCTTTCCTCAAGCACTTTTCTTTTGCAAAAGTTTTTTTTTCCCTCTCTGTTCCTATGATCCTATCTAAGCATCAAGATTCATGTCTGGATAGGGTCTTTTGTGTATTAACAGCCAGTTCTCCCTGCAAATAAAAGCTGTACTTTCCTTTATCACAACCTGGTGTCAGTGGATTTCTTAGGGGAAGCACACTGATTGAAACTGCCCACCCTGGCCAGGCACCATAGTAACCATTTGCATGAGTTGTTTTATGACAGGAGATCCTGATAAGGAATATGGAACTAATAAGCCACCATCAACTGGAAGAGTTCAGGAAAGGTCTAAAGGAGACACTGTGTGTCCGTCCACTTCCCAGAATCCCTCTCGCCAGCATCCATCTTGGCTGAGCGATGCATGCGCCACCAGGAAAGACTCTGAATTACAACGATTGGCCAAAGACCACCCGGAAACGAATCCTATCACCATAAAACCTGAGACTGCGAGCCACGCAGCAGAGCAGTTCTCCTGGGTTCCCTTACCCTACTGCTCTCCACCAGGGTGCCCTTCCCCCAAAAAATCTCTTGCTTTGTCAGCACATGTGTCTCCTCGGACAATTCATTTCCCAGTGTCAGACAAGAGCCCAGTTTCGGGCCCTGGAAGGGGTCTGCCTTCCTGTAAGAGATTGACTTTACTGTGCTTTGGGCAAACAAACCCAAGTTTGATTCAGTAACAGTGGTTTTTGTCACTGCGATAGTGGACCAGTCAGTTATCCTCTCGTCATTCCTAACAATTACTGAGCTTTTTTCTCTTTCACTGTCTTACACAACTTTTGTATCCTTTATTGAATTAGAGTTGAAACACTACTTTCAAATAGAGTAACTTCATCAGTCATGAAATAGCCAATTTTATAATTAATTTTATTAATGGACTTAGGAGAATGAGGGTGCCTAACAATATCATGTATGGAAACATACTTAAAAAGAGTCAAAATACATTGCTTTCTGTTTCTTTGAAGTACAAAGATTGATTAAAAAGCAAAACAAACACTCATAATCCTATGAATTAGGTATTATTGTTATGGCTGAATGGGATATATTTTTCCTTTATTTACACATTTTTCAAGACACAAAAATATTTTATGGTATGTTTCGTTAGACAAAATTTTGTTTTGAAAAATATTCAATTGATATTACTACTTAAGGAATTGGACAATTGGATTATTCACAAAATTATGAATCAAATCTTATTTTATGATTCAGACATATATATGTGTGTGTGTGTGTGTGTGGTGGTGTGGGATGTTGGTTTAGTCATTAAGTCCTGTCTGACTCTTGAGACCCTGGACTGTAACCCACCAGGCTCCTCTGTCCATGGGATTTCCCAGGCAAGAATACTGGAGTGGGTTGCCATTTCCTTATCTAGTACATATTTATAGTGATGTTAAGAATAAAAATTATAATAGCAAATATTTACCAAGCATTTACTTTATACCAGACACCGGTAGACATTGTTAAACTCGAGAGTTAGTCTCTCAAATTTAGGTGTTAAATCATTCAATCCACACAATCACTCTATGGGATAAGCACTTCAAATTCCTCCCCCCCCTCCCCTCTTTTTTTTTCAGTTGAGGAGAGTCTCAAGAAGATTCAGAGAGAAAGTTACACAGATATATTTGTGTTCACTCTCGACATATGTTTGTAAGTGCTCTTTTGTGTTCTTTGTAAGTATAAACATACACACATGCATTAACACCATCGTGTCAACTTTTCTGAAGGAAAGACATACCACTATTTAACTAGCATATTTTCTTCTTTGTTTTACAATAGATAAAATCCAGCTCCTGCCTTAGTTGTCTTGCCTACAAGGCCCATTTTTCTTCAGGAATTGTCTTTGAGTTGAATGTTCTAGCTGAGAGGCTTACTGTTAAAACAGTTCCCACAACCACCAGTACATTAGCTCCAACTGCTGCTGTAGCCATTGCCATTTCCAGTTCTCCCAGGAGAATTCAGTTGAAAAAAGGAAACTGTTCGTGCTAAGTGTGTGCCAGGTTTGAATATAATCTCAAACACATTCTCGCTGAGCTTAGAAATGAGAATATCTTCTGTATTTTTCAATGGGCAAAATAATAAGTTATAGAGTACAAAAGCCGAGCACATTACACTAAAAACAGTGGTTTCATAAAAATGCGCACTTATTGAGAACAGAAAAGATTTCATTTGGAACATTAGTTTTGAAACTAGACTCTTCTTTCTTAAGTTTAAGTACTAAGAAGCCAAAGGGGCAAAAATCTAATTTAGTTACTGAACCCTGACTTTTTCCAGATTGCTCTAAATTCAACCAAGGAGTTTGGGTTAATTCAAAAAGAGGATTTTAATAGACTTCAATTTTATCTTAACATTTCCTCTCTTATCTCAAAGTCATACATGTGAATACGTATGTACATGCACATACATATTTGTCTATATTCTTACTTCAGTTCTATGGAAAGTTGATTTCAAAGTCACAAGAAGAGCTTCAGGAGGATCCTAAGCCAATAGAACTGGGAGTCATGCAAGTCTTTGGAAATTACATCCTTTATCTTTTAAATGTGGTGTTATTGCTTCTGAATGAGAGTTAAAGGCTGAAACCTGCTGCTAAATAACTCTGCTCAATATGTTTGTAGGTGCAGCTTAAAGGAATCCAAGGGATTTCCTCCTGGTTTTTGTGCAAGTCATAATGCTTCACAGTCAATATGGTGAAGTCTGACACATTCCATAGAGAGGGGATGCTGCAATGCGAGCTTGAGCACAATGGGAAAGGTATAATTAGATAGTGGAATCAGAATAACTGAAAAAATATGAAACGTAAAATAATAAAAGTAAAGCAGAAAATGGTGCATAAAGATTCTGGGAAAAGATTAAAACTAAATAAAAGACATCTTAATAATACCCAGCAAAACCACAACCTCCTGGAATTTTACATCAGAAATATTATAGCAGAGTAAACCCAAATATAAATGACTTCAATAACAATTTCAGAATCCCACAAAAAATCCATCCACGTTTCCATTTATCCACTTATCGGTGTAATTGGTAAACCAAATACAGTATTGTGCCTCTCTGACCATCTGAGACACCAGAAGTCATATTTTTCTAAATCACAAAGGTACTATTAAAAGCAATATTGAAAAATTTAATGAGATGGGATAATGCAAAGAGCCCGTCTTTGTAAATGATTAAGTGACTGTTATGTTTTTATTGGGTTTAGTGATTCTGGTATGTATATTATTATAGTGGTGTGTAAAAGTGATATGAAAGGAATTACTTTCTTCTAAGGTAATTTCACCCTTTTATTTCTGAACAAAATGTGAAACACTTTGTTTTACAACTCTTACCAGTCTCTCACATATTTTTCTTTGTGTTCTACATTCTTCTTTTCTTAAAGTTCCAAACTTAAGGGAGTTGATAAATGAATGCTCATGGCTGGGAAGTACAACTAAATTTGAGAGATATTAAAATACAGTATTAAATCATTGCAATGAATTGTACTTCTTAACATAACCCCAGGAATCAGACATATGTAGCTGTGGAAAACTGATAGCACTGCTGGTCTGAATATTTGAACCATTCCCATATCCACACCCTGTGTCTTTTCTCTGCAAAGAGTTGAGGTCTATTTGCCCATTCCTTGAATCTGAGCATAAATGGATGATTTGCTTTAGTCAAAAGGATGTCAGCAGGCTTCATATAAGCAAAGGTACCAAAAACTACTCTTGCATCTCTACTTAATCCCTTGGAAGACTGCCATATCAGGAGATGTAGAGGAGGATGAGAGACCCAGTAGGGTTCAGTTCAGTTCAGTCTCTCAGTCCTGTCTGACTCTTTGCGACCCCATGAATCACAGCACGCCAGGCCTCCCTGTCCATCACTAACTCCCGGAGTTCACCCAGACTCACGTCCATCGAGTCAGTGATGTCATCCAGCCATCTCATCCTCTGTCGTCCCCTTCTCCTCCTGCCCCCAATCCCTCCCAGCATCAGAGTCTTTTCCAATGAGTCAACTCTTCGCATGAGGTGGCCAAAGTACTGGAGTTTCAGCTTTAGCATCATTCCTTCCCAAGAAATCCCAGGACTGATCTCCTTCAAAATGGACTGGTTGGATCTCCTTGCAGTGCAAGGGACTCTGAAGAGTCTTCTCCAACACCACAGTTCAAAAGCATCAATTCTTCAGCACTCAGCCTTCTTCACAGTCCAACTCTCACATCCATACATGACCACAGGAAAAACCATAGCCTTGACTAGACAGACCTTTGTTGGCAAAGTAATGTCTCTGCTTTTGAGTATGCTCTCTAGGTTGGTCATAACTTTCCTTCCAAGGAGTAAGCGTCTTTTAATTTCATGGCTGCAGTCACCATCTGCAGTGATTTTGGAGCCCAGAAAAATAAAGTCTGACACTGTTTCCACTGTTTCCCCATCTATTTCCCGTGAAGTGATGGGACCAGATTCCATGATCTTCATTTTCTGAATGTTGAGCTTTAAGCCAACTTTTTCACTCTCCACTTTCACTTTCATCAAGAGGCTTTTGAGTTCCTCTTCACTTTCAGCCATAAGGGTGATGTCATCTGCATATCTGAGGTTATTGATATTTCTCCCGGCACTCTTGATTCCAGCTTGTGTTTCTTCCAGTCCAGCGTTTCTCATGATGTACTCTGCATAGAAGTTAAATAAGCAGGGTGACAATATACAGCCTTGATGTACTCCTTTTCCTATTTGGAACCAGTCTGTTGTTCCATGTCCAGTTCTAACTGTTGCTTCCTGACCTGCATACAAATTTCTCAAGAGGCAGGTCAGGTGGTCTGGTATTCCCATCTCTTTCAGAATTTTCCGCAGTTTATTGTGATCCACACAGTCAAAGGCTTTGGCATTGTCAATAAAGCAGAAATAGATGTTTTTCTGGAACTCTCTTGCTTTTTCCATGATCCAGTGGATGTTGGCAATTTGATCTCTGGTTCCTCTGCCTTCTCTGAAACCAGCATGAACATCAGAAACTTCATGGTTCACATATTGTTGAAGCCTGGCTTGGAGAATTTTGAGCGTGACTTTACTAGCGTGTGAGATGAGTTCAATTGTGCAGTAGTTTGAGCATTCTTTGGCAATGCCTGTCTTTGGGATTGGAATGAAAACTGACCTTTTCCAGTCCTGTGGCCACTGCTGAGTTTTCCAAATTTGCTGGCATATTGAGTGCAGCACTTTCACAGCATCATCTTTCAGGATTTGAAATAGCTCAACTGGAATGCCATTACCTCCACTAGCTTTGTAGAGTTTAGTTATTAATGTTGATGTTCTCTCCAAGATCAAGCAGTCCTTAGACTACTAAACAGCTGAACAGAGACCCATATAAGAATACCAGCAGAGTCCTGCAGATATCAGAAGAGATGAACAGAATTTCTAGCCTATCTATAGACATGTAAGAAACAACAAATAATTGTATTGAGCTACTAAAGTTTTGGGATGCTTGTTAAACAGCAATAGCTAACTTGTACAATATTTCAAAGATTTATATTCTGCATCTTTAAAAACATCTTTTGGAACTTCAGTGAGGAATAGATCTGGGCACGTGTCAGATACTACTTTAATAACATTTTAAAGTAACATATTTTATCATCCTCAGAGTATATTAAAATTAACATTTTAGAATTAGAAAACTGAGAAAGATAAAGATTAAGTAATTCCTGCAATATCGCACATAGGTCTGGCTAGCAATCAGGAATTTGGCTTCAGAGAATTGGATTCTAGCTACTAAACCATAGTAAATAAGAGTACCACCATTCTGGTATTACCTTTTTCAGGCATAGACTAAAACTACTGCTTCTTTTATTTGTCAGAATTATCTTCCATGAGAGATCATTTTTCTATTACTTTAATATTTTTATGTAAGGCCTTGAGACAAATCCATTGGATTGTTTCCTAGGATCAAAAACAAGCTGATAAATGGATAAATCTCATTTTTAAAAATTGGCCTAAGTATCTAATGAGTATGGTCTACCTTTCTACTCCAGCATCCTATGAATATGAATTCTTATCAATATATCAAAACATAAATATTTGACCATTATTGAGAATGGATTTCAGATCTAAGCAATATGATTTCCTCTGCTCCCAGTTTCTGTTTTTTGTTTAATTGCTTTTGAGAAGACAGCTTAAGCAAGTATCCTATAATATACTAGGTAAGAATCCCCCAGTTGACAGAATCCACTGGCCATGTAGCAGTGAAGCTAGAGAAACATCCATATGGGAATGTAATGGGAAATCCTGACACCTGACTTACTCCACCTGTTCACCCTGACTCATTTCAGACACAGCTGAGGTGATTAACAGAATATCATGTCCACTTCCTGTGTAGGGTCTATTTCATGGCTCCAGGGATTTCCCCTTTCTTGGATTATTTCCCAATGTGTTAGGGAAGATATATACTTAAACCTATGGTATCACTAGGGAAGCCTGAAGAAAATATCAAAAATAGCTGAGAGAGTAAAGAAAATATTGGAAACAACTGGGGGAGAGGAAGAGACCTGCATTTTAAAATATGAAATAAAAAGTGTGCACTTTAGGAAGAGACCAGTTTTATGTGTAGAGCTGAGTCAGACCTTCAGAGTCAAATGACAGTTGATCATTCCCTCCTACTCACTGCAGTGTGGAATATGAGAGCAAAGGGACCCTCATTGGATTTAAAGGGCAATAAATACAGACCAAATAAAAAGAAATATTTTCTCACACAACATATAGTTAACCTTCAGAATTTCTGTCTCAGGGGGTCATTTAATTAAATAATATACAAGATAGAATTAGGTAATTTTATGACCACTGATAACATTTTCAGTGCTACCAAGTGAATATGATAAAGGTCAATCAACCCTCATCTTTCAGGCATAAGATCATAGTCCATTGAAGATAATAAGATTTTCTTTCCAATTTCAAGTAACATTGGACCACCCAGTAAACCCCACTGACTTCCTTATGAGGAACAGGAGAGAAACTTGAAATAACCTTTCCTGTAATTGTGAAAAACTCACCTCCATTCAAAATATAGCATTGATGCCAAAAACATTAATGGCTGAATCCATATTGGCAAGATTCGGGGATAACTATTTTCTCTACTATGTTTTATACTGAAGTAAAGATTTATAGCAGAAAAATCTATGAAAGTGGTGAAAAATAAATTAGAGAAGTAAAGGTAGATGTGAACAGTTTCAATTATACAATAAAAAAGTAGAGCTTCATAACCTACTGCTGCTCAAAGTTTTGCCTGTTTCTTGACTGCCAACTTTATTATTGAAATATGAAGAGACAATTTTTAAAGAGGAAAACGTAATGATATTGTATGCAATAGTCAGCTCAGGCTGCCATTAACAAAATATCATAGATTGAGTGGCTTAAACAAAAGGAAATTATTTTCTCACAGACCTGGAGCTTGGAAGTTCAGCATCAGGGTGCCAGAGTGGTCGGACTCTGAGGAGGTTCTCTTCCTGGCTTTCAGAATGCCACCTTCTCACTGTGTCTTCAGATCATAGAGAGAGGAGAGCAGGCTTTCAGGTGTCACTTCTTAAAAGGCCATCAATCCTATTTCCATCATGAGAATGCTGCCATCTTTCAGGTGTCTCTTCTTATGAGGTTATGAATCCTATCCCTTCATGAGAACCCCTGCCCTCCTGTGTGTGTGTGTGTTAGTCTCTCAGTCATGTCCGATTCTTTGCAACCCCTGTGGACTGTAGTTCGTCAGGCTCCTCTGCCCATGTGATTCTCCTGGCAAGAATACTGAAGTGGATTTCCATTCCCTTCCCAGGGGATCTTCCCCCTGACTCAGGGATAAAACCCTGCCTTGCAGGTAGATTCTTTAATGTCTAAACATAGTTACCTCTCAAGGGCCATATCTTCAAATACCATCAATGAGAGTTATGGATTGAACTTATGAATATTGGGGCACAATATTTAGTCCTTAGCACTGTATGTTTCGGAGAAGGCGATGGCACCCCACTCCAGTACTCTTGCCTGGAAAATCCCATGGACTGAAAATCCCATGGACTGAAAATCCCTAAAGCCTGAAAAAAAAAATCCATCTAGATTTGTGTTTTCAGTTTAGTTAAGGAAGTACATACATAGAACAACAGACTGATTCCAAATAGGAAAAGGAGTCCGTCAAGGCTGTATATTGTCACCCTGTTTATTTAACTTCTATGCAGAGTACATCATGAGAAACGCTGGACTGGAAGAAACACAAGCTGGAATCAAGAGTGCCGGGAGAAATATCAATAACCTCAGATATGCAGATGATACCACCCTTTTGGTAGAAAGTGAAGAGGAACTAAAAAGCCTCTTAAGTGAAAGTGGAGAGTGAAAAAGTTGGCTTAAAGCTCAACATTCAGAAAACGAAGATCATGGCATCCGGTCCCACCACTTCATGGGAAATAGATGGGGAAACAGTGGAAACAGTGTCAGACTTTATTTTGGGGGGCTCCAAAATCACCGCAGATGGTGACTGCAGCCATGAAATTAAAAGATGCTTACTCCTTGGAAGGAAAGTTATGACCAACCTAGAGAGCATTTTCAAAAGCAGAGACATTACTTTGCCCACAAAGGTTCATCTAGTCAAGGCTATGCTTTTTCCTGTGGTCATGTATGGATGTGAGAGTTGGACTGTGAAGAAGGCTGAGTGCTGAAGAATTGATGCTTTTGAACTGTGGTGTTGGAGAAGACTCTTGAGAGTCCCTTGGACTGCAAGGAGATCCAACCAGTCCATTCTGAAGGAAATCAGCCCTGGGATTTCTTTGGAAGGAATGATGCTAAAGCTGAAACTCCAGTACTTTGGCCACCTCATGTGAAGAGTTGACTCATTGGAAAAGACTCTGATGCTGGAAGGGATTGGGGGCAGGAGGAGAAGGGGACGACAGAGGATGAGATGGCTGGATGACATCACTGACTCGATGGATGTGAGTCTGAGTGAACTCCGGGAGTTGGTGATGGATAGGGAGGCCTGGCCTGCTGCAATTCATGGGGTTACAAAGAGTCGGACATGACTGAGCGACTGATCTGATCTGATCTGATATACAAGTAAATGATCCTAAATAACGTAGGTGTACATCATAGAGCCTATAGTTAACACTGATATGTATACATAATAATTCGCTAAGTGGGTAGATCTTAAGTGTTCTTATTAGAAACATAATAATGAAAATAAATAAAAAGGATGATAGATGAAAATAAATAACATAAAGTGAGGGTATGACCAAAGTTTTGGGATCAGAGAGGTGAAAGAGGGAGTTAGAGAAAATTAGCATCTAGGTTCAGAGAGGGCAATGGCAACCCACTCCAGTACTTTTGCCTGGAGGATCCCATGACGGAGGAGCCTGGTAGGCTACAGTCCATGGGATTGCTAAAAGTCGGACACGACTGAGCAACTTCACTTTCACTTTTCACTTTCATACATTGGAGAAGGAAATGGCAACCCACTCCAGTGTTCTTGCCTGGAGAATCTGAGGGACGGGGGAGCCTGGTGGGCTGCTGTCCATGGGGTTACACAGAGTCGGACACGACTGAAGTGACTTAGCAGCAGCAGCAGCATCTAGGTTGGAGCTTAAAGTATGAGTAAGAACTTGTCAGACCTGAGTATTTTAGAGTTGTGGAGTTAACTGAAATTCCATAACCTGGCAAGGGGAAAGAATATGCCATATTCAAGGTATGGACAATAATACAATGTGGCTGAATCGTATTGTGAGTGACAGGGAATGGATGATATTCATCTGAAAAGGAAGATTGAAATAAAATGTGAGCCCCTTAAAATGGGCTGGTTTCTGCAGCCCATTATAAAGTCACATTTCTAGACTAGAAGATCAGCAATAGAAAAGTACTGTTAGTAAAAGAGGAAAGCTGTTCATAACTGTCCTCCCATTTTCCACAAGTACTGAGGAATGTCCTGCAAAGTGACAGGTCTGCAACTTTCACTCCCCCAGAATTTTGCTACTGCATTGATAAGAAGAGAATCTGTGGCAGCTACACATTTTGGGTGCATCTACACAAAAAACTAAATGTGTTGTGGAGACATGATTACCAACTGCTGGTAGTTAGGCTTCATACAATTGTTGAAAATGAAGATTGTTGGAAGTAAGTCATATTAAGAGGGGAAGTGACCAAATTGAATCAAATCGAATGGACATGGGCGACTGAAAATTCCTTCTGATTTACATTTATACCCTATTCACACTGCCAATAAATTGGTTCTTTGCCAGATGCTAGATTTATACATCTGTCAAGTCACATGCTGGGTAGGGCATTCTTGGTTATTTTGAAGGTTCATTACAAGGTCTGACGAAAAGAAAGGTAAATATTTGAAGTCTTATAGTTCAAATGACTAGATAAAAATTGATTCACATTATGAGTCCTCAGAAAGAATATCAAACATGAGAGCTTTGTATTATAGATGTGGCTTGAGTCATATGTATGTTTATTACTATTTTTATTGATGAAATAATTTGTAATTTTTCTCCTTACTGCAGTAAACTTGATTATAATTACTGGAACCAACACAACAGAATAGATAATTAAAATTTTGTATATGTTTTTCTTCACATTAAAGCATAAAACAGAAAAGTAAGTGAAACGGAGGTATTATCATTCTTTGTTTCACATTTGTATCTTTAAAGAAAGAAATTCTGTTGTTTTAAAGAATGAACAATTTTAAACTATGAGAATATCAATGTTAAGAGAGTCATCCAAAGAAAACCATGACATTTCATCATCTTTTGTTCTTTTTACTCAGCCCATCTTTTTAAAGCTGTGGGTTTATTTTTTTTGTTATACTCAAATAAGCAAAAGCACTCTAGAACTATGTGTTTAAATAAAGCTTTGGCCATTTGGTCTATAATTTATACATATTTTTTCCTGTATCAAATAAGCACCATCTGCATCCTTAACTTACTGCTATAGTTTTCTGTAGGAAACACATATATCCATTTACCCTGGATTACCTATTTACGTATTTTTTAAAAATCTGTACCTTCATCATATTTAGCTCCATCATATAAATGTAAGTTGTCATGTTTCTAAAACTGTAGAGCATGGTTCTAAAAGATTGAAATTTAAAATGTCTAAAAATATCAAACAAAACAAAAATATTAAAGTCCTATTATGAAGCAGAAATCATATCTCACAGAGGATGTTTTATGTGCAATCTTATTCAATGATTTTTGAAGAGACTCAACTCTAATTCTACTTTCTGATTGTTGCCATACTTACCATAAGCAAAAATTTTGCAATGCTAACTGTAAAGGAATTTAGGGGTGCTTATAGGAAACTCACTTGTTACCCCTTTTAAGCATCAAATTGGAATTTATAGTGTCTATAATCATTCTCTTTTGACTGCTTGCTTCTCTTTTTCCTATTTAAATTGTAAATTCTATTAAAGAACACAATAAGGTTATGTAATGGAATTTAAACACATTTTATTGCAGCAATATAAGTTCCATGTACAGTTTTAACCAATATGGCTGTATTTAATAATTTTATATTACAAGCATAATTGTGGTATCAAATTAGTAATTTTCACAAAGTACTTGCATTAGAAATTTGTATGATACAATATATTTCAATTCTCAGTTGCACAGGAAGATAGCCATTTGTTTAATAGGAGGACTGGGGATACAGTTTATACCCTTAGATCTGATTGTCGTGCTTTATACAAAGCCTAGACTCCTAGTCATAGAATTTTAGAGTTTGAGGAGAACTTAGAGATCAAACAGTTCAACGACTTCATTTTATGGAGAAGAAAATAGAAGTTAAAGGAAATTATTTAACTTAAAGTAACACAGAATGTTTGTGAAAAAACTGGAATGGTCAGGACCATGAAAGGAGGTTGGTGCAAAAGAAACAGATTTGGAAATCTCATCACAGAAACGGTGCTCAAAGCCACTGGATTGGACTCAGTCACTAAGGGCTTGAAGAAAGGGAGCATCATGACCAGGAGTTGTTAAACGGAAGAGGAAGAACCAGGAAGGAAGGCTGCAGAGGAGCATCTGGTAGAATGACAATAAAACTGAGAGAATGTAAGATCACTGAATTCAAGAAAAGAAAGAAGGGTTGCCATCCAACGCTGCTGAGACATCAATTAACAAACCCCAGCATAAGTGACCATCAGGTTTAGTAACATGGAAATCACTGACAACTGAGCTTGGATAGGGTGATTAGAACCAAAGCCTTTTTTATCTGAGCGGATATAGCTGATAAAGTGACTGGAGACATTAAGCTCGGCGTGTTTTTCTATGATGGCAGTAGCTGAGGGTCAAGGAGAGTAAACGCATTAAGCTCCTTCTTCAAATTTGTACTCCCAGTAACACAACCAACACCAACAAATATTAAATTGCTGTAGGAAATTGGCCTGGCATATTCTATAGGCACAGCACTTTGTTTAGGGATTAGAGTGAAAGTATTAGTTAATCACCCATCCTAGAATGAAATGTGTGCTAACTTTACAAACTACTATGGAATCCCTGGGGATTAAGGATAAAGCTACATCCTCCATTCTGGTCATAAGCAAGAGTCCTAGCCAAACCCTCAGAAAATAATCAGCATTCCTCTCCACAAAACTGTCACTAAGACACTCCATATCTGAAGCAGTCCACCTTAAAAACTTGTTTCTTTTCGCAGGAGCTCATCAATATCTGCACAGCCTCGAAGGCAGCTAGGAGGCCCCTCCATTAATGAAATGTTAATGACTGAATTAGACCTGTAATAACTGAAGTAGGGGCACTGCTGTGAGTCCATTAGCATCCCCAGACCCTGCTGAGGAACAAGTAAACACTACACACAATGAGAAAACTTTCCTGCACAAGAGTTAGAAGGGTTACACAGGTGTTTTCACATGGAAAATGACATTTCCCTGAAATAGGATTAGTTTATTTAGGAAAGCTAATCCCAGTCACTATATTTTTTCAGACAAAAATAAAGACTATAAGATGGATGATGTACTTATTCATGAGTGTTTTGATTTTTTAAATTCCAATATTGCACAATTGTTTTCACAAAACTTTTTAGGATAATTTACATTTGTCAGGTGCCAATTATTCCCAAGAACTATGACCCTTATTTTCCTCTTGCCTGGTTCTTATAATGGTTTGCTTTTGTTTTCTTATATTTCCTTCTTTTCAACTATTTATTGTTTTTATGCTTCAAGTAAATCCTACAGTCTTTGCCATACCATCTATCCATGTTTAAAAAGAGGGAAAGCATCAGAAGATTTAGGACACTTTTTGTAGCCTTGATTAATATAAAATGATTGTGGAATTCACTCCTGAGATATAAATATAAATCATATAGCATATGAAGTGAAAGCTGTTATGTATTAGCATCTAGCTCAATTCAATAATATATGGTTCTTGTAATAAGCTTGAAGATTTACCATTTTTATTTAAACATATATTGTAATTCAATAATACTTGAATTGTAGCAACTTGATGGGAGGTAAAAGTAATTGCTATCTCAAGTTATTACAGAAGACGGAATAGCGAAGGCTAATTCTATTAGATTTCTTTATAGTGTCTACTGTGGGGCTTATTATTTTCCCATATTCATATTTAGATCTCTAAACACAGTTAAAAATAATGTATATGTGGTCTGAGGATTGGACCTTAGGGTTTACTAGACGTGTACTTTAAAAATACACATAAAAAAGTTACAAACAATCAGTATCATGTTATTGGGTTCATTACACAAGATATTGTATATCAAATAAAGTAGTTCAATAATATGTATTACATTTGTGTTTAACCTCAAACATCATTCCAGGTCCTCAGTTCTAGATTTACTGTTAACTAGTTGTATGGCACTAGACAAATCCTTTAACCTTTCAGGGATTTTTTTAATCTTATAAAAAGTTTTATAAAGGATAAGAACTATAAATATTTAAACTTTAAATTTATATAAACTTAAAATTTATATAATTATGGCTTTTGATATATTAAACACTCAAAGGTGGAAATTGGAGATGAGAGAGTGAATTTAAAAGGTACATTACAAATCCATCAGCAAAGTCTGTCCACAAAAAAAGAAAAGTTTTATCAGGGGAACCCAAATTCACAGGAAAAAAACAGAGTCTACATGAGCACAAAATAAATATTTTAACAGAATTCACAAACATAACAAATCATAAAACATATTTGTTTGAACAAACTGTGCTGTCGTACAGACCTTAAGAGGTTGGATTAAAGGGACAAGTGAAAATACCAGCATGCTTCTTTTCCAGAACCTAAATGCTGGTTTATTATGCAAATCAATGGCTCCTTGATTTACACATCTGGAGTGTTGTGGTTAACTTTTAGACTTTAAAAATACAGACACGTGGCACTCCCACATGCACACACATACCCACACAACATCTTGGTTTTTGAAGTTTTTGTCAGTGTTCTTATTTTATTTCTGAATTCAAAGGGAGAAGTTCTGCACAGTATTTGCAAATAGCAAGCATGACACTTGAGTTGAAATTCAGACCATGCAATGAACTAGCTTATAAAGATGAGATCAGTGATAAATAGTAACACCTGACAAAAATTATCATTTTGATTACAGCTAATGGAATGCTTTTCTTCATTTAGAACTTCCAGAGTCTGTAAACATGGCCTTACACTTTTAAATGGACAAGAAAGAGAAATCCATCAAGCCCAAATGGTACAGTGATAACTATGAATATGTAATTTATGGATCATCTATTGAATGTATTTTCTGGAAGAGCCAAAGTTCAAGTATGGTACATTCTGGTAGTATAAACACCATATGAGCTACTACAAAATAATAGGCTCATAAAATCACTCACAATAATAATAGTGAGTTTAAAGGCAATTTGAAGCAGTAGGTTATGAGCTTTGCGCTGAATTCAGCATTTAAGATTGGATTTTTACCTGGACAACTATTGATTCCAGAATCAAATATCAAATGGCTTTTGTAATGTGAAATGTATTCCCCAAAGTTTTGTGTGTTTTTGTCTTTAATTAGGTATTAATTATTTTGTAGAGTAATGAATGGCTTATCCCTAAAGACTTCATCAGTACAAAATTTCAAGAGAAAAGTCTGAACATATCTATTATTTTTCAATAACAATAAACTCCTGTTAGCAATATATGTGTAATCATCCCCTATGTCAAAGAATAGGATTGAGGTTATTAAAAAGTATAGAAAATGTCACATGTTATAAAAGTTTGTATAATTCTAAAATGTTTACCATGTAGTAGAACACACAAGTATCTTTTTATTATGGAATAATAACATATGGCTTTGCTGTTGGTGTTAGTTGCTAAGTCATGTTTGACTCTTTGAGACTCCATGGACTCAAAGGAGAAAGGGAAAAACTTTTGACTTGCTGCTGCTTAGTCACTCAGTCATTTCTGACGCTTTGTGACACCCTGAACTGTAGTCCGCCAAGCTCCTTTGTTCGTGGGATTCTCCAGGCAAAGATACCGGAGGGCGTTGCCATTCCCATCACCAGGGGATCTTGCAGATCCAGGAATTGAACCTGGGTCTCCTGCATTGCAGGCAGATACCTTACCACCTGAGTCCCCAGGAAAGCCCATATATGGTTTAACCCACTATTAAAAATAGCACAAAAGTTTCCAAAATGAGATTGATCAGGATTCAATTAACTTTTCACCCAAAGGACTGATGAAGCTGAAACATATCAGACAGCTTAGTAGAGATACCAGGGTCCATGAAGCCCAGATGATATTCCTCCTTATTTGGAACAGTACTGGTCCTTTTTCAGACTGCTATGTGAATATCCATTGGCCCGTGCTCTAAAAAAATTATAATGTAGAAATTACAAATGCTAATTAATTGTAATACAGAACCACCAGCAATGACACTTTCTGTTTTCCTTATAGTATTAATACTTGTAGAATATCTCTCTAATACACTAAATTGTAGACAGAGAATAAGGCCTTTCAACTAATCAAATAGCTATTTTATTAATTCATTTATTCATCCATTCTTTTATAAATTATATTAAGCCCCTATTGTGTACAAGGTAGTTTATTTTTATGTGCTGGTGGTTTACTGCTCTCAAAAATTTTTAAGTTCAAGAGGTGGTATCCATTCTTTCATTTATCCATTTGCCATATTTCCTGATATTCCAAGTACTGCTGTAAATATCAGAGACAGACATGAAGATAACTGCTAGAGTGTCTACTTTTATAAGGTTCATGTGCTAAGCATGGGGAACATAAAAATCGTTTTTCAAATGCTGTAAGAGATAAAAGTAATTTAATAAGAAGGTTAGAAAAATGACAGAATGTCTGACTTCACAAAGAGTGGAGAGATGCTGGAGGAGATGGGAAGGTTAAGAACCTGTAACCAAAAGGAAACTGTGATCATATTGTGTTGTTGGCAAATATAAAACCTGTGTAATGTAGGAGTCATTGCATATACTCTCTCAGCTATTTAACAATGGAATGCATCCTATACCTGTGTTTTTCCTGTGGATTATTAGTAGGTGGAGTAAGATGACTTGAGACACATAAACTTTATTAGGAACAAAGGAAACCTTAACAGAAAAAGGAGGCTAAGAACACTGGTCAGAGGACAGGAAGCTGGGGAACCAGTAATAGTATCAGACTTGAACCTGCATACTTGTCATTACCCAGTATTATGTGTGATCCTCTAGGTTAATTCTACTCAGTAGAACTTCTCAGTGGTGAAAAGAACTGTGTTTTAAAGTAGAACTCCTTGTGTTCGGGCTTGGCAATTAATCAGTATCTTACTGAAAGTATAACTACTGAATTATCAAACATTCTGGTTATATTCCAGCAAATCTGAGAGAAGTTCTGGGGTGAAACAGATATAGATGGTTTCTGCATCTCACTATGACTTACCTTCTATCCAGAATTTTGTTTTTGGTGTATTTTTCTCCTTGCAAATTTGAGTTCATAAGAGCCTAATGACTACTGCTTTCTCCCTTATCTGTTACTATTCATACTTTCAAGATGAAATTTGAATGTCAACCCAACTAACTCTAGTAGAAAGGAAGTCATGTAGTTAGTGCATCTACTCAGGGTAGAGAAGCAATGGAGTAAGGTTTTTAACAACAAAAGCAAAGGCATAGTTCTTTCCCTCGTGTACATTTCCAACAAAAGAGGTGAGCACAGCTCAATCCTCTCTATGAGGAGAAAGGGAAGGGCAAGGCAGAGAAGGACCAAGAGGAAATTTTGCACTATGGACTAGATGGCTCCAAACTGGATACAAACAGCAATCCTCATATCAGAAGCTTAACGATGCTTTTTTTAATCCTATAACTTTGGGCCAAGGGGACACATTCTGAAAGAGAAAGAGAAGGTAACAGGAAACATATGTTCTTTGCAAATAACCCATTTCCCCTAGCATGTGTATGTCTGACTCTTTGCAACTCTATGGACTGTAGCCTGCTATTCTCCTCTGTCCACGGGATTTTCCAGGCAAAAATAGTAGACTGGGTTGCCATTTCCTCTTCTAGTGGATCTTCCCAATCCAGGGATTGAACCTGTGTCTCCTGCATTGGCAGGCAGATTCTTTACCATTGAGCCACCTGGGAAACCCCATTTTCCCTAGTAAATCTCTATAAATAGATTAATTCCTCATAAGCTGTGAATGGAGGAAAGGCTAACAATTATTTGGTATTGTGTTCTTTATATACATAATTTCATTTTATCTACACAAATCACTACAAATTGCTGTCTATTTTGACATGAAGAAACTGAGGCTCAGGAATTTAGTCAGCTGAGAGTTGAACTGCTTGGCACTGAATACCCAGTCCTGCTCACTAGACTTTATATAGTATAGTTTCCTGTTCTGTGGCTCTGAGCATTCTGACTAAATGGGGTTGAGGAGGGACCCAGGAGTCTATATTTAGTAAGCTTTCCAGGTGATTCCTCAAACCAATTAATTTTGTCAATCATAGGGACAGGGTGTGCTGCTTCTCAGAGAGCAAACATCTCAGTGTGTTGAGAAAAAAGTTGTAAAGACAATACATCAAGGATACTGCTCAATAAGTAAAATAAGTTATTTTCCTAAATCATCAGAAATATGTCTTCAACTCTACAGGGCAGGACAATGAATGAACATGCAATTGCAAAGGGAAAGATATAAATAAGAGAATCCCATGATGGTGACCCTGAGCTATACAGAGATGTGCCTTAGGAAGTCAGAGAAAATAGAATAGATGTTGTAAATTTCAAATGGAAAATGATTCTTTGCCTAAGAGAGCAAAGAGAGAAAGTGAGGTGCTGATTGGTAGTATAAGATGTTAAATCCTCTCCTCTTCAGTCCCGTGTCAACGACTTCCTAAAAGGTGGAAAGGAAGAGGATCACTCTGATACCAAACCAAAGAAATGGAGCTGATGCCTCTGTGAAAGAGAGATATCAATTAGCCCGAGGGGAGGCTGAGTTTTATTGTATTCAGTGGAGTTACTGAGAGTGCTGGGAGGCTGAACATTGAACCAAATAGAGCTCAAAGGTCTTGCATGCCCATCAAGAAAATAAATAAAGCTTAAGGGGTTGCAAGGGATGTGAATGGATTATGCATTTTAACCCTGGAAGCTTTAGTGTTTCTATGCAATCATTATACTTCAAGTATGGTTACATGATACTTTATTTCATTTTAATTTTGTTAGACATCTGTGGAGAGGGTGTTCTTCAGTTATTTCTGGGAGGATGCAGGAAGAGGAAGTGTCTCAGCCCTCTCTTTACAGATCCCACTCATCTTTTTTAACAAATCTCCATCAGATCCTCTTGAGGCTAAAACTACAACCAGGAAAGCCAGCTCATAGAGGCTTCCATCACTCCAGGTCAACTGGACAGGAGCAGACAGGGGCTATGACAACACTGAAATCACAGCTATGAAAATGTTCATGAAGCAGTTCCCAATTTTGCCTGCAATTACAGTGTCCAGGCCACAGCTCAGACTAATTAATTCATAATCTCTGGCCGTGAGGTTCAGGCATTAGTATATTCAAAAGTACCCAAGATGATCCAAATAACTGGCAAGTGTTGAAAACCACTAGTGTGAGACTTTGCCTGTTTCTCTCAGAGGTCAAAGATTTTATCAACGTACTACAATGTACAAAATGGGATTTAGTGAAAATGACACCCATAAATATAGTTAGTAGTTATTTGTTTCAAAAACAGAATGTATTCAGGCATATCATTCTTTCTCTTCTAAATAAATTTTATTTCTTATGTCCCTATTTAAATATGTTAAAATATTTCATATTATCCAGCAAGAAATGAATTAATGTTAAAGGAATTAAATGACCATACATTCATGACCAGGTCATCATTGGTAAAGGTGGCAATTACACGAGTAGTACCTATACAGAAAACCTCTACTATCTAGGAGATTTAGTATTATAACATTTAAAATAAAAATACAGTGTTAAATAGTTATAATCATTAATTCAGTCTATAGTGTCTATAGTTTTGGATCAGCCAGTGACCCAATTTCATAATGTCACAGGGAGAGAGACTCCAACGTGATCTTTTGTACCTGATTTACTGGAAAACTACATTTTTTTCTCTCTCTCTGTTTCCACTCTTCATGTGTTTGTTATGTGAAGTTTTTTGGATGGAAGGCTGTTACAAAGAGGTCAGGTGAACGATAACATAGTATGGATAAAAACAACTTTGTCCCATAGTAAGCCAGTTTATTAATATTCTAGGCTCCTAGATGTTCAGATTTCTCATTCAAATGGTAAGGAAAATATCAGATCTGGGACTTTGAGGCCCTTTGGCACCATGTACTTTTCAAAGAAAAGAAATCTGGTTTAGGAGCCAAGTGCTAGGACAAGTAAACACACACTGGAGTTAACAACTTGTGCTATCTTGAACAAATCATTTAACCAATTTCTCTGACATCAATTTTTTCATCTGTCCACTAAAGGGCTTGGATGACACTGAAAGGCTTAGTCCCTTCTAACTTCGACTTCTTTGGCATAATTTTAGGTCTGTGACCTATGGAAATAATTGTGTTATGAGGAGTTTGATGGCGATTCATTTCATTTGTTATAAATCAAATGCAGAATGAATAAACAAGTTATGTAGGGTTCCCAGAAGAGACTGGAAAACATTGCTTTCCTGTAACTGTGCTTTTTATAATTGCAGGTTGCACAAATTTCCATATTATTTCAGTTGCAGAAGGTCTGTTCAACATTGATTTAGAGCATTCACATTACATTAAATATGTATGTTCTATGAAATGACATTATGTGTACATATAATTAAAGATTCTGGTGTGTGTTTTTGGATAAAATGTTGTTGCTGCAATTAAAAAAAAAAAAAAAGGAAAGAAAGAAAGGGGAAAAAGGCTGAATCCCAAACCAAACAAAACCTCAAACACCAAAAACTGCATAAATCAGAGCTTAAAATCTGACTGGTAACAGCAGGACTAGATCTATGAGTATAAACTGAAGGAGGTGTGGTTTCCAAACCTACTCAATCCGCTTGTATACACAAAGCTTGAATTTATTGGGCTTTGCAGCAGTGACCATTTGCTTCTATGGCTCAACTTTTGTTTCCTTGAGGGTTTCCCAATCTGTCTCCTTGAGCAAACTGCACGAGATGTGAGTTTTTGGTCCAAGCCATTTGCATTCCTTTTAGTCTTTCTCCTTTTAAGGTAAAATGGGTTTTAATTCATGTTAACGCCAATGAAATTTGGCATGTTCTTGTTCTAAGGCACAGTTTCTTTCCATATTGCTTTTGTAGGGTGCATGCATGCATGCATGTGTGCTCAGTCATGTCTGACTCTTTATGACCCCATGGTCTATAGCCCAGTAGGCCTTTCTGTCCATGGGATTTCCCAGGCAAGACTACTGGAGTGGGGCTACCATTTCCTACTCCAGGGGATCTTCCTGACACAGGGATCAAATCTTTGTCTCCTGTGTTTCCTGCACTGGCAGGCAGATTCTCTATATATTTGAAAGCCAGAAGAATCAGGCTTAAAGACTTTGAAAAGTCATCTGAGCCACATTCCTGCTTTTACACACATATCTCCAGAACAGAGAAATTAGCTTCTCAAAGCTGTACCCCACTGACTCTGCTGAAAAAAGCCAAGCTTCATTTGAACAAATCATTTTAAAGGATGTCAGTATCTACTTATTCCTGGCACCTAAATGATGGTCAGAAATACTGGACCATATGGAATGACAGGTCTGGATTAGGAAGCAAAGGAGAAACACACTCTTCCATGTCTGCCACTTTGACCCATGCCACACATGTGAGACTTATGCTAAGTGACTCACATCTTCTGATCCGCTTGGTTTCCCAGAGAAAATCTGTACATTTGGTGAATGTTAACATGATGCTGCACATACTTGGTAGTTCAAAGATGTCAGCTGCATATACTGTGCTTATACTCTAAGTCACAGTTCTTGGAAGGGCCATGCTTGCAGCTATTGGATAAAAATGACAATTCTTCCTACATAGTATTTTTGGGTAGTATGCTGAAGTACTTTTTATTTTTTTAATATGTTTTAGGCTATCTTGTTGTGGATTCTGCTGTGTATTCTGTCACTTCAGTCATGTCTGACTCTGCAACCCTGTGGACTGTAGCCCACCAGGCTTCTCTGTCCATGGGATTCTCCAGGCAAGAATACTGGAGTGGGTTGCCATGCCTTTCTCCAGAGGATTCTGCTACTTCAGACCTATTAGAATCCAGAGTCAAACTAATGCTGATTTTCAGCTATGCTTTCATTTAGGGTTACAAGCAGAAAATTAAAGACCTTGGCTTCTCTCCTTCCTATCTGGATTCAGATTCCTGTCTGAATCCAACTCTTCTCCAAACATTTGCATCAGAAAAAAATTACAGTCTCTAAAATAAAAGGCATGTATGATAAAAGAGTATATGAAAAAATGCAAGTCTTTTAGCCTGCCTTTTATTGAACCTTTTATATATGTATTAAGAATGTCCATTAACATCGGAAAAAATTCAAACTATGTACTGGTTTTGTAGATAAATGTTACCTGTTTTATCTTTCAGTCTCATTTAAAAAAAAATTAGTTAAATAATCTGCGCTTGTCACTGTGACTAAAATTTGAAGCTATATATATATATATATATATATATGGAGGAGGAAGTGGCAACCCTGTATGGCAACCCACTCCAGTATTCTTGCCTTGGGAATCCCATGGACTGAGGAAACCGGCTGACTATAGTCCATAGGGTCACAAAGAGTTGGACATGACTAAAGTGACAGCACTCATGCACACATGTGTGCATGCACACACACACACCCATATATATATACACACATGTATGTATGCATGTATACACACACAAATATACACATTGTCTCCATAGGACAGGAGATCAATGATATTAGAACATCTAACCTACTGTACTCTGAGTTGAAGAACTTTGAACTATTGACTCTGTTTGGTCTGAAGGCAAAGAAGTAGTTTAGCTCTAAGCAGGCACCATTTTTTAAAACCCAAATCACTTTTTCTCTTTGAGATATTGTTTCTTATATATTTCCATGTCTAAATGTCTCTAATTTTTTCAAAACAGTGAAATTGTCAGCTTTTCTGTAAATCAGTTTGGCTGATATTGACAGACTGAAACAATCTTCCTAAAGACTCCTATAATAATTTATCTATCTGTATTCTTTTTATATTACCTCTTGCTTTTGGTTTTGTTTTTGTCTCTGTGTATTTACACAAAAAGTTCTTTGAAATCATCATCATCATCATCCTTATTCATCTCATCAGTTTTAACATTTTAAACAATGCCTGGCACAATATGTACATTTTCGACACAGGAAAGGAAGAGATATAGCACTGTTTATCTGTGTTATAGTGTGACAGTACCTCTATTGCACTTCTTAACATTGTTTCCACCCTAAAAAAGGAGAAACAGTTTGTTATTTAGGATGTAGCATCCTGCTCCAACCTCAAATTCTGAATTTAAATAAAAATCTGGCTTCTTTGGAGTCAAGAATTACTTTGTTTCATTCTCTGTCTTCTTCAGAGTTTTGAGTTACTGTGAAAATTCCCTGGGATCCTATCAGATGTGCAGTGACAGCAAGTGCTTATAAACTGGCCACTACAGATATTTCTAGGAATTAAGTCCATAGTCTCCTGAGCTATGTCAAGTAACACAGGATCATCCACAGGCCACATGATGAGATTATAACCAGGATTTCCACTTAACAACAGCCCCAACAAACCAACATTGTCCAGAATACACATATGGTTAAGAAGACAAATGGCTGCCTTTGTTTCTCACAGAAGTCTTCCTGCGTGATCCATAATCTTATCAAGGCTCTCTGAGTGAACAGTCACCAGGCTCTCAAAATCAAAAGTTTATTTTATTTTTTGTAATTCCTTAGGTTAGAGAAGAACATTAGCAGATACCGACTTTATCAAAATATAAAGCAAATATACATACAGTTATCAGCCACTTGAAATTTGGTTCTAAGCTATCATAGTTCTCATTTGAATTTTGAAAGCCTCATTGCTTAAAAATTGTCAGTATGGATCTAAGATAACAAATAAAATCTAAATGTGATAAAGGAAAAGATTAATCATTTGATTAAATTTCTGAAGTCTTTAACTCATAAGAACATGACAAGGTACATATCATACTAGGTTAAATTATTTGCTACATATAATTGATACAGTCATATAATCTTACATATAAAGTGTACAATTCAATAAAAGTAAAGATTTTAAAACTGATTAAATATCAATAGGCAATTCATTGTAAGACTACAAATAGGCAATACATTGAAAAGGCAACCCATTTGAAAAGGCAACCCATTTCTGTTTAAATAAATTGACTTTTTAAAAAAGCTTCTTTTCAACTATCAAGTGAAAAATATCATAAAGTTTGAAAATATCTGGAGCTAATATGGTTGTAATCACTTTATAATGATAATAAATCCTAAAATTGAATCTACATGTCCTTTGACTCAGCCTTCCTACTTATACCTATGGCTGATTCATGTTGATGTTTGGCAGAAACCAACACAATTCTGTAAAGCATTTGTCCTTCAATTTAAAAATGATTAATTAAAAAATATACCCACAATACAAGCACACGTATGAAAACTATTGTAGTATAATGTGTAACAATACAAATTTTTGATGAACCAAAGTGATAAATTAAAAGTGAAAGTCGCTCAGTTGTGTTTGACTCTTTGCAACCCCTTGGACTATTCAGTCCATGGAATTCTCTAGGCCAGAATACTGGAGTGGATAGCCTTTCCCTTCTCTAGCAGATCTTCCCAACCTAGGAATCAAACTGGAGTATCCTCCATTGCAGGCACATTCTTTACAAACTGAACTATCAGTGAAGCACTCCCTGTGAAGTGTCCATCAATGGGGAGAATTAAAATAATTCATTAGATATTCATATGATGCATGGATATGATATCTAAATAATGTGAATATTGTAATTTTATCTTAAAGATTAAGCTAGATAACTTGAATTTTTAATACATAAAGTATGTTGAAGAGCAATATAGATAGTATAATTTCATTTTCTATAAAAATCAGGAAACTATTAATGTACACATACAAATAAAAATTAAAGGGGATATGTACAAACCTTCTTGAAAAGGAACCTTTTCATGAAGTAGAATTATTGAACACATTCAATATCTACAATATATTTGTCTATTGTTTGAATTTTGCACACATTTGTATTATTTGTTTTAGTCTGAAAACGATATATGTATTTGTTCAAAGAATTTAAATAACATCTAGCAAAGTTCTGTGAACATTAAAATTGGTACAAATTATAAGAAATATATTTTAAAATGAACCTTTTATATGATCATTTGATGAAATATTTAGTAGTTTAACTCATATATTTTAGGACAGTAATCTGTGGCAAGATACTCAATACTATTAAAGAATTAATAGAATGCTTACTGTTTAAGATTTTTAACATTTAATACCTTTTTTAAAAGTCAGTAAGGTATAGTTAAACTCTCTTCTTATAAAATTAAGATTATTTCTCCTACTAAGTGTAAACTTAGAAATATGCTGTGTTCTATGATAAAATCTAAAGTACTCAGAAAACTGATTGAAATATTTTTTAAAAACTCTAAGAAAAGACCAATGTTATGCTTCAAATCTTTCATAATGATTACTCTCTTGATTCACTGTATTTTAGTCACAATGTACACCAATATTAAGAAAAAAAACAAAACTTAAAATGTACAGATGCTTTTGAAAAATCAAGTTTTAGGAGTCTTATTTCACTCTCCCTAAAACTGTATTGCCTTCAGTGGCTGATGACTTTTAAGTTGACTTTTAAGTTGGCAGAGGTTATCATCATTCTTAAGGAAGGCATAGATACATTGTACAATCAATATTCTCTTTGGAATTAGTCTATGAGTAGAACAGTATTCTACCTTTTTTTAGGCCAGACTTTAAATAAATTAGACTTCCCTGGTGGCTAAGAGGGTAAAAGCATCTGCCTACAATGTGGGAGACCCAGGTTCAATCCCTGGGATGGGAATATCTGGAGAAGGAAATGGCACCCCATTCCAGTATTCTTGCCTGGAAAATCCCATGGAGGGAGAAGCCTGGTAGGCTACAGTCCATGGGGTTGCAAAGAGTCAGACACAACTGAGCAACTTCACTTTCACTTTAAATAAATTAAAAAAGAGATGTTTTGACCAGTCTTTTGCCTCAACGGGATTTTATAAGCCTCAAAAATATATTTAAATACATGTAAAATGAAATATAATACTCAGACTTTAATATAACTTCAAAAGCTTACCAAAATAATGATATTTTAATGACAATAGGTATGCCAAATATTATAATGCTTTTATAGTCCATGGGGGAAAATACCTTCATATATTTAATACTTTTTAACCACAAGATAACAGGTGATTTTCACTTAAATGCTGTCTCTGAGATAATAAAATTATAAAACAGAATGCAATCTCTATTGGGTAGCATTATCCTTTACTCAATCATTAAACAATGAGAAATATTGGGCTGTTTTTGTTATGGATGAAGAAAATGCTTTTGGAAGCAGATAAACATTTGTCCCCGCTGGAAGCTCCTTCAGTGGTAATGCATCATTATGCCTGACCAGCCCTAGAAACCTTGGAAAGACAAAATATGTACATATTGGTTGTTAAGCATATGTGATATGTTTTGCTTTGTCACTTGGCAACCAGAAGATTTTTGAACTTTGCCAAAATTCAAACTTTTGAAACTCTTAAGCTGCTTAATTTTTATATTCATAGAATGTAACTCAAGGTAGAGTTTTTGTTTGGAAAACAAATTAACTTCTTGAGTTGTGATAGATTTTGTTTAACTTAGTTTTGTTGAACTTAATTGTTAGGCGCGACAACTTCAATTCCAATGCTAGTTATTTAGACCTACATGAATGGTTGATGAATTTTAAAAGTCACATCAATTTCATGTCTTTATCATGACTTGATGTAGCCATGAAAGTGAAGTAACCACAGACCTGGAATCAGAAGATGCGTGTTCTAATCTCGCTTAGCTCTATTATTTAAACCAGCTTTAAGACTTCAGAAAATCACGTAATCCCTCTGGTCCCAGTGTCTTAATTTGTAAATTAAGAAGATTCAATGAAATGTTCAAAGAATCTTAAAAAGTGTTTGAGGTATATATTCCTTCTTTTGAATGGGAGGAATGTAAAAGATTTCAGTCTAGTGACAGGTGACCACATAAGCCTCTCATCTTTACTCAGTCAGTTCTTGACCCCACATCCCATCACCTAAACCTCCAGAATGCTCTGATATATACCTTGTAATTCTAGAATATAAATCCTATGAAAAAGACAATAGAAGTGTCACAAACTTTTTTGAAGTATTTCTATGTTCATTATTATTGTTCACCATCAAAGATATTGAGCCATTTTTTTTTAATTTCTTTTAAAATTTGTCCACTCTTTCCCCTTATTCCATTTCCAAAATGTGCCAGGGGTAAACCATGCTACAATATTCCAATTTAATTTGGTTACCTGAATTTTTCATAAACAATGGACCCTCCTGAAGGAACTAAACTATGGAACCAAGTGACTGTAATTGACAAAATTTCTATAAATATCAACTTTATAAGGCATCTATATTGCATCTTCAAATAGTACCTCATATAAGGATGGATATTTTCACTGTCTTTAACATCCAGGTTAGTGATGTTATATCAATGACTGTGACATTCAAAGGATATGGGGCCCAGAAGCAAATAATTGTCACTGGAGACCATCGGCCTATGGCAAAATAGACATCAGAGTGCTACATAATTTGTGTTTGTTCTGAGAAAGACTATTCAGAATTTTATTATCCTAATGATAAAAAAAATCGTTCTTGCTACTTGTTCCAGTAAAAGCGAAAAATATTCTTAAATGCTAAAACAATAGTAGCTCCTTTGGCGAGTGATGCGCCATTTAGTAATAACGCAGCACATTTGAACAGATCTGTAGTTTTTCAAAGACAAACATCAAATAGAAAGAAAAAGGTTATGTCACCTTCACCCTCACAGTACTGTCATTTATATGCTATCAGCTCATTAAATTCACATTAGGATACTCCATGGGACTTGAGTTGCTATTAGTGCACCTAAAATGGCATAACAAAATCTCAGTTCACTTTAAGAGAGATGGCATTGCGACATTTTGTATTTCATCACTGAATTATTACAGTCTCAGATGCATTCTGCTGTGATGGTAATGGAAGGAGGAGTGCAAGAGAGGAAAGCTGTCCATTTGTTGTTCCCCAGGGAGAGAAAAAGCAAAGTTTGATTAAAAAAAATTTAAGGAAGTGAAAGTAAAGCATTAACAATTTAACCCCTGTATCTAGGCTGAAAATACACAAGGAAAGGCAAATGTTACATTTTGAGAGAGGCCCTAGGGAAATTAGGGTAAAGCAAAAGTAGAGGATGCCACAAGATTTTGGTTGGTTAGTTGGTTATGGTGACAGGTGGATGACCTTCAGATTCTGTGCTACCTTTATAAAGTTCTTCCTGGTAGCACAGCACTGTCCTTTTCTATTATATGCTCACTGATTCTATCTTTGTGAAAAAAATATAGGTAGTCAAAGGTAAATGATCCTGTGACAAATATTGTGAATATTGATAGTTTTCTCCATGATAACAGAAGACTTTTATGTTGACAGAAGCTATTGTCTCCTATTCTGACTTCCATGTTCCCATGCAAGATTTCGTGAGGCAATTTTAGCAGCATTTGCAATGATCAGATGGTGAATTTGTCAAGAAAAAAAGTCACCAGTGGAAGAAGCCTGGCTTAGCCGTGATTTACATATGAAACCAAGATTAGCGTTGCTTCCAAAAACCAGTACACTTAGGGGAATTTTGCAAATATTCAACCAAAAGAAATAAGCAGAGTATGTGTCTGGTATAAAATGTTCATATAATGAAAAAGAGATATAGACATATTTATTGAGACAAAATTTGGTAATAGCACAGCACACTCTCTTACAAAGATGATTTCTTAGTCACTTATATCACTACTTGCACAATATTTTAAATTGTAGTTGTGCAGGCATTTGAGGCTTCATGACCCTTTCTTCTTCATCACTTGTTATGCAAAGTAAAATATGTACTGAATATGAGGAAAAATGAATACTGGTTGCTTGATAGGAAACATGGGTTGTAGTTAGAACTCTGTTGCTGAGTGTGTGATTGGTAACTCCAATCGCTTGAATACAGGTTTTCTCATCTAAAAGAATGAAAGTGTTTAATTAGAATATTATTTAAGATTCCCTATAATTCTCACAGAGAAGGCAATGGCACCCCATTCCAGTACTCTTTGCCTGGAAAATCCCATGGATGGAGGAGCCTGGAAGGCTGCAGTCCATGGGGTCGCTAAGAGTCGAACACGACTAAGCGACTTCACTTTCACTTTTCACTTTCATGCATTGGAGAAGGAATTGGCAACCCATTCCAGTGTTCTTGCCTGGAGAGTCCCAGGGATGGGGGAGCCTGGTGGGCTGCCGTCTATGGGGTCGCACAGAGTCGGACACGACTGAAGCGACTTAGCAGCAGCAATAATTCTCAACATGTGTGTTATAGAACAGAGCAGAGTGTTAGAAAAAGAGACCCAACAGGAGTCTGGGGTATTGGTCCTTGAAAACTGAAGTGAAAGTGTTAATCACTCAGTCGTGTCTGACTCTTTGTGGCCCCATGGACTGTAGCCCGCCAGGCTTCTCTGTATAGCGGATTTCCCAGGCAAGAATACTGGAATGGGTAGCCATTCTCTTCTCCAGAGGATCTTCCCAACCTAGGGATTGAATTCATGTCTCCCATTTTATGGGCAGATTCTTTACTGTCTGAGCCATGAGAGAGCCTGTTAGCAACCTGAGATCTAAATTACTCAAGTCATTTATTTAGTCCAGGCCTTTGTTTACCTTTTCATAAAATAAATGAAAAATACTTTCTGGTCTTGGAAACATCCTGAGATCTAAATTCTTTATTGTTGTTGTTGTTGTTTTTTTAATTCTCCAATCCCTTTCCAGCTCTATCACAGTTTTACCTTGTGATATTAAACAAAGTATTAAAGCATATGGGCTTCCCTTGTGGCTTCCCAGTATACTGCTGAGAGTTTAGAAAATGTTGCTTGATTCCAAATGAACAGTTGCAACCCTCAACTAGCTGCAAACTTGTAAGGCATCTAGGTTTATCTCTGCCTCTTTAATACCACAGTCTTCCAAAACTTTTCAAACTCTTAACCTCAGTTCAATTCAATCATTAGGTTATCTGCCTAACAGACACAGCTATCCGAGTTCATAACCATCCTAATAAGATAAGGAAAATGAGATCCACACAGGATAGATGACTTGTCCAAGGCCACATAGCAGAGAACTAGGATCAGGGTAGACTCAAGTCTGGTGACTTTCAGCACGATGCTTGCCCAGCCAGTGTCCTACTGAATTAGGTTTCTCACCTAGTGTTTTTTTATCAGCTTTCACAAGGCCACAGCAGGGCAAATTCTTTGAGGGAGTTTTGTATTCACTACAAAGTAAGTTGTTATTATAAAATGATAGGACTTTAAGATGTGAAGAATCAACTAGCAATGAGAGAGAATTTTTCAAAGGAAGCCAATTCATTTCTGGAATCCTCTGAAATGAGTGAGCAATAGATAGTTGTTTGCTCAACCTGAGAGGGTGTTCTGATCCATATTTAATGCAGGCAATGTATATTCAATATTGCACTCTAACTTCTCTTTTTCTTTATATCCCCCAAGCCAACTGCAAAGCCTGGGCATAAAGTAGAGACCTTATAAGCATGTTCTGTATTGAATCATTAAATATGATCCTTTCAGAATGAGGCCAGTGTCTGCAATTGTGGTCCCCTCAGGTGTGTGTGTGTGTGTTTTAAGAAAAAAAATGTGTGTGTGTGGGGGTGTATGTGTGTAAAATCTCTTCATCAAGCAATGACAGAGTTTAGTTATGTAGCCAACACATTGATGTGATGCTCTTTAAATAGAAACTGTCCTAAAATATATGAATATGGTCATTACATGTCAGCTCATGAGTTGAAGCTGACATCATTCAACACAAAACAAATGAGATTAGCCATTTGTAGAAGTAACCCTCCCTAAGAGACTAAGAGACTATTTTACATGTCTTGATGATGAGATAAATAGGTCTCCTAAAATTGAGCAGGGAGCCTACGGAACTTTCCCAAAACCCAATGGAGACACATTAATCTGAAATGTAAGTAATGAAAGATAGGCTAGAAAGTAATTAATTGTGTGAAATACCCATCATAAAGAAATATTAAAATGGACTATTTTGTTAACTAATCAGGAATATTATTTTACTCTGTGGGTTTATTTTTTTTAATACAAACTAAAATCTGTCAGTGCTTACTCAGAAAAGACTCAGAAGGAAGGTAGCTGTGTTGGTGATGTTGTTCTTAACTTCTTGTCAGGTATAAACCTAAAAGGCAGAAGGATGCAGCTCTGCCACTAATTGAATGTAATATTTCCCAATTTGAGACAGTTCTTTTTATTTTGATTCTTGACTCACCATAAAAATCCTGCTCTTATTTTGATCTCCTAAGAAGACTCCCCTTGCCTCTGCCCGCACTGGGAAGGTGCATGTTCTTGCCAGCTGAAGCAAGTGCTCTTTTTTGTGATACAGTGCACTGTTCTGTTTAAGTGAATAAATTGGCATTTTGGTTCATAAATCTGTTTCCTGTAAGCTGATTTAATATTAATCAGAGTCTGACCATCCCTGGGAAAACTGATAAAATAGTACTCCTGACTAGGCGAAGCCAAGGCCCACACCCGAGTCTGAAGTAACAACAGCAAACATTATTTGTCACAAGTTTCTACCGGAAGCAGCATTTCAGTCAGTCTCTGTCTTCAGTCTTGCTAATTAGAAGTGAGATAAGTTCTTAGGATGAAGACTCCCAAGATGAACAGGACTAGAAATATATTCATCTCTCAGAGATTCACAATGTATTTTATATCACGTGTGCATACTCAGTCACTAAGCCATGTCTGGCTCTTTGCAACCCCATGGACCATATCCCACCAGGCTCTTCTGTCCATGGAATTTTCCAAGCAAGAATATTGGAGTGGGTTGTCATTTCCTATTCCAGGGGCTCCTCCTGACCCAGGGATCAAACCTGCATTTACTGCATTGTCAAGTGGATTCTTTACCACTGTGCCACCTGGGAAGCCCATTTTGCATCATAATGGATTGTAAAAGATACATCTGATTAATATTGTGCAAACCAACATTTCTCAATACCCCAGCATTTTTATGTGACATATATTAAGCTTTTTGGGAATGCACTGTGGAGACTCTGGGGGATATGATAGCCCTAGGGATCCTGAAGAACACTTGGGAGCAGAGCTTCTCATCTGGGATTTCTATTTCATTTGCACCTAGATAATAAGGAAAATTTTTCACTATATTTATCCCAATAAGAATAATGTCTGGAAATGTTAAATTAGTTTCAAGTGGAACCTGCATTGATTTGCTTCACAATAGCACTAGGAAGGGACTTGACATTCTTCTGTTTACCTTTCTTTCTCAACAAAGAACCGACAATGTATATTTAGGGTTCAGTTCAGTCGCTCAGTTGTGTCTGACTCTTTGTGACCCCATGAATCGCAGCACACCAGGCCTCCCTGTCCATCACCATCTCCTGGAGTTCACTCAAACTCACCTCCATCGAGTCGGTGATGCCATCCAGCCATCTCATCCTCTGTCGTCCCCTTCTCCTCCTTCCCCCAATCCCTCTAGTTGTAAAATATTATTTAGAATGGTTCGGCTACTGATCTTTATTAGAGTAAAAAATATACAAAATCACGGGACTTCTCTGGTAGTCCAGTGACTGGGACTTTGTCTTCCAATGCAGCAAATGTGTGTTAGACTCCTGATTGGGGAACTGAGATCCCACATGTAACAAATTCAAAAAAAGACTTTAAAAATGGTCCACATTAAAAAATATAAAAAAGAAAAAAAACAAAATCAGTCCTCTAATACTGTGCTGGACTTCAAGGGGCACCCAAGAAACATCAGCCCTCCTCCCTATCAGAGTTCTGAAAAACAATAAGGAACTAAAATAAAAGAATGGCAGGTGAAATCCACTTATTACCTTATTTACTGATGGAGGCCAGGTGGGAGGGCTTGATTAGATTGACAGCCACTTGCACCTGCCCAGTGAATCTTTGAACTTAGATTGAATTATTTACTTGCACTCAGCAGATTGGACTGGACAGGTGGAGAAAAGGCCACCACTGATAGAGTAGAAAGACTGTGTTCTCCCTGTGGGGAGACAGGGTTGGAGCTGTCTTGAAAACACCTACTTATTTCTCAAGTGCCACCATCCAGGGTGAGTGAGCAAGGCGATGTAGAGAAAGTCTTCCTCTAGGTGGAGAAAAAATCGGAAACAGAATAAATTCTTTCTAATATATTGTTTCTAGTGGTCAGAAAACTGAGATATAAGACCTAAAGTGTGAGTGAGTGAAAGTCGCTCAGTCGTGTCTGACTCTTTGTGACCCCATGGACTATCCAGGCCATGGAATTCTCCAGGCCAGAACTCTGGAGTGGGTAGCTGTTCCCTTCTCCAAGGGATCGTCCCAGCTCCGCAATAGAACCCAGGTCTCCTGCATTGCAGGCGAATTCTTTACTAGCTGAGCCACCAGAGAAGCCCATAATACCTAAAGTAAACGTTTAAAGGAGAAAAGAAAAAAACAAGCAAACTAGGATTTAAGTGTGGTGCTATACTTCTAAAAGACATAGCTGGCACAAATTAGTTACCTGGACAAGAAAATTGTGTAAATGTGCCCATGGCCGGACAAGAGGAAAAAAGACAAAAATAGGATGAGATAAGAACTTCCATGGAAAGAGAAATTTAAAGGGATTCTTCTCCTTTCCTACCAGTAATGCACTGAATCAGAAGCGATGACTTTTAAGTGGTGTGTTTTCCTAGGATTTATATACCATTCTTTTGTCTTGGTTTGTTTTCAGCACATTTACTCTGTTTTCACATCATTCAAAGAATCATTGGTGTGCAAATTAGGGATTGTAAAAATCTGAATATTAAATGTTTCAGCTTAGACTATTGGGTTTTCTGAAATTAACTGAAGTGTCACCTTAAATGGCAGTCAGATGAATGATTTTAAAAAGTGGTCACAGATTTATTTACAAGTCATTTCATTAATAGTAACAAATTTCCCTTCTTTGTGTACAGTGCATATTTTTCAGTCTTATGCATCTCCATATGCTCAGTAACCATTTATTATGTCCCTGATTATAACATGCCCTGTATTATAATCTAAAATTCAAAATTAAATATTACATAGTTTTGCACCCCACTCCAGTACTTTTGCCTAGAAAATCCCATGGATGGAGGAGCCTGGTAGGCTGCAGTCCATGGGGTCGCTAAGAGTCAGACACGACTGAGCGACTTCACTTTCACTTTTCACTTTCATGCACTGGAGAAGGAAATGGCAACCCACTCCAGTGTTCTTGCCTGGAGAATCCCAGGGACAGGATGCCTGGTGGGCTGCCATCTATGGGATCGCACAGAGTCGGACACGACTGAAGCGACTTAGCAGCAGCAGTTTTTGTCTTTGAATTTTTTTGATTCTCCCAGGAAAAGAAGAAATCACTGATAATCACATAGTATGAGAAATTCCTAGGTAGTGCCATCTACAGGATGCTGTGGGAGACATAGCATCAACTTTGACTGACATCAATAAAACTGGTCAAATTGTGCTTGAGCTCAGGCTTTCCTTTGTGGGTGTGGTTTTTTCTAACTTTCATTTTAGTGTCATTTCAAGCAGGTTGGTTGTGAATCATTCAGCAGTAAATTGAAATAATGGCTCGTTATATTAATATCTGTTTCCAAAAAACAGAGATATTCTCTTTCATTAGAACACTGCTATGATCAACACTAGGAAACTGAACACTGAGACATTTATAGAGAACTATTACCTAATCCACTATGCAGATTCAGATTTTGCTGATAGTTCTAATAATTTGATGTGTTTATTTCCTCTTCAGTCCAAGATCTATTCTGAAATCGCTTGCTGTAATTAGTTGTCATGTCTCTTGGGCTCCTTCTTTTCAGTCTCTAGCTTGACCTTGATATTTTAGAGAGATACGAGACAGTTATTTTGTAACTCATTTTGGGTCTGTTTGATGCTTGCAATTTAGATCATGATTCTGTCAGGATTACCAAAGGAGTTATGAGATGCCCTTCACTCCTTTGGTAGTCTGTGATGTCTACTTTGCTCTACTATTTGATCATTAGGTTAACGAGCTCTTCACTAGGTCACTACCTTGTGAAGCTACTCTTTTTTCTCATTGCAAGCAAGAAATATTAAAGCTTACACTTCCCTGGTGGCTCAGATGGTAAAGCTTCTGTCTACAATGCTGGAGACCTGGGTTCGATCCCTGGGTTGGGAAGATCCCTTGGAGAAGGAAATGGCAATCCACTCTAGTACTATTGCCTGGAAAATCCCATGGACAGAGGACCCTGGTAGGCTACAGTCCATGGGGTCGCAAAGAGTCGGACATGACTGAGCGACTTCACATACATTCATTCATTCAATGATTGTAGCAGGAGAAATTTGGGCAGTTAAAAACATTTCATTTTACAAATATTTCTCCATTTTTTGCGTGTGATAAATAAACCTGCTGTGGAGAGTGCTAGAGTAATTTTCTGTTTCTACTGCATCATCAGGGAAAGTCTCACTGATAAAGTGATTTAAATTAGAAGAAAATAAATGTCCTTCATGTGGAAATCAATTTGAGTCAGAAAAGTTTTTCTTGTATAAGTTAGAATGTATAAATTAGAGTACTGAATTGAAAATGGGTTAAATAATGGAGGCTTTATTATCTATTGTAAGAGGTCTAGAGGGCTTCCCAGGTGGTGCCAGTGGTAAAGAACCCACCTGCCAGTGCAGGAGATATAAGAGATACTAGTTTGATCCCTGAGGTTGGGAAAATCCCCTGGAAGAGGGCATGACAAACCATTCCAGTATTCTTGTCTAGAGAATCCCATGGAAAGAGGAACTTGGCAGGCTAAAATCCACAGGCTGGCAAAGAGTTGAACAAGACTGAAGCAACTTACCACATACAAACACTAGAGGTCTGGAAGTAGGCTATCCCAGGACTGATCTAATGGCACAATTTTTTCATCAAAGAATGAAGTCTCCATACTTTGGAACCATGATTCTTATGTATTTGCTTTGCCTGAGGTTTGTTTTGTTATCATCATGAGATGTATCACCACCCTGCACCCACCCCACTGACCCTCAACACCTCATTTGGTTATTGAAGAAAGCCAAGTGACTGTTAAGTAGAGGAAACAGTACTGTCTAAAGGAGTTTTTCTAAATGAGAGTAGAAGTATGGAAAGAGATTTTTTTCTACATTCTTCAAGCAATACGCTCATTACAAGAAAGTATTTGCTTTGAGGCCTCCACTTCACACTTTTATGTGAAACTAACCATTATGCCATAAAATATTAATAGAAATGGTGGCTACAGTTTGCTAAATGAAAATGTTCTCATTTGCTTCAAAAATGGATAGCAAGAAGTTCCCTTATTTATCATGTTCTTCACAGATTCATATTAATTACCCCCTTTTGTTACATTATAATCCTATCTGGTTATGTTCTAAAAACTAAGATGTAATTTAAAAAATAAATTTATATGTTTTTAATTGGAGGATAATTGTCTTGCAATATTGTATTGGTTTCTGTCATACATCAACATGAATCAGCCAAAGGTATACATATGTCCCCTCCCATTTGAACCTCCCTCCCACCTCCTACCCTACCCCTCTAGGTTGTCACAGAGCCCCAGGTTTGGGTTCCCCATATCAACAGTCAGAATAGCTATTATCAAAAAATCTACAAACAATAAAGGCTGGAAAGGGTGTGGGGAAAAGGGAACTGTCCTGCATTGTTGGTGAGAATGTGAATTGATATATCCACTATGGAAAACAGTACGGAAATTCCTTTAAAAATCTAGGAATAAAACTACCATACGACCCACAATCCCAACTACTGGGCATATACTCTAAGATGCAATTTTAACTTCATTAATGTATCTTATAAAAATAATGAGGAAAATTAAAGAGAGAAAAAAGAAAATACGCATGATTGTTTTCATCACTATGTTAGACTTGCTTCTTTCACTTACCAATTTTATGTCACCTTTGTCCTCAGCCCACATTTGAGATGGTAAAAGACCCATCCCTTGGCTCTGGAGATGATTCAGATCTTTCTTCTTTGGTGTCCTATGTTCTAAGAACTCTACTATAAAAGCTTGTTACCAGTTTCATAAGGTTTTAAGTTATCCCTGGTATAGGATTCTCCCTTTATGTTATCTTACAAATGACACGAAGTAATATAGTGAACCATTGCATCAAAATTGTAAGTAAAATAATTAGCTATTTGAACTGTGTCCTATAGAGCATTATCTTGAAAAGAAACCAGTAAATGACAACACAACACTTCGAAATTAGTAATTCTATTAGGAATTAAAAAGAAGATGGAAAACTGCCCCAAGCTCAGCTAATCTGATTCTTTTGGCCAAATATTGTGAACTAGGACTAAGAGATTCCAGTTTCAGTCTGGATGGGTCTCTTGAACAGAGAAGATATAAAAACTTGAGATGGTAGTGTAATGTACTTTAACATATACTGAATGCAGAGGAAACTAAGGTACTTTAACATATACTGAATGCAGAGGAAACCATTACAGGTTTCCTGACAGAGACAGAAAGAGAAAGAGAAGACAGGGAAAAGAGAGAGCTTCCCTGGGTCTGATGGCATTTATACAGAATGTAGCACCTGCCTCTAGTATTTCTAGAGAAGTTTCGGTTAATTCTTATCTTTATATTATAAAATTCACATTATACTTACAGATAGCCTCTTGTCTATATTCCCTTTAAAATATCTACTTAAGTTATCTCAGGTTATTGTATGTTACTTGCATTCAATGAGTTTTAACTCATACATGTCTTTCCAAGTTATTTTAGCCTGGACATCCATCTTCTGCCTTTGCAAAATGTGAAAATATTCCTTCAGTAGTTAAGAAAGTATCATATTTTACCTTACCATATGAAATTATTTTGCCCATATGATTTTGAAAAATTAACTTCAACTCTGAAAGATAAAAGTTTAGAAGTTTAGATACTTCTCCCATCTGTTTTTGTTGTTGTTGTTGTTGAAATAAACTTCTCTCATTCTAAAACAAAAATAAATGTTTATTCCAACAACAACAATGAAAAAAGATGGGAGAAGCATTTACTCATTAAATCTGTATAAAAGGCCTACAATCTCTAGAACATATCATAAATCTCTGTGGAATAGAAAATTTTATGAAATTTAAAAAGCACTGTGTCTAACCCACAAGGGGGCTATTCCACACATAGCTGACTGAGAGGTGACCAAATTTCAATATGGCAAATACTTTTACTTAAAAAACAGAATGGGGATCCTAGAAGTATCACTTGGGAGAAGTGTGGTAGAATTTAACTATGTGTACAACATTCAAATTCAAGTCAGATGGGATAACTCAGAAGTTTGGTTATTTATTCTGTTTAAAGGCTCTAGCAAATATGTCTAAAAGCAAATGGGGAAAATTAAAATATTTATTATTTTTTCCATTGGAGCTTTCGGTCTCCCGATTGCTTTGTTCCAGGTGGCTTTTTTGAAAAATCCCTCACACATTCATCTTAAATTAGAAAACACATGACAAAAACAGTTTTTATTTTAATGTTTTTTTTTTTTTAATTTAGGAACTAGCAATAATTTTTCAATGACAGACAAAAAATCAAGAAAATTACTTCTCAAATGAAAACTCTTTCTTGTAATACCATAACCATTTGTGGTCACGAACTGGGCTTTTTTCATTAACTTATTTGTGACACTGTCCAGGCTGTTGACCTACAAAAAGTTGTACTAGCTATTTTTTTTAAATGAGCGTTTCATTGATTTAACATGTGTTGGACATTCATGGTTGTATTTATTTTACTTAATTTTAATCCCTTTGAACTTTTGCCCTGAGGTAGTTTTAATGTGATGGCCAAAATCTGAAACATTTAATGAAATAAATAAATTTTTTTAGCAACATAATATTTTCCTGGAAGAATAAACATGTTTCCCAAAATAACTCACTTAATCATAGATATACCTTTTAGGTTGAGATAATCAGAAATAATTTTTAAAAACTTAATGTATAAATGGCAACCCACTCCAGTATTCTTGCCTGGAGAATCCCAGGGACGGGGGAGCCTGGTGGGCTGCCGTCTATGGGGTCGCACAGAGTCGGACACGACTGAAGCGACTTAGCACTAGCACTATAAAGTAGGAACTGGAAATATAATAGTGAACAAGTTAGTTATGATTTTACTCTCACCAACCTTATTTTATAGTGGGGATATGAAGAAAAACTTTCAATAAGCAGTGTACATTGCAAAAATAATAGGGAAATGTTGGTAAAGGGGATATATGTTTACTTAGCAACAAGTGAACTCTATGATGTAGTTCTTACTTTCCCCTCCAGTCACATAGTGCTCACTCATGATTCTTGGAAATAAACAATTCTCCTCCCCTAACCATACTCAATTATTGCATCAAAAATATTGGGTTAGTCATAAAGTTCTTTTGGGTTTTTCCGTAAGATAGAATAGAAAAATCAAACGAACTTTATGGCCAACCCAATTATTTAATTCTTTTAAAACTACACACGGATTATTTCTTATACCTGGAATGTCCATATTTCCAAATCTCATTCGCCATGTAAGACTCAGGTTTTCTTCTACTTCCAGTCATGATATTGGCCCTGGACTTTTCCTCCAACCAAAATATACAAGGCAGCTGTTTTAGACATGGGGCAATAGGTAAAATGTATCCTGAAGAGAAGAGAAATATGTTGAGCCCCAAGATCTCTCCAAATTTCAGATTGGTGGCAGGGGGAGAGATCAAAGTTCAAGGCTGCAAAGAAGGGGCTGACAACTGAGGGGGCAGAAGCCTTGAGAAAAGAGGCTAAAGGAAAATGACCTCAGATGGAAAGTTAGAGACAAAAGTGATAAGGAGCATCAATTAAAATGAACAGTAGAGGAAGATGGCAGAGGAATAGGATGGGGAGACCACGTTCTCCCACACAAATTCATTTAAAGATCATTTGAACGCCAAGCAAATACCACAAAACAACTTTTGAATGTTGGTGGAGGACACCAGGCACCCAGAAAGGCAGCCCATTGTCTTTGAAAGGCGGTAGGACAAAAGATAAAAGATAAAAAGAGACAAAAGAGTTAGGGAGGGAGACCCATCCCAGGGAGGGAGTCTTAAAAGAGGAAAAGTTTCCAAACACCAGGAAACCCTCTCACCGGTGGGTCTGTGGGGAGTTTTGGAATTTCAGAGAGCAACATAACCAGGAGGAAAAATAAATAAATAAAACCCACAGATTACTCTCCTAACTGCAGCTCCCAGTGGAGTAGTAGCCCAGGCACTCGTGTCCACCACCAGCAAGCGGGAGCTGAACAGGGAGGCACGGGCTACATTGCTTAGGGTAAGGTCCGGGCCTGAATACCCTGAGGGCAATCTGAGAGAGCTAACGTGAGATAGCTACCCAAACTGTGGGATAGCCAGAGAGGGGGAAAAAAAAAACAGAGGAAAAAGAGAGAGAACTTTCCCACGGAAAGCTCTAACCTAAGGCACTGCTGGGTCCGCTCACAGAACAAAGGACTGAGCGAATACCACAGGAAAGTTAGCTGGCTGTGGACTGGCCCATCCCCTGCTGGAGGCAGGGAGGAGGCGGGTGATAGCCAGAGCTGGAAGGAAAGGGGCAACCTTGACCCCAGAGATGGCATCCCCTACCAAAGTGCGAGCAGGCTGGCTCCTAGTTGCTAACCAAGTCTTCCTGGGATCCTGGACGGTTGACATCCATCAAGAGGGTCGCAGCCAGAGATCAGCTCCCCAGAAGAGACACATGACACACCTGAGACGGTGCTCCTGCTGTGCACCCAGGAAACCAAGTGGCTGAGACCAGGGAGGTGATAAAACGCACCACCCAGCTGGGAAGAGTGCACTCGCCAAGCACCTGGTTGCCTGAGCTGCTTGGACCTGGGAAGGACACAAAACGTAGACCCAACTGAGTCTGTGCCTTTGTGGAGTACCACAGAACCTGCACCTGAGTAGCGTAGATCTGGGAAGTGCACGCAACCCGGGGCCGACCTTAGACAATTCCCTGGCAGAGCAACCTGGAGCCTGAGCAGTGTAGACTGGAAAAGCACACACACCATGAGTGGGGGCAAAGCCAGTGTGGACGAGACACTGCGAGCACTCCACACACATGCCAGTGATATTTGTTTGCAGTGTTCCTCCATCCCCACAGCACAGTTGAACAAGTGAGCCTAAATAAATGACCACCTTCACCCAATGTATCAGGGCGGAAGTTAGATACTGAAGAGACTTGCAAACAGAGGAAGCCAAAATAAACAAAGAAGAGGGAATGGCTTTGGAAGAGACAGGTGCAACAGATTAAAACCCCGTAGTTAGCACTGGCTACATTAGAGAGGCCTATAGACCTATAGATGCTTACTCCTTGGAAGGGAAGTTATGACCAACCTAGATAGCATATTCAAAAGCAGAGACATTACTTTGCCAACAAAGGTCCGTCTAGTCAAGGCTATGGTTTTTCCTGTGGTCATGTATGGATGTGAGAGTTGAACTGTGAAGAAGGCTGAGCGCCGAAGAATTGATGCTTTTGAACTGTGGTGTTGGAGAAGACTCTTGAGAGTCCCTTGGACTGCAAGGAGATCCAACCAGTCCATTCTGAAGGAGATCAGCCCTGGGATTTCTTTGGAGGGAATGATGCTAAAGCTGAAACTCCAGTACTTTGGCCACCTCATGCAAAGAGTTGACTCATTGGAAAAGACTCTGATGCTGGGAGGGACTGGGGGCAGGAGGAAAAGGGGACGACAGAGGATGAGATGGCTGGATGGCATCACTGATTCGATGGATGTGAGTCTGGGTGAACTCCAGGAGTTGGTGATGGACAGGGAGGCCTGGCGTGCTCAATTCATGGGATCGCAAAGAGTCGGACACGACTGAGCGACTGAACTGAACTGACAGACCTTGAGAAGAAGTATAAGGTGGAACAAGGAACTATCTAAAACTGAACTGACCACACACTGCCCTCAACAGCTCCAGAGAAATTCTTAGATATATTTTACTATTATCATTTTTTAATTTTCATTTTTAAAACCTACTCTTACCTTGAAAAAAAAAGACCCTAATTTTAGAGCAAATTCCATTTTCTTTATATATAACTTCTGCCATTTTGTTTTGTTTTTTTAATATTGTATTTTTGAGAGTCTAACCTCTACTCTAGATTTTTAGTCTTTGCTTTTTGATATTTGTTATCAATTCTGTACCTTTAAGAATCCAATCTTCAATACCCATTTTTACCTAGGAGAGTGATAACTGGTTTGATATCTCTTTCCCCGTTTGACTCCCCTTTTTCTCCCCCAGGTTACCTCTATCTCCTCACTCCCCTTTCTCTTCTCTACTTAACTCTGTGAATCTCTTTGGGTGTTCTGGGCTATGGGCTAAGACAAAACTTAGAGAACTGATCACAGGCTAGATTGGTCTCTTTCCTTTTGAATCCCCCTCATCTCCTCCTGGCCACCTCTATCTTCTTCCTCCCTCTTCCTCGTCTTCTCTATGGAACTCCATGAACCTCTCTGAGTGGTCCAGACTGTGGAGAGCAAATAAGGAATTGATTATTGTTTAGAGTGCACTCTCCCCTTTTGAGTCCCCCTCTTCTGCTCCTGGTCATCTCTATCTCCCTCCTCCCTTTTCTCTTCTTCATGTAACTCTGTGAACCTCTCTGGGTGTCCCTCACTGTGGAGAATCTTTTCACCATTAACCTAGATGTTTTATCATTGGAGCTCTATGGAAGGAGAAGTCTTGAGGCAACTATAAGAATAAGATTGAAAGCCAGAGGCAGGAGGCCTAAATCCCAAACTTGAGAATACCAGAAAACTCCTGACTCTAGGGACCATTAATTGACAAAAGCTCATCCAAAAGTTTTCATATCTACATTGAAACCAAGCTCCACCCAAGAGCCAACAAGTTTCAAAGCAAGACATACCAAGCTAATTCTGCAACAATGCAGGAATATAACCCAGAGCATTAAAATACAGGTGGCCAAAAGTCACACCAAACCCATAGACACCTCAGAACTCACTACTGGACACTTCATTGTACTCCAGAGAGAAGAGATCCAGCCCCACCCACCAGAACACCGACACAAGCTTCCCTAACCAGGAAACCTTGACAAGCCACTCATCCCACCCCACCCACAGGGAGGAACCTCCACAATAAAGAGGAACCACAAACTTCCAGCATACAGAAAGGCCACCCCAAACCAGCAACCTAAACAAGGTGAAAAGGCAGAGAAATATTCAGCAGGTAAAGGAACATGATAAAAGCCCACCAATCCAAACAAAAGAGGAGGAAATAAGGAGTCTATCGGAAAAAGAATTCAGAATAATGATAAAAAAAATGATCCAAAATCTTGAAAACAAAATGGAGTTACAGATAAATAGTCTGGAGACAAGGATTGAGAAGATGCAAGAAAAGTTTAACAAGAACCTGCTGCTGCTGCTGCTAAGTCACTTCAGTCGTGTCCGACTCTGTGTGACCCCATAGATGGCAGCCCATTAGGCTCCTCTGTCCGTGGGATTCTCCAGGCAAGAACACTGGAGTGGGTTGCCATTTCCTTCTCCAATGTATGAAGTGAAAAGTGAAATTGAAGTCACTCAGTCGTGTCCAACTCTTAGCAATCCCAAGGACTGGAGCCTACCAGGCTCCTCTGTCCATGGGATTTTCCAGGCAAAAGTACTGGAGCGGGGTGCCATTGCCTTCTCCAACAAGGACCTAGAAGAAATAAAAAAGAGTCAATCAATAATGAATAATGTAATTGAGATCAAAAGCATTCTGGAGAGAATCAACAGTAGAATAACTGAGGCGAAGATAGGATAAGTGAGGTGGAAGATAGAATGGTGGAAATAAATGAAGCAGAGAAGAAAAAAGAAAAAAAGAATTAAAAGAAATGAGGACAACCTCAGAAACCTCTGGGACAATGTTAAATGCCCCAACATTCAAATCATAGGAGTGCCAGAAGAAGAAGACAAAAAGAAAGACCATGAGAAAACACTTGAGGAGATAATAGTTGAAAACTTCCCTGAAATGGGGAAGGAAATAGCCACCCAGTCCAAGAAACCCAGAGATTCCCAAACAGGATAAACCCAAGGGAAAACACCCCAAGACATATATTAATCAAATTAACAAAGATCAAACACAAAGAACAAGGGAAAAACAGCAAGCAGCAAGGGAAAAACAACAAATAACCCACAAGGGAATCCCCTTAAGGATAACAGCTGATCTTTCAATAGAAACTCTTCAGGCCAAAGGGAATGGCAGGACATACTTAAAGTGATGAAAGAGAAAAACCTACAACCCAGATTACTGTACCCAGCAAAGATCTCATTCAAATATGAAGGAGAAATCAAAAGCTTTACAGACAAGCAAAAGCTCAGAGAATTCAGCACCACCAAAACAGCTCTTCAACAAATGCTAAAGGATCTTCTCTAGACAGGAAACACAGAAAAGGTTTATAAATTTGAACGCAAAACAACAAAGTAAATGGCAATGGGATCGTGCTTATCAATAATTACCTTAAATGTAAATGGGTTGAATGCCCCAACCAAAGACAAAGACTGGCTAAATGGATACAAAAACAAAACCCCTATATATGCTGCCTGCAAGAAACCCACCTCAAACCTAGGGACACATACAGACTGAAAGTGAAGGGTTGGAAAAAGATATTTTATGCAAATGGAGACCAAGAGAAAGCAGGAGTAGCAACACTCATATCAGATAAAATAGACTTTGAAATAAAGGGCATGAAAAGAGACAAAGAAGGACACTACATAATGATCAAAGGATCAATCCAAGAAGAAGATACAACAATTATAAATATATATGCACCCAACATAGTAGCAAAGAAATATGTAAGGCAATGCTAACAAATATGAAAGGGGAAATTAACAATAACACAATAATAGTGGGAGACTTTAATGCACCACTCACACCTATGGATAGATCAACTAAACAGAAAATTAGCAAAGATACACAAACTTTAAATGATACAATGGACGAGTTAGACCTAATTGATATCTATAGGACATTTCACACTAAAACAATGAATTTCACCTTTTTTCTCAAGTGCACACAGAACCTGGCCCAGGATAGATCACATCCTGGGCCATAAATCTAGCTGTGGCAAATTCATAAAACTTGTAATCATCTCAAGCATCTTTTCTGATCACAATGAGGTAAGATTAGATCCTTACAAATAACTGTGAAAAGAAGAGAAGTGAAAAGCAAAGGAGAAAAGGAAAGATAAAAGCATCTGAATGCAGAGTTCTAAAGACTAGCAAGGAGAGATAACAAAGCCTTTCTCAGCAATCAGTGCAAAGAAATAGAGGAATACAATAGAATGAGAAAGACTAGAGATCACTTCAAGAAAATGAGAGATAGCAAGGGAACATTCCATGCAAAAATGGGCTCGATAAAGGACAGAAATGGTAAGGATCTAACAGAAGAAGAAGATATTAAGAAGAGATGGAAAGAATGCACAGAAGAACTATACAAAAAGGATCTTCATGACCCAGGTAATCACAATGGTGTGATCACTCACCTAGAGCCAGACATCCTGGAATGTGAAGTCAAGTGGGCCTTAGAAAGCAGCACTATAAACAAAGCTAGTGGGGAGATGGAATTGCCATTGAGCTATTTCAAATCCTGAAAGATGATGCTGTTAAAGTGCTGCACTCAATATGTCAGCAAATTTGGAAAACTAAGCAGGGTTTCAGTGAAAACTGAAAAGGTCAGTTTTCATTCCAATCCCAAAAAAAGGAAATGCCAAAGAATGCTCAAACTACTGCACAATTGCACTTATCTCACACGCTAGTTAAATAATGCTCAAAATTCTCCAAGCCAGGCTTCAGCAATATGTGAACCGTGAAATTCCAGATGTTCAAGCTGGATTTAGAAGAGGCAGAGGAACCAGAGATCAAATTGCCAACATCCGCTGGATCATGGAAAATGCAAGAGAGTTCCAGAAAAACATCTATTTCTGCTTTATTGACTATGCCAAAGCCTTTGACTGTGTGGATCACAATAAACTGTGGAAAATTCTGAAAGAGACAGGAATACCAGACCACCTGACCTGCCTCTTGAGAAATCTGTATGCAGGTCAGGAAGCAACAGTTAGAACTGGACATGGAACAACAGACTGGTTCCAAATAGGAAAAGGAGTACATCAAGGCTGTATATTGTCACCCTGCTTATTTAACTTCTATGCAGAGTACATCATGAGAAACGCTGGGCTGGAAGAAGCACAAGGTGGAATCAAGATTGCCGGGAGAAATATCAATAACCTCAGATATGCAGATGACACCAACCTAATGGCAGAAAGTGAAGAGGAACTAAAAAGCCTCTTGATAAAAGTGAAAGTGGAGAGTGAAAAAGTTGGCTTAAAGCTCAACATTCAGAAAACGAAGATCATGGCATCCAGTCCCCTCACTTCATGGAAATAGATGGGGAAACAGTGGAAACAGTGTCAGACTTTATTTTTTGGAGCTCCAAAATCACTACAGATGGTGACTGCCACCATGAAATTAAAAGACGGTTACTTCTTGGAAGGAAAGTTATGACCAACCTAGATAGCATATTCAAAAGCAGAGACATTACTTTGTCAACAAAGGTCCATCTAGTCAAGGCTATGGTTTTTCCTGTGGTCATGTATGGATGTGAGAGTTGGACTGTGAAGAAAGCTGAGCACCGAAGAATTGATGCTTTTGAACTGTGGTGTTGGAGAAGACTCTTGAGAGTCCCTTGGACTGCAAGGAGATCAAATCAGTCCATTCTAAAGGAGATCAGTCCTGGGTGTTCATTGGAAGGAATGATGCTAAAGCTGAAACTCCAATACTTTGGCCACCTCATGCGAAGAGTTGACTCATTAGAAAAGACTCTGATGCTGGGAACGATCGGGGACAGGAAAAGGGGACGACAGAGGATGAGATGGCTGGATGGCATCACCAACTCGATGGACATGAGTTTGAGTGAACTCTGGGAGTTGGTGATGGACAGGGAGGCCTGGCGTGCTGCAATTCATGGGGTTGCAAAGAGTCGGACATGACTGGGCTACTGAACTGAACTGAACAGAAAAAAAAAAAGAACATTAAAAATACAAACATATGGAGGCTAAAAACACACTTCTGAATAACCAACAAATCACAAGTCAAAAAAGAAATCAAATATGCATAGAAACGAATAAAAATGAAAACCTCCCAAACCTATGGGATTCAGTAAAAGCAGTGCTAAGGGAAAGGTTCATAGCAATACAAGCCTACATCGAGAAACAGGAGAGAAATCAAATAAATAACGTAACTCTATACCTAAAGCAACCAGAAAAGGAAGAAATGAAGAACCCCAGGGTTAGTAGAAGGAAAGAAATTATAAAAATTAGGGCATAAATTAATGCAAAAGAAACAAAAGATACCATGGCAAAAATCAACAAAGCTAAAAGCTGGTGCTTCAAGAAGATAAATAAAATAGACAAACCATTGGCCAGACTCAATAAGAAACAAAGGGAGAAGAATCAAATCAACAAAATTAGAAATGAAAATGGAGAAATCACAACAGACAACACAGAAATACAAAGGATCATAACAGACTACTATCAGCAACTATATGCCAATAATATGGACAACTTGGAAGAAATGGACAAATTCTTAGAAAAGTATAACTTTCCAAAGCTTAACCAGGAAGAAATAGAAAATCTTAACAGACCCATCACAAGCATAGAAATTGAAACCGTATTCACAAATCTTCCAGCAAATAAAAGCCCATGACCAGATGGCTTCAGAGCTGAATTCTATCAAAAATTTAGAGAAGAGCTAACACCTGTCCTACTCAAAGTCTTCCAGAAAATTGCAATGGAAGGTAAACTTCCATACTCATTCTATGAGGCCACAATCACCCTAATACCAAAACTGACAAAGATGCCACAAAAAAAGAAAACTTCAGGCCAATATCACTGATGAACATAGATGCAAAAATCCTTAACAAAATTCTAGCAAACAGAATTCAACAACATATTAAAAAGATCATACATCATGACTAAGTGTGCTTTATCCCAGGGATGCAAGGATTCTTCAATATTTGCAAATCAGTCAATGTGATACACTGCATTAACAAATTAAAAGATAAAAGTCATATGATTGTCTCAATAGATGCAGAGAAAGATTTTACAAAATTCAACATCCATTTATGATATAAACCCTCCAAACAGCAGGCATAGAAGGAACATACCTCAACATAATAAAAGCCATATATGATAAACCCACAGCAAACATTATCCTCAATGGTGAAAAATTGAAAGCATTTCCCCTAAAGTCAGGAACAAGACAAGGGTGCCCACTCTCACCACTAGTATTCCTCATAGTTTTGGAAGTTTTGACCACAGCAATCATAGCAGAAGAAGAAATAAAAGGAATCCAGATTGGAAAAGAACAAGTAAAACTCTCACTGTTTGCAGATGACATGATCCTCTACAAAGAAAACCCTAAAGACTCCACCAGAAAATTATTAGAGCTAATCAATGTAAATAAAGTTGCAGGACATAAAATTAAAACACAGAAATCTCTTGCATTCCTATACAGTAACAATGAGAAAACAGAAGGAGAAATTAAGAAAATAATTCCCTTCACCATTACAACAAAAAGACTAAAATACTTAAGAATGAATCTACTTAAAGAAACAAAAGACTTATATATAGTAAACTATAAAACACTGATGAAAGAAATCAAAGATGACACAAATAGATGGAGAAATATACCATGTTCATGGATTGGATGAATCAATATAGTGAAAATGAGTATACTACCCAAAACAATCTATAGATTCAATGCAATCCCTATCAAGCTACCAATGGTATTTTTCAGAGAATTAGAACAAATAATTTCACAATTTTATGGAATTACAGAAAACCTCGAATAGCCAAAGCAATCTTGAGAAAGAACAATGGAACTGGAGAAATCAACCTGCCTGACTTCAGGCTATAACTACAAAGCAACAGCCATCAAGACAATATGGTACTGGCACAAAGACAGAAACATATATCAATGGAACAAAATAGAAAGCCCAGAGATAAATCCACACACATATGGACACCTTATCTTTGACAAAGAAAGCAAGAATATACAATGGAGAAAAGACAATCTCTTTAACAAGTGGTGCTGGAAAAACTGGTCAACCACATGTAAAAGAATGAAACTAGAACACTTTCTAATACCATATACAAAAATAAACTAAAAATGGATTAAAGGTCTAAATTTAAGACCAGAAACTATAAAACTCCTAGAGGAAAACATAGGCAAAACACTCTCTGACATAAATCATAGCAGGATTCTCTATGACTCACTTCCCAGAGTAATGGAAATAAAAGTAAAAATAAAAAAAAAAATAGGACCTAATTAAAATTAACAGCTTCTGCACAACAAAGGAAACTATTAGCAAGGTGAAAAGACAGCCTTCAGAATGGGAGAAAATAATAGCAAATGAAGCAACTGACAAAGAATTAATCTCAAAAATATACAAGGAACTCCTGCAGCTAAATTCCAGAAAAATAAATGACTCAATCAAAAAATGGGCCAAAGAACTAAATAGACATTTCTCCAAATAAGACATACAAATGGCTAACAGACACATGAAAAGATGCTCAACATCACTCATTATCAGAGAAATGCAAATCAAAACCACAATGAGGTACCATCTCACTCTGGTCCTAATGGATGCTATCAAAAAGTCTACAAACAATAAGTGCTGGAGAGGGTGCAGAGAAAAAGGAACCCTTTTACACTGTTGGTGGGAATGGAAACATAGCACACTATGGAGATCAGTATGGAGATTCCTTTAAAAAAAAGTGGAAATAGAACTGCCATCAGTTCAGTTCAGTCGCTAAGTCATGTCCGACTCTTTGCGACCCCATGAATCACAGCACACCAGGTCTCCCTGTCCATCACCAACTCCAGGAGTTCACTCAGGCTTACATCCATCAAGTCAGTGATGCCATCCAGCCATCTCATCCTTTGTCGTCCCCTTCTCCTCCTGCCCCCAATCCCTTCCAGCATCAAAGTCTTTTCCAATGAGTCAACTTTTCGCATGAGGTGGCCAAAGTACTGAAGTTTCAGCTTTAGCATCATTCCTTCCAAAGAAATCCCAGGGCTGATCTCCTTCAGAATGGACTGGTTGGATCTCCTTGCAGTCCAAGGGACTCTCAAGAAGAACTGCCATACAACCCAGAAATCCCACTGCTGGGCATACACACTGAAGAAACCATAATTGAAAGAGACATGTGTACCCCAATGTTCATTGCAGCACTGTTTACAATAGCCAGGACATGGAAGCAACCTACATGTCCATCATCAGATGAATAGATAAGAAAGCTGGGGTACATATACACAATGGAATATCACTCAGCTATTAAAAAGAATGCATTTGAATCCGTTCTAATGAGGTGGATGAAACTGGAGCCTATTATACAGAGTGAAGTAAGCCAGAAAGAAAAACACCAATACAGTAAGTTAATGCATATATATGGAATTTAGAAAGATGGTAATGATGACCCTATATGTGAGACAGCAAAAGAGACACAGATGTAAAGAAAAGACTGTTGGACTCTGTGGGAGAAGGCGATGGTGGGATGATTTCAGAGAATAGCATTGAAACATGTATATTATCATATGTGAAATAGATCGCCAGTCCAGGTTCAATGCATGAGGCAGGGTGCTCAGGGCTGGTGCACTGGGATGACCCTGAGGGATGGGATGGGGAGAGATCCAGGAGGGAGGGTCAGGATGGGAAACACATGTACACCCATGGCTGATTCATGTGAATATATGGCAAAAACCACCACAATATTGTAAAGTAATTAGCCTCCAATTAAAATTTAAAAAAAAATTAAAAAGGAAGTCCTGAGGTATAAATCTAACTAGAAAGGCACAGCACTTATATGAAAACTGTAAAATCTTTGAAGGCTATAAAACAAAATGTGAATAAATAAAAAAGGTATGGCTGTATGGGAAGACTTAAAATGATTAAAATATCCATTCTCTAAATAACATAAAATGAACAATAGAGCATTAGAGCATTGCTCAACATCTGACCTCTTCCATATTTACTTCTCTCATTCATTTTCTGCCCTTACAATGCACATAAACTCTGTGAAGGCAGGGCCTTTTGCTCTTTGATTGGTGTTGTATCCTTCAGTTTAGTTTAATTCAGTTCAGTTATTCAGTCGTGACTGACACTTTGCGACCCCATGGACTGCAGCACGCCAAGCCACCCTGTCCATCGCCAACTCCTGGAGCTTACTCAAACTCATGTCCATCGAGTTGGTGATGCCATCCAACCATCTCATCCTCTGTCATTCCTTTCAGCTTCCACCTTCAATCTTTCCCAGCATCGGGGTCTTTTCCAGTGAATCAGTTCTTCCCATCAGGTGGCCAGTGTATTGGAGTTTCAGCTTCAACATCAGTCCTTCCAATGAATATTCAACATTGATTTCCTTTAGGATTGACTGGTTGGATCTCCTTGAACTCCATGGGATTCTCAAGAGTCTTCTCCAACACCACAGTTCAAAAGCATCAGTTCTTCGATGCTCAGCTTTCTTCAGTCCAACTCTCACATCCATACGTGACCACTGGAAAAACCATAGCCTTGACTAGACAGACCTTTGTTGGCAAAGTAATGTCTCTACTTTTTACTATGCTGTCTAGGATATTAAAAGTTATGACCAAGGTCATAACTTTCCTTCCGAAGAGTAAGCTTTTTAATATGCTGTCTAGGTTGATATAGATTTTCTTGCAAGGACCAAGTGTCTTTTAATTTTGTGGCTGCAGTCACCATCTACAGTGATTTTGGAGGCCCCCAAAATAAAGTTTGCCACTGTTTCCTTTATTTCCCCATCTATTTGCCAGGAAGTGATGGGACCAGATCCTATGACCTTAGTATTCTGAATGTTGAGCTTTAAGCCAACTTTTTCACTCTCCTCTTTCACTTTCATCAAGAGGCTCTTTATTTCTTCTTTGCTTTCTGCCATAAGGGTGGTGTCATCCGAGTATCTGAGATTATTGATATTTCTCCCTGCAGTCTTGATTCCAGCTTATGCTTCATCCAGCCCAACATTTCACATGATGTGCTCTGTATATAAGTTGAATAAGCAGGGTGACAATATATAGCCTTGAAATATTCCTTTCCTAATATGGAACCAGTCTTTTGTTCCCTGTCTAGTTCTAACTGTAGCTTCTTGACCTGCATACAGATTTCTCAGGAGGCAGGTAAGGTGATGTTGTTATTCCCATCTCTTTAAGAATTTTTCACAGTTTGTGATCCACACAGTCAATGGCTTTGGCATGGTCAATAAAGCAGAAGTAGATGTTTTTCTGGAACTCTATTGCTTTTTCCATGATCCAGTGGATGTTGGCAATTTGATCTCTGGTTCCTCTGTCTTTTCCAAAACCAGCTTAAACATCTGGAAGTTCATGGTTCACTTACGTTGAAGCCTGACTTGGAGAATTTTGATCATTACTTTGCTAGTGTGTGAGATGAATGCAAGTGTGTGGTAGTTTGAACATTTTTGGTATTGCCTTTCTGTGGGATTGGGATAAAATCTGACATTTTCCAGTCCTGTGGCCACTCATGTGTGTTCCAAATTTGCTCACATATTGAGTGCAGCACTTTAACAGGATCACCTTTTAGAATTTGAAATAGCTCAACTGGAATTCCATCACTTCCACTAGTTTTGTTTGTAGTGATGCTTCCTAAGGACAACTTGACTTCATAGTCCAGGATGTCTGGCTCTAGGTGAGTGATTACACCATCGTGATTCCTTAGCACAGGTTTTTCCCTGCGGTCTGAAAGTGGAACATTCCTATGACAACTTTTGTAAGCCCAAAGAAAGTAAAGCAAAGAAGCAGTCATCTTAGGACATGTCTTGCTAATGGATGCACGAAATACATGGAGATAAAGCTCAGATGCTTACAGAGGGAATGACATTCAAAGCTATGGGGCTTGGTTAGATATAGTGTAGTACTGGGGAAAGACTTAGGTGATATCACTTTTGATGCTCAGAGAATGTGCTACCTCTATAAATGGCTTGTGACAAAACAAATGGCGAACTTTATTTTCACTTTTCACCTTTTGTTCATAAGAGCAAAACTTTCTTTGGATTTCTTTGGGTTAACTCAGATAGTTACTGATGTAGGTCTTTCATAAAAATGAAGTTCCTTAAAGTGAATTTTCAAAAATCAGGGGATGCCTTTAGATTGATGAGTATTAACATCTGCAGGTAGAAATAGAATTAATTTTCCTTGATTCATACGGGTTGTATGGAGGAAGACTGGAAATCTGAAAAGCATCAAATTCTTTAGTAAGATCTAAGGACACAATGAATCTCATGTAGGTAACCAATGTTGTCCCTTGTATGTATAGATACGTGTTTTTGTTGCACATTATTTTCAAAGAGTTTATTCTTAGCAATGTAACAAATATTAAAATAAAATGGTCTAAACAGAATAATTTATTTATTGAGCAGAAAATAGCTATTTAAAATGAAAAATGCCTCAATACATCTTGGAGAGTTGTTTTTGTTTTTTTTTTTTTTGATGTAACAAGAACCTATAAACTAAACGCTTTGACTATATAGATCACAAAAAACTGGGGAAAATTCTTATAGAGATGGGAATACCAGACCACCTGACCTGCCTCCTGAGAAATCTGTATGCAGGTCAGGAAGCAACAGTTAGAACTGGACATGGAACAACAGACTGGTTCCAAATTAGGAAAGGAGTATGTGAAGGCTGTGTCACCCTGCTTTATTTAACTTATATGCAGAGAACATCATGTAAAATGCTTGGCTGGATGAAGCACAAGCTGGAATCAAGATTACCGGGAGAAATGTCAATAACCTCAGATACTCAGGTGACACCACCCTTATGGTAGAAAGCAAAGAAGAAATAAAGAGCTTTCTTGATGAAAGTGAAAGAGGAGCATGAAAAAGTTGGCTTAAAACTCAACATTCAAAAAACTAAGATCATGGCATCTGTTGCCATCACTTCATGGCAAATAGATGGGGAAACAATGGAAACAGTGACAGACTTTATTTTGGGGAGCTCCAAAATCACTGTAGATGGTGACTGCATGAAATTAAAGACACTTGCTCTTTGGAAGAAAAGTGTGACCAACCTAGACAGAATATTAAAAAGCAGAGACATTAATTTGTCAACAAAGGTCCATCTAGTCAAAGCTGTGGTTTTTCCAGTAATCATGTATGGATGTGAAAGTCAAACTACAAAGAAAGCTGAGTGCCGAAGAACTGACACTTTTGAACAGTGGTGTTGGAGAAGACTCTTGAGAGTCCTGTGGACTATAAGAAGATCAAATCAGTCAATCCCAAAGGAAATTAATCCTGAATATTCATTGGAAGAACTGATACTGAAACTGAAATTCCAATCCTTTGGCCACCTGATGTGAAGCTGACTCACTGGAAAAGACCCTGATACTAGGAAAGATTTAAGGCAGGAGGAGAAGGGGACGACAAAGGATGAGATGGTTGGATGGCATCACTAATTTGATGGACATGAGTTTGAGCAAGCTCTGGAAGTAGGTGACGGACAGGGAAGCCTGCTGTACTACAGTCCTTGAGTTGCAAAGGGTCAGACACGACTAAGCAACTGAACTGAACTGAACTTACAAGATAGTAAAGTAAGTCCCCTACATATTAATGCATTCCATTCCAAGAGCTCGTTTGTAAGGCAGGTTGGTTCATAAGTCCAACAAAGTTAGCCTAGGTACCCAACTTTTACAGATAACACCAGGCATGTGGACTAACATGTTACTGGACACGCATATGCATTTTCACATCTTTGAAAGTTTGCAACTTAAAGGTTCCTGCATAGAGTACTTACTGTATTGGAAAGAGTGAACTGAATCTCTGTCTGTTTGTTCAACATTGTATCCATAGTCCTAAGCACAATCCTTGATACAAAGCCTTTGTTCAATAAATACTTGCTGAATGAATGAGTTTACGTATCTATTTTTGTATAGAGAAAATTGTGAAAACTATAGAAATGCACCTTGCATTCAAGTAAATTTGTTTCTAAATTATAGTTGTACATTTAAGTTACGGTTTATTAGATTGATTCTAGAGAAATGTAAGACTAGGGGATTAAAGTTGTCCATCTTGCTACATGGTGCTTTATTCCTTCTATCTGTTACTGATTTTCTCTTTTGCTTTCTCTTAACCTACTATTTATAATTTTTTTAATATTTTTGTAGTTGATTTATGGTTTGGATACACCATATGAGTGGATATACCAAATGAGTCAGTTAATTAGACTCATCTCAAACAATACTGTACATATTTCATAAGTAGATTAAGGCCCTTATAGCTGTATATTCCAATTCCTCTCCCTCACCCTTTATCCTGTTACTGTCCTACATTTCATTTTATACCTGCTATAAACACAGAAAACATGGCTTCTATTTTTCCTTTTGACAGTTATCCTTTAGGCTTTTTAGATCAATTTAAAAAACTATTTTACTTTTATTTATCCCATTCCTATTTCTCTTTGTTTCTTGATAAATATTCAAATTTCAGTTTGCTATCATAGTCTTCCTACCTTACAAATATTTTAATATTTCTTGTGCAGTATAGGTCTGCTTACAATGAATTTTCTGTTTTTGTTGTCCTTAGAAGAAAACCTTATTTATGCTTCTTTTTTGAATGATCTTATTTTCTGGGTAAAGAATGATGGAAGGAGAATATTTCTTTCCTTCATGCTTTCTGATGAGAAATCAGCTACAATATGTATTTGTTTCTCTGATTGTAATGCAACAGCTTTAAAGAGTTTTGCTGGGGTTTGTTTTCAGCATTTTTAACATGATATGCCTAGGTGTGTTCACTCAACCTTATCATCGTATGGGGTTTTTGTTTTCTTTGAGATTCCTGGATCTGTGCTTTGATGTCTATGATTAATTACAGAAAATTTGTGGCCATTATTTATTTATTCTGTTCCATTCTGTCCTGATTCTCCTTCTAAGATTCCAGTTAGACAGATTTTTTTTTTTATATCATCTCCCAACTATTGGATGCAATGTTCTATGTTATTTTTGTTTATTTTTGCCTCTTTTTTTTCTTCTTGTGGTCCATATCGGGTTATTTCTACTGCTCTATGTTCAAGTTCACTGATTTCCCCACTGTGTTGAGTCTGCTACTAAGCCAATTAAAGGCAGCCTTTTATCTGGATTGCTAAGCTACTCATTTCCATTTTATTTTTTCTCATGGTTTTCTTCTCTTTGGTAAAACTATTCATCCAATTTTTTCATGTTGTTCACTTTTTTCACTAGAGTTTGTATAACATATTAATCATCATAATTTTAAATTCCCTGTCAGGTAGTTTCAATATCTGTGCTATATCTGAGTCTGTTGGCCCTATTGATTATATTATCTCTTGCAGTCTGTGTGTGTGTGTGTGTGTATTACCTTTTCAAATTCTTTATACTTCCTTTTTTCTAGAAAACCATGCATTTTGTATAAGAAAGTAGAGATTTAGGTGAGTAGTTTTTATGCTCATAAATGGACAGAACATTCCTTTTGCTGTTTTTAGTGTGAAGGATTGTGTTAGTCTAGCCAGGAATTCACAATTTTTGAACTTACTGTTGCTATGTTTACCTTTAGTGAAATAACCTTCAATTTTCCCAATCAATAACTTGTGTTTAAAGCAGAAACTGGCTTCTGAACATATTTTCCTTCATTTCTACTCCACCTTCACCAATCAATCTTCCCTTTGGGGCTGGACCACAGAGGGGCCTCCTCTCACAGCTTGCCCAGCAGGACTCACTGTCAACTTTACTTGATGATTCTTAGCTGCGTGGCAGGAAGTGAAGGTGATACAAGCCCCTGGGGCTCCAGGATGTGACTTCCATGTTCCTCCTCCTCCCCAGCTAGAGTTCTGGTTAAGAATGTATCCCTGTCCCTTTTCCAGGCTGGAAGGTTGTTTCTTATTTCCTCTGCAGGTGCAATGGGTTTTCATCAGTGCCCTAAGAACAACAGTTTTATTGTCCCTCTCTCTATAGATTAAGGTTTTGTTTCATAAAGGACACAGTGGAGAAAAGTGGGCTGAGGTGGGGTCTGAGGAATATTTTCATGTCTATCTTCCTTGTCCTACACAAAGGAAGCTGTTTCTGGGACTGTCCCATTTTTCCCTGTTAGCATATGGTGTTCATGGGCAAAAATACTGTTGGAATCTGAGTTCCCCTCCCTCATATCTGTGCCCACATCACCCCAAACTTCACCTGCCACCATTCTGAACTCTGTCTTCAATTTAACATGTATTCCAGTGAATTCCTGGTAGTGTTCAGTGACATCTGCCTTAGGTAGGCCAGTGTTTGCATGATACCTCCTTCTATAGGCATCTACTTCTCCCCAGTTTTCTGGTTAGTTGTTATTTTCTGATCTCAGCTCTCTGATAGGTTCAAGAGAAAAACTGAAATGTCAATCTATCCAGCTTTTTTATTTCTGTAATGGCACTATCAGTACTCCTAGTTTTTTATGTCCTGGAGCAGAAACTTCAGTAAGACTGGAAACAAACTGTGTTTAAAAGAATTATGAATTGTGCTCAAATTATATTTTTTCTTTGTGATACTATACATATCACCTATACTGTACTTTCTGTAAAAAGTATTTCAGCTTAAAAAAGAAGTGTTGTTCATGATTCATATTATTATGAACAGCAAGATTGTTGGATAGGATGTCTTACAAAAAAATTGAAATTTCTAAGAATTGTTGCAGAGGTCTAATTGAAAAAAATGGAAAATGGCATACATTTCAATGTTTTAGATGCAGTGGCTACTTAGGGTCTACCTGGATCTTCTGGCTTATATACAATCTTTGGTTTCTCACTTGACCAAATCAAAGAAACAACGCATACACTATGAGTGTGAAGACTGTTGACTTGACAAGAAACTAAAGTAGTTTAATGAGTGGGTAGAAGCAGTATACACAGAGAAAACAAAAACAATTTAAAGCATAAGTGGTGACTATAGCTATTTCCTGAGCCCATTTTATCTTTTTATATAAAGCTTCATTCCTCCTATTGTCCCTGGACACTGTTCTGTATTAACGGACACCTGAGAGCTATGTATTTAAGATGTTATCCTGGTGCAGAGTACATCATGAGCACATCAGTGCAGAGCACATATCATATGCAGAGCACATCATCTGAAATGCTAGGCAGGATGAAGCACAAGCTGGAATCAAGACTGCAGGGTAAAATATCAATAACCTCAGACAAGCAGATGACACCACCCTTATGGCACAAAGTGAAGAAGAAATAAAAAGCTTCTTGATGAAAGTGGAAGACGAGAGTGAAAAAGTTGGCTTAAAACTCAACATTCAGAAAACTAAGATCATGGCACCCCATTCCATCACTTCTTGGCAAATAGATGGGGAAACAATGGGAACAGTGACATACTTTATTTTGGGGGGCTCCAAAATCATTGCAGATGGTGGCTGCAGCCATGAAATTAAAAGACACTTGCTCCTTAGAAGAAAAGCTATGACCGACCTAGACAGCATATTAAAAAGCAGAGACGTTACTTTGCCAACAAAGGTCTGTCTAGTCAAAGCTGTAGTTTTTCCGGTAGTCATGGATGGATGTGAGAGTTGGACTATAAAGAAAGATGAGTGCAGAAGATTTGATGCTTTTAAACAGTGGTGTCAAGAAGACTCTTCAGAATCCCTTGGACTGCAAGGAGATCCACCAGTCCATTCTAAAGGAAATTAGTTCTGAATATTCATTGGAAAGACTGATGCTGAAGCTGAAATTTCAATACTTTGGCCACTTGATTCAAAGAGCTGATTCACTGGAAAAGACTCTGATGCTGGGCAAGACTGAAGGTGGAAGGAGAAGGGGATGACAGAGGATGAGATTGTTAGATGGCATCGCCGACTCAATGGAAATGATTTTGAGCAAGCTGCAGGATTTAGTGATGGACAGGGAAGCCTGGTGTGCCTAGTCCAGTTCAGTCAGTTCAGTTGTGTCCGACTCTTTGCGACCCCATGAATTGCAGCATGCCAGGCCTCCCTGTCCATCACCAACTCCCGGAGTTCACTCAGACTCACGTCCATCAAGTAAGTGATGCCATCCAGCCATCTCATCCTCTGTCATCCCCTTCTCCTCCTGCCCCTAATCCCTCCCAGGATCAGAGTCTTTTCCAATGAGTCAACACTTCACATGAGGTGGCCAAAGTACTAGAGTTTCAGCTTTAGCATCATTCCTTCCAAAGAAATCCCAGGGCTGATCTCCTTCAGAATGGACTGATTGGATCTCCTTGCAGTCCAAGGGACTCTCAAAAGTCTTCTCCAACACCACAGTTCAAAAGCATTAATTCTTCGGTGCTTAGCCTTCTTCACAGTCCAACTCTCACATCCATACACGACCACAGGAAAAACCATAGCCTTGACTAGACGGACCTTTGTTGGCAAAGTAATGTCTCTGCTTTTGAATATGCTCTCTAGGTTGGTCATAACTTTCCTTCCAAGGAGTAAGCATCTTTTAATTTCATGGTGGCAGTCACCATCTGCAGTGATTTTGGAGCCCCCCAAAATAAAGTCTGACACTGTTTCCACTGTTTCCCCATCTATTTCCCATGAAGTGGTGGGACCGGATGCCATGATCTTCGTTTTCTGAATGTTGAGCTTTAAGCCAACTTTTTCACTCTCCTCTTTCACTTTCATCAGGAGGCTTTTTAGTTCCTCTTCACTTTCTACCATAAGGGTGGTGTCATCTGCATATCTGAGGTTATTGATATTTCTCCCGGCATTCTTGATTCCAGCTTGTGTTTCTTCCAGTCCAGCGTTTCTCATGATGTACTCTGCATAGAAGTTAAATAAGCAGGGTGACAATATACAGCCTTGACGTATTCCTTTTCCTATTTGGAACCAGTCAGTTATTCCATGTCCAGTTCTAACTGTTGCTTCCTACCTGCATACAAATTTCTCAAGAGGCAGATCAGGTGGTCTGGTGTTCCCATCTCTTTCAGAATTTTCCACAGTTTATTGTGATCCACACAGTCAAAGGCTTTGGCATAGTCAATAAAGCAGAAATAAATGTTTTTCTGGAACTCTCTTGCTTTTTCCATGATGAAGTGGATGTTGGCAATTTGATCTCTGGTTCCTCTGCCTCTTCTAAAATCAGCTTGAACATCAGGAAATTCATGGTCACATATTGCTAAAGTCTGGCTTGGAGAATTTTGAGCATTCTTTACTAACGTGTGAGATGAGTACAATTGTGTGGTAGTTTGAGCATTCTTTGGCATTGCCTCTCTTTGGGATTGGAATGAAAACTGACCTTTTCCAGTCCTGTGGCCACTGCTGAGTTTTCCAAATTTGCTGGCATATTGAGTGTAGCACTTTCACAGCATCATCTTTCAGGATTTGAAATAGCTCAACTGGAATTGCATCACCTCCACAAGCTTTGTTTGTAGTGATGCTTTCTAAGGCCCACTTGACTTCACATTCCAGGATGTCTGGCTCTAGATGAGTGATCACACCATTGTGATTATCTGGGTCGTGAAGTTCTTTGTTGTACAGATCTTCTGTGTACTCTTGCCACCTCTTCTTAATATCTTCTGCTTCTGTTAGGTCCATACTTTTTCTGTCCTTTATCGAGCCTATCTTTGCATGAAATGTCCCCTTGGTATATCTAATTTTCTTGAAGAGATCTTAGTCTTTCCCATTCTGTTGTTTTCCTCTATTTCTTTGCATTGATCACTGAAGAAGGCTTTTTTATCTCTCCTTGCTATTCTTTGGAATTCTGCATTCAGATGCTTATATCTTTCCTTTTCTCCTTGGCTTTTCACTTCTCTTCTTTTCATAGCTATTTGTAAGGCCTCCCCAGACAGCCATTTTGCTTTTTTGCATTTCTTTTCCATGGATATGGTCTTGATCCCTGTCTTCTGTACAATGTCATGAACCTCATTCCATAGTTCATCAGGCACTCTGTCTATCAGATCTAGGCCCTTAAATCTATTTCTCACTTCCACTGTATAATCATAAGGGATTTGATTTAGGTCATACCTGAATGGTCTAGTGGTTTTCCCTAGTTTTTTCAATTTCAGTCTGAATTTGGCAATAAGGAGTTCATGATCTGAGCCACAGTCAGCTCCCAGTCTTGTTTTTGCTGGCTGTATAGAGCTTCTCCATCTTTGTCTGCAAAGAATATAATCAATCTGATTTTGGTGTTGACCATCTGGTGATGTCCATGTACAAAGTCTTCTCTGTGTTGTTGGAAGAGGGTGTTTGTTATGACCAGTGCATTTTCTTGGCAAAACTGTATTAGTCTTTGCCCTGCTTCATTCCGTATTCCAAGGCCAAATTTTCCTGTCACTCCAGGTGTTTCTTGACTTCCTACTTTTGCATTCCAGTCCCCTATAATTAAAAGGACATCTTTTTTTGGTGTTAGTTCTAAAAGGTCTTGTAGGTCTTCATAGAATCATTCAACTTCAGCTTCTTCAGCATTACTGTTTGGGGCATAGACTTGGATTACTGTGATATTGAATGGTTTGCCTTGGAAACGAACAGAGATCATTCTGTCATTTTTGAGATTGCATCCAAGTACTGAATTTCAGACTATTTTGTTGACCATGATTTCTACTCCATTTCTTCTGAGGGATTCCTGCCCGCAGTAGTAGATATAATGGTTCTGTGTTAAATTCACCCATTCCAGTCCATTTTAGTTTGCTGATTCCTAGAATGTGGACATTCACTCTTGCCATCTCTTGTTTGACCTCTTCCAATTTGCCTTGATTCATGGACCTGACATTCCAGGTTCCTCTACTATTGCTCTTTATAGCATCGGACCTTGCTTCTATCACCAGTCACATCCACAGCTGGGTATTGTTTTTGATTTGGCTCCATCCCTTCATTCTTTCTGGAGTTATTTCTCCACTGATCTCCAGTAGCATATTGGGCATCTAATGACCTGGCACCTACTGATCCTCTTTCAGTATCCTATCATTTTGCCTTTTCATACTGTTCAGTCCAGGGTGTCACTAATAGTCAGACATGACTATGTGACTGAATTGAACTGAACTGAATCCTTGAGTACCTAGAAAAATACTTCATGATGCTGATGCAAAATAAAAAGAAAAATGGGTACAATTTTGCTCATGCCTAGGTCTCTACAAACAATTGTGGATCAGATAAGCATTCCTTAAATATGTGGTCTAACCAACTTGAGGTTTAGACTACATGCATAGAAAGTGTTTGTATATTAAAAATTACTGTGAAAAGAATTATGTCTTAGAAAAAGAGAGACAATTTAAACATCAAGCTAGGGGTTTTGTTTCCTGAGTCTAGTTTAAGAGAGAAACACATAAGGAGAAAAATGAATCAAAATAGTTTAAAATATTATTCTGGAATCCCTCTTTCCATTGGAATTAACAGGCAAAGCTAAAGTTCTTGGTTTGTTAGTGGAAAGATAGGCTGTCACTCAAATGAAGATGGCCAAATCGTCACTCAAATAGAAGGTCAAGCTTGATTTTCAAAGTTCAGTGAAAGGTAATCAGATGCACTAGAATATTTATGATTCAGTCAAGAGGTTCATAGTGCATTGCATCAAAATTTAGAGAGATTAGTAGAGCATATATTTAGACACAGTATTTAAAATTAAGAGATTAAAAAACACTTACTCTTTAAATTCATAGAAACTATAAAGATCAAGTCTAATCACACCAAAATATGTTCCATGGATCAACCTCACTGGAAATACATGGAAATATTTTAAATTTTAGGATATTTTGGCCTTATCTGTAAGATATGTGTCAGTATGTATTTTGTGATTGCCTAGAGGGTAACCCTCAGTTTGGTTTCTTAATCAGAATGTAGGACAATTACCTGGAGTTCAAACTACATTCTAATTCTCTAATTCCAATTTATAACTTTAAATTACCAAGATTTAATGATGTAAGTTAGTTATAGTTTGGTATAAACAATGTTTAAAGTGTTAGAAAAAAAATTAACATTTATGGCTTTTCCCCACACAAGGCACCTGAAGAAAAGTGACCTAATTTGCAAGATCACCATCTAGTGGAAATTTGTCACACTGCAAGCACGTAGTCCCTAGTGCCCAAGAAGGATTTCTAATGATATATGGCCAGGCAAATCTATCTCAGAGACAAAATAGGTGATGTAATTTTGACCATATCAGACAATATTGCACACATAGAAATATTACTCCTGGATTTATAAATCATGAGCCAATAGCTTGGAAAGAAATAGAGGACACATACTACATGGTTAAATTAGGTAATTAAATGAAAGGAAACCAAACAGATTGTTTCATTCTACCCCATTCACACTGACAAAGTGACATACTCCTACTTTCATGAAGATAAATTCAGGAAACAACTATCAGGAAGCAGGAGTGAATGCTAGGAACAGGGATTTTTTTTTTTTTTAGTAGGTTTACCAATTCTTACCACCTACAGAACTGGGTGGAAAGAGACCCCCTGAAGTATAGTCTATACCTATTCCTTCTCTTAAATTCCTTTAAAATACCTTGGAATCTTCATTAGTAACAGAAACTTATCCTCTGGAAATATGTCAGCACTCCCACCCCCACAAAGCAAGCTGCTTGTTCAGTTCAGTTCAGTTCAGTCACTCAGTCGTGTCTGACTCTTTGCGACTCCATGAACTGCAGCACGCCAGGCCTCCCTGTCCATCACCAACTACTGAAGTCGATCAAAACCCATGTCCACTGAGTCAGTGATGCCGTCCAACCATCTCATCCTCTGTCGTCCCCTTCTCCTCTTGCCCTCGATATTTCCCAGCATCAGGGTCTTTTCAAATGAGTCAACTCGTAGCATCAGATGGCCAAAGTATTGGAGTTTCAGCATCAACATCAGTCCTTCCAATGAACATCCAGGACTGATCTCCTTTAGGATGGACTATTTGGATCTCCTTGCAGTCAAAGAGACTCTCAAGAGTCTTCTCCAACACCATAGTTCAAAAGCATCAATTCTTCAGCATTCACCTTTCTTTATAGTCCAACTCTCACATCCATACAGGACCACTGGAAAAACCATAGCCTTGACTACATGGACCTTTGTTGGTGAAGAAGTGTCTCTGCTTTTCAATATGCTGTCTAGGTTGGTCATAACTTTCCTCCAAGGAGTAAGCATCTTTAAATTTCATAGCTGCAATCACCATCTGCAATGATTTTGGAGCCCCCAAAAATAAAGTCAGCCACTACTTCCCCAACTATTTGCCAAGAAGTGATGGGACTGGATGCCATGATCTTAGTTTTCTGAATGTTGGGCTTTAAGCCAACATTTTAACTGTCCTTTTTCACTTTCATCAAGAGACTCTTTAATTCTTCTTCACCTCTGCCGTAGTGTGGTGTCATCTACATATCTGAGGTTATTGATATGTCTCCCTGCAATCTTGATTCCAGCTTGTGCTTCTTCCAGCCCATCATTTCTAATGATGTACTCTGCATATACATTAAATAAGCAGGGTGACAATATACAGCCTTGACGTACTCCTTTTCCTATTTGGAACCAGTCTATTGTTCCATGTCCAGTTTGAACTGTTGCTTCCTGATCTGTATATAGGTTTCTCAAGAGGCAGGTCAGGTGGTCTGGTATTCCCATCTCTTTCAGAATTTTCCACAGTTTATTGTGATCCACACAGTCAAAAGCTTTGGCATAGTCAATAAAGCGGAAATAGATGTTTTTCTGGAACTCTCTTGCTTTTTTGATGGTCCAGCAGATGTTGGCAATTTGATGTCTGGTTCCTCTGCCTCTTCTAAATCCAGCTTGCACATCTGGAAGTTCATGATTTACATATTGCTGAAGCATGGCTTGGAGAATTTTGAGCATTACTTTACTAGCGTGTGAGACGAGTGCAATTGTGTGGTAGTTTGAGCATTCTCTCCATTGCCTTTTTTGGGATTGAAATGAAAACTGACCTTTTCCAGTCCTGTGGCCACTGCTGAGTTTTCCAAATTTGCTGGCATATTGAGTGTAGCACTTTCACAGCATCGTCTTTCAGGATTTGAAATAACTCAACTGGGATTCCATCACCTCCACTAGCTTTGTTCGTAGTGATGCTTTCTAAGGCCCACTTGACTTCACATTCCAGGATGTCTTGCTCTAGCTGAGTGTGAGTGATCACACCATCATTATTATCTGGGTTGTGAAGATCATTTTTGTGCAGTTCTTCTGTGTTTTCTTGCCACCTCTTCTTAATATCTTCTGTTTCTGTTAGGTCCATACCATTTCTGTCCTTTATCGAGCCCATCTTTGCATGAAATGTTTCCTTTTTATCTCTAATTTTCTTGAAGAGATCTCTAGTCTTTTCCATTCTGTTGTTTTCCTCTATTTCTTTGTATTGATCGCTGAGGAAGGCTTCCTTATCTCCCCTTGCTATTCTTTGGAACTCTGCATTCAAATGGGTATATCTTTCCTTTTCCCCTTTGCTTTTCACTTCTTTTCTTTTCACAGCTATCTGTAAGGCCTTCTCAGACAGCCATTTTGCTTTTTTGCATTCATTTTTATTGGGGATGGTCTTGATTCTTGTCTCCTGTACATGTCACGAACCTCTGTCCATAGTTCATCAGGCACTCTGTCTTTCAGATCTAGGCCCTTAAATCTATTTCTCACTTCCACTGTATAATCATAAGCGATTTGATTTAAGTCATACCTGAATAGTCTAGTGGTTTTCCCTAGTTTCTTCAATTTCAGTCTGAATTTGGCAATAAGGAGTTCATGATCTGAGCCACAGTCAGCTCCCGATCTTGATTTTGCTGACTGTATAGAGCTTTTCCATCTTTGACTGCAAAGAATATAATCAATCTGATTTCGGTTTTGACCATCTGGTGATGTCCATGTGTAGAGTCTTCTCTTGTGTTGTTGGAAAAGGGTGTTTGCTATGACCAGTGTGCTCTCTTGGCAGAACTCTATTAGCCTTTGCCCTGCTTCATTCTGTACTCCAAGACCAAATTTTCCTGTCACTCCAGGTGTTTCTTGACTTCCTACTTTTGCATTCCAGACCCCTATAAAGAAAAGGACATCTTTTTTGGGTGTTAGTTCTAAAAGGTCTTGTAGATCTTCATAAAACCATTCCACTTCAGCTTCTTCAGTGTTACTAGTCAGGGCATAGACTTGGATTATCATGATATTGAATGGTTTGCCTTGGAAATGAACAGAGATCATTCTGTCTTTTTGAGATTGTTCTAGATAAATTTGGGGTTGCTCCTTTTGGACCTGGACCAGTTGTTTTAGCTGGAGTCAGCAATCACTTACATGACAGGTGGAGTTTGGAGAAACTAAGGCTATTACTTTTTGGTCAAAATGAACACTTGAATTGATATTCTATTTTGCCTAAGATTCACACAAATTAATGTTGCTTGATTTCTAGGAATCCCATATTTTTTTACCTCTCCCAAAATTTCATTAGTTGTAAGATATAACATTATTTTATGTACAACCATGGTAGAAAAATACTGTCAATTTAATGATGAAAAGTCATCAATTCTAAGATGCATCCCAATTTCAAATATTTTCAATCATATTTAAAAATACTTTTATACCCTTGAAATATGGTGAATAAAAATTATCATAATAGAGAAAGTATTGAGAAAGAAGACTGTAATAATATTAATTCAACACTGAGGTACTGATGTCAACCAGCTAAAGCAGAGGCTAAGGAAATGGAACACAGAATAGTTGTGTTTTTATAGAAAAGGAGGAAAAGAACAACTCCAACTGCTTCACAAGGTTGAGTAAGCCCAGCTTTATTTAGACCATACAACCTCCTTTGAACAACTCCTTTTAGCAATGTTTATTTAAAGAGGTCACTATTTGAAGTTAGCATACTGAATTCCATAGCTGTTGACCCTTTGGAAAAATAACTGACTCTGAGAAAGGTTAAGAAAGGTGGGAAAAGTCTATGAATAAAACCTTTTCAAGCTAGAAAGAGGTCAAAGTACAGCATGATCAAAGACACAGATGAAATGCAGAAGAATGAAGATAAAGGTAAAATAATGAGGACCCGGAGACACTAATAAAAAGAGAAATGCTTTCTTACGTGGCTAGGTGCTGCTGCAGGAACAGGAAAATGCTCTCAGACTCCGTGTGGAAGGACTTCACTCATCCCAGCCTGTACACGGCAGCAGTAAAGAAAACAAATTAAACAACAACAACAGTTGCTGAGTTTCAATTCTAAAATGGGCTGACTTACACTGGATGTCAGATCTCACAGTAGAGTTATGGGGACAGACTCCTGTTTCTTCTTGAGCTGCATATTAGGTTTTATAGTAATACAACATTCTTTTTAAGTCAGAGGGTGAAAATAGATATAACCCAGAAATTCTCCCCTCAAAAGAAAAGAAAAATTTGTAAACCGAATTGATGTAAGGGACAAAATAGGATATTATTGAGGAAATGTTTCAAGGAAATATCCATGCCTAATACTGGAGAAGGAAATGGCAACCCACTCCGGCATTCTTGCCTGGAAAATCTCGTGGATGGAGGAGCCTAGTAGGCTACAGTCCGTGGGGTCACAAAGAGTCGGACATGACTGAGCAACTTCACTTCACTTCACTCATGCTAGGAGAATAACACAGTATCCACATGACATCCTTTGAAAGATTAAGAAAATATTTATTTTTCTTGCTTAATTGTTCCTTGGAGTCTGAAATTTATCATCAAAGTATAATTTCTTTGTGTGTGTGTGTGTGTGACTATGTGTGTGAGACATCAAAATTCTAACAAAATTAAAATGTCCTGGACACAGGATGTTAACATATTATGCCATATTACTTAGTAGGTTTGTTTTATTTGATGAAGTTATTAGGTAATTTGAAAATCATAACCACAACTCATCTGACTGACTCTGGTTGATAAGAGTTGTGGGGAGAGGACAGAAAACTGGTGAGTTGAAATTTTAGAACTTTAAAACAGATGTGCTGCCAAATACTTTACATATAATCTCTTAATTCTCATAAGAATGCTGTTAAATAGTTGTTATCATTCTCATTTTACATAAGGAGAAACCGAGTCTCAACCATGTTAAATAAATGGCTGAAGACAACATACTTAGTCAGTGGAGAAATTGGGTCCATTCAAGTCAACTCACCTCAAATTCCTTACAAAACCAAATCAAGATATGTGGGAAAACAAAAATATTGAATGAATCACTTTTATATGCATCAGAATGTTTTCTCAGAGTAACCCATACATTGTAACATTTTGAAAAACAAAAATGTAGATTTTCCATATTAAATTTATGTTTGCTGAAAGTTTTGGTAGGATAGATTAAACCATAGTTCATCTTATTTTGATTACTCATCAAAATCATGATTAAAATATAAGTGTTTTAATAATCTTCATACAATTAGTACATGATAGAACCAAGACTTTTACCTCTTCTTATGATTTCAGATTCTGGACATCTTTCAATAACCTATAATACCTCGAGTGTATGTTTCAACTAGACATTGTTTAATATCTCATGAGCTCTTTCAAAATCTTTAATAATGAACATAGCAGGAACATCTATCCTTCCCATCCCATCCTGCTCTGCAGCGTCATGCACAGCATAATTTTAAATCAAATTTTATGACTATAATTTCAAAAATTCAAATTCCTGTGGTGTGAAATTGTTTTTATCTAGACTTAATCCAAGGTTGATGGCCAACAATCGTTCAGTTCAGTTCAGTTGCTCAGTCATGTCTGACTCTTTGCGACCCCATGAATCGCAGCACGCCAGGCTTCCCTGTCCATCACCATCTCCCGGAGTTCACTCAGACTCACATAAATCACCATATATATTACTGTTATTTGAAATGAAGTTTCTTTAGGAGAACACAATGTTAGACACTAAGTTATAAAGAACATTAACATTTTTAAAAAACATGAGTATATAGAGTCAGAATATGCCATCCAGCAGACATCTCCAAGCATTTGCAAGTATTTATTGAACATCTCATGTGCCACATACTATTATATGTTCTGGGAATATAGCAACAAACAGTATGTTGAAAACTGCTGCCCCCATGGAGCTTATATCAAGTAGAGACAGACAGTAATGAAAAAACAAATAAAATGCATTGCATGCTACATAGTGATAAATACTGAGGGGAAAAATAGGTAGGCAAAATTTTTCTGTACAGGGACAAATAGTAAATACTTTAGGATTTGTGGGCCAGACAGTTTCTGTCATGACTACTTCACTCTGCCATTGTGGCGTGAAAGCAAAACAACTATAGCTGATATGAAAATAATCAAGAGAGGCTGTGCTCTGAAATACTTGTATAAAATAATGGAGTTGGTCATGTGGATATTTGAAAGAAAAGTTTTGCAGGAAATATCAATACCTAGGCACTGAGACAGAAGTTTACCTGGTGGTGTGTTAAAAAATCAATGAATAGGCCAGTGCTGTTTGTAGAACAGAGTGAGCTGGAGGCAGCAGGTAGGTAACAGAAGGTAGGTCAGACATGTGAGGCCTTAGAGAGCAGAGTAAGACTGTCAGAGTTTATTCTGTATGAAACAGAAAGCCATGGAACGATTTTGAAAAGAGAAGTGGCATGGTATGTCTTATGCTTTACACAATCTTTCTGGCTCCTGCATGAATAGACCAAAAGGCATCCAGGAGCAAGAATGATTATGTTGTGACTATAGTCATTTGTGTCTTGGATCAGAGAAGGTGTTGTCTAATCGATGAGAAGTAGTGAGGAATAAAGGAAATGATGAACAAAAAAACAGTCAACACAAAGTCTGACACAGTGTTAACAGTAAATGTGACATAAAAATTTGATGTGCTTATTGTTATCAATTATGAAGAAAAGTAAGGATGCTTCAAACCTATTGCCTTTAATTAATGAAAAGTAATACTCATTTAAAAGGTATCAGGGACTTCTCTGGTGGCTCAGTGGTAAGGAATCTGCCTGTGAATGCAGGAGACACAGGTTCTATCCCTGGTCTTGGAAGATCCCACATGCCACAGAGCAGCTCAGCCCCTGTACTACAGCTATTGACTCCGTGCTCTAGAGTCTGGGAGCCACAACTCCTGAAGCCCATGTGCCCTATACCTGTGCTCCGCAAGGAAAGAAGCCACTGCAATGAGAAGCCCTCACGCTGCAACAGAGTAGCCCCTGGCTGCCTGCAACTAAAGAAAAGCCCACACAGTAATGAAAATGAGGTGCAGCCAAAAATCAGTACTTTTTTTTTAAAGGTATTCAGGAATATATAGTCTGCATGTGCATTAACTTTGACTCTATAAAATTTTTGATCTAGGAGGTTTCTCAGTCTTCAAAAAGATAAGGACTCAGGGATTATTTGAAAAATTTTGCTTCATATATTTTCACAACTGAACATTCAAGCCCTCCAAATAGGCTTGGCATTAATTTTGTTTTGCTTTTTTATGTCTTTTTTTCTTCTTTTAAACATTAGAGGTAGGTAGGTTATCGCTGGAGAAGGCAATGGCACTCCACTCCAGTACTCTTGCCTGGAAAATCCCACGGACAGAGGAGCCTGGTAGAATGCAGTCCATGGGGTTGCTGGGAGTCGGACACGACTGAGCCACTTCACTTTCACTTTTCACTTTCATGCATCAGAGAAGGAAATGGCAACCCACTCCAGTGTTCTTGCCTGGAGAATCCCAGGGACAGGGGACCCTGGTGGGCTGCAGTCTATGGGGTCGCACAGAGTTGGACACGACTGAAGCGACTTAGCAGCAGCAGCAGATTATTGCTAACTGATAGCACAAGGAATATAGGACAGAAAAAGGCAGGAGAAAAAGGAAGAAAGGAGGTAAGAGACAGAAGGAAGAAGGATAGAAGGTTGGCAAGGTTACACTGAATAGGAAACAGTGTTCTGAGGGTTGAAAGTGAAAGTCATTCAGTCATGTCCAACTCTGCGACCCCATGGACTATACAGTCCAGGCCAGAATACTGAAGTGGGTAGCTTTTCCCTTCTCCAGGGGATCTACCCAACCCTTCAACAGAACCCAGGTCTCCCGCATTGCAGGCAGATTCTTTACCAGCTGAGCCACCAGGGAAGCCCTATAACATAAATAATACTAACGTGGGCCTCGAACCCAAGTCTCCTGCATTGCAGGCAGATTCTTTTATCAACTGAGCCACCAGGGAAGCCCTATAACATAAATAATACTAATGTGGGCTTCCCTGATGGCTCAGTTGATAAAAGAATCTGCCTGCAATGCAGGAGACTTGGGTTCGATTCCTGGGTTGGGAAGATCCCCTGGAGAAGGGAAAGGCTACCCTCTCCAGTATTCTTGCCTGGAGAATCCCCATGGACAGAGGAGCCTGGCGTGCTGCAGTCCATGTGTCTTAAAGAGTCAGACACAACTGAGTGACAAAGCACAGTCCAGCGTAATTTTATTTTCACAGAACTTCCTTCTTCTCTATCCTCTCTTCCAAATTTACCACGTATCAGTTTGCAACTGATACTTTGGGTGATAAACTATGAGAAATAGACCGAATTAATTCTCAGTGCAAGCAGAGTCTCCTCAGTGGTTTAATTACTTGGTAAAACAGAATGATATATTGATGCTTCTTTTTATAGAGTATCTAAATATTTGTGTCACCATTCATTAGGGAATGGTAGTGATGGTATTTTCATTTATAAACTTTGCATTTTAAAATATTATTTAAGCTCATAATGCACATTATTTGTGTTGAGAGTCCATTCAAAGAAATTTTAAGGACAAAAATATCCAAATATGAAAACAAATTACATAGACATTTGCTGAAATGGAAGTTCAATTTCCCAGCTTCACATGGTCCAATAAAGATTATTGAAGATATGTTAGAACAGCATCTGTCACTTTTGATCTTGGCCTCGTCTTATTAACATACCTTTAACATCTTAAATAAACAATAAACAACAACAGCAACAAAAATGATACCTGGCAAACAGAGGGAAAGCAGTACAGAAGGCAAATTTTTAAAGTGCTGGAATTCTGAGTGTAGTTTTGAATTCCAGCTTCATGACTTACAATGTGACATTTGAAAGTTTTTTAACTTATCTGAGCCTTAGTTTTCATATTTGTCAAATAATTACAAAAATATCTTAAAATTGGATGAAAGGATTACATGGAAAGCAAAAGTGAAATCCCTTATAAAAACTGTTGTTCTGTTGTATTAAATTCATCTTACTTAAGGAAATAACAACCATTACTCTTATTTTTAAAGAATATTGCAAACCAAAGTTGGAAAACTAAGCTTGATAGTTAGATTAATAACCATGTTAACTAATATATTTATTATAGCATTTTAAGTAGTCAAGATTTCTTTTCTTCCAAAGAAAATGCTTCAATATTATTTTTTTCTTAAATTAAATTCTCATCTGTTGCTCCTCCCCTCAAGTAAAACTGTATGAAATCACCATTGAGTTAGAGCAAAAACCTAATTTGGTGTTTTCTAATCACATGTACATAAAAATTAGGTCTATGAATACAGAGAGTCTCTGTAGAACTGGGGCACTAGTGTGTGCCAGAGAAGTGTGTGCACTAGTGTGGAAAACTTGGAACCATAATCAGACAACTGTGCCAATAGTTTTTAACAGATATTTTAAAATAAATTTATTTCATTCCAAATTCCAAAAAAATTAAGTCAGAAAGAGAAAAACAAATATTGTATATTAATGCATATATGTGCAATCTCGAAAGACGGTACTGATGAACCTGTCTCAGGGCAGCAGTGGAGATGCAGACGTCGAGAAGAGGCTTGTGGACCCAGGTGGGGAAGGAGAGGGTGGGATGAACTGAGAGAGTACCGTTGAAACATATACATTACCATTTGTGAAACAGATATCAGTGGGAATTTGCTGTATGATTCTGGGAGCTCAAACCTATTGCTCTGTGACAACCTAGAGGGGTGGGATAGGGTGGGAACATATGTATACTTGTGGCTGATTCATGTTGATGTATGGCAGAAACCAACACAATATTGTAAAGCAATTATCCTCCAATTAAAAATATTTTAAAAAGTCAGTGGCAATGTATCAGCTCCCAAATGCTAAGGTTGTTGGGAAAGGAAATAAGAGAGACTAATATTGAAATGAATATAGGACAACAAAATTTCAAAATTGATAACTAGTCACTATTTGCACATATTCTTCTGTATTCACCTAGTGTGTTATTATGTTAGCCCATTACGTGACTAGTTTATTAACTGGAGTTTTAATTTTATTTTTTTCCCTTCAAATAGAAAAAAAGTCAGTGGAAATTTCATTTGAAACATAACTTAATTCTGGATTTGACTTTTGATTACAGCCAGGGTTTCCTTTGATGTTTTCAAAATGAATTTCAAAGACCAATTTATTCAGTAAATTTTGAAAATAGAAACATACTAAAACTTTTATCCCACTTGGTAAGCAGCCATCCTTTAGTTTTATCCAAGCTTTCCCATGAAAATGCCAATCGGGAATAAAACTGACAAATATATTCAATCAAAGATGGAATTTTTTTGCTCTTAAGTTGCAAATGGCCTCATTAAAATAAAAGCACCACCTTAGGGATTGCATAAAGCAGAGTATTGGTACCTAAATGGTATTTATGACCAGGCTAAATGTAAAGTGAATTAAAATTTAAAGGATTATAGTCAGGTAGGCCACAGACATCTGTAGAGAAATGTCCATTAAGAAGATGAAAGAACCAGCGGTCCCTGGTGACAGGCATATGTCAGGTTAGCGGTCAGCCATACCTATACACTCAGTGCCACAGCAAATGAGAAACACATTGCCCAAGGAGGAAAGTACTTATGAGATATTTATTTTAGACTGAAAAGGAAAGTCATGAAACAAACATTTTGGAATTCATATCCGTCTTTGTCATCAAACGAAAGTGAAAAGAATGGGAGAAATAAGATGTGGGCTGATCATAAATATTATCACATATGTGTTTATAGATACTGTAGGCATTCTGACCCACGACTGTATTTATAGAATCTACTGAAAGTATAATCTTTGTAGAGTCTCATTACATCTATGGTGATGGAACCACAACGAGGTGCCACTGCCTGGCTACAAAGAAAGGCCTTGTTTAATTTTTTTTTTTAAGTGAAAAAGCCTCTCGGGTGAGAATACACCAAGGGATTCATTCTTCGTAATGTAAGTGAGTCACAAAACCAGTTACTAGTGTCCTAGTCAGGATACAATGCTGTCCTGTGCATGCAGCATCTGCCTTGGTAAGGTCAAGAATTCTTTTAAATGGTCATCAAATGCCTTCAAATGATGACTCATGGACACAGGAAATCTGGCCTCATAATTAAAAAAGAGTGACTGCTTCTCTCTTCCCTCCCCTTTCCTTCCCTCTCTCCCACTAGCCTCGTCTCCTCTTCTCTCTTTCGTACTCTTCTTTCTATTCCTCTTCCCCCTTCTCCTCTCCTTTGGCATTTGATATTGCAAAAGATGGTTGAAGTTGTTCATTGCCTGATTCTCCTTTTCTGGCATGTATTCATAATCCAAACATAACTGTTTCTCACTCCATGCTTTTAAAAACAGTTGAGAGAGAACATTTGCCTTACTGAGGATGCAATTCATACTTTGGAGGAATCATGATTTCCAAATCCATTTTTCAACTAATGAGCCCTTGATGGCTAATGATCCCCAGATGTACTCATTGCCGAGGTGAAGCCACACTCAAATATGGACATGTATTCCCACAAATATAAAAACAGCGGTGCTTTACAATTTTTTTGTTTTTGCCTTGAAATGAAGAGTCTTTCATTACCAATGCACTATTGCTACTTCACTGGACATATTAAATGCTCCTGGTGTGGTTTTACTTGTCTTTAAGATGAAAGTGGTTCAAAGATGCTCATCTTCTAGTTCTGTCTCTGTTGTCAGTCCATAGTCCTTTATTTCAATATAATTACTTGGTGGGTGAAATCTTGGAAACTGGGATAAGTGGAAGATGATACCTTCAACATCACCATTTCCCAACCCCAGAATCTTCTAGTTTGCACCACCCTTCTGCAACCTCTCAGCCTTATCACTAGTCTTTATAAAATTATCACCAACCACATCTTAGATTTTGTAACTAATTGACAACCTGGTGAAACAGAAGCTATAGCTTAAATATTTGTGATAAACATCATCCTTAGGATTGGATTTGGAGCAAAAACATAGTAGGTTTATTGAGGTGAGATGTGATAAATACATAGATTGGACATCTATCAGTTACCTTAGGCATACAAATGGGGTCCGGTAAGGAATAAAAGGGGGATACTTGGATTTGAGCCTCCCCCCCCAAAAAAAAAACTTGGTCCAGTTTTTATATATAGTTTTTGCATTTCTAACATATATACACTACCATGTGTAAAATGGATAGCTAGTGGGAACCTGCTGTATAGCACAGGGACCTCTGCTCAGTTCAGCTCAGCTCCATGGTGACCTAGAAGGGTGGGATGGGGGTGCTAGGAGGTAGGCCTAAGAAGGAGGGGATAGATGCATATACATGGCTGATTCACTTTATTGTATAGCAGAAACTAACACAACATTGTAAAGCAGCTATAATCTGATTAAAAAATAAATAAAATGTTGTATTTTATGATTCTAGAAAAATTTATGTCAAGCACTCTCTTTTCTGGCTTCCCTGGTGGCTCAGATGGTACATGCAGGAGACCTGAGTTCCATCCCTGGGTGGGGAAGATCCCCTGGAGAAGGGAATGGCAAACCCCCTCCAGTATTCTCCCCTGGAGAATTTCAAGGATAGAGGAGTCTGGTGGGGTACTGTCCATGAGGTCGCAAAGAGTCTAACAGGACTGAGCGAATAACACTTTCACTTTCTTCACTCTCTTTTCACATTCAAGTACCTCTTTTCTGGGGCAGAGACTCCTGAGATGGTCTACCAGCTGAGACCTCTAATATAAGCAGTTCTATTAAACTCTCTTACCCTCTCTGCCTTCAACATGAATTTGACATTGCTGGCTTTACTACAGTACCTTGCTCTCAGTCCTGTTAGGTAGTTAGTATTCAAATTACCGAGATAATGGACAAATAAAACGTGTGAGTTTTCTTCATTCAAAGTTCCAAATTCTAATACATTTAAAGCTTTAAGTTAAAAAAGTAGCAAGAACTGCAGGTAGAAAAGCTAGGCAGTAGTGGGAGTGATTTGATGCTCAGAGAATGTTCCATCCGCCCCATGCAGCTGGCTTCTGCGTCTGGATGCAGGGTTTTCCTTCCAGCCCAAGTCGACCCAGAGACGTGCTGGACACTGCATGTGCCATATGGGGCCTGCTCAACAAGCTACCTGTCCCATAAATGTGTGCTCAATAGTTTGGTCCCCAAATTCATTTTTATTAAATATAAGTCTCCTGTGAAATATCAAAAAGAATGCTGAATACATTTAGGAGTAAAGGAGATGTCTTAATGTGTTTTGGCTATGTCAAAGCGTGTGTGCTTCATAGGGGAGGATTTCATACCACTCCAGCCCCAGACTTGACTCCTCAGGGAGCAATCACAGCCGGCCTCATTAGAGAGAATTTAAACCTGGGCTAATCCCAAACAGTCTGGAATTCGATTTCTTCTCACTGTCTCTAGACATTTTAATCTGAATTAGATAAATTGCTCAGAATCTATTTATTCATTTCCCTGTTTAAAGTGTATACTGAAATGGGTGTAAAGTTATGCAGGTATCCTCCTTTTTGAGAGTTTGCTTTATGCCACTTCACTTTTGCAAAAGAACTACATTAGTACCTGTTTTCGCTAACTGAAAGAAACCTGAAGACAAGTTTTACTTTTACTTAAAGAAAGGCAGAAGGGGAAAATGGCGCTCAGTTTGTTTCACACTGAGCTCTTACAGAAACGACAGGCACCCTGTGCAGCGAGCACCGCGTTGCTGAGTGCCTTCCACTAGAACTACATTCATGTCTTAGCACTGAGTCTTCATAGTTTTAAACCATGTGTGTGAGCATCTGTATTTTGTCTTGATTTATTTTGTACATCCATTAACAAGGCTTGCCCTAAGGTAATTGCTTCTTTACTCCATTTTGGGTTAAGAAACGTTTTAGAATAATGCAGCCTCCTTGCTGATAGTGAATAGTGGGGGAAACCGTTATAAAATGAGTGAAAAAGAAGCGCCCTGCGCTATTAATAAAAATACTACAACCCACAAGCAATTGAGAGGCTGCTCTGAAACATGTCCTTAGAGTTTACCCAGAGGCTTAAACTTAGATTTTGTCAGACTTGGAGAAAGGAGGAATTTAAAAAATGAGAGGGCTCTCCATGGAAAATAAATGTCCTTACTAGGTCTTGTGAGAGTTCAGATTCAAGCTCAAGCCAGCCTGTAAACCTCAAAGGTCGAGGGTTCAAGGGGAAAGAAGTGATTGCCATGTCCAGGCTGCATATAGCTTGTCATCATTGTTCTCTTGAAGAAATGTCAGGCATTTCCTCTTCCCAGCCAAGAAAGAGCCTAAAGAACCAAACTTGTGTTCCCACAATCTAGAATTTCAACAAGTAATTCATTTGTCTCTGAGTTAAAAACAGTAATAAAGGAAGGTGGGGAATAATTTAAAAGAGGGAAAAGGAGTCTCTTGAAGTGGCTGTTATCTTGTGCCATGTTAATGCTCTTAGCCTGGGAAGTAACATTTTCATTTGCAATGTAGGAAGAAAATGTGTATTTTGCAATGAATCAGAAGTCTTCAGCATTCTTGGACTAGAATTGACTGCAAAAGTGTCTAGCAAAATATTGGGCACTGCATTGCAGCTGAATGTATATTTATTGAAAAATAATTTTCTCTATATCATATCTCTGTGCATGAAACTATTGTCTAAAAAGATATTTTAATAGTTTAACATTTTAATATTTAAAATGAAGGGTTATCATATTAAGATGGAGGGAGGAGAAGTAAACATGTTCTTAATGAAAATACTAACAGAATCTGCTCCTGAAATATCAAGAAATGCTATATTATTTTTATTATTTTTTTCAGAAAGAAAACCTTTAAAAAGTGTCTAAGAAAGCAATGTGTGGAACTTGGTCTCCAAATGCTTCCTCTTGAAGCTGTAGATTTGGATTGACTAGGGCCCACCTGGACTTCGCCCCAAGGTTTGGGGTCCATTTCCAGGCCAAAACCCAAGTTTCCAGTTCAGGGCCCCCAGATTCCATTAACATTTCCTGTGAATCAGGCTGGGCTAATTCAGTCTTGAACAATCAATCATTCTCACTGCATTTTGTGAGTGGAAGTGACTGATGGTTTTCTGCTGGTCATGGCTGACCCAGAGGTAGAAAGCAGACCTGAGGACCATGCCTCATGTGTGAGTGGCTTATTTGGAACCAGTCAACTGTGAGGGGCTCTCTGTGTCTTCCTGGTTCCTTCCCTAGGTAAGACACGCATCCTTCAGGTCTTTCCTATAGGTCCTCTTGTTAAGTTCAACTATTCTTGCTCTCTCCTTCCCCTCACTCTCTGGAAATCATGGTGTACGTGCCCCTCTGTACTTAATTTTGTAGTCATGCATTAACTAGACCCCTTTACCCCTCCATATTCAATTATTTTCCTATTTAATCTTCACTGTTTAGAATCTTATCTGCAGATCCATCCCATCCTCATCTTCTCTTCTAAAACCTGGACTTTTTGCAGTAGTTTCCCTTTCTCTTATTTTCTCATAGAATCATTAGAGAAGAAAAAGAAACAAAATGTCATTCAAACTGCTTTTCCCCTTTTTCTGACGTTGTTCTTTTAAGCCAGGAGGGGAAAACAACACAATTCCTTGGTTTTGTGCATTAGTATGTTATGTTTGCCATGTTTGCAGCTGGTTATCTTCCCTTCTTGCAAGTATTCATGTTGCATTTCAGAGATCGGTGTACCATTTTGTAGATGTTATCATTATGGCCCTTTTGCCTAGAATTACCATTGCTGTTACAGTCACTACAAGGAAATGCTCTCCCACTCATTTCTCTGATAAGAAGCTGCCTGGCATCCTCAGGCTTCCCATGGTCTGCTGGCTGGACCGAGACATTTGCTGCAAGGGTTTCAAAGGGTGGCTAATAATGTGCACAGTTTTCAGAATTGTTATTTTTCCCCAAAACTCACTGAAGTTGTGAAAACCCTTATGAAAAATGATTAGAGAAGTTGTAAAAATTCGCAAACACAAGGCAAAACTCAGAGCAGTTCTTTTCATCATTTTGGTGAAGAGAAAAAGGGAGGGCTGGTTCTTCTTTCCCATCTCACAGTGGAATCAAGATTCCGAAGCACAACAACCACATATATTTATGAAATTATAGACAGCTTCCTTTAAAGGAGAAGCACAATTACAGTAAGCCAGAGAAAAATAGTGAGTGATTATCTCATAGGTTACAAATGAAAGGGTGATCGTAATTTAATGTGTAACCTATATTCATTTATTTGTTTACTATCAAGGATTAAATGAGTATCCTTTAGACATACAATCATTTGAGATAGAATATTATAAAAATATGGTATATATATATATAGGCAGCTTTTAAGATTATACACAGACACACACACACACACACACAAACACATCCCTTCATGGATACAAATATATAAATTGATGGGATTCAAAGGAGCAAAATATTTTGTTCAGATATAAACATGAGAAGAGAGTCTTTTCTAGACATAGTTGCATCTCTTAGAGGAGAGAAATGTTTTTCTTGAGGGACTTTTAGGATTTTATGATTTTGTTCAAATAAAAGATGTGACATAAACATTCTGTATTCTTTTGTAAAGTCTTTTTTCACTTCCTTGGTCTCTGCTAAGAAGTGAAAAAGACAGTAGATAATATAGTTGCTTGTTTAATAAACAAACGGACAGATGAGTGAAGGGGCCTGTGCGTATTCCATTGCTACATCAGTATTTCCAGTAGGGGCTAGGCAGGTAGCCCCATGGGCGCCCTGTGCTGGGGGAAGAAGAGCAGGCAGTGTGGCTGAAGGAGCACCCGGCTTTTGCCATGTTACAGTGGCATATATGCGGCTTCCCTCCTGGCTCAGAGCAGCAGGGACCCACTCTCCCCTGCTCTGTCTGAGGGTAGCACACCTGAAGCTCGGTCAAGAGAAACCTAACCCTGAGGGGAGTGACAAGTGAGGTGCCCTAGGGCAGAAGTGGCAGCTCTGAGCAGTCTTTCTACCCACTCAAGGACCTCAGTGCTGCTGCAGAAGTAGCATTGTGAAAGCCATTGCTGAATTACAAAAATATCCCTCTATTGTTAGCCATGTTACCACTCTTAGACGAAAAGCCAGGCTACCCCTCTGGGCATGAGACCAAGAAGATTTGGAAGCGGATGGAAAGGGAGTAGATTTCTCCCATAGTATCCTAAACCCCTATGTTGCTGAATCCGTCTCAGAGAGGGAAGGTCACTGTTTCTGATTTTTTTTTTTTTAATTGAAGAATAAAACCATCTTTTGAAATGCCACTAAAGGTACACATGACTTAGAGCACAGGAAATGTCATGGTTCCTAACCAAATAAGAACGAAGGAATTCTACAGTTTTTTTTTTTTTTTTTTAGTATCTGTACATCAGAATGTGTGTGTTAAAGTTATTTGCTTGAGATTATTATTAAGCAGAGTATGCTGGAGAGATATGATTGCTTTAATGCTAGGGACAGGCAGATGTGTATCAAATGTACATAAACATCTGAGAACAGATAAGAAAATATTGGCCTTGCTTCAAATGAGATGGAAGCAAAGATAGGCAAGAATTATTTATCAGAAATGGAGTGGAAAAAGATCAGGGCCAGGTATGTAGAACCTCCAGGGTTTGTAGTTGCAAGCAAATGAATAGTAAAATTTTAGATGCAAGTTATTGAAATGCTGCCGTACTTGGTTAAATAAGCAACTAATGAAAATATATGAGAGTTTAAAAGGTAAAGATGTTGTCCATCGTTACCTACAAATAAAGGGTAATTGAGCATATTTTGATATTTTTCCCCTTTATAATTGTGAAGCAAGATTAATTTGAAAACTTAACTCTTCTTTCTGCATTAAAGGCCTTAAATCCAGATGGTGGTATTCTTTTTCACCCAGAGCATGAGAAAAAGTTTGCATAGAATGCAGAATTTCTAAGGAGTGACTAGTCCTTAAAATTAGGCACGGCCCAGCTGTTTTGGTTAAAAGATATCATGTATATAAAATATGACCACAATGTCTTTTGATGACATATTTGATAGGTTGGTGCTCCATATATATTTCTTAGATCACAGTTTATTAACTTATATACTGTATATATCTCTCATATATGATAGACAAAAATCATTTTAAAATATTGAAAGCTGTTTCACCTTCCTAGGAGATAAGGTTTTAGTACAGCTTGAGGCAGAATTATTTTTTTCTGAGAGAAGCACATGTATGGGCTCTTTAAAGAGAGCATGGGCAGATCATTCTTGAGAAAAGCTGTGAAGTGACCACTGAGCTGAATGCAGATGTTCACTGGAGAAGCTACCTGTTCTATCTGATAATGAGGATTGAGTACAAGTTTAGTAGAGTTTCCTCATGTTTTGTATCACTAAGGAAAAGGTGTCTGTACTTTGTATGAATTTAGAGTGTCCTGAACATATTTAGAGTGTCCATCACTGACTAAATGGACGTGAGTTTGAGTAAACTCCAGGGGTTGGTGATGGCCAGGGACCCTGGAATGCTGCAGTCCATGGGGTTCGACTGAACTGAACTGAACTGAACTGAGCCTATATGGCTTTGCTTACTTTGTTTTAAGTGTTAGTCACTCAGCCATGTCTGACTCTGAGACTCCATGGACTGGAGCCAACGAGGGTCCTCTGTCCATGGGATTCTCCAGGCAAAAATACTGGAGTGGGTTGCCATTTCCTTGCTCAAAACCTAGAAGTCTGAACTGCACAACAAACTGAGTTATAGGAAAGAAAGGTCTTGAATAAGATTGGCCCAGTTCAACACTGGCTGGGGTGTGGATACTCTGAGTATGGAACTCAAGATTAATGAAACTAGATATCTATTTTGATTTTTGAAACTTTCCTGGGACTACATAATTGTATCACTCTGCATCAAATGGCTACTACTAACAAACATTTTTGGGAAAGGTCTACCTGAGGATAAGAAATGAAGACTTGAGAGACAGACCTCAAACTGGAGTTAGGAGGAACTATTTTTCTCTTTCTGGACCCTCATAGAGTTAGGGCTTGATCAATGGGAAGAGCAAGCTTGCTGGAGAATATTTTCATTGACCTTGCTGTTTGTTGATGGTCTAGAAAATATGACCATAGTAAGGCTACAGTCCATAGGATCACAAAGAGTGGGACATGATTGAGTGACTGAGTGCACGCATGCGCGTGCACACGCACACACACACACTTCCTCCCATTAGTTGTAAGCATACAGAGAAGTCCACCTTGTTAAAGATAACATCTTCCAGACTTGGAGCTTAGTACCAAAGGGGATATCAGCAGGTCCTGCTTTAAACCCAGACAGGCATCATAGCTCAGCATCTCCCAGAAGAGAGTTATATCTGGAAGCAGTAGCTGCTACTGCTGCTGTCACTTCAGTCGTGTCCGACTCTGTGCAACCCCATAGACAGCAGCCCACCAGGCTCTCCAATCCCTGGGATTCTCCAGGCAAGAACACTGGAGTGGGTTGTCATTTCCTTTTCCAATGCATGAAAGTGAAAAGTGAAAGTGAAGTTGCTCAGTTGTGTCCGACCCTCAGTGACCCCACGGACTGTAGCCTTCCAGGCTCCTCCGTCCATGGGATTTTCCAGGCAAGAGTACTGGAGTGGGGTACCATTGCCTTCTCCAGGAAGCAGTAGGGAGAAGGTGAAAAAACATGAGATGCACCATGCCATCCATTCATTCCTGATGGTCACTTGCTGCCCCAGGAGTGCTCATTCTGCTTCACCCCCGCCTGGTATACTGCAGTTCAGTTAGGGCACTAGTTTTCTGGAGTTAGCATAGACCTACTGGTTAAAGGCTCAATCCTCCTCAAGACCTCCCTGGCTACAGATTCCAGGGCAAGATCAGGGTTTCCTCAGGCCACCCATATATCTGATTGATTGACTACAAATTCAGGTTTTTCCTCAACATCTTCCAGTTGGATATTTCACCAGAATGACTCATAGAACTCAGTAAAGTACTTAATTAGGATAACAGGTTTTGTTGTAAAGGATACAATTCAGGAAAAACCAAATGTAGAGAGACAGAGTGAGGTCTGGGAGTGTCCTGATCTCAGAACTTCCATGCCTTCTTTGTGTGGAATCTGGGCCTGTCACCATCTTCTAAGCATATCAGTGTGAACACCAGTCAGGGAACACCACTGAGCATGTGTCCAAAGTCTTTATTAAGGTTTTGTTATATAGGCATGACTCATTAAATTCATGTCCCATAACTAAACTCAAACTCCAGTCTCCCTTCCCTCTCCAGAGTTTAGGTTGACTTAAATTCCAACCCTGTAACCAGAGGTTGGTATTTTGGGGGACCAAATCTCAACCTGAAGCTATCTAAGGATCCACTGTGAGTAACCTCATTATCAAAAACCCAGATGTGATCATGAAAAACAAAGCTCATGCATTAAAAAAGGCATTTCTATCACTCAGGTCATCACTGCAAGGGTTGTAGAAGTTCCATGATAGGAAGGCAGGAGAAAAACCAAGTACTTTTATAATGCAGCATGCCTGTTTTAAAAGTGGATGGAGTGCTCCTTGGGACTCTCTACTAGCATTCGAAGGGAGTAGAAGTCAGAGCCATTAATTTGGCAATATATCTGAGAGTGTTTGTAGTCACTTTACTGGTTATCATAAACAAACTGGGTAATACTTGCTGCTGCTAAGTTGCTTCAGTCGTGTCTGACTCTGTGCGACCCCATGGACTGCAGCCCACCAGGCTCCCCCGTCCCTGGGATTCTCCAGGCAAGAACACTGGAGTGGGTTGCCATTTCCTTCTCCAATGCATGAAAGTGAAAAGTGAAAGTGAAGTTGCTCAGTCGTGTCCAACTTAGCGACCCCATGGACTGCAGCCTATCAGGCTCCTCCGTCCATGGGGTTTTCCAGGCAAGAGTACTGGAGTGGGGTGCCATTGCCTTCTCTGGGGTAATACTTAGGAAATGGAAATTGTATTTAAAGATTCTTCCTTTTTGGTTTGATCACTGGTATTATAAGAGGAGGCTTCTCAAGTCAAATATAGTCTCCAAATATGAGTACTAAGCCAACTGTGCTACTCGTACAAATGTGGTAAGCAACTAGAGGATTTTCTATGTACATATCCTGCTAATCTTCCTGAGCTGGCTCTGATTTCTAGTGAGAGATCCTTACCTTTCTCAAGTCTGTATCACTCATGCATTACAAGCATGTAAACCCCTGCACTATGAGAAGATAGACACCTGGGTAGGAGAGTCACAAGCTAGGAGAACTGCAGGTCTTGTTTTCATAAATGTTTTTATAAATAAGATGTAAAGTTCGAAGAATTGCAGGAGCCTCATAGTAAATTCATTTTAAAAGCTACAATTGAAAAACTTTTGAGTAAGACCTCTGTTTTGTACCTGTGCATATCCCTAAAAGCATGCTTGAAAAAACTCAACAAATTTTATCCACTACAAACCCTGTCTGGCACATCCCAGATGAGAGTCAAACTCATGGGAGGGCCATTTTAACAAGGGAGGAAATGACTGTTCATTAGAACTGAGATAGTGCAGAAAGGTGTTGGAGGAAAACAATCTGCAGTACCGCACATTGGGCTCCGTTGGATGTTCTGTGTGCTTGGTCTTTCTCTGGCTGATGAATGATGTTCTACGTCAAGGAAATAAGACATATGGGACAGATGCTATCACTGTGCACAGGAAGCTCACAAAAAGTCGTTAAGTGATTTTCTAAGTTTACTCAGAAAGCCAGTAGCAGGATTGGGTCAAAAGTCCCATGTTTTATTATCATTACTGAAGCAGGAGCACCTAGAAAAAAAGAGTTTGAAGGGTTAAGTACAAGGTCTTAAATTGATCATTTTTATCCTTTTGTTTAATTTTATGTCATTCTACCCTTTCTCAAGCTCCTTCGTAGATCACAAGTAGATTTATTAATGCCTAGGTACTTTTCTGGTTTTCAGAACTGGTTCATAATCTCCATTCTTTTACTTAAATTTAGTTTACCCCTCAATAAGGAAATCCTTTTTGTATACTCAAGGATTGAGAGAAGAGGGGCTTTTTAAAGTCCCCTGCTTAACACCAATTGATTCTGTGGTGAAAGTGATTAACTAATCTAGGTATGATTCTGTTACTCTCTGATCTACTCTGGTCTACTCAGTAGGGAATTTTTTTTCTTTAATTTTAATGAACAGTGAAAAATAACAATTTCTTTCAAGAAAAAATTTAAAAAGTAAGTTTGGAAAAAGAGGAAAAGTGTTCTGTATCAACTTTCTGGGTTTCAGCCGGTTATCTTTGCTTATTTTTCCTCATTTTCTTACAACAGAATTAAATTTTATTTTATATTGGGTGTTGTTAAGTCTGACTTTTTCATCTGAAACACATTAAGTTCTTTAGATATTGAAGAGTGCATAATTACAAACGTATATCACTAAAGCAAAGCTATATTAATTAATACAAAGCTGCCCTAGGGTCTAGTAGCTATTGGAGGCCCCAGCAAAACTACCTCGAGACTCCTTTGTCTAAACATGTTGATTTCTTTCTTCAATTTTAACTTTGTAACTTAACACAAAGTACATTTTGGAAATGTGCACAATTAGTTTAGAATGTAAGTCAAGTTGCTAAATAATAAGTAATAATACAGTAAAAAATAATCACAATAGCTGTGGTTCTATCATTAAGCCACCTTTTTTCTAGTAGTACACATTATACAATACATAGTTTAAGCCCAACTATTGGAATATTCATTTTTATTAAGCATTGTTTTTTAAAATAAGTCCACTACCTCAAATTCAAACAAAATTCAAACTTAATTAAAATTTCCCATAAGTTATATTTAGTCTAAGAAAGGAAAGACAAGTCTAAATGTATGAGTTACATCAGTACAATTATTTTTTTTAATTCTAATTTGCTCACTTACAAATATCTTTGGTTGTCACATTAGTGGTGATGTTATGGCAACAGCTGCTACACCACAAAACCATAAATATACACAACAAAGAATAACAAATAGACACACTAAGTGATTTTTATGACATTAACCTGGAACAACAAAAGATTATCTAGTGGAGGTTCTAGGGAACCTACTTTAATGATTGGATAAGTGTAGATTGCAATAGGCATACTGACATAAGATAAATGGGTGCTTTTAGAAATTTCTCAGCCTCAGCACTATTGACATTTTGGGATGGATAATTCTTTGTTGTGGGCGATTGTCCTGCACACTGTAAGATGTTTCACAGTATCCCTGACCTCTGCTCACTACATACAAGTAGTATTTCTTGACTTATTGTTAGAAACAAAAATGCCTGTGGCATTGCCAAATGTTCCCTGAGGGACAAAAGCATCCTGATTGAGAACCACTGGTTGAGAACCACTGGTTTAGAAGCTGCTTGGAAATAGCTTTCATTCCACATTAAATATTTTAATGGCCTTCTATGTAGGATTTACTCTATTAATGGAATCAGCAACACACTTCTTTCTAACACACATGAAGCCCACTTAGCCCAGAGTCTGAGTGAATTATCTCAAATTCCAAATTGATATTGTCTAAATTAATTCATTTTGTTGAATAAACCTAATCAACATTGCATTAAGCAGAGGTTCAGATAGGTTTATAATATTTTTCAGCCTCTATCAAACAGCTCTTCTGAGTATCTCTTAGTCTAAACAAAGCTTTGCAAGCTTTGTTATAATTTGTGCAACAAAGGAATATGAGGCAAAATGTTAATTTTGTTGTGGTTCAGCATGTTTACCCACTGGTCAGTCTTGTCCATTATCAGATATAGTAATTGGCTAGCTTGTGTAGCTGTAGTTTTTCCAACAGAAACTAAAACAGTTATTGTTGAGGGAATATCTTTAATAAGAGTGTTCTGGGAGTTCAGTGAAATATGTGTCATTTCTACTGAAATCAGCCAAGTGTTTGGAAGAAATCGTGAGAATGTGAATGAAACTGAGAAAGGAATTGAGAAGAGTGTTGGAACTGGTTATGTGAACCACAGAAATTGTTGCTTTTCTCAGCTTCCCTTCTTTTCTGATGTCCAAAACAAGGGCCTGAGCTCATCTCTCCATTTCCCAGCTGTAATTACTTCATCCTATCTTCTGGATATCTTCACTGGCCCCTCTTTTCTTCAAGTAATTGTACAATCTTGTCTTTGCTCTCAATGCCAACATAGGCTATTTGCCAAAAGATCCTTATCTCATTGTACTATTTTTTTATATCCAGTTTACTGAGCCTTTTTTCAAACTTCCCGTCTTAGTAGCCCTAACATTTTCAACATTCAAATTTCAGAAGCAAAGAGCTAATTGCTTATTTATCAGTTGATCTTTTTGACTTTACAACGATAACTAAAAAGACTCAAAACTACTCATTTCTCAGCTCCAGTCTTTGATAAATCATGGTGTAATAGAACTGGAATAGAACCCAGGGATCATCAACTTTCCACAGATGGGAGCTTTAAGCAAAAGGCTCAAAATCATAAAGACAGAAAATCAAACTCCACTTCCATTTTACATCATAGGGGTGACTTTGAACTGGTTCTTAAATTTATTGAGTATCTCAACATAATTCTCTTGAATGGGTATAGGAGATTCCACCTATCTCATATGTTCCCCTCATAGGAACATATGAGATAATATATTGAATTTTCTAATACATAACACATAATTAATAAATATTTTCTCTCTCATTATTACCATTGGAGTAAATACTACAGTAAGTATCTGTAACTAGAATTCTTTATCCACATTATAGCAATTTTAATTAAATTTTTTGATTAAGTAATATATGCCCTGGTTAAAAGTTCAACATAGTTGGAGAAAACTAAACTTCTCCATGAACAACTGCAGTCATTAGTTTTGTGTGTATGTGTGTGTAACCAATTAGAGAGAGCCTATGTACACACAAATGTAAATCCATGCACACATTTCTTTTTGACACAAGTTGTAGGATACTGTGCATACCATCCTACACCTTGACTTTAACATGAAACCTATTTAAGTATTAAGGTTCTTGTATTATTGCTGTCTGTATTTTTCTAAGCAATAAAGACCCTGTCTCTTTAATATACATCTACATATATATGTATGTATATATAGCCCTCTGTATATCTATGTATGTGCCTATGTATCTATTTTTGTATTATATGAATCATCTATCTATTCATGTTTCTTGCTGCCTTGATCATTGCTTTTAAACATATACTTCTCCATCAGTGATGGTCTTAATTTTAACTTCCCAAACTGACTACTATATTAAAAAATACAGACTTTTGTAGGTCTCCCATCTAATTTCCCTATATTTTTGATATAATAGTATAGTTATTAAGTATAATATTTTATTTGGATACTGTCTACACATATCTGACTTTTTTAAAAGATTTTTTTGGTGTGAAATATTTTTAAAGTCTTTATTAAATTTGTTACAATATTGCTCTTTTCATATTTTGGTTTTCTGGCTACAAGTCATGTGGGATCTTAGCTCCCTGACCAGAGATCACCCCTGCACCCTCTCCACTGGAAAGCAAAGTGTTAATCACTGGACCACCAAGGAAGTGCCCTGACTTTTTAAAATAATATTTTGTTCATAAAACATATGAAAGTTACTGAAATTATCAATAATTGACAAGAAATCATCCTTGAACTCAGGTGGAAGATTCATTAATATTTAAAATTAAATCTTCAGTTCATTATAAATTGTTTGACATGCTATCATGCAGAGATTCTTTTATCTTCATAATAATAATAACATTGATGCAAACAATTAGCAATAATCCAACCAACAGCAGTATGCTTATACTCTTAAGCTAGGGTACAGCAGTCAATTGAAATTCATGGTGGTTTCATAGTTCTGCTATAGCTGAGATTCTAGATCTTAAAAGGGCTCCTTCTTAAAATTATGTGCTCTCTATGGTACATTAAATAAGATTCTCCTTTGTAGAGGTGACAATGATTATGAAAAGTTTCATATGGGCCTTCGGGGAAGAAATAACTTTTTGAGGATGTGTTTTCTTTTAAATTAATTGACTTCATGTCTTAAATTACCTACAGTAATACAGCCTAAATTTTGCTTTTTGCTTCAATTGACCTTGTCTATTTTTAAATTAATTATTATTCAACTCATGGTGAGAAAAGAAAACCGCCCCTCAGATAAAGTGGAGAATGTCTCACTTCTCAAATTTTAATCTAGAGCAATGGTTTACAAAATGAGGTATGAGGATCATTAAATTAAACATCTGAAGGTTTTGTGAAATATTACAATTGTACATGCAGACTTTTTTTCCCAAAAGGGGGCCCAACGCTTTCAATAGTTCTCAAAGAGGGATTCATAGGAAAAAAGTCAAAAAGTCATTGCTCTCAATCAATAATCTTCTCTAGAGAAGAGAATGTAGTTCAAAGTTCTACCCATATTTCTGATAGAGACTGAAAAGAAGATTTCTTAAGAATGTAAACAGATTTCTTAAGAATGCTGTGAAAAATAGCTGTTTTCTCCTTAGATGGGTATTGTGATGGTTAGTTTTATGTGTCAACTTGACAAGCCTATGGTACCCAATGCCTTAATCAAACACTAATCTAGGTGTGGCTATGAAAGTATTTTGTAGTTATGGTTACCATCTACCATGAGTTGACTTTAAATAAAGGATATTATCCTCCATAAACTGGGTAGGTCTCATCCAATGGGTTGAAGGCCTTAATAGCAGACAAATGAGGTTTACCAAAGAAGAAAACAATCTGTCTCAAGACTGCACCATCAACTCCTGCCAGAGTTTCAAGCCTCACAGCCTGCCTTACAGATTTCAGACTTTCCAGCCCCCAGAATAATGAATCAATTTCTTAAAATAAATTGTGTCTATTGATCTATCTCTCTCTCTCTCAAGATACTTATATATATATGTATGTATATATATATTTTAATCCTTGTTTCTCTGGAAAATTCTGACTAGTCTGATAAATCTGATATAAGGGCCAACATTAGAAATGCAAATAATATAGAAAGGATCATTATATCAAATGAGAAATTTCTTTCAGAATTATAGCAGTGTTAGTCTTAAAGAAAATCAAAGAAGGAGGGTTGCCTAGTGTAGAACTGAGAGGCATCTCCTGAATAGGTATTCAGAAATAGCTCCAAATCCTTGCTGGACTAAAAATAAAGGAAACACTAGCTATTGAGAAGACATCAGAGGATCCCAGCTGAAAAAGTGTTCTGAACCGGAGAGGATTAGGCAGCAGGGGTAACAGTGAAACATGGTTTCAGATTTCTAGAGTCCAGAGGATTCTTATTAATACTTCAGCTCTCATGACTATCCAAGATTCAAGGCTTTGCTCTCCAGTGTTCTCCAAGCATCATGGGACATTGCAATGCTCCTTATGGGGTGGTGAACATGGTACATCTAATAAAGTTTAATATACTGTTATATTATTTTCTTGTAATTCAAAAACATTTTCTCAGAAACTTTGACAAGTCTGAAAGAATTTTCCCTTTTCATTCGTGTGGCAGAAAGTTCCCAATCAAACTAAATTTATACAAGCTAAGAAGAGGAACAAAGAAGTATGTTTTCAACTGTAAAACAAAAGAATTCACCACTTCATATGTATAGTTACTGCATGTTCTTGGTACCTGGCTCATAAGTGATGCTCTGGACAAGTAATACAGCTAAGAAAGAGCATAAAGCACATCTTGGAAAGATTCAATATATTTGCACCACATTTGTAGTTTCTTCTCTCCCAAGCCTCCTTATTTTGCAACTCTTTTCCTAATTAACACTGTCCTGGCAGCCCTGTAAGGAAGTCCAGTTGGAAAGATGCCAAAAAACTGCCATGACCATTTCTTAATGTCAAGCACAAGCCAAAAATGAGATTCAATGTGTTACTTGAATTAGATTTGTTTAAAGTTTGGAATATGATTTGATTTGATGCTTTAAATTTTAGAAACTTTAATTTTGCTTCTTAAGGCAAAAAAGCAGAGGAAGGGGTACAGAAAGGTCACTACAGGGAGTTTTTTTTCTAGCTGTCATTGGTGAGTTTTTGTTTATTCACCCTGGGAGGGCTTTAATAACTGCACTGCTTTGTTGATTGCATGACCATGTTTGCATTGGTCTTGCTTCTGAATACCTAGGCAAGGCTCTTTCATCTGACTCACACTTTGCTCAACCTTGGATCAATGCCAAATTCCCCACCTTCATGAATGATTAACTCATGTAGCCTGTTGCTAATAATGTGTGCACTTGATGGCAGATGATATTTATTTTGGACAGGGTGAATACAGACCTTGGATGTTTGATCAGGGCAGAGCGGTACGTAGCATGTGTGGGCACTTTCCAGGGAAAAGATCAGGGTCCGTATCCTCAGGTTTCCCCTCATCTCCCCTTTGCATTGTCATAGGAAGGGAGTTTTCAGTTCACTTTATCATTCACAAGTTACCTCCAACTTAGCCTTGTCATTGCGATTCGTCACACTTACACTCTATCCTTTTATGTGCTGTATCTCACTGAATCCTCCACACACCAGGCTGCTGCCCCAGGGTATACGCCTACAACAAAGATCTCAAACATAGTTTAAAAAGAAACACCATAAAAGAGAAAAACAACGGTCACAGTTGCTACTAGAGGCTGGTTCCCACAAACCCGGCAGGTTTTCCAACTTTATCCATAGCTGAATTACAAGAGCGGCTATCAACTCAGCAGCTCTAGGTATGACTGTATGTAATTACACTATGGTGTTCTTTTTTTTTTTTCCCCTTCTGTGTCTTCTTTTGTAGCAGAAACAGGCCTGGCAACCCACTTCAGTACTCTTGCCAGGAAAATCGCTTGGGCAGAGGATCCTGGAGGGCTACAGTCCATGGGTTTGCAAAGAGTCTGACACGACTGAGCAACACACACACATACACAGCTCCTACTTAACCTTCTCAACTAAGAGACAGGAAGAACATAGTCTGTCTGCTCTTAGCTCACTGGTGAAATCCCTGAGAAGCAAATGGAGCAGGCTGCTGGGTTGCCAGAAGAAACAATGATTCTGCCCTGGGCCATGATTTTGGGCCACATTACCCATCTGGCAGATTCCCATAATTCAGCTGTCAATAACTCCATTCTTATCAAATCTGGTCATACCCAAGGTGCAGGATTCTTGAGTGTGTGCTGGGCAACTACTCAAGACTTACCTTGAGAACATGTTAGAAATTTACCTCCCCAGAAACCCAAACATGGAGACTCATGGTCAATAAATTTGGTCTGGGTTGTGAAAGTCTATACCTAACAAGCATCACAAATGATACTGATTCCCTGTCTGGCATGATGATATCTGGTTCATATTATGACATTTTTTTCAGGGTGTGTAACTCTGTAAATACACAGAATATTGTGTATTGAGCCCTAAAACTGTGCTAAGGGGTGTGCTAAGTGCTTCATTCTTTTTTTTTTTTCCTTCTGTTTTTTTTTTAATTTTTATTTTATTTTTAAACTTTACTTAATTGTATTAGTTTTGCCAAATATCAAAATGAATCCGCCACAGGTATACATGTGTTCCCCATCCTGAACCCTCCTCCCTCCTCCCTCCCCATACCATCCCTCTGGGTCGTCCCAGTGCACTAGCCCCAATTTGTTATTGTTCAGTCACTCAGTCCTGCCCGACTCTATGCAACCCCATGGACTCCAGCGTGACAGGCTTCTCTGTTCTTAACTATCTCCTGAAGCTTGCTCAAACTCATGTCCATTGAGTCGATGATGCCATCCAGTCATCTCATTCTCTGTCATTTCCTTCTCCTTCCGCCCTCAATCTTTCCCAGCATCAGGGCCTTTTCCAGTGAATCGGCTCTTTGCATCAAATGATCAAAGTATTGGACCTTCAGCTTCAACATCAGTCCTTCCAATGAATATTCAGGACTGGTTTCATTTAGGATTGCCTGGTTTGATCTCCTTGCTGTCCAAGGGACTCTCAAGAGTGTTCTCCAACACCACAGTTCAAAAGCATCAGTTGTTTAGTGTTTAGCCTTCTTTATATAATTCTCATAAAATGCTTAGACTTGATTACTCCAGTTTAATGATATGGAAATTTTTCTGCCATTGTTTTTTTCTACCTAAATTAGAGTGAGATGAGTTTGTAAGGACTTTTCCCTATTTTTTCTTGGCATGGCCACTTAGCCAAAAAACTTAGACAGTAGGTTGGCATGGCATCCACAGTCATCACTGTGTTTTGGATGTGTGTCATTTTTTGGAGAAGAAGGTTATGTGTTTTATTAAGTCCCTATCAATGACATAAAAACTTACACACATTTAGGAGCTTAAAACAACACAGATTTATTTTCTTCCAGTTCTGTAAGTCAGAAGTCTGGGTAGTCATGACTGATTCCTCTGCTTTGGGACTCATGGGGCCAAAGACAAGGTGTTGGCCAACTTGGCCTCTTATCTGGAGGCCCTTGAAATAGAGACAGGGATTTCTGCTTATAAACAGAGCTCAGATCCTGGTGTTTGGGGGCTGAGGTCTTTATTTCCTTCTGGCTGTCAGCAAGGATCCTCTCTCAGCTCCTAAACCAATGGCATTTCTTGTCATGTTGTCCTCTTCACCTCAAGACAGCAAGAGTCATTCATGCTCGTGCTTTGAAGCTGGGACTTTCTGTTCTGCATCTCTTCTGTCTCCAGCCAAAGAAAATTCTCTGCCTTGAAGGACTCATGTGATGAGTGGACCACATAGCATAATCTTCCTATCTTAAGATCAGCAGATCAGCAACCTTAACTACATATGCAAAATCCCTTCTGCCGTATACTGTAACATAACCAAGGTTTGACCCAGAGAGCAAAGATCATGGGGACCAAACTTCTGTCTACCATGACATGGAAGAAAAAAGTTTATATTAAGATTCCCTTCTACTGATAACTTTCAGAAATTACATCCATACCCTAACTATGTAAAGACTAAGTACAATGGGATTTTCTGATGTCTGGTGCATATTAAGTGTTTTAATAAATATATTCTTTTTTTTTCTACTTGAACAAATACTATAATATATATTAACTTAAGAAGCTAAAGTCAGATGAAAAAAAAAGAGATAAGTAAGATTTCTTACAGGTCTGTTTCTCTCATGTTCTCATCACTATGCTTATGGAATACCCTTATGTTCTTTCAAGTAGATTTTCAAAGACAGTAAAACATGTAGAGCCTGTTTTCCTAATGGCCTCCTGAGACACTTCCTCCTGGCTTCCTTCAACTTCCCCCATTTTCTTTCTTTAACCCAATTAAGTCCTGGAGCCTGGCTACTTTTCAGGTAAGGCTAGGCTGAGAGAGTTGGAGATAGAGTCTTGTTTTCTTTCCTTGGAAAAATGAAGATCTTTTGGAAGAGAATGCAAGGCGGAGCTTAGAAAATACATGGTGAATGGATCAGGCCCACTGATTAGCTCTGGGAGTTCCTAGGGCTACAAAAGATTCACATTGAGAAGGAGGCTGTAGTAAATTACTACTGGGAGTCTGCAGAAGAGAAAGAAAGCGTGGGCCACCCGGCCATGGCAGTGTGACAGCCATCAAGGGGATGAGGTAAAAGAGGGCAGAACTTACAGACATCCCCTCTGGCTACTCCATTTTTGTCTAGGTTCAGCCTCACTTACTCTAACACATGGTTCATCATTTTGAGGTTGCAAACCTAAGTGGAAACTTCAGAAGCATCAAAACATCCAAAAACACATTCTGAATGATCTTTCATGCAGGAAGTTGATGAAAGGACGATGGACAGCAAGAGCATATTTTATAATCCACCTTTTAAGCTTTTGCTTTCTTCTCCCCTCAGGCACACAGTCTTCTTTGTCTACCTTAGGCTACTTGACTTACCCTATACTGCATTCACTCAGTCTGACCAAAATCTGCATGTCTGCCTTATGGCTGGTGCAGGTCTCTTCTGCATGTGGCTGGGTTAAGGAAAACTTCACATTCAAATGAATCACAACCATTTTCATATTTGAGTGGCTGGTGTGATAATATCCTGAGTTATCTATTTAGAATCACATCTCCATATACTATCATATGTGCAATGGCCTGGGGACAGTGGTTTGGATTTTATATCCAACTTAGCATTCATTTGTCAGAATAAATTGGGCTTGAAACTTGATGGTGAGACTTCAAGCAACTATGCAACCAACGGTCTCTCATTTTACTGTTTTAGGTAGTTGGCTCTTAAATTCAAGATCCGTGAGGGGTAACAATGCTTTGTTTCACAACCACAAGAGATGAGGGCAAAGGTGAGTGCTTAACAGAAGGATGTAACAATGATTATAATATTGGGAGAAGGATTACACAAAAATTTCTCTCATCCATAGTCTTTGAACCTATGCAGGCAGATAATGATCATTCGGACTCATCTACTTGCATAAGCATATATAGAATGCATATATTTTCCCTTATATTTTATTTTCAAAATAGATAAAAAAAAAGTAAAGTCCTTATAAACTGGGGTGCTAGTGGTGGCATGATGTTTTTAATATACTGCTTTACTTCGAACATCTTATTTTTTCCCAACCAGCCATAAAAATCTACTCCATTTTCATTTCTTTAGTGGGGAAAGGCTTATTAGGAAAAAATGGATAATGGCAAAACTAAGGAAAGCAATTAGCTTTGTGTAAAACACAATGTACCATAGTAGTGTATGCAAACTTAAATAAGGCCTTTCAGTTCAGAGCAACCAAAACACTTTTGCCAACCTAAAAATAACTTTCTTCTCATTACTTTGAGCCCACAGTCAGCAACACCTAGAAGGACAAGAAAAAACAACCCATAAATGGTTTCATAGATGTCCTGCAGAGAAGTTGAATTGTATGTTTTTAATTATATGCATTAATGTCTCCAAGAAAAAAGTTCCCAATAACAATGCTTTCACAAAGGTAATAATACTCTGAACGAGGCTCCAAAATAATCATTTAACTGGTTATTATATAGGAGGCCTTTGAAGCAGTGGAACATTTTCTAATTATCTGGCAAATACTGTTTGAATACATGCAAACATTGCTTCTGAATTTTGTTCTTCTGTCTTTACCATGTATACATGTGGTCTAATAAATTGGAAATATTCCAGTACAACGCATGATGCTTAAATATTCATTGATGAAAGACCATTCTCACACACTGGAGAATGATCAAGGCCTACTTGTAATTTAAATGCCACCTATAGACTCCATGTAAGACTATACAGAGTTCTCAAACCTGCCCCTCCTACCTGCCTTCCAGAATACAGTACCTTTAAGCTTCATTCCTTCTGAATATTTTTCCATTTACTGTAAATCCAGCAGCGGTTTAGAACAATCCTCCAAACTCTTGCTTGTTCATCCTCATTTTAATGGAATATGCCTGTGCATCATTTCAAACTGAATGTGGACTAATGGCCATGCTGTGGGTGGTATTCTTAGCGGGGAGAGATAGTTGGGGAAGGTAAGAGCATGAGGCACTACAGGTCTGGGTGGTATACCTCTGGTTTATTCTGACAGACCAAAAGCTGTACAAGGAACTTAGTACCCCAGGGACAGGGAAGGAGCCAGTAAAGGAAAGGGACTCTCAGAGAGGGAGAAGAAAAATCTCTCAACTACTTCAAAATTTTACCTGTCATAGGTCCACCCAGACTGCTCAGACTCACTCCCCACTTCCTGATAAGCTATGTATAAAAGTTATTTATGCTGCAGTATAATGCAAAATACCATTATTTTGATTCAGTAGAAAAATATCATATTTTTTATTACTTTCTTATGCATGGTGGCACTCATTCTGCATAGTCACTCACAAAGGAGCAAAGCTAGTCCTTCCTGAATGCACAGTAATATGATACTTTTGATGGAGTATCTTATTTTGTAACAGAAAATATATTAGTTAATTGTCATATTTATCAGGTTTAAAATTTACATGTCCCCATCCAAATGTGGAAAAATCTAAATTTTATTATTTCCCTATCATGAAACTAAACTTCATAAAGGTCCCCAATTTCATTGATAAACAAAATATTTCTATTTGCTCATTCAAGGGATGTGATTTATTTTTAATTTTAAAGGGTGCCATCATGGAGACTCAGTCTTTTCAAGGTCAGGGCTGCTTACTTGAATCTCACTTTCAAGGTGATGGAGTTGGACAAAATATAACAGTGGTTGGCCTATGGCTGGTCAGGCAGGATCATGGGGGAAAAAAAGAGAAACTTTTGAAATGGGCAAAAATTATTGATTGGATATTGTTCTGCCTAGCACACCGTTCTGGGTTATATGATTCTATGACACTCTCCCACTCTGCCTTTGAATTATTTTATAATATTTTTGTAGCAAGGGCTCAGTGGTAAAGAATTTGCCTGCTAATGCAGGAGATGCAGGAGACACAGGTTCAATCCTTGGGTTGGGAAGATTCCCTGGAGTAGGTAATGTCAACTCACTTCAGCATTTTTGCCATGCTTGACAAGAAAATCCCATGTACAGGGTAGCTTAGAGGGCTTCAGTTCATGGGATCACAATGAGTTGGACACAACTGAAGCAACTGAGCATGCAGTAGCAGTGGCAACGTTTCTTATTCATAGTATTGCAAATTAATTTTGTCTGGTGGGTTGTGACTGATGATTACCCTAATATTGCAGAGTTTGGCATTTATTATAAATTGATTTCAGCATTCAAGATTACTTAAATAAATGTGTGATCTTTGAAGTCTTCTTTCACACATTTGAGAAAAATTTCTCACTTCATCTATTAGTTAAATATTCGGCCCATGTACATTTTATGTATGTAGGAGAGTCATGATTTTTACTCCAACAAGTCAATCTCTGATGACCTTCACCAACCTCTACTCTAGGTGCAAGTGCACTTCCCTGGCCTCTGGTGTTGACCTTGTTCTTAATGCATTTCCTGCTCAAATGCTCAGTGGTAGTGTTACTAGGTCTGTTTTCTTAACATGATTGGAGGGCAAGGATCCCAACTTTGCTGACTTTCAAATCCACTCTCACTGGTAATGAACCCTCTAGCTAGTCCCCGGCTTTCATCTGTTAATTTACCCCTTGCCACGGATCTCCTGAACTACTGGTAAATTTGAATATTACCTTCCACTCCCTACTGGAGGCAAACATGATTTATTTGATATCTACATCCTACAGAGAAAGAAAATCCAGGCTACAACTTCTGATATTTTAGTCCATTATTTATTTTACTGCCACTTTTACTCACCTTAGAAATCATCACTATGTACAAAGCTAGTGGAGGTGATGGAATTCCAGTTGAGCTATTTCAAATCCTGAAAGATGATGCTGTGAAAGTGCTGCACTCAATATGCCAGCAAATTTGGAAAACTCAGCCCTGGCCACAGGACTGGAAAAGGTCTGTTTTCATTCCAATCCCAAAAGAAGGCAATGCCAAAGAATGCTCAAACTACCGCACAATTGCACTCATCTCACACGCTAGTAAAGTAATGCTCAAATTATCCAAGCCAGGCTTCAGCAATACGTGAACTGTGAAATTCCAGATGTTCAAGCTGGTTTTAGAAAAGGCAGAGGAACCAGAGATCAAATTGCCAACATCCACTGGATCATCGAAAAAGCAAGAGAGTTCCAGAAAAACATCTATTTCTGCTTTATTGACTAAGCCAAAGCCTTTGACTGTGTGGATCACAAAAAACTGTGGAAAATTCTGAAAGAGATGGGAATACCAGATCACCTGACCTGCCTCTTGAGAAACCTATATGCAGATCAGGAAGCAACAGTTAGAACTGGACATGGAACAACAGACTGGTTCCAAATAGGAAAAGGAGTATGTCAAGGCTGTATATTGTCACCCTGCTTATTTAACTTATATGCAGAGTACATCATGAGAAACGCTGGGCTGGAAGAAGCACAAGCTGAAATCAAGATTGCCAGAAGAAATATCAATCACCTCAGATATGCAGATGACACCACCCTTATGGCAGAAAGTGAAGAGGAACTAAAAAGCCTCTTGATGAAAGTGAAAGTGGAGAGTGAAAAAGTTGGCTTAAACCTCAACATTCAGAAAACGAAGATCATGGCATCTGGTCCCATCACTTCACGGGAGATAGATGGGGAAACAGTGGAAACAGTGTCAGACTTTATTTTTTTGGGCTCCAAAATCACTGCAGATGGTGACTGCAGCCATGAAATTAAAAGATGTTTACTCCTTGGAAGAAAAGTTATGACCAACCTAGATAGCATATTCAAAAGCAGAGACATTACTTTGCCAACAAAGGTCCGGCTAGTCAAGGCTATGGTTTTTCCAGTGGTCATGTACGGATGTGAGAGTTGGACTGAAGAAGGCTGAGCACCGAAGAATTGATGCTTTTGAACTGTGGTGTTGGAGAAGACTCTTGAGAGTTCCTTGGACTGCAAGGAGATCCAACTAGCCCATTCTGAGGGAGATCAGCCCTGGGATTTCTTTGGAAAGAATGATGCTAAAGCTGAAACTCCAGTACTTTGGCCACCTCATGCAAAGAGTTGACTCATTGGAAAAGACTCTGATGCTGGGAGGGTTGGGGGAAGGAGGAGAAGGGGACAACAGAGGATGAGATGGCTGGATGGCATCACTGACTCGATGGATGTGAGTCTGAGTGAACTCCGGGAGTTGGTGATGGACAGGGAGGCCTGGCGTGCTGCAATTCATGGGGTCACAGAGAGTTGGACACAACTGAGAGACTGAACTGAACTGAGCTGAACACTGAAATAAACTAGTTTATTTTTTATAAACAATGTTTCAGGGAGTATCTTAAATATACAATGTCTCTTTTAGGTCTAATAACATATCTATTGAAAAGTATTATTTATCCTCATTTTTATATGGTAGAAAATAAACATATGGATGTTATGTAGCTTACCTGGACTAATAAAGTTACAGAGTGACTGAATGACAGGGCTGAAATATGAATGCATAGCACTTCATTTTTCCACTAGGGCTTCATTTCCTAGTTTAATAGAAACTAAATAAAAATTGATAAAACCCATTTGTATTTGTCTATAATATTTAAATGTGCTGTAGTAGTTAGAAAAATGATCCCCTTCCATATCATGATTTTTTTTTCTTTTTAACTGAACCCATCCATATCTTAATCCCTAGAACTTGTGAATATTTTACATTTTACCATGGCAAGTTGGGGGAGGTGCTTAAGTTTTACATAGAGTTAAGATACTTAATCATCTTGCCTTAAAATAAGAATATTATCCTGGATTATCCTAAGGTAATCACATGGATCATTTAATATGCAAGAGGTAGCCATGAAATTAAAAGACACTTGCTCCTTGGAAGGAAAGCTATGACAAACCTAGACAGCATATTAAAAAGCAGAAACATTATTTTGCTGACAAAGGTCCATATAATCAATGTTATGGTTTTTCCAGTAGCCATGTACAGATGTGAGAGTTGGACCATAAAAAAGGCTGAGTGTGGAAGAACTGATGCTTTAAAACTGTGGTGCTGGAGAAGCCTCTTGAGAGTCCCTTGGCCTGCAAGGAGATCAAACCAGTCAATGCTAAAGGAAATCAACCCTGAATACTCATTGGAAGGACTGATCCTGAACCTGAAGCTCCAATACTTTGGCCACCTGATGTGAAGACACGACTTATTGGGAAAGACCTTGATGATGGGAAAGATTGAAGGCAAAAGTAGAAGGGGGTAGCAGAGGATGAGATGGTTAGATAGCATCACTGACTCAATGGACATGAATTTGAGCAAACTCTGGGAGATAGTGGAGGATAGAGGAGCTTAGTGTGCTGCAGGCCATAAGGTTGCAAAGAGCCAGATATAACTTAGAGACTAAACAACAACCACTGAAATATGTGGATATATTTGTTGCAGTAATTACTGTTATCCTAAGTAATTCTTTATAGATATTAAAGTTATTTTTACCTGAAATCAAAGGAACTAACAATTAAAAACCATATGCAATGAGATCTCTACTGCTAGTTTTATACTTTTGTCCCACATGAGTGCTTAGTGATGTCCAGCATTTTGTGCCCACCAGGCTCCTCTATCCATGAGATTTCCCAGCTAAGAATACTGGAGAGGGTTCATTTCCTCCTCTAAGAGATCTTCTCCATCTAAGGATCGAAGCCTCGTATCTTGAATGTGTCTCCTGCATTGGCAGGCAGATTCTTTACCACGGTGCCACCTGGGATGCACTGTCTTACTTTAGGATGCCACTGATTCTTGCCAGAGGAATTTACATCTTCTAATTCTGGTTCCTGATTCCAAATGCACCTTATTTCAACCCATTCCCCAAACTCTAAAGAGGTCTTCCACATAACAGTTTAATGGGGTGTCATCTCTACTACTCTCCACAGACACACTTATGTTTTAGTATTCTAAAGTATTCTGTTTAGCATTGTATTCTCACTGTTTTCTGACCATGCTTTTCAAACCTTCTTAGTTTTACATATGCATTAGAATCCCTGAGACAATAGGATTTGAAAAGAAAGCTCTGTATTCTCAATCAGACGCTAATGTTTAAAAGAGTGGACACGGGCAAGTTATAGGAACTCCCCAAGCCTTAGGAAAATAGGAAAAGAATTCCCTTAAAGTTATAGAGAGTTTCTATGAAGTAGCTAGAGCTAATAATGTACTTGGTGGTGAGAGACTGAATGCGTTCCCTCTAAGATTAGGAAAGAGGTGACGATGTCTGCTCTTACCATTCTTTTCAGTATAAAAGAGCAATTCTATCCAGTATTATTAGATAAGAAAAGGAAATAAAAGTCATAGAGATGAGAGAGAAATAAATATAATATTCCCATTTGCAGGTTACATGGTTGCAAAATTCCAAGGAATCTAGCATTCACACCCATCACTCCCCACCAAATCCTAGACCAATAACTGAGTTAGCAAGCTACAGGGTACAAGGTAAGCATACCAAAATCAATAGTATTTTTTTAACTAGCAAAAAAAAAAAAATGTGAATGCTGAAATTAAAAACATAATAACACTTATGATAGCTCAAAAATGAAGAAATATTTAGAAAAACTAATCCAACAAAATTACATACAAGACTTTTTGCTGAAAACTACAAAAGTCTGAGAAAATACATCAGTGAAGTTCTAAATAAAGGAGAGACATCTTGTGTTCATGGCTTGGAAGACATAACATACTAAATATATTAATTCTCCTTAAATAGAATTAATATAATTGCTATCAAAATGTCAGTAGAGATTTTTATAAATATAGAAAAGATTACTCTAAAATTAACATGGAAAGGGGAAGGAACTGGAATAGCTTAACATAACTTTGGAAAACAAAAGTGGAAGAAATCAGTCTCCTCAATTTCAAGATTTATTACATTGCTACATCAAACAAGACTGTGTGGTATGAATGCATATAAAGGTATGAATGCATAGATTAGTAAAAGAAAATAGAGCACTCAAATAGGGCCACATAAATATTTCCAACTGATTTTTTACAAAGGCACAAGATGTTACCATTGGGGCAAACTAGATGAAGAGTATAAATATCTTTCTCACAGTATTTCTTACAATAGCATGTAAATCTACAAGCAAAAGTTTAATAAGACAAAATTATGATCAATGGAACAGCAACATCATCACTTAGTAGCATGCCTGAAACAAAGAATCAGAAGCCACATCCCAAACCTACTGAACCAGATATTGAAAATCCTCTGGCAATTGATGTGCATATAAAGATTGGAGAAACAGTGCTCTAGACAATATCAAAAATTTGGCATTTAAATTATTCTGATACTTCTCTGGTTTTATATCTCTGTTCACTTTTCATTTTGTAAATTAAATTTTCTTATGTGTGGCAGATACACATTCTATAAAATAAAACAAACCAGACCTTTAAAATGTTTTATATTTAGAGCTTTTTTCCCCAAGCCCTTTGATTTCCTGATTCATTTCTTTTTTCCCTAATTTTACCACAAGAAATTCTAGTTATCCTTCTAATAATACTATTAGAATTGAAAAAATATGCTTTTTAATCTTTTACTGAAAACTGCTAACTTAACAGAACACAGTTTAGAAGTTTTTGCAAAATTTATGTACCTAATCTATTAGGATCCAGAGTTGTTTTTTCACTTGAGTATAGCCCATAAAAAGAACAGTGCTGATATTTTTACTTTAATAATTTTTCTGTAATATGTTAAACTATAACAAAATACATGTATTTTCTTATTCCTTGGACACTAAGGCTATTTCAAAGACTTACACTGAAGTATTAGCAATATTCTATAATATTACTCATCACCAGTTCAGTTTCATAACTTTTTCTCTAGAGCAATGAGGCTTGTGACTCATTTAGTCAAAGTTCCCATTGAGTGTGAAAGTTTTAACCAGGTTCTTCTGTGCGTCTACCTTGACCTTCCAATCACAAGGCTTGCTTTCTTCAGAATGCTCTATTCTTCAGCCTTGCAAAGTGAAATCCTTGTTTTCCCAGGTCAAGAGTGCCTTGGGGGTTTTAAGATCAAAATAATAATGACATTATAAATAGCACTTCCATATTTGTCTCCCCATCTGACCTTTGAGAGCTTTTGTTGTTGTTCAGTTGCTCAGTTGTGTCTGATTCTTTGAGACACCACGGACTGCAGCATGCCAGGCTTCCCTGTCCTTCACCATCTCCTGGAGCTTGCTCAAACTCATGTCTGTCGAGTTGGTGATACCATCCAACCATCTCATCCTCTCTCACCCCCTTCTTCTCCTGCTCTCAATCTTTCCCAGAATCAGGGTCTTTTCTCTTTCTTCATAAATGAAGAAATAGAAGCTCACAGAGGTGAACTGACCAGCCAAGGTCAAAAGTATATATGTGAGAATCCTAGGATTCAGTCTCCAATTTGTCTGATGAGAAGACTGAGCTCTCAACCCGATATCAGAGAAAACTATTTGGTGACAGAGTAGAAATAAGGACTCTAGAATCTGAACACTAATTCAAACTGGGAAGCTCTTGAGTGAAGATGCCTGAGTTGAGGTCTTTACAGTTTATGAAAATCCAGAATTCCCCCAACACTGATCTTGGCAAAATCCTGCTGAAGACTTTTCTTTAGAATATTCACGATATCTCATTATTTTTCTTATAGCACACAATTCAAATTGTTGTGGGTTTTAGGGGATCTCAGACCCTTTGCAACATAATCACTCCAAAATAGGTCTCAGATTATCTTATTGTACTAAGGAAGTAGTCCTCCCATCTACTGCATGCATCTACCACTTTGTTTTTCTCCTGGTACGGATCTTTCAGTGCTATTAGAGCCACCGAAATGTCCCCCATTCCCAAGTGCCTACTATACTCTTGCTGCTGCTGCTAAGTTGCTTCAGTCATGTCCAACTCTGTGCGACCCCATAGATGGCAGCCCACCAGGCTCCCCCATCCCTGGGATTCTCCAGGCAAGAATCTTATCCCAAATCATCTATCCCAAAATAAGATCTCCAAGACTCATCACACTGAAATACCATCTCCAATTTTTCTACATTCCAACTGTCAGCTGATCTACTGCTCAGACATTGTGACATATTCATGCTCAATAGAAACCCTGAATAAGGAAAAGTTCCTCACACTCTTCTACTTACCTCCACCTGCTTTGATCACACTTGGACAGAGGTTGCAAAGTACTATTGCCTTGGGCTTCAGTGATTCCAATGAAAGAGTCCTTTCAGTTTCTGGTCAGTCTTTGCAATCTTTTTGCACTTCCTTGGGAGCCAGGCATGAGGCCAACAAAGCCAGAGGACAATCTCAGTGACCTATATCCAAAACCATACTGGATTCAAAATTTCCTCTCATCTAACACTGACTCATTGTCCTTGGAATACATTTGGGTGCCTCTTGGGAGTTATTTTCCCTTTGTATTAAATACACCAGTTGAAAGACCAAGGAAGGGCACTTAAGATTGTGTTCTAAGTTGCACTTTAGTTGATGAAAAGAATGTGACTTAAGTGGGAGGTTAGGAGAATCTATCTCTTTCATGACAGACAGTTTGAGTGAAAGTTGCGGTCTCACAGGTAAAGAAAGATCAGATCAGAATTGGAGGTTCTCAAACACAGTTTTAGTGTGTGTGTGTTCATTTGCTAAGTCATGTCCAACCTAACAAATGAAGCCCGACAGGCTCCTCTGTCCATGGGGTCTTTCTAGGCAAGAATCCTGGAGTGCATTGCTGTTTCCTTTTACAGGGGATCTTCCCAGACCACAGCTCAAACCCGTGTCTCCTGCATTGGCAAGTGGATTCTTTACCACTGAGCCACCTGGGAAGCCGAAAGCTTTAGTAGTGGAATCCATTTTTTATTAGCAAATTACCATGAATAACTTCAGAATATACAACATTTAGAAGCAGAGTATGATAATGTTTCTAGTTCAGCAATCTCTTCTTGCTCTCTACCGACTAACATATTCCAATAGGGAGTACTGTAGAATAAAATTGTTAGAATAAAGAAGAGAAAATAACATTTAATGTGACATTATGATGTATTGAGTCACATATATTACCATATCTAAATTTGTATAGATTTCTCTTATAAAAGTGAAACCGAGTTAAAATAAAACTGAACACATGCCTTAGTCTTGTCTTAATCATTATATTTAATCTGCAGAGTTAACTACTTGTAGGCCATGATAACCATTTTCAATACTTCTTTAGTATAAAACTACTAATAATTTCATTTTAGAAGATAATACTTCTATTTATGTGGTATATGAATAAAAATTCATCTTTAATAAAGCTAACAATAAAAGGGGCATATCTAAATAATGTTTCTAGGTCATATTTCTAGTTCCCAATTTTTCAAATTGTTCACATTTCACTAAGTGTTTTCACTGAACTAAAATGAGTAGGCTTGAATGTAGACATCTGGAATAGACTTGGTTCATGGTGTAATTCCATGCACATTTTACTATTAAACTTTTAACTCCTCAATGTGAAACAAAGTTTCACTCTGCTGAGTCACAAAATGATCAACTCAAATCATGCTTTGTCTTGGTTCAAAATTCTTTCAGTTTAAGTGACAGAAACTCAGCTCCCACTGGACCAGTTTAAGCCAAATAGTGATGTTATTTTTTCTTCATATGACATTGTGGGAGCTCACTGAATCAAAGAAAAAGCTAAGTGAGTCAGAGAAAACCCTAAGAACCTCAGACACAGATACCAACGACTCAATGCTGCTAAAACTGCTAAGTATTTTTCTCTTCCTCAGTGACTTTCTCCATTTTCATTCTTGCTTGTCACTTTATTGCTTCATCTACTTTCACCAAATTGTGTAGAAAAAAAGTAGCTGTGATCCTACATAAATATATCCCTGTACCTTCATAATGAAAGATGCAAGAGAGTCTTTTTCCTCCAGTCTCACTAAAATTAAACAATCTAGTAAGGGGATTGATTAATCTGGCTTGGGTAATACAAATACCTTTGAGAGTAGCAGGGAAATAGGATAATATAACCATCCCCATTCCCACCCAACCTTAGGTTATAGTGTATCATTTTATAAATGGAAGGGACTAGAGGTTGATGTTGGAGAAGGCAATGGCACCCCACTCCAGTACTCTTGCCTGGAAAATCCCATGGGCGGAGGAGCCTGGTAGGCTGCAGTCCATGGGGTCGAGAAGAGTCAGACATGACTGAGTGACTTCACTTTCACTTTTCACTTTCATGCATTGGAGAAGGAAATGGCAACCCACTCCCGTGTTCTTGCCTGGAGAATCCCAGGGACAGGGGAGCCTCGTGGGCTGCCGTCTATGGGGTCGCATAGAGTCAGACATGACTGAAGCGACTTAGCAGCAGCAGCAGCAGAGGTTGATGTTTATAAATATCATAGTCTCATCACAAAGAATCCAGAAATAACCTTTTCTTTTTTTCCCATCTTTGCCTCAACATTACATTACTATTTTATATTCTTCTCAGTTAAATTCCAAAGACAACAGGACTGCAGTATCATATCCACCTACCATTTAATGTCTAAATGTGGTCTCTTTGGGGCACCATTTTACCTACAGTTAACAATTCTTTGTCTGTTTTGTTCATGTACAACCATATGGTCTTAATGTGAAAGCTTTGAACAGCTATTTCATGTGAGGACTTACATCACAGAAAAACCTTGGTGAGTAATGTTTCTAAATTATTATTTAGCATTTTCAACCTATGGTTTTTGCTGAATCTTTGTCCATGTGTCTAATTGTCATGGCTAGTTACACTTTTACTGGTTCATGGTATTTTTTTTCTCTTAAAGATACTCTTCATCTAGCCTCGGTTTCCTCTTCATGGGTGTTTCCTGAAAGGAGAAAAAAACAAAACAAAACAGAAAAATACCTTCAAGTGGTAATAGGTTACTTTTTCTTACTATTTTTTTTAACCATCTCTGTTTTTTCACTTTTGTACTGTAATAAGTACTAGGATGGTACAGGGTGAAGATTTTTCCCATGTTGCCAAATTAGATTACTTGAGGTCCTTGATTGTCATTTCATGTCCTAGTCTTAATATCTAAATCGCTAAAATGGAGCCATTAATGCCACTGAATTTTACTATTAAATGTGTTTTATTCATTAATTTTTTTGTTGATTTATCTCTACTGAAGGCTGAAAAATAGGATAAGAGGACTATTACACTTTAAAAGATCTCCCCCTAAATATTATTGTAAAGATGTGTTCCTTATGTCTTGAATCTCAAATATGTATAGAAAGATCAAATAGAGAAAAAAGAGGAAAGAATTTTACTTTTGAACACTTGCACGTGGAAAATTATAGGCATAACTGGAAACTGTACAAAGCCCTGCAATTATATATTGATCTACCTGTATATTTTCAAAACCAAGTAATGTCTACCACTCCAAAGGGGGGATTTTAAAAAAGCATAATAGTAGTTTTTTTGGACATACACAAATGATAAAAGCAAAGACATCAAAGTAGGTAGCCTTTCAACTCATGCTCAATTAGAATAAAAGTTTGGTTGCTGTTTTAAACATTTATGACTAACTAACTGTGACAGGCTCTCAGCTTTGCAAACGGGAAGATTTTCAGTTGACTTTTGATCTGACTGACAGTTCCTTATACACTTCAGTGTTAGTTTATAACACACAAGCCCACATCTGAATACACATGTGACTAATTAGGGACTGTTTATGGACCATCCACATAAATTTAACACACTAGAGTGAAGGCATTTTAAACCAGAAACCATGATTTTAATGAAATAGAGTTAATTAATAAAGGTGCTTGACCTATTTTTTGTATTGCTAAATTTTTTTTAAAAATGAACAAAATCTAGAGTGAAATGTGTTTTGCATGTATATCTGATGAAGCATAATAGATCATTTTGAATGTTAATATTATTATCATGAAACAAAAATTATTTAAATTTTTTTAAAATTTGGTTGCAATGTAATAAATTAACATTGCAGACAGGACCTTGGATCTTGATTTCTAAGAACTTTTTATCTTGTCCCAAGAGACATAATGTGCTGTGCATTAGAGGCTGCACTGTACTCTGATTTTTGGGCCTAAATTCCAGCCCTGAATTTATTAACTAGGAAATCTAGGTAAGTTATTTAACTCCAATGTGCCTTACTTTCCATATCTGAAAAATGGGGATAATAATAACACCTACCTAACAGGTGAACTATTTGGCCTCATGAAGCTACCATTGTTCCACCCTAAGCACTCACTGTGAGTCTTTCTGTTTTCTGTCATAAGATCTTTGAGGTTATGGGGATCTCACTAACCCAGACATAAATGTAGTTTATAAATAAAGAAGAATTAACATGTCTAGAAATGACCCTCTACAATGTGAAATAGGAACAGATCATGGGGGATAAAGTGTTCAGACTCCTGTGTTTCAGAGATATCCTGCACATTTCTCCCAGACCATGAAAGAATGAAGGTCTTTTATACGGATTTTGATGACAGACCCTTCCTCTGTGTTTTTCTGCTCCTTCACTTGCATTTATCAGAATCACATCTTAAATAAACTACCTGGAAATAGGGCTTGTCCTTGTAAGATTTTGCTTTCACACAAGACAACCTTACATGAGTCATTCCCCAGAATTTCCCTGGTATGAGATGCTGAGTTAGGAGGCTTTTTCTTCAGGATGAGGACTGCAGTGGGAGTTTATGTGAGAGAACTGCACACCAGTTAAATTTGAATAGACATCCTATTTCTTAAATGTACTCATCTCCTTCCATGCCTAGAAACTTTCAACAACAGGCACTATTTCACCACAGGCTTGGGTCTTCCAGCAAGTTTCTTGGCTTGCTGTCGTCATTCCAAAACTCTTCTTTTACTATCCACCTTCAGTCCCCTAATTCATTTCAACTTCACAAACTGAGCAGTTTTACCTATTACCTCTTTCCTGGTTCATAATAATGTTTGGCTATGAAATGTTTCCTAACCAAAGTGTTTCCTAATCAAAGTAATCTCTATTATAACAATAGAGAAAAATCTCTGGGGCAAGAAGATGAAATAACAATGCTTCCCTCTGCGATATAAGACTTTCTTACTTAATAGAGAAATTCTATTAGAGTGTCTAGTGAAAGGGACTAAATTTTCTTTACAAGAGACAATGCCAAGAGATACCAAACAACGAGGGTTCATCATATTGGAACAGCTATTTTGCAATTCTTTCTTCAGTGTTTAAATGACTCCTATTTCCCCCAAGGAATAGGTAATAGAATCTTTAGTGTCTGGCATGTCTTGCCTCTATCAATCCACTGTTCTTACTTGAAAACAAATTTGTTACATTTGCATAGTGGTCCCTGAGCCTCTTGAGAGGCAATGAGAAAGACCTTAACCCATTTCTTTTTGAGAATCAATGCTTATTGAACTTCTCTGATTGACTCAAACATTTCTAAGTATATTTTGCTGCCCTGGAAAGATTACTAAGTCTTTAGAGAAGACATAATCACAAGGAAGCGGACATCTAGAGAGCTTATCTGGGCTCAAAACCCAGAGTATGATGGCCCATATTGGGAATGATGCAGAAGGCCCTGACACCTTAGGGTTTATGCTTATAGAAGAGTCACTAAACTTTTGATTATAAACATATATTGATTTTAATTTTGCCTGTGTAGCATTCATTGGAATTGTTTGAGTTGGGAATTGGGCTAGAGATAGTACCACTGCCATTGTGGTTTCAAATCTAACAGGAATTTTAAAGCAACATAGAAGGAATGATCTTAGTTTTCCTTTTATCTCCTTGCTCTCTCTCACTCTCCAGGCATTTGGAAGCACAGTTAAACAAGATAAGCAGTGACTGTTGTTTAGTTGCTCAGTCATGTCCCACTCTTTCCAGACCCCATGTACTGTAGCCCACCGGGCTCCTCCGTCAATGGGATTTTCCAGGCAAGAATATTGGGGTGGGTTGCCATTTCCTTCCTCCAGGTGAGAAGTAACTTGTAGTTCCTACTACACATATATTAATCTAAGTGATTAATATAAAAACAAAACAGAAAGTGATTTTGTACCCCAAGCTAGTGGAGAATTCTCTGCCAAGAGGAATATCTGTACTTTGATATTTTCATTCTATTGTCCACAATGTTGAGATGACATTCAATCAGTTCAGTCAGTTCAGTCACTCAGTCGTGTCCGACTCTTTTCGACCCCATGAATCGCAGCATGCCAGGCCTCCCTGTCCATCACCAACTCCCGGAGTTCACTCAGTCAATACATACCAAATAATGAATGCATAAATAGAGCACAGGGCCTTCCCTGGTGGCTCAGTGGTAAAGAATTGACCTGCCAAAGTAGGAGATGCAGGTTCAATTCCTGGGTCGGTATTCTTGCCTGGGAAATCCCATGGATAGAAGAACCTGGTGAGCTACAGTGCACAGGATCGCAAAAGAGCTGGACACAGTTTAGTGATTAAACAACAAAAATAGAGCTAGAGATAGATCAGTTATTCTAGCTTGTGCAAAGTTTATTCATAAAAGTAGTAAGAAGCAGATGAATTAGCAAGGAAGAATGCAATTTTGAGAAAAGTGGAAAGGAAACCAATGTGGTAAAAATCACAAAATCAAGTGAAACGAGCATGTAAAATTGAGTGATGTTGTCATATGCTGAAAAGATATATAAAAGACGAGCCACCATAAGTCTAGATATCAGATTTGTATATCAAAATAATTTCATGCAGTGGCAAAAGCTACTGAATAGAGGGTGATTCTCAGGGTGACCCCTTGACCTTTGACCTTCTATTGTCTCAGTTTCCTCATTTGTACTCATTTAGTAGGCTTGGTATACAGGGATAATGTAAATGAGATAATCTGTATATTTAGCATAGAGCCTGGAATGTAGCAAGTGCTGTCAACAAGTCTGTTAAAATATGTAATGAGCTTTAGCTGAAGAGTATTTTTTGAAGATGAATCTGTATGAGAGCCACTAGATACTGTACATGGAACGTTATGGAAGAGTTTGGAAATGAAATACACCTCTAGATGCCTACTGGAGTCAAAGACAACACACACTACTGGTTAGCTTTGGGTGTCTACTCAAACCACCCATGAACTCACCACCACAAATAACTTCACTGACTGCATAATCAAACACCAAGCCATCGACAATTAAAGAGATCCACTAGATGTACAGGGCCAAGATTAAAATTGTCAGTCCACTGGAAGGTTCTTTTGGTAGGCAAAGATACTATCACTGGTTCTGCTGCCAGTATTAATCTGACTCAGTATCTAATTAATGCCAGGTTTTCCTCAAAGAATGGCATGGGGCACAATTAAAACATTGACTTTAATGTGCATTATTAGGTTCACCCATGACGTTTTTCTGCTGTTGGATTGCCCAGGATTTAATTGTGTAATTTCTGGTCAGTGATTCCAGGTTTTAAATAATTTGTAAGTTTTCAGCTTTTATATAATTTTATCATCCATTGCTATTGCTGTTGTTGTTGCTGTTGCTAAGTCACTTTAGTCATGTTGGACTCTGTGTGACCCCATAGACAGCAGCCCACCAGGCTCTGCTGTCCCTGGGATTCTCCAGGCAAGAACACTGGAGTGGGTTTCCATTTCTTTCTCCAATGCATGAAAGTGAAAAGTGAAAGGGAAGTCGCTCAGTCATGTCCGACTCTTTGAGACCCCATGGACTGCAGCCTACCAGGCTCCTCTGTCCATGGAATTTTCCAGGCAAGAGTACTGGAGTGGGGTGCCATCACCTTCTCCAATGACTGAGTCTACCTATTTGTAAGAATGTGACTAATGAAAACAGTGCAATCACTAGGTTATCACACTGTGCCAGTTCAGTTGTCAAGAGGGAGCAACTCAAAGGACATCATACAATCTATAAACCAGCTGGAAGGAGCCATCCATTAAGAATTTAAAAATCATAATCCCTGTTCAGGTGTTAATGCTGGGATCCATAAGTTGTTTCATAAGCTTTTTGCTGTTTTTAGTCTTGTTTTGAAGTTTTGGGTTTATGAACTTTCTGTTTGTAGATAAGAAATCTAGGAGTAAATAGTAATAAATTTCAGTTAAGTTCTGTAATGTGAAAAATTTAAAAATTTAAATGGATTTGTTAAATTTAAAAATTTTCAAAAGAATTTGTGAAAATAAAATTCTTTGTCCTTGTGTTTTTTTTGAATTAATGGTTAAAATAAAACTGAAAGACCATGATGGAAAGGAAGAACTACACAGCACAGAAAGGAGAAACAATCATTTTCACTGATGAAGAGGAGGAAAGACAAAATATTTCACTAGCATCATTTCTTATCACATAGCAGTTGACATCACAATTAATAATGTAGTAAAAATCTTGATTTGAAATACAAAATAATTGGAGATGGTTGAAAATATCCTTTTAAAAGTATTGCTGCTGCTACTGCTGCTAAGTCACTGCAGTCATGTCCAACTCTGTGAGACCCCATAGACGGCAGCCCACCAGGCTCCCCTGTCCCTGGGATTCTCCAGGCAAGAACACTGGAGTGGGTTGCCATTTCCCTCTCCAATGCATGAAAGTGAAAAGTGAAAGTGAAGTCACTCAGTCGTGTCCGACTCTTCGTGACCCCATGGACTGCAGCCTATCAGGTTCCTCTGCCCATGGGATTTTCCAGGCAAGGGTACTGGAGTGGGGTGCCATTGCCTTCTCCGATAAAAGTATTAGAATGTTTCAAAGGATGTTCCATCTATTTGAGTTCACAATGAGATCACATATCTTTCAGAAAGATGGCAATGATGAGTACCATGGACAGTGTCTCCCCCAGTTTTAGGAATTTCTGTCCCTCCTTCATTTTTTTTTGCCATAGTTACACACCACTTACACTAGTGTTTACTTAATATTTTCCTTTAAATCAACTGTTTTGAAAAAATCCAACCAGTCCATTCTAAAGGAGATCAGTCCTGGGTGTTCTTTGGAAGGACTGATGCTAAAGCTGAAACTCCAATACTTTGGCCACCTCATGCGAATAGTTGACTCATTGGAAAGGACTCTGATGCTGGGAGGGATTGGGGGAAGGAGGAGAAGGGGACGACAGAGGATGACATGGCTGGATGGCATCGCTGACTCAATGGACATGAGTCTCAGTGAACTCTGGGAGTTGGTGCTGGACAGGGAGGCCTAGCGTGCTGCAATTCATTGGGTTGCAAAGAGTCGGACACGACTGAGTGACTGAACTGAACTGAACTGAAATATTTATATTACCTATATATTGACTTTATTCCTAAACAACAATATCTAAGATTTTTAACACACTGCTTCTCTTTTATATAATGCATGTTAAAGTCAATGTTAACTATTTTAATTTTTAAATAATAAAATCTGTTCATGCAGTCCCCAAAGTCATCTTCTCAATGATCAATCATAAGCTTGCTTTACTTTGGAAAACATTGTAATAAACAATAGAAGAAAAGAAGGAGTCCAAAATAATAAGGAGAAGTTAAAAGTTATCTTGATTTATTTATGCCTAAATTTGTAGAATTCCAGGCTATCTGGGTAACAAATTATTTTCTGACTTGGGAAAACTTTTCTCACTTTTAAAAATATATCAGGATCAGGCATGTGGTGCTTCACCAAGCCTATATAGTAAAATCCAGAGGTTGCTTAAAATGTGACTCCAGTAGTCTGCAAATCTAAACAAACATCTAAACATACATTTTTAAACCACTCCTTCCAAATTCTTGCATTACATTTTGGATTTTTCAAGTATCAGTATTTCTTACTGAAAACTTCAGACTTAGCTATCAGTTTTAGAGAGAAGCAAGTGAAAACTTGCTTATTCAGATCACTTCCTTAATTTTATATCTCAGGTTATTTTACATAGGTAATATTTCAGTGCCACATACTATAGAATGTCTGTGAAACTTTCTGAGAATTTGCTACGGAAAGTGCTCAAATGTATGAGGATCTAATAATATTTTCTTGACAAAATAATGCTTTCATGTCACATAAAATGAAACTGTCAGCATTTTCCTTTGTAGGTTTCTCTCAAGCTTCAGAGCAGGTCCTTGACAGTTCTAGTATTGCCTTTAAATATCTTATTGAAATGTAGATTAACACTGTAACATCTTATAATGGTTGGAAAAACTTTTCCTTTTAAGACTTGTGGATAAGTGAGTATTAATAAGTAATAACATTAGCTGCAGTATTGTAGCATTTTTCTCCAAATGTTGTTCTTCCCCAGGACCTAATATTTAGATTCATTTTAAGACACAGAAGATTACTTACAATTGTGATGCAGATTTTGCAACTAAAAGTCTATGTAGACAGATATGTCACTACTCAATCATTATCAAGGTGAAGTTAGGGATAAAAACAGTTGTTCTTTCAAACATCTGGGTTCAAAAGGATCTAAAATTGAGAAAAATAGTATACCCTGTATGATTTTAGCACAGTTCCTTATATTAGCAAGGGCTTCCCTTGTGGTTCAGCTGGTATAGAATCTGCCTCCAATGCGGGAGACCTAGGTTCGATTCCTGGGTTGGGAAGATCCCCTGGAGAAGGGAAAGGCTATCCACTCCAGTATTCTGGCCTGGAGAATTCCATGGACTATATATATATAGTCCATGGGGTCGCAAAGAGTCTGACACTACTGAGTGACTTTCACTTTTTATATTAGCGATACTCAATAAATATTTGTTCATAAATTTAAAAGTATAATCATGCCTATGGTAACATCAGTAAAAATAAAAGTCACAGACCTCATAGAGTTTCAGCATTTTCCCTGGAAGCTAAGCCCTTATTGTTACCTGTGCAGGCCAGGTGGGTCAGGCAGGATGGAGCGATTGTCTTCTACTCCAAACTTCCCGGCAGCACCTGGCTTCAGGATTCTACTTCCTTTCACTCCTGAAGTCAGAATGTTGACTAAAGGAATAACTACTAGAAGGCTAGTAATCTCACTACTTCCATTATCAGTCAGGGTATAATGATCACATTTAATATCAACTAAAGAGCTGCCAAAATAGATCTTCTAAATAAATAATTCTTATTATTTTTTTAAAGCTTGCTTTTAGTTTAATACCTCTGGCACTGTTAAATGAACTGTATAATATTTCTTAATAATCAGCAAGTTGGGATTGCTTACGTAAATGGAATAAATATTTGTGTAATTATGGAATCTTTATTTACGTCCAGAACTGTGTTACAAATTCTGAGACATGCAAAAGATATAAGACATCACCTTGCTTTTGTGGAAAATACAATCACATAGAAAAAATTAGAAGGATGTAGAAGGCATCAATTTGTATTTTGTAGAAAATACAATCGCACAGAAAAAATTAGAAGGATTAGAAGGCATCAATTTTGTGGAAAATACAATCACATAGAAAAAATTAGAAGGATATTAGAAGGCATCAATTCAACTAGGGGACTACAGAATAAGCCAAATTATCTAACCCTTAAATATAAAGTAGAATAAATAGGGACAGCAAGAGAAGATATCAGTGATGGCTGCCTTTACAAGGATTTAGGAATTAAATCATTCAGAGTCAGGATTTGGAATCAAAGTATTTCTGGATATCTTGGTGATGTCAGTTTAAGTTAAAAAGTCACTTACTGGGGACTCTAATAGAGAAACACTGGGTTTTATAAATTGACTATTTAAAATATGTCACAGCAGCTTTATATGTACTTTGAGGTTTGCAAATTCTAACTTAGCTAAAAGTAATTAATTAACCAAATATTTGATTACAATCTAGGATGGATGTTAATATATATACATATGTATATATGTGTATAATATATATACAGACACAAGGGAGGGCAGCCTGTGAATGGAAATCCTGGAGAGTATTAATGCTAGTATCCTTTTCAAAATTGTATGCAGAAAAGAAAGCTTCTGAAATACATTGCTTTTTCCACAATTATATTAATTAAATTAGAGATTCTATTTATATCTCATTTTTAAGTGGAAGAATAAAATAAAATATATAGCCATTATATATCTCTATCTATGCTTATACAAATGTATCAGTACAGACATATATATGTACATGTGGGTTTCCCTGGTAGCTCAGTGGTAAAGAACCCACCTGCCAATGTAGGAGATGTGGGTTCAATCCCTGGGTCAGGAAGATTCCCTGGAGAAGGAAATGGCAACTCACTCCAGTATTCTTGCTTGTAAAATCTCATGGACAGAGGAGCTTGGTGGGATATCACTTAAGAGATTAAAAATAACAAATATGTACATGTATGTACATATTCCTTAATTATCACATAGGTTTATTGAAATAATCTCATCAAAAATACTTAGAAATCATGACTTATTCATATCCCCAAACGATATAGCAGTTAACTAACTTATTATTATTATTTATCCATCAAAATAGATTTTGAAACATGAGCATTCTTTGGAAAAAGTGGTATTGGAGAATGTGTTACAGAAATGGAATTACTTCAGTATAGGCAGATGCATGTCATGCATGTAAATATCTAAATACAGGTAAGAAAAATTTGGGATTTTACATGACATGAAAATAAGATATTAAAAGAAAATTTATCAGAAATGAAATGAAAAAAAAGATCAGAGCCAGGTATATAGAACCTCTAGGGATTCTGAACTAAAGAAAAAACAATTTAACATTAAAATACTCAATGAAATGACCTCATTCCTGTGGCACTTCTTAAATATACAAAAATATTGAATGTTTAAATTGTAGAAAAGAATTTGTTCTTCTATAGTGCCATAAAATGAGAACACATTAAAGCACTTCCTTCGGAAATATTTTCTCTTCTCGAATGCAAGATTAGATGTGAACTGGTTTACCATAAAGTCATTCATGTTTGAGCTTTAAAAGGGAGAAATACTTGGTCTAATCAAGGTTAAACTTGATATCTAAAAAAAAAAAAAAAAAATCAGAAAAAATGACGTAGGCAGCCTTGAGCAGAGGAACATATTTCTGGAATATATTTTGAGTTCTCAGTTAACAGGTAGTAAGTGAATTAAATGGGTAAGGATTAATTTTGCTAATTATTCTCTTTATAATCTACATCATTTGAAGACTGGTTATTTCAAAAATCCTTGAAAAAAATATAGAACATTAGAATCACCTCAAAAGTTTTTAAAAATACAAATCTGTCTTCTGAAATCCATTAATTCATCCAACATTTATTTAGCACTTATGTTCTAGTCAAGCTGATAGGAGATTGAGAGATGAAAATAGATGATGCCTGCCCTTTCAGAACTCAGTCTAGAAGTGAAAAACGGAAAAGGAAATCAACCTTTATAACTATTTTGCAATTTTAAAACAAGGAATCTGGGAGTATAAAAAAAATACAGATATTTTAAGAAGAAAACGACACAGGTTTGTACAAAGTCCAAGCTGTGTAGTAAATGAATTGAGGATAGATGTGATGAGACAGAAAGCAGGCAAATCAGTGTGCAGACCTTGTCAACAGTTCAGGTAAGAAACAACGGAAACTGGTAGAAAAACAGGGTGCAGACTATTTTGTTTGTTTTGTCCATGCCCTACGGCCCCCCCCCCCCCAAATGCTGATTATCATAAATGACATCAAGGGGTTCTTTTGTCTTCTAAATTTCACTTCGGTTTAGCTAGTGGAAGATACTACCCTGAGACTAGAGAATGACAGCAAGCATAAGGCCGATGTTTTTTTCCCGTTCCTTCTTCTCTTGACTCCTGTTCTTCTAGCAAAGACCACAGCTTATCTCAGATTGCACCCACCGCAGGTCTGGCCTCTCTAGTTTCCAGTAACTGTTTCTTCCCCTTGTCCCTCCAGTCTACATTGTCAGCAGCTTCCGGTTGCTTCCAGCCATGGGGATCTTAAAGTATTTCTGGTTGGTTTCCTCAAGGCTTATCATACCTTTTAAATGTATTTTCATTAAATAATTTTTGTATTACCCACTTAGTGTGAATCATGCTTTCCTGGCAGGACCCTGAATGATACATGGGGCAATTGTGCAGAAGAGATGTAAACATATTTATGTACGTTTGGGGTGTAAAGATGACAGGACTTAGCAATGGTTTAGAACTGGGGAATGAGGAAAAGAGAAATATTAAGGGTGACATCCAGGTTTCCCAGCTTGGCCAGTAGGTGGAGGAAACCACACTTTTAAGAGATGAGCACTCTACTGGAGAATCTATGTGGGATGGGAGCAGGTCAAGCCTGCTGTCTGGGCCGTACTGAGTAGAGCTGTCAAGCAGACCATTTGAAATTCATCGAAAGTTAGAAGACTAGAATGTCAATCCCCAGTTTGTTGAGGTAAGGGCATCAGTTTATTTTAGTAGGAAGCAGAAACACACAGCAAGGTCCAAGTCCTTAGGTAGGCTGTAAGTCCACTAAGGAAGAAGATGTAAAAGAAGTAATATACTATAATACTGAATTAACACTACGCACAAAAAGTACCAGAAGATACAAGAGAAGATAATGAGAAGAAAATCTGTTTTAGAGGTGGAGAGAAATGACAGGTCAAATTATGTTCCAATAGAGACAAGTTGAGTAGGTGAAAAAAACCAGGAAGAATATTCTAGATAGTTGAAGCAATATTTGTTTTAAATCCCTGTGGAAAAAAAGGAAATTAGTTCAACTGAGAAACTGAAGTGCCCTGTGTGGCTGGAGATTAGTGAGTAAAGGAGGAAGTAGCATAAGATTAGGTTGCTGAGGTTGCAGGAGACCAGATTTTTAGGTCCTGTTAAAGATGGGTCTGTTAAGTTCTGAACTATTCTATTTGCTACCTAGAGATAAAGCAGTTTAACATTAATGTAAATCTTAAAATGACCTGAGCTCTTATGAAAGTGCCTCTGTTAGGTCTTACCTCATACATATCAGATAAAATTGGGGTATTCAATATTGTTCAAATAAATTTAAAATTAGGCCAATTGATGCATCTATTTTCTAGTAAAGGACTATTAGGTAAGGACATTGATGGAAAAGAGTATACTTGGTAAATCACACAGGAAACAAATGCATACAAGTCCAGTATTTATGTATGTCCTTATGCTTTGAATTGAACTTCATAAATTAGAATTCATGTGTTTTCCCTTTATGTACTTTTGCTCTTAGGTTAATTATTACATGTTCTAAAGAATCCTATTATATAGAAATCTTGGGAAATAAAACCCTGAATATTACTTAAGGCTTATTTTGGAAATTTTCACTAAGACTTTAACAATAAATTTAATTATCCTAGTCTATTTGCAAAGTTAGGTGCTTTTACTAGTGTAGTGAGAAATGTTCATATCTGAAGCCCAGGTTGCCTGTGGTCACTTACTCTGGTACACAGACATACCAAGAAAAACTTACAGCTCCATTCAAAGATCATACATTTATTCTTTAAATGAAGCAAAAAATATCAGAAAGAAAAAACAAATATATTAATGCATATATGTAGAATTTAGAAAAATGGCACAGATGAACATATTCACAAAGCAGAAATAGAGAAACAGATGTAAAGAACAAACATATGAACACCAAGAGGGGAAAGAGAGCACAGATGACTTGAGAGATAGGGATTGACATATGTACACTGCTGCTGCTGCTGCTGCTAAGTCGCTTCAGTGTCCGACTCTGTGCGACCCCATAGATGGAAGCCCACCAAGCTCCCCGGTCCCTGGGATTCTCCAGGCAAGAACACGGGAGTGGGTTGCCATTTCCTTCTCCAATGCGTGACAGTGAAAAGTGAAAGTTAAGTTGCTCAGTCATGTCCGACTCTTATCGACCCCATGGACTGCAGCCCACCAAGCTCCTCCGTCCATGGGATTTTCCAGGCGATAGAACTGGAGTGGGTTGCCACTACTACTACTAAGTATAAAATAGATAGCGAATGAGAACCCACTGTATGGCACAGGGAACTCAGTGCTCTGTGGTGGCCTAAATGGGAAGGAAATCCAAAAAAGAGGGGATATATGTATACATATAGCTTATTCAGTTTGCTGTATAGCAAAAAATAACACATCATTGTAAAGCAACTATACTCCAGTAAAAATGAAAACAAATTTAGTAATATTTTCAAAAGTTGTTGTTCAGTCACTAAGTCATGTCCAATTATTTGCAACCCCATGGACTGCAGCAGCCCAGGCTCCTGTCCTCCACTATCTCCTGGAGTTCGCTCAAATTAATGTCCATAGAATCAGTGATGCTGTCTAACCATCTGATCCTTTCCCTCCTCCTTTTCCTTTGCTTTCAATCTTTCCCATCATCAGGGTATTTTCCAATGAGTCGGCTCTTTGCATCAAGTGGCCAAAGTATTAGAGCTTCAGCTTCAGCAAGGGTCCTTGCGATGAATATTCAGGGTCAATTTACATTAGAATTGCCTGATTTGATCCTCTTGCAGTACAAGGGACTCTCAAGAGTCTTTTACAGCACTACAATCTGAAAGCATCAATTCTTCGGTGCTCAGCTTTCTTTATGGTTCAACTCTCACATCCATACAGGACTACTGGAAAAACCATAGCTTTGATTTCTGTTGGCAAAGTGATGTCTCTGGTTTTTAATACGCTGTCTAGTTTTGTCACAGCTTTCCTTGCAAAAATGGCTGTAGTCACTGTCCACAGTGATTTTGGAACCCAAGAAAATAAAATCTGTCACTGCTTTCACTTATTCCCTTCTACTTGCTATGAAGTGATGGGACAGGATGTCATGATCTTAGTTTTTTAATACTGAGTTTCAAACTCACTCTTTTACTCTCCTTTTTCACCTTCATCAAGAGGCTTTTTAGTTCCTCTTTGCTTTTAGCCATTAGGTTGGTATCATCTGCATGTCTGAGGTTGCTGATATTTCTCCCAGCAATCCAGATTTCAGCTTGTGATTCATCTAGCCTGGTATCTTGCTTGATGTACTCTGCACAGAAGTTAACTAAACAGTGACAATATACAGCCTTGTCATACTCCTTTCCCAATTTTGAACCAGTCAGTTGTCCCATGTAAGATTCTAACTGTTGCTTCTTGACCCATATGCTTCTCAGGAGACAGGCAGGGTGCCCTGGTATGCTTATCTCTTTAAGTATTTTCCACAGCTTATTGTGATCCATACAGTCAAAAGCTTTGGCGTAGTCAATAAAGCAGAAATAGATGTTTTTCTGGAACTCCCTTATATCTCCATGATCCAATAAATGTTGGCAACTTGATCTCTGGTTCCCCTGCCTCTTTGAAACCCAACTTAGACATTTGGAAGTTCTCGGTTCATATACTTGGAGAAGGCAATGGCAACCCACTCCAGTACTCTTGCCTGGAAAATCCCATGGATGGAGGAGCCTGGTAGGCTTCAGTCCATGGGGTCACTAAGAGTTGGACACAACTGGACAACTTCACTTTCACTTTTCACTTTCATGCATTGGAGGAGGAAATGGCAACCCACTGCAATGTTCTTGCCTGGAGAATCCCATGGATGGTGGAGCCAGATGGGCTGCCGTCTATGGGGTCGCACAGAGTCAGACACAACTGAAGTGACAGCAGCAGCAGCAGCAGCATCGGTTCATATACTACTAGAGCCTAGCTGAAGGGTTTTGAGCATAATCTTGCTAGTCTGTGATCCATAAAGGAGATTTTCCAAAGTAGCTAATTTCTATATAGTGTTGCTATATCCCAAGGCACTGTTATAAATTCTTCACATATATTAAGTCTTTTAATCCTTATAACAATTCTATGAGGCAGATTCTCTTATTATCCCTATTTCAAAGCTGAAAAAAGTGAATTACAGGTGGTTACTTGTCTGAAGATGTACAGCAAAAAGTTGTTGACTGGAAGTTAAATGAATCAGTCTTGCTTTAGAATCTGCAGTCTCAGCTCTTATGGGTTGCTGTTTTTCTTTAATGAAAGAAAATACATTGAAAGACATGTAAGCTATCGTATTATGCAGTAGATCTTGAGTCACATGCTTATCCGCAATCTTTTCTTCTGTGACAACATCAGAGATTTAAAAACTTATGCATGTTATAGACATTCATGAACCTGGTCAGTGTTTCATATAACTGGAAATATGTCACGACTCAGGTAAATTGATACTCTATCATTTTTTCTTTTCAATTAAGCATGTAAGGAAGAAAATTGAGTCAATATGTTGAAGCAATGGTGGCTTTGATCTAAACATTTTTAATGAAGTCAAATGTGGATTTAACTATCTTTTAAATGATAACAGGGAAAGCTAGAAAAGTAAAAAAGAAAAGTGATCTATCTATATCTCTTCCACATATATTTCTTCAAATATTGGAATTAAATAAAAACTGAGTTTAATGAATATCTATGAATATTTGGCTACTTTAATTTTGAAAAATAAAATTTCAATAATCCTCTAGAGTTGATTCTCAATTTTAAAATGCCTATGAATATTAGAAGGCACATAAACTTAATTTTGTAAAATTTTCATCCTAACTGTCAAGATGATTTGTTTGGAGAAGCATCCGAGGGTCTCTAGGCCACCTACCATTTTAATAACTCTGATTGTTCTGTATATCAAGTCACTTTGTCCAGTTTGGACAATTTTATTTTATATAACTATAAATTTTCCTCTCTGTCTTTATTATGAGTTTATCTCAGTAAGAAGATGATCATCACGGTTTTAGGAATGAAAAAAGGCTCAACAAAGCATAGACTTCCAAAATGTAGCTACATACTTCTAGGTATACACTTTTATGTTTGATTCAAAATATCATTTTCATCCTTTATATTTTCCATTTTATGTTTCTGCTATAAATATAAATATTATATCCACTGAGAAATATATCTCGACTATTGCTAAGCCATTTCTTTGAAGGTTGTTGTCATTTGGAATTTCTTTGCTGTGAGATATTTTGATGTTCAGGATTTAATTCTAGGATAAATTGTCAAATATGAGGTTGCTAGCTACATAAATACTAACCCTCTACCCCCAATTCAATTTCAAAGAGCAATTCAGGTGAGAGTAAATAAATAAATAAAAGGTTTGGTTAATGTTGGACATTTGCTTGGTAGCATGTCATTCAAAGCTGCTTCCATTTAGAAACAAAATTTGCCTTGACATATGAATGATGTATAATGCAGTATAATTACTTACGGGGTCCTTGAAAAGAGAAGCCCCCTTTTTTCCAAGTGATTTAACTTTTAAAAGGAATCACTTCACATGCCTAACAAATACTATTAAACAGCATTTTATGAGGCTTTTTTTTCCTGCATATTTCTACACATGGACAGACTATTGTGTGTTCTAAAACCTGTATTTACATGACACACTTTTATGGTCCAATGGGCAAACACTACTTAGTCCTAAAATAACATCACAGTAATGACTACAGTCAAGACAGCAAGAACACTCCACCATTATTATCCATATCAGACTGCACCAGATGGGGTATCTGTGGTAGAGTGCTGACAGTGGCGAATGCTGAACAACTGTTTCTGGCATTTCTGTGTTCTCTTAGGCACAGCAGTACCACATTCAAAATGGGGAGTGTATAAGCACTTTCATTTTGAAGAAATCTATTGTATCATATATGTTTTTCTTCCTCTGGATCCAGTAGAGAAAGAGATGACATAGAGAATTAAAGATGAATTACATTAAGTGGAATTAAGCCAGATTTCACTGGGTCGAAACAAGTTTTCTCAGCTTCAGCAGTATTGATCTCTTTTTGTGTTGGGACGTTCTTTGTTGCAGGGACTGCCCCGTCCACTGTAGGCTGTTTAGCAGTACTGTTGGGCTCTACTGACCAGAAGCCAGTACCAATCCCCAGAGACTTGTGACAATCAAAAATGTTTCCCCACTTGAGAGATGCTGACCTAAAGGAATGAGCTCTTGAACATACACAAACTCTTTAACCAACTAAATTATATTCCATGGCTTTGTCAATATCAGATTTTTATTAGTTTTAAGAGACAAAGTATAATTTTTTTTCTCAAAGTATGCTTCATTTATGTTTTTTCATCTGTTTGTTTTACCTTGTGATCATGGCTATGGTAGGCAAGTATATGTGTGTGCAATATGATTTCACATATTTTATATGGACAGAGTGTAAAGGGTTTCCTTTGTGGCTCAGCTGGTAAAGAATCCACCTGCAATGCAGGAGACCTGGGTTTGATCCCTGGGTTGGGAAGATCCCCTGGAGAAGGGAAAGGGTACCCACTCCAGTATTCTGGCCAGGAGAATTCCATGGACTGCATAGTCCATGGGGTTGCAAAGAGTTGGACATGACTGAGCAACTTTCACTTTCCCTCACATACTGACAGAGAGAAAATAAAGTGGGAAATATGGAGTCAAATAACACAAGGAGTCTTCTTTTAGAGAAAAGCCTCAAGTGTCTATTGGGGAGGGAAGATTGGCTCCCACAGGACCCCATTGGGCCACGTACTTCTGGAAGCCTTCAGCTCTGGGATAATTTCTGCCCATTGTTAAAAAAAAAAAATTAGACTGGGGAAACTTCATGACAAAAGGTGCTCCCTCCTAGAATCAGTAGGGTTTTCAGTTACTTTTTTCATCTCCTTATGCTTTTGGAATAAAGAGGCTGCTTCCAAGAAATTGGGTAGGTGAAAGAGAAAGGGGCAAGATTATTTACCACATCACTAATTATAAACATGATTCAAACAATAATAATAAACAGTAAAAAGTCAGACTCCATGCATCTGTATTATTGTGCGTGTCCACCAGTGGGGCTAATTATTATGCTAGGACTGTCAGTTCTGTCATTACGTGTAGTCAGGGATTCATTGTTTTAGTTAATCAAAAATTCTGCTTTGCAGGGAGTAACCATATATACATGAATTATCAATTTTCAAATTGCTACAGTATAATAAAAGTCTATTTATTATGACATTTTCTTCTCATATTACTTCTTTCTATGATAATTTAAAAGGGATTTCAGGACATTTTGTTTGCTTTAGGGTTATCACTATAAAGCTAAGTTATCACTGTAGCTTTGAAAAAGTACCTTCTGATAAGGATTTCTGGCTGATATAATGCCAGGAAAAATATCTTTTAACGTTCAGTACTGGCATTGGAATATTGATCAGCACTAAATGAATACAATAGCTAAAATAATTCTGTATTATACATGTCATTGTATTTTGTAAAATGCACAGTGTCTAATTTTAGAACATTCAATAAATATTGAAAAAGTTCAACTTTCACTCACCTATAAGTTCCCAGTAAGTTACTACTATGTATTTAATTGCTAAATATTATTTAGTATATAGTAAATAGAGAAAAGGAATGTGACTATTTGTATTTCAGGAAGTATATGTTTAACACTAATTATTATTTTTATATTACCCTAATTTTCAGCATGTATGCAATGTTTCCTTAAACAAAATTGTTTAATGTGCCAAGTACCTACCTATCATTTTATAGTTCTCAAGACCAGTAATCCAAAATAATTTGACCTATTTATTTAGGACTATCAAGTCTTCTCTAATACTATAAGTGTAAAAAATACCAACCAAAGTTTTGGTAGTCTAGGAAAGAGAAAAAGATTTGTTTGAATGAACAAGCACCTTAATAATCTAAATAAATATATATTTTAAAGAGATTGAAATAATGAATAGGCTTGATCAATTCTTAATTTACTTTAATTTTCAATGCCGTTTTCTTTTTAATTCTCAAAACATTTTCTTATGCATAGAGAACAAAAGAAGAATCACCCTGCAGTTAATTTTTATAATTTCATCAGCTGGTAGCAGAGGACCAGTTGCTTCGTGGATAAAGCATTGGCTTTATATTCTAAAGGACAACTTCAAATCCTGTTAAGGTTATATTTTTATTAAAATTTCCATTAATTTTTCCATCAATGTGATTATAGATTAATATTAATTAATTCTTACCATTTTTTGAAGAAATAAATGGAGCCATATCTGATTCAAAGTTAAACAAGACACTATTCAGGCTTTCTTGGTAACCCTTTCCTGGGTTCAGAATTGGTTGGGGAGAAAGGGAATAAAATATCTTTAATGGCATTTTATTGAACTTAGCAATTTAAATGGCCTACCCTGATTCTTGAAGATATCAAATTACCATACGGATGATGTCTTTCTCATCAAATCTGCTCTTACTGTTTACTGAGGAAATGACAAAGGTAATTTTTAATATTGGACGTGGTACTTATGTGTATGAGTTGCTGATATTAATGAGAGTTCTGGGATGAGGTTCTCTCTGTGCTAGAAACTTCTACATCAACAAATAGATTAATATTATATAGAAACTGGCAACAGAAATCACTGGCATTGCTTTTGTGTAGTTTTACTTTATTATTATAACAAATGAAAAATATATCCTAGGAAAGAGTATAATCTTTATGCCCCTTGGGAAATACTGGGATTTAGAATGGGCCACCAGGTAGCCTGTTTGTATAAATACATTCAAAATTCCTTTGAGAGATGGGAAGAGGACTTTGAAACTGATGTGTACAGCTCTGGGCGCTTGGAAAGAGATGTGGCACAAGGGTTATTATAGTTTCTGGGACGGAATGTTACTCAAAGTGAAATGCAAAGTTACCCTAACACTTGAAATTTTAGTGATTAATATGAACATCCCATTCTCTGAAGTATGTCAGGATGGAAGAATGCTCACACTCACCTCAGCTTGGTCATTTGACAGTGATGGGAAGTTTGTAGTATCTTAGGATTTAGAGGGAGGGTACATAACTTAAGTTTTGCAGCCTAGCACTGTGATATCAAAGGAGAAGTCTAGAGACTAATATTTCTCTATATATTGCTTGCCTGATTTTTGTTACCTATAACATCAAGAGAGATTTTTAATTTCTTTAGGAAAAAAAAGAATGTTGGAGAAAAACATGAAAATAAACCCTAAATATGATAGATAAGAAAAGGCTGAAGCCCCCCAACACAAGCATGCATGTGGTAAATATTTTATATTATATATTAAGATGTTTTTTGCAGAATTAGACTATTAGCTATTAGACTATGTTTTACCAATAATATTAAGAACTGACATTAATTAGACATTTTCCTTGTGCCAGCACTGTCAAGAGTTTTAGTCTCATGGGACTCTCACAGCTGCCATAACAGGAAGGCATAATTATTTTTCCCATTATAAAGATAAGTAAACTGAGGTTTAGGGAAATTAATCACAAAGACTAAACGTCCAGCAAACAACAGAATCAGGCAGTGACAATCTCAAAGTGTTCTATGTAGAAATACTTAAAAGTAAGAATTGTGTTGCAAAGATCATTGACAGCAGTGTTTCCAGAGAGGACAAAAAAAAAAAAAAAATGAGGAGAGGTGCAGATTAGCCTCTTGAAACAGCCTGCAGCCAAGATTATAACATTACAAATAAAATGTTCTAGCAACCCATAGACTGACATCCTTAAGCAAAAGAGTGGAGAAAAAGATCATCATGCCCACATCGCCTCAGAAAACACATGCACTCCATATGGGGTTGGGTGATCCCGAGCGAGGTTCAGCACTTTTTCTTTAAGATTAGGTTTCATTTTGCTAACAGTGTGTTGGCTGAGTGCCCACTAGCAAGCAATTAAGACTTTGTGCTTGCCTGCATTTTAGTAGCTCTCCTCCTGAAACATGCATCCACATGGGAGCAGAAGCTCTGCCAGCATGGGTCACGGTCTGGGAGCAGCATCAGGAGAGTGTCTCTCCTTGAAGGACTCAGTCTTCTGGGAAGCTGAGGAGAGGATCGATGATTGATTGGCCATGCCTGTGAGAGAAAATCCAGAAGTGAATCGTCAAGAAATGGGAACTACAGGACGATATCAAAAGTGAAGTTACGAGAAGAAAGCAACATGCTACCTAGTAATCTAAGGAAAAAGGAGATAAATCCATGTCTGAAAATTAAGAAGCAATTGGGTTGAACAAAAAGGAGCAAAAACTGGATGGCTGGTCAGAGTTTCTTAATCTTTGAACTTGGATGATACCCTCATTAATTTGTTTTTATAAGAAACAAACAAGTGCTGAGAACCTCAGATGTGCCAGGATTGAGGCTGGGGACACAAAGATGAGTGAGACATCTTCATGTGAGGGGAAAGGGAGAAGTTGAGCCACTGTACTTGTTTCAGACTAAATAGCTGATGTACCATCCATACAGATTTATGGAAATGGCAACAGTGCAAACACAACAATTTCCTTTCCCCCATCTCACTTAGCTTTGTGTCTGGAAAGAAACCATCTTGACTCAGGTTGGCTGAAGGTGTACCTGAAAGAATTAGAAAGTTTTATTCAGAGAGGAACTAGCCTCCTTGCAAAGGGCAAGCTTTTCACATTTGAAAATAAAATAGGCCAAATAAGTGGTTTCAGATCTGATTGATTACTCAATGCCTCCTGGGCATGATTTTACAGTACAGAACAGAACTCCTGCTCCTGGAAATTCTGGTTCAATAGGTCTAACCAGATGTATTCTCGCGATGTAAATGCTGCCCTGAACAATTGTGAAGATAACTAAAATCACAAAAATAATATTTTTCTCTTCACAGTAGACTTTGTTAGATTAAAATTAAAGGAAGAACTACTGTGTTGCTGGCAACACCTACATATAATTTATAAAAATCCAAATGTACAGAAAAATATCCTTCAAATTATTAATATGGCCCCTGAAACAAGCAATTCCACTGGTGTATATAAAAGCAAACTTACACACATTATTTTCAGGGATGAATCTATTGCATTAACTGAAGCACAAATATATACAGTTAGTAATTTATACTTTCTAACTACTAGGAAAGTTGAACATAAACTATGTTTACATGGAGAACTATTCTCATCATTAACTAGGTGTTTTGTCTTTATGGGCTTATAGATGACATGCAAAAATTACAATTTTATGAAAACCATGGTCTGGATCAAAAAGAATTTTAAAATATATTTAACATGCTCAAAGATCTGAGTGATAAAAATTCTTGGGTTTGAAACATTATTTTTCAATAATATCAATTTTTGCTTAAGTTAAATCTTATGCAAATGTCTAACATATCAGAAAAGATAAGATTGGAATAGCTGAAGACAGAGTAAGTGTAGGTGTCCAGTTTCCTTTTTGGCCATCATATTATCTACAACTCCCTCTTCAAAATCCTGGAATGCCACAGAGCACAGATGGAAAACAGAGTACCCATTCTGAATTTTATTTCTGAGTAAATCTCCACAAATTGAGCATTATAATGGATTCCAACAGATATGTGAGGTTACTCCTTAACTGGGAATCCATTTGAGTTAAAGCACCCCAATGGCTCAAGAGGGCTTCCCAGGTGGCACAGTGGTGAAGAATACACCTGACAATGCAGGAGACACAAGAGATGTGGGTTTGATCCCTGGGTTGGAAGGATCCCATGGAGGAGGAAATGGCAACCCACTCCAGTATTCTTGCCTGGAAAATTTCTTAGACAGAGGAACTGGTAGGCTATAACCCATGGAGTTGCAAAAAGTCAGAGAGAACTGAGAGTGCAGACAATGGCTCAAGCGATCTAAGGAACTGTTCACATTCAGTTGAATCTGGCCCACTGGGTCATTCCAGTGGGCATGTGTGTGTGTATGTGTGTGTGTTAGTTGCTTAGTCATGTCTGACTCTCTGCAACCCCATAGACTGTAGCCCACCAGACCCGTCTGCCCATGGATTCTCCAGGCAAGAACACTGGAGTGGGTTGCCATTTCCTCCTTCAAAAGGAACTATAGAAAGAAAGAAAGTGAAGTCACTCAGTCGTGTCTGACTCTTTGTGACCCCATGGACTGTAGCCTACCAGGCTTCTCCATCCATGGAATTTTCCAGGCAAGAGTACTGGAGGGGGTTGCCATTTCCTTCTCCTCCAGTGGGCATACCAAGTGACATAAACAGGGGTCCGTCAGATCCAAATTGACCTCTAATTTCTATTCATCAGTTAGGTTAACATGAGCAAGTTAACAAAACTTTCCCAGTGTTCTTCCCATTGCCTGTAAAGTGGGGATAATGTCTACCTTTCACTCTGGTGGAGACTGGTCTTTAGCAACACACTTGGTTGTTGCTTTTCCTGTTTTCCTGCAAACAGGTCCAGTTAGGAATTTGGAAAATCTCTTTAACTCTGTTAGGCCTTTTCAGAGTGTATTATTTTCACTTCTCAGCATTAAATGGACTCCTTTTGATACAGAAGAATTAATAATGGGGTCTTATGAGCAATCAATTGCTACTACTTTTGCCATGAATATAAAGAGAATATCTTATTAAATTCCAAGTTCTCAAGTAAGTTGTTTACATTTAGCATATAATAATTAGTTGCCATGGTCTTGAAATATATTTATCTATGAACAATCATATGAGGTAGATTTTGTCACAAATTACTGCATTTTCACTTCCAGCTAGTCAGATAAATCTAAAGAGTGACAAAGGGATAATATAAAGCTCTCTAGTTAAAGTACAGAGTACTGTGTGTATAAATGAATGTGTGTGTGTGTATGTTTGACTGTGCAAGTGCCTATCCCCTGGGGACCATAGGGAAAACAACTATGATAACAAAAATAACAACTGTGAATGCCCCAGAGATGGGAATTCCGCCTTGTTTTTAAATTTATTTTTACATTGGTCCAGGCAAAAAAAAAGGATTGTTAAGCTCTCACAACCTGCTTCACGTTCTTTCCAAAGGAGGTGGTATAGTGAAACCTGGTACATATATGGCTTTTGTATAATGATGAAATTTTTTGGAAACATAACTGTAATATAACTAAAAGCTACTGCAATGGAAATAATCTATATTTTCTTCAGGTAAGACACCATCACCTGTTTAATCAAGTAGTTCAATATGGAGAGGCAAACTCCCCTGAATTCTGCCCTATTCATGCACTTTAAAACAATTTTGCAAGGCACCCAGTGCGGAGAACCCAAACATTTTATCTTGGCAAGGGAAGCTTTATAGAAATATTTGCAATATTTTGTGTTAATCCCTTCACAAGTCACTTTGGTGTGGCAAATATTTGTTCTAGCAGACTTTTCTACAGTTACGGAGTACATCAATCTGTTGTTTTAACCTTTTGAAAATAACCCTGGTGTCTTCTTGAAGGAAATAAAGAGTCATTGATGAAACCTTTTAAGTTTTCAACTTCTTTGCAATAAGGTGCCTGGAAGAGAAATCAACACATTACCTCAAGGGAATGGAGTGCATCTCTGCTTACTTTCTTGGCTCATCTCTTTATGGATATGAGGGACCGAAAAAGTAAATGGTGGTCAAAAAGAACAAACACATTTATTAGAGCAGTTAGAAAAGACTGTTTTGATATTTTCCAAGTTCCTTCTCAATAACATGTTTGGCAGCTACCAAATGACATGGCCTGCCCAGAGTTGATTTTGACGAAGCCTCTGGGATGTGTTAAAAAGTAAACCAGAGCAAATCACGTACTGGAAAGCATAACTCAATCAAGGAAAAATGTATGATTAAGGGTGACATGGGCAAGGAAAGCTTTGCCAGAGCTCAGGGTAAATATTTGTATCAGTGTGAAGAGAAAGCTTCGTGCTGCTGATGTCAACCAGCTGGAATTTTCATTGTTTATAAACTTTTGTTGTTAGAGTTGAATTCTGGCAAAAGAGGTACCAAAGAAGGAGCAGTTTCCCAGCATGAAAGTTTGAATTCTGATAAGGCAGCTTGACCAGATATGAATGCAACGATGCAGAGTGTCAGCCACTTTTTCCTTCCAGGATTCTCTTGCCAAGAAACAACCTCCTGCTTTAATCCCACTTTGACAACATTCATCTGATTACCAGAAGGACAAGATGTCGTGTTGTTTTGTTTGGTTCAAAGGATTTATGGCGTCTTCTTTCTTAGTAGAATGATCAGAAAATGGGTGAGAATCTAAATGGGTTTTTTTTTGACTCATTTATTTTTTCTACAGAAGAACATTACCACGTATACCAGATATTGTAATGATTGAAAATAAATGATTTGGCATTGAAACCACATTTTTGAGGACTGTCCATTAACTTTATGACACTTGGCAACTTATTTTTGCCTCATTGTAGGTCATTTCATATTTTTAAACTGCATGGTTTAAGTTAAAGAATTTGGGTACTTTTATTTAACTCACCAACTAAGGAATCTGTATTTTCATACTCAACTATGTTTTGTTGTACTTTTTGAAATACTGGAGATAGTTAAAAGTTATGAGTCAAACAATATTACAAGGACATGGAGTTGCATAGAGATTTACAGTAGTTCAGAACACTTGAGTCAACTTTCAGAAGAGAAAGAGAAATTGGTGGAAACTGACTTGTAACACATAGGCCTTCCTCTCTGAAAAATAAGCACAGACACAGTGCTCTTATTGGCAAAGATGGACACACCGAGATTCTCCATTTTCAGATATGGACTTCTGCCAGAAACCTACTCTGCAGCACGGGAATTCTGATTAAGGCACCCGGCTTCTCTGTCAAGGTGACCTGAAATCTCCAGTATGAACCATTTTCAGTGAGGATTGTATGTAGTGAGATCTACTGAATGGGAAATAAAGAGGACTCCAAATTCCTATCAAGTTATATTTTCTTTTAATAACTGCATATTTTACTTATTTATTTTTTAAACCTTTGGAAAAATTTTTAAATAATGATTTATTTATTTTGGCTGTGTCCGGTCTTGGCTGCAGCACTTGGGATCTTGGTTGCAGCACGCAGGCTTCTCTCTGGTTGTGGCACACGGGCTCTGCAGTTGAGGTATGAGGGCTCAGTAGCTGCAGGTGAGTGCCCTTAGCTGCCCTGTGGCATGTGGGATCTTAGTTCCCCAATGAGGGACTGAACCTGAGTCTGTCCCCTTCATTGGATGGTGGATTCTTGGCCACTGGACCACCAGGGAAATCTCTGAGAATTTTAAATTTAATTCCATCTGATTGGCCTAAGACATAGTACAATAAGACTTACATAGTTATGTTGTTTTTGAAAAGGTCCATTGCATCCATTCAGGAAGATCAAACTCTCAAGACCCTCCACTGGCCTCCTCCATTCCACAATGAATTGGCAGTTGTCCCTGCCAATGCATAAGCAGGACACACCCCAAATATAACCATATTACCCAGTTGCTCTAAGAATAGAAACCAAGCCCCTGCTGGTGTAATTAAGAAATCTTCTTTTCCAGCTCCTGGGCTTTAGAGACCTGGATCACTAACTAATTCTAATTTAGAATGCTTTTTTGATAAGGGTATTTGTAAACTATGAAGGGAGCTGAACATGAAAATTCTTCATTATAAGTTTCTGAGCAAATGTGTCCCTCTTGTGAAGTAGAGTTGCTGGTTACACTGGCCTAGAAATTAGCCTTCAGAGTGTGCATCTGTCTGGTGCACTGAGATGATGGCATCTTTTCAGAGGCTGAAGAAGTGCCAAATTCTTATACCTGAAATATGCACATTACATGGCAGTGCCCTCACAGCCCGAGGAACTCAAAGGAATGCACAAAAAATAAACACCAAACTCAAAGCTAGAAATCCTACTGGGTCAGAGCCCTGGGCTAGGACACACTTAGATTTCAGTTATATTAAGGTATGTGCAAATATAAAAGTAAACCAAATTGTCAATGAGTCATTCCTTTCCTGCCTCTCAATGACAGGACATTCTCTAGGTCATTCTGCCTTGTGGATTGGGACCCTCTGGCATTATATTTTAATCAAATGGTCAGATTATTAATGTGTGAAAATCAGTCACTGCAAATGTTGAGCTAACCATTTTTTCATACATAATATGTCCATATCAACACTATAACATCCATATACCAAAGATTGACATGGTCACTTTAAAAAAAGAAGCCTTGATAAACATTTGAGTTAAAGATTCTTAGGATCATACCAAAGGACTAAGAGGTCAGATCTCATTGCTGATTTTTACCCCTGAGATGTAAAAACAGAAAACCACTCAGCTCCTCTGTTTGTGGGTCCAATGGAGATTCAATAGAGGAAAAAGGTCCATATGTTCATGGTTTACTAACATGCATTCAACATTTTGTTCAAAAGGGAAGGGATTCTGAATAACTTAAAAAAAGCTATGTGTATAGCCTAATGCTACTGGTTTTGCAAGCCTAATAATATCTCTTCTTTATGGAATCCCACCACCTACATCTTTCGAGATTTTTCCTGCTTTCAACCATTTGCTACTATGGAAGGCACCAAGTTAATACAATTTTTACCTGTTGCCTAACCATGTTTGATTGGTCCAAGTTAAGGAAATCAGAGTAGTTTCTAGGAATTTAAGTTAAGAAATCCCATTTACGTTTAGATGCTCTCTTGAATAGAAAAGAAATCAAACCTGTTGATGTCCTTGTCCCTCACCGTAGACTTGAGAATGAGAAAAAGCCAGACTGCAGCAAGAAGGAAGGAAGATAGAAGGAATAGAGATCCACAAAGAATTAAGAGGTGGTTTCTGATTCCCTACTACCAGCCTACCTATATGCCTCTCCAGGAGATACTCCAATATTGTGAAAAATACAAAAAAATCCCTTAAGCTTAGGTTAGTTAAAATGGGTATCTGTTATTTGCAGCAACAGTTAGGGCTTAACACCTAAACCCACTGACCTCAAAGAAATAATAAAGGAATTTGCTAAATACCTAGGCATTATCTCATGCAATCCCTTTAACAAACATAGAACTTTAAGTAACCTTATTTCCATTTTATAGGGTGAAGAGGCTGATGATCAAAGAAGTAAAATACCTTATTCATGGTCACACTGTCCACCACACAGAGTAAGTCCAAATGCCATTCCCTTTTGTGGCTGGCAAATGTCCTTAGAAATCTGGCTAAGGAAGAAAAACTCCCTTAAATTAATAAATAATAAATTTCAGAATATTGTTAGTGATATATTATTACAGATAAAGAAATGTAAAATGTAGAACAGACTAGCAAAGAGAGTATCGAGAAATACAACTCTCTCAGTTACAAATGACAGAAAATTCACCCAAACTTACTGATTCATGAACTCAGAAGTGCAAAGGTCAGTCTTGCTTCACACACAGCTGGACCTGCGACTCAAAGAAGCTCACTGAGACTCTGCCTTGGTTTCTTGACTCTGCTTTTCTGTTAGCTGCTTTCACTCTCAGAATACTTTCTACAAATAGTGTCCCTAAGCATGTTCCAAACACTTGCAGGGCCTGCAAATTACACTTGTGGCTCATATAAAATGGGGACCTCTGACCTGAAATCCTTTGCTCTTTCCCCAAAGATAGAGCCTAGGGAAGAGGCTATCATGATCCCTGAAGGTTGACAGACAGCTATTGGGCAGAAAGTTCCAAGGTTTCAGTACTGAGTAAAGTCAAGTCAAGTCACTCAGTCGTGTACAACTCTTTGCGACCCCATGGACTGTATCCTACCACGCTCCTCCATCCATGGGATTTTCCAGGCAAGAATACTGGAGTGGGTTATGAGTATGGTATAAAAGACAAGCAGTGGGCTTCAGGAGGACATATCTCCTTGGCCTCTCAAGGAAGGACATAGCCAAAGACCAAGACTAGCCTCTGTACAGAGTTCCCAGTTATCCACATCTATGTTACCTGATGACATTCAGCAAACTTCAGACTTGCAACTACTTAAAATAAGTCCAAGGGAAGATATTGAACAAAGAAATGAACAAAGTCCTAATACACCTCCAAATTGAATCCTATTGACCAGATTTAGGTTACATGCTCATCCTTGATTCAATTACTATTGCTAAAAAATTGGCCTATTTTGATTAGCTGGTCCTGATTCTGAGTACACATCTGCAATTGGGTGTTGAAGTCAGCACCACAGAACATATAGATGGAGAGTGTCTGAGTGGTTATAGTGTTACCCAAAGTCGGGGGTTAGTGCTAGGCAGGCAAAAGAAAAACAAAAACAAAAATAAAAACAAAACAAAACAATACAAACCACAGCCTGACCACATAAGGCTTCTCAGGAGAATTATAACTTGAGATGTTAAGAACAATTATGATAATATATAATAATATATCAATAATTATTATTATTATTCTGAGATAATATTTATTGAGCATTTAATATGTGATAACCATTTTACTAAAGTCATAAAATATATCATTTCAGGTTGTTTATTTAACAACCCTGATGTATAGATACTATCATCATTATCATTTTATAAATGAGGAAAAACTAAGGCTCAAAGAATTTAAGCAACCTGCTTTACTATAAAGCCTGAGTAGAACTCAGGACGGTGTAACATTGCTGTCTTGCTACACACCACTACAATGTATGTGGAAATTTTTCATTTCTCACACGTTTAGCCACAAACATTTGATGTTATGAATAAAATATAGATAAACGCTTGCAGAATTGTAATTCTACATCTCAAATCCTGTGCAAGTCAAAGGAAAATACAAATGGGGTGACGGGTACAAGGACTTTTTCTCCTTGAACCTGTTTTTCCCTAAGATGACTTCCTTAGTCCAAGAATGTCCATCTGAAGATGCAAAAGGATTCTCACCAGGCAGACTCAGAAGATGTTTTTTGGTTATTTGTTTGTTTGTTTGTTTCTGTTTATTTTCTTCATGGGTTTGACAACACACTGTAGAAGTAATTTTGTTTGCCTGGGGAGTGCTTTGGGCTGGATACAATAAGCAAAGTTTAAAAGTTCTGCTACTCTTTGGAGAATACTGTTATCCTCTTTCAAATTTCAAGGCTGAGAAAAAAAATTCTTATTATTTTTTCTGTTCTAGCTTTTATCACTACTAAAATAATGGTAACAATCTTGAAATCATTTTAAACAGTATGTCATTTGTGAATAGTTAATACTGTCACTGGTTCAAAACCAAAATGATTGCCCACACTGGGAAGCCCTTTTTTCTACTAATGTCCCCTCTGTTCCCTATAGGTCATAATTTAATCACTTTTATGGTTTTTTTTATAGCTTTCCATGGTTGCTAAATTCAAAATGTAAAAATATTCCATCTTAACAGTTACAACGTTCAGGTTCCCATGTTCCTTACCAAATTTTTCCATAGGGAAATCTTGCAAAATCAGAGATTTCATACCAGAAGAGAAAAAAATGGGTGAAGGAAACCCAAGCTATAGCTGCAGGTATTTCATACCAATTTTTCCCCTTGAAATCTTGCAAAGTTGGTCACATTTACTCTTCAAAATATGGAAGTGATATTTTGGGTCCCAATAATCAGTGCAACTTCAGGTGCACATTTTTTTCCCTTTAGGTTAAAGAATCCCACCACCATGGACATAGCTGACACTCCTGATGAATCCAGCAGCCAACTACTGTCAAGTATTTGGAGCTGTGGGAGTAAAAGAAATAAGATCCTTGAAGTGTGCAATAAGTCATTTACTGACCCCAAGGGCCATCGTGTGAAAAAATAATATCACATGAGGACACAAGTGGTGTCACCTAAGACTTAGGATTGAGGTTAAAATACCAGTTTAATAGGAAAAAAATAAAAGGGGATGTAGGCCTCTTAGGGGAGAGTAAATGAGTTGACAAAGTATGAATGAATCTGTAGAAGAATAGAAAGGGGATATGACGATTTGACGAGAGCCTCTTGACGAAAGTAAGAGAGGAGAATGAAAAAGTTGGATTAAAACTCAACATTCAGAAAGCTAAGATCATGGCATCTGGTCTTACCATTTCATGGCAAATAGATGCGGAAATAATGGAAACAGTGAGAGACTATTTTTGGGGGCTCTAAAATTACTGCAGATGGTGACTGCAGCCATAAAATTAAAAGATGCTTTATCCTTGGAAGAAAAGCTATGACTAACTTAGACAGCATATTAAAAAGCAGAGACATTACTTTGCCACAAAAGTTTGTCTAGTCAAAACTATGGTTTTTCCAGTAGTCATGTATGGATGTGAGAGTTGGACTATAAAGAAAGCTGAGAGCCAAAGAATAGATGCTTTTGAACTGTGGTATTGGAGAAGACACTTGAGAGTCCCTTGGACTGCAAGGAAATCCAACCAGTCAATAGTAAAGGAAATCAGTCCTGAATATTCATTGGAAGGACTGATACTGAAGCTGACACTCCAATACTTTGGCCACCTGATTTGAAAAACTGACTCTTTGGAAAAGACCCAGATGCTAGGAAAGATTGAAGGCAGGAGAAGAAGGGGATGACAGAGGATAAGATGGTTGGATGGCATCACCGACTCAATGGACATGAGTTTGAGTAAGCTCCGGGAGTTGGTGATGGACAGGGAAGCCTGGCGTGCTGCATTCCATGGGGTCTCAAAAAGTCAGACACGACTGAATGACTGAACTGAACTGATGACGATTTGTGACAAAGTTGTCTGGGTGTGATATCAAATTCTAGTCTCACCTCCTATGACGGTGTTAATACTCTCTAGTTGATAAAACTCTTGGGGAAAGGATTTATGACAATTGAGTCCCTTTCAGAAGATTTGTCTTTAGGTCCATAAGGGAAATTCAGAGAAGATTCCTCCCTGCATTTGCTGGTTTTCACATGCCTATGGCTCAAAATAACCAATATTAAATAAATATGGAATAGGCTGCCTGTGAGAGGAGGGAAACTTTCTTTGAGGTAGTCAAGCAGAACTCAGATCTTCATGTTGGGAGAATGATGAAGAAGAGTATGGCTTCCTAGAATGCACGATGGAAATTGCCTGCCAATACAGCAGACATAGGAGAGGTGGGTTCGATCCCTGGGTTGGGAAGACTTAATGAAGAAGGAAATGGCAACCCGCTTCAGTATTCTTGCCTGCAATATTCCATGGAGAGAGGATCTGGCGGGCTATAGTCCATGGGATTGCAAAGAACTGGACATGATTCAGCGACTGAGCATGCATGCACAGTGAAGAAGATGACCTGTAAGTCTCCATCCAACTTAAGATTCTATGATTCTCAGAATAATAAAATCAGTTCCTAGTTGGATTCCTCTACGAAAAGGCAGGAAATGTACAGCACATAGAGAACCGTTGGCTCAGGCCCCACAGGTGGTCTGGGAATCAGGTATTGTGCTGAGGGTTGGGATCCTCTGGGACGTCACTGTTAACTGGTGGACTGCCTCCGATGTCAGAAATGGAGCTTGGTGGGCTAAAGGATCTGAGTGGAAAAGTAAATAAAGTTTATGTCAGCCACAGTGCTTTTCCATATTCCCAAAAAAAATGGTGTTTCTCCCCCCATGCCCACAAAAAAATGAGAAAATGAAAGTAAAAGTAGGCATATAGTCTTGGAAACATGAAGAAGAAAAAAATAAAATAAAATAAAACAAAAGCCAACACTACCAGAAGGAATAAAAGTAGACTAGGAAATAGTAAACGAAAAACAAATGGGAACAGCAGTCTGTGTTTCCATTGCCCTCTTTAACTGAACTCTCCAGTTAAAACTTCTCATCCAGTATCTGAGCAATGTGGTAAGTACCTGTAATTGGTTTCTTACTAAAAAATCAATGCCGTTAAAAACTCACTTGTCTGAAAAGGAAATCTAAATATAAGCCTAATATAAATGGGTCTTTATATGTGATTGTAATTTCTTAATTGGTCATAAATACATGATTCTTTCTTAGGGGTGGGCTTCGCATGGGGAAGAGAAGCAGTACCCCTGGGCTCTGGGACTGATGTGAGCCTGTAAGCCACTTCAGCTCCTCTCTGCAGCAGCCTGGTCCCCATCAGTTCCTGCCCTCTCTTTAATCACACTGAGCTCCTCTGCCAGTTGTCTCACTAACAGGGATAGGCGCGGGGACTCTGGCTGGAAGAAGCCACGGAGAAGCCAATGGGTTGTATTGTCTCTGAATTTCCCTAGTCGCCATTCCTCTCTTTACCCTCCTGCAGCAAGCATTTCTCCTCTTATAAAACAAAGGAAAGAAACAAAGCAGTAATTACTTTTTCATAGCCTCTATTAATATGAGCCCAGGAAACACTCCTCTTTTCCCCAGATTTCAGTAAGCACAGATTTGGGATCCAGCAAGCATTATTTTAAAAGGGTCCTATTTATTTGGCTCTGGGAATTGAAACAACAACAAAACAAACTAGTCCCTGTTCAGATCTTCTGAGTACTCGAAAACGTGGTGCTCAGTAGCCTGTTATTCCTTCTCTGAGAACTTCACATGTGAGGGGCTGAGGATCCAATGCCTAGGAGGTTTAGGGTGTGTGGGGATAGATGAACCAGGGCCCAGGACCATCAGAAAGTCAGAAAAGCTTTATACGTCTCTTCCCATCTCTCCCTCTCTCTCTTCTTCATTATTCCATGAAGAGGCAGCCCAGACAGAGCGTGGACACTATTTCTGTGCATGGCCGAGGTGGTCTGCCTCACGTTTAGGCTGAAGTTCTAACAGCCAACTTGTCAATGAAGGCCATTAACACAGACGTGCCACAGGCACTCAGGGACTGAGCGGCGGGCAACCTCAGATCAGTGCGGGAAGAACAGACATCGGGTGGTAACAACTTTCAGTCATTACTGACCTGGGCTCTATTCAAACCAGTGACCTAGAAATGAAGGTCTCCAAATCCCATTACTAATTCCCCGAGCCATCAAGTCTCCCCTATGGCCTGGATCTTGTCCTGAAACCCAGGTCTCCTGTTGAAATAACATTAGACAGCAGCCATTGCATTGGCAGGCAATGGTTTTAAAATAAAGGGGGGAGAAAGAAGGGGAAAATGTGCACTTACAGAGTTGGCTTTAATTATTACTTTAAAGTTTTTCAGCTCCTTTAAACCTAAAAACCTGAACCTTCTTTAAAGTCAAAAGCTTGCCAGGAAATACAAGAAGGGTGTTCAAATAAACACAGCCTTCTAGTTTGCTTGAATGGGGAAAATACACATGCTCCCTCCCAAACCGAGGAATAATGAGAGGAAACCAAATGAGAGGAAGTTGTTGAAAAAGAAAGAAAGAGATTAAATGAGTATTGCAAGGACGAGAAGAATATTTACTGCCAAAGTAAGAAAAAGGAGCTAAATGAAAGACCCCTTGAACAGCTTTCCCCTCTCACTTGTTATCTGTGTTGTGCTCTCAATCCCTTTCATCAAAGAGGGACAATTATTTTTCAGTAAAAAGTAAGGGTTTTTGTGAGTTAGGTGAAGCCGGTGCAGGGTGAGCTGGATAAAAATGTCAAGCAAAGTTCTGTCTTGCCTTTTAAGCAAAAAGCTCCAGCTTTGCAAACAGTCCTGTAGATGGAGCTGCACTCTGCGATTCTAAGATTGCAGCCCCAACAATGAAGCAATTGTTTCCTGTCTCCACTTAGCAATTCCTCCCTCTCTTTCGGTTCTTTCTGGTTGCATGTTCTATTTATTTTAATGTATACCTTTGTGTAAAGCCTGTCTCTGAGTGGTTAGATACCCCGTTGATATGTGGCCTTCAAGGGGGAAAAGGGAGTGCAGCCTATTCCCATGACATCCTAGGGCTTTGTAGAGCCAAAAAAACCTTCTCAGGAACACCTAATCCTTGGGCTCTGGCCAAGTACCACAATCCTTCTGTACAACTGACATGGGCCACTTGGGACGCTTGAGAGCTTTAGGTGTGTCTTTCTGAAGTCAGCCCCGGCCAAGCATGAGGCAAATGTGCCCGACCAAAGAAAATAAATTATGTGGACTCCAATTTTCAGCAGTTATGAAGTATTAAATTACACATGCAAAGAATTCACTTTGGGATTAACCCTTTGGAACCGAAATACAATCTTGTCACAACACTTGTAAAAGGAGCATGCTCTGATGAAGGCCTGCTTTTCAAAAGACACAGAGGTGGCTGATCAGGAGGCAGAGATGCTAAAAGAAACAGAATGGAATTAAATACAAATATGTCAGGCTGCTACCTGGGCACTGGAGAGGGGGTGTGTTTTGGGGGTTCTGTCCTATTCTCTTAGGGTATGCTGCTCCCTGGGTACAGAATATCCTGCTGATACTGTAAAGTTTGTGAATGCACAGCGAATGCCACGTTCAGCTCTTAATCAGAATGAATTTCATCCTAATTCACACAGCCCCTGTGGCTGCTTCTTCATTCAGATTTAGAGAAGTGGTTGAGAACCACTGGAACTTGAGTGAAATCACAACTACAGAACTCCTGATAAGGCGTTTGTCTTCTGTGACTCAGTGAGCGATGGCAGAAGACATCCTGCCCTGCCCCTTTCAAGAATGCCTGGTTCCCTACCACCATCTGAAGCTCTAAGCTCTTTGTAGGCGACATGGCTGAAATTTTACACATAAACTTGGCAGAAGGAAAACAAAATGCGGCTGTTTGCTTCCCCTTTAAAGCTATTTATTTACCAAATGACCATAGAAAGCAAATCTTCAATAATAACAGGAGGAAATCAATCTCGAAGAATTTAAAAAGATTTTTTTAAACAAAGTTAAGTTTTCAGAGGGTGTGCATTTTAAGTATGCAGAGCAAGTTTAGGGGGCAATATGCAACTTCACTCTCCTCCCCTTGTTCATTATCTGAGAGCCTGTGATCAGCAGGAAGAACATTGTATCTGAAGGCTGGCTCTGAGTCCCCCGAACAAATCGCTCTCTGACCTCACATATATCCCTGGAAATATAACGACACAGTCACACATCTGAGACACTGCAGGACTCATTCACTTGCCTCCTTTTAACCAAAGAGGAATCTGAGGCTGGCAGAGCAATCATGAACTGCTAAAAGTCACACAGCTAGGACTGTAAGTTTTCTGACTTCCGGTATAACTTCTTGTTTTTAACATAACACATTTCCAATTAGAAAAACATCTCCATTTCCCTGTGCCTCAGCTGCTCCCATCCACACAGAGAATATCCTTTCAGACCTTTGCTATTTACAAGCCTATGGAATATTTTGAGACACACATAGAGATTCACTAAAATAATTTAAGTGATAATAAATGGATGTTTGTGTGTTTGTATGTGTAAAAGAGAGAGCATGAGTGAAAAAGAATAAGACGGAGAGATGAAGACAGAGGAAGAGATGAAGTTCCTGACATCATAGGGTTGTTGGGTGGAGTAACTAATAAAAGTAATTGCTAAGCACTGTGAGTTTAGGCTGTTGTGTACAGCTAAACCAGGATGAACCCGAATTTGCAAATGTCATGAGACTTTTATTTTCAACAGGTGGCATTTGAGAATGCAAACTATAAGCACCCAAATGAGAACTTGGCGTAAAAGGGAAGAATTGTGGGGATTTACACACTTGTGATATCTGGGCGACTGAAAAACATTGCTTCATGTTTGCAGTCCTTTACAGAGGCATGTATGGAGAGGAATACTTGATGAGAGATACACTTAGAAAATGCTTCTCTAATTTCTATTGGTTAATATAGAAGAAGAAGAAAAAAAAAGATAAGAAAAACTACCACACAAGGGGAAAGCCACTGACACTGTTTGTGGACAAAAGAGTGTGAGTCAAAAACCCCAAATGAGGAAGGTAATAAAACAATGCAAAAGCCCACCATTGTACCCATCATGATACTCTATCTAAATTGCTTTGCCTATATCAGATCCACCTCATATATTTACTGAGAAAGGAAAGAACTTTTGCTGGCAAGCACCCTGAGTTTGATTTATCATTTACAACCTTAAAAAGCTGCCAAGCAAGCCTTTATAATTCCCAGTTCTTAAAGTTATTATTGTCATTGGGCATGGAAATAAGGCTCAGAATTGTAGGTATGGACACACTACTCCTGGCAATAAGGCTAGTTTGTTGAATATGGTTTTCTCTACCAAAAATGGGTCACAAAAGGGGTGCAACATCCATGTCAGATCTAAAAAAATATTTTCTCCAAGCTTGCATCTAGCATGGGATCTGTGTAGCATGACAGATGCCATAAAGGATAAACTGCTTCTACTTAATAAGGGATGTGGACTAAATCATCCAAATGATAAAGATGTTGATCTGAATTACCTGGTAAAGAAATAAAAACTTTCATCCTCAGAATCACTCCAAGTATATTTCTGTCTGAATTCTTCACCAAGTGTTGGATAACTAATTTGACTAACTGTTAACTTTGAATATTAGTAATCTAAGGGGCATGCCAGCTTGTACTTCTTCCAGCCCAGCGTTTCTCATGATCTACTCTGCATATAAATTAAACAAGCAGGGTGACAATATACAGCCTTGATGTACTCCTTTTCCTATTTGGAAACAGTCTGTTGTTTCATGTCCAGTTCTAACTGTTGCTTCCTGACCTGCATATAGTTTTCTCAAGAGGCAGGTCAGGTGGTCTGGGATTCCCATCTCTTTCAGAATTTTCCACAGTTTATTGTGATCCACACAGTCAAAGGCTTTGGCATAGTCAATAAAGCAGAAATAGATGTTTTTCTGGAACTCTCTTGCTTTTTCCATGATCCAGCGGATGTTGGCAATTTGATCTCTGGTTCCTCTGACTTTTCTAAAACCAACTTGAACAACTGGAAGTTCACGGTTCACGTACTGCTGAAGCCTGGCTTGGAGAATTTTGAACATTACTTTACTAGCGTGTGAGATGAGTGCAATTGTGCGGTAGTTTGAGCATTCTTTGGCATTGCCTTTCTTTGGGATTGGGATGAAAATTGACCTTTTCCAGTCCTGTGGCCACTGCTGAGTTTTCCAGATTTGCTGGCTGTATATTGTATATTGTCAAGGCTGAATATTGTCACCCTGCTTATTTAACTAATATGCGGAGTACATCATGAGAAATGCTGGGCTGGAAGAAACACAAGCAGAAATCAAGATTGCCGGGAGAAATATCAATAACCTCAGATATGAAGATGATACCACCCTTAAGGCAGAAAGTGAAGAGGTACTAAAAAGCCTCTTGATGAAATTGAAAGAGGAGAGTGAAAAAGTTGGCTTAAACCTCAACATTCAGAAAACTAAGATCATGGCGTCTGGTCCCATCACTTCATGGGAAATAGATGAGGAAACAGTGGAAACAGTGTCAGACTTCATATTCTGGGTCTCCAAAATCACTGCAGACAGTGATTGCAGCCATGAAATGAAAAGACGCTTACTCTTTGGAAGGAAAGTTATGACCTTGGTCATAACTTTTAATATCCTAGACAGCATAGTAAAAAGTAGAGACATTACTTTGCCAACAAATGTCCATCTAGTCAAGGCTATGGTTTTTCCAGTAGTCATGTATAGATGTGAGAGTTGGACTATAAAGAAAGCTGAGCACCGAAGGACTGATGCTTTTGAAATGTGGTGTTAGGGAAGACTCTTGAGAGTCCCTTGGACTACAAGGGGATCCAACCAGTCCAACCTAAAGGAGATCAGTCCTGGGTGTTCATTGGAAGGACTGATGTTGAAGCTGAAACTCCAATACTCTGGCCACCTGATGCGAAAAGCTGACTCTTTGGAAAAGACCCTGATGCTGGGAAAGATTGAGGGCAGGAGGAGAAGGGGACAACAGAGGATGAGATGGTTGGATGGCATCACTGACTCAATGGACATGGATTTGTGCGAACTCTGGGAGTTGGTAATGGACAGGGAGGCCTGGCCTGCTGCGGTTCATGGGGTCTTGAATAGTTGGACATGACTGAGCTACTGAACTGAAGGGGCATTCAAGAATTTGCCCACAGTGAGGAGTTAGATGTGATTTTACCATGTTTATCCAACTCTACCCTCTGCAAGAAATGTATACCTTATAACTGGGGATGTTTAAAGGATACTAAACTAGGCCAGATTTAAATGGGTGATGCAAGAAACTTAATGGAAATCAAAGAGCGCTTGTTAAAAATCCTAACTTCCCAGCCCTTGCTTCACTGTATTATAAAAGAGGCCAGATGTAAGGCTCTCCGAACTCTAGTCTTGATGGCATTCTTTTGAAAAATAATTTGATTTCAATCAACAGAGAGCCCCCCTCAGACATGTACACAATTCTTGTACATATGTATTTCTGATTTGAGGTTTTGGCCTGTTATCATTAAAAATACTCTTTAGTTTCTCTTCTTGTCTCCTTTGTTTGTTTGAACTTACAGTGAAAAATAACTGTTAGAGCTTTTTGGTAGAGTGCATATATGACTTTTTTTTTTTTTGGAACAGACAAAGGCATTTTGACCAATGTGTATTATGAAAGCAGATTTTATATAAATATATATGTATAAAATAAGCTCATTTGCACATGGCTCAAGGGAAGCTAAACTCACTGCAAAAAGTTTCCTAATGTTTACTTCAGCCTAGTTTTCATTTTCAATATGTGTAGAGAAAATAAAGGCAAGTGGATAATTGTATAGAAAAGAAGGTGATGGCCTATAACTTTCATTTGTTTTGCTGTAATGCACCCAATAGACTGGGGCTTCCATGGTGGCTCAGAGGTAAAGAATCTGCCTGCTTGCTAATGTAGGAGACACAGGATATGTGGGTTACATCCCTGGATAGGGAGGATCCCCTAGAGAAGAAACGGCAACCCACTCCAGTATTCTTGCCATGGGAAATCCCATGGACAGAGGAGCCTGGTAGGTTGCAGTCCATGGGATCCCAGAAGAGTTGAGCATGACTTAGAAGCTAAATTACAACTGTAACAAGAGACTGACAGGCCTGTGGTGCATTTCTTTACCAATGAGAGACCCAGACCTGCTGGTGTTCTGTTGCAGAATGCTACCCAATAGTACAGTTCTTGCAAAATGCCACTGAAATATGTGACTCTTAATGTGTTTAAATCTATTTATCTATTTACCTATTTTCCTCTCTCTATAAATGTATTTTTGTTGTTGTTGTTGTTTTTTTTCTCATTCCAGAAAGGAGGTAATGTAGCTTATACAAATACGTAAAATCACAATGTAATAAAGTAAAACTAAAGATTGCATGGTTTAGGGAATAGAACAAAGGTAAAATAACAGACAGATAAGATGAAGGCAGAAGTGAGATTGGTACATACAATGTCTTCCCTCAGGGACTTGTGCTGAAGTGTCTAGTGAATGTTCTCAGGAACAAAAGTAAAAGGGGTGCTTCACACTATTTTGGATAGTTCGTAACATCCATAGTGTATTAAGAGTTTCTCAGGAGAAATATAACCATGCATGGTTCTCAGACTAGAAAGAACTTTCTATCCTAGGGCTTTGAAAAGAACATAGGAACTTCAAGAAACACTCACCAGTAGCTTAACATTAGAGCTCAACTGATAAAGCCACTCTTTGTCTGACTGGTTTTCACGATCTTCCCCAAAGAACCTCACCCATGAAACTCCCTTTTTCTGATTATTATGGCTCTTTGGTAATTTCATCGAGCCCCATTACTTTAAATATATTTTTTGCACAGACCAGCCTAAAATATATCTATCACATTTTATTGCCTATATTCTCCAGGCAAGAATAGTGGAGTGGGTAGCCATCCCCTTCTCCAGAGGGGTCTTCCTAACCCAAGGATAGAACCCTAGTCTCCCACGCTGTAGGCAGATTCGTCATTGTCTGAGCCATCAGGAAAAGGACATTATTTGGGGAAAAAACAGTACATAATTTCAAATGTTAAGGGCAATAACCTGAGAGTTATCCTTAATTCCTCTCTTTCTTTTATATTTCCCACTAATAATTTCTATTATGCTTTCTTTCAAGGTGCTTTTAATTGTTTCATTCCTCATTACTTTATTGCCACAAGCCCAGACTAAGTCACTGTAACTTCTTTCCAAGAACACTTCCACTTTTTTCTCACTATGTTTATTCTCTACTTAGTAATCAAAAGTGTTCTATTTAATAAGTAAATCAGATCATGTTACTATCGTGCTTCAAACTTTCCATTGACTTCCATCAAATTTTAAGTAGGGCCCAGGTTTCTTCCCATGGACTGTAGAGCCCTGCTTGATAGAACTTCTGTTATTATCCTTGACCTCCTCCCTAAGCTCACTTTGCTTTAGCCATGCTGACTCCCCTGCTATTTCTTGCCTATGCCAAGCACAGTCCTACCCAAGGGTCTTTGCACTTACTGTGTTCTCTACCAGATATGTTCTTCCCCTAGTAAACTGTATGACTTTCACTCAGATCTCTGATGAAAAGCCAAATTTTCAGAAATGACTTGCTTATATATTTGCCTCCTCTGCCTCTAGCCCTCTTATCTTACCCTAGTTCTACTGGTTTTCAGAATACTTAGCATTAACAGATGTGATTTTTTTAGCATGTTTGTTTATTTTCTAGATTGTATTCTCCAAAAGGGCAAGGATTAGTGTGTTTTGCTCACTGGACAAATCTCATTGTCTGAAACAATGTTTGGCCTCATGGTAGATGTTTGATAGAAAACAAATGAATTAATTACTAAATGAACCAAGGAATATATTTTGAATTATAATTTTTGAATTATTTTTAAATTAGAAGAATGGATAACATGCATATCCTTTGACTAATTATTGACAAATGTTTCCCTCACTTCACTTCTTATGAGTGTTGGCAAGCAGGGAATTTGAGGTCATTCTCCCTCAGAAGTTACTTGGAGTGTAGATAGCTTTTACATTAGGGCTTCTCTTGTGGTTCAGCTGGGAAAGAATCCACCTGCAATACGGGAGACCTGGGTTTGATCCCTGGGTAGGAAAGAACACCTGGAGAAGAGAAAGGCTACCCACTCCAGTATTCTTGCCCAGAGAATTCCATGGACTGTATAGTCATGGGGTTGCAAAGAGTCGGATACGACTGAGCGACTTCCACTTTCAGCTTTTAAATAAAGCTATATATCAAGGACGTGTCCACATGCTTTATCAAGTATCCACACTAGAATTTTATTTGACATCTGTTGAGAATATGCAGAACTTAATAATGACATATACCTGAACAGAAAGACAACTGGCCTCCACCTGGACAAGACCCAAGGGATTTTTGGGTACAGAGAAAAGATTCTCCTTCAAAAGCAAAAGTAGAGTAGAATGAGCATTAAATCACTAAATTTCCTGTCACAGAGCATGACTTCGGTGATTTTAACTTAATACATTTTCAAACACAAGTAACCAAATACCTGCCTCAGACATTTAAAACCAGTGCACAATTAACACCAAAATTTTAAAAACAAAACTTCTGTAAATGGACGTTAAAGTAATTGAAAAATATACACCCAGGCATTTGCTGGAGTTAATTTGTGTATAAAAATCACTGATTATAACTCACTAAAATATATATTAAATGACCCTATTAAATGAGGCTTCCCTGGTAGCTCAGATGGTAAAGAATCTGCCTGCAATGAAGGAGACTGGGGTTTGATCCCTGGGTTGGGAAGATCCCCTGGAGTAGGAAATGGCAACCCACTCCAGTATTCTTGCCTGGAGAACTCCATGAACCGAGGAGCTTGGCAGGCTATAGTCCATGGGATCGCAAAGAGTTGGATACGACTGAGTGACTTTCACTTTTCACCCTATTAAATTACTATAAACATAAAACCTTAAAACAGCACCTATTTATTAATAGAAGTCAATTGGACACTTCTAGCTTCTCTACTTTGAGTCCTAGAAAGCTAAAGTCAAGGGGTCAGCAAAGCTGCATTCTTTTTTGGACGCACAAAGGGAGAATCCATTTCTAGGCTCATTCAGGTTTTTGGCAGAATTCAGTCCCATGCTGTTGAGGACTGAAATCCCTATTTCCTTACTGCATATCCTAAGTTCCTTTTCAGCTTCTAAAGCCTATGCACATTCCTTGGCCTGTGGCCCCAGTAATTTTAATGTCATCAGTGATAAGTTGAGTCCTTTAATGCTTCCAATCTTCCCTATCTCTTCTTGAGTCACATTATCTTTTGCCACATTTTACTTCAGTGGGGAGAGGCTCTCTGCTCTTAAAGGTTCATGGTGTTCTTACCTACATAATATAGAAACACCTCCTTACTTTAGTCTTTATAAGCTTCATTTCATCTGCAAAGTCCATCTTGCCACAGAATGTAACATCTTCACAGGTGAAACACCAGGGGACAATAATCATGGTGTCAACAATCCTGCCTGTGCGTGCATGTGTTCTAAGTTGCTTCAGTCATGACTGACTCCTTGCGACCCCATGGACTGTAGCTCATCAGGCTCCTCTGTCCTTGGGATTCTCCAGGTAGAATATCAAAGTGCCCTCCTCCAAGGGATCTTCTCAATCCAGGGATAGAACTCACGTCTCTTATGTCTCCAGCTTTGCAAGTGGATTCTTTACCACCAAAGCATCAGGGAAGCCCCCCCAATCCTGCCTACTACTGGCCATTTCAAAAATATAATCTTAATTTTAGAACAGTTGATTGGTAGCTCTTGTTTTTGAAGACAAATTGCATTTAATGTTTTATTTTGACCAGAACACTTGCAGTTTGGGAAGACATGGTATCACGTGACCAAATGTCTGTTTCTATATGCTCAGTGCTATGAAGCAGTCTTCATGACTTTCTTTTTGGCCCTTAGTAAAACCAAAAGGGGAAGGGATAATCAAGTTTATTTACTAAGTCATTTCAGGGCAAAGCCGTGGTGCCTTTGTACACATTAGAGTGTTTATATCATGTATCTTTTCTATGAGTCCAGGAAGGGAGAGAGCAGCCATGCCTGGTGATATGACTAAATTTGCCTATTCAAAAATTTATACTTATTTAATACAAGAGGTCTGTTTGAGTAAGGAAACATCTTTACTGTATGTCTATACTCTTTGACCTAAGAAAAATCACTGAAATTTTTGTTTCAGTTCAGTTCAGTCGCTAGTCGTGTCCAACTCTTTGCGACGCCATGAACCACAGCACAGCAGGCCTCCCTGTCCATCACCAACTCCCAGAGTTCACCCAAACCCATGTCCATTGAGTCCGTGATGCCATCCAACCATCTTATCCTCTGTTGTCCCCTTCTCCTCCTGCCCTCAATCTTTCCCAGCGTCAGGGTCTTTTCCAAAGAGTCAGCTCTTCGCATCAGGTGGCCAAAATATTAGAGTTTCAGCTTCAACATCAGTCCTTACAATGAACACCCAGGACTGATCTCCTTTAGGATGGATTGGTCGGGTCTACTTGCAGTCCAAGGGACTCTCAAAAGTCTTCTCCAACACCACAGTTCAAAAGCATTAATTCTTTGGCCCTCAGCTTTCTTTATAGTCCAACTCTCACATCCATACATGACCACTAGAAAAACCATAGCCTTGACTAGACAGATCTTTGTTGACAAAGTAGTGTCTCTGCTTTTTAATATGCTGTCTAGGTTGGTCATAACTTTCCTTCCAAGGAGTAAGTGTCTTTTAATTTCATGGCTGCAATCACCATCTGCAGTGATTTTGGAGAAATTTTTGTTTAGGAGCCCAGAAAATAAACTTAACTCATTGGAATTAGTAAATTCAGAACTTACAGTGCCATGCACCTGACTTATAACTCTATCAATTTCTCTTCCTTTTAAGTTGTTTACTTTGCTCTTCTAACACACTTTGTTTACTTTCTTATAGTTGCACATATTCAAGGCTCTACATCATTCCCTTCAACTTCATGAAAAAAAGAGAGGAAAATCCAAGTATTTATGGGTATCAAAAACATTGAGTAACTATGTAGCATTTCCTAATACCTTCTTTCTCTCCTTCCTTCCTGTCTGCCTAGCTGCCTGACTTCTTTTCATCCTTTATAAAATACTGATGAAACACATTATATAAGATTGTGCTTGTTTCTAAAAATACATATATGAGGAAGACATAGTTTTGTCCTCAAGGTGTTCACAGTCTAGAGGCAATGTCAGGTATATCTTTGGAGCATAACAGCAAGAGTACCTGAGTGTATCAGGAGATTTTAAAAGGAGGGAGATGTGTTTGAATAGTATTTCAAAAATGAATGGAGGCAGTGGAATGGGTAGTCCAACAAAAGGAAGTGTGTTCAGGAAAATTCTCAAGGAATGAGTGGACAATTAGTGACTAAAGAGTGACAGCGGTTGAGGCTGGACAGGTAGGCATGGGTCCAATTATTAAAGATGAGTGAGAATACCAAATCAAAATTATTAGGCAATTGGAGTTAATATTAAGAATGCATTAAGAAATAAAAATGGACACAATGAGATGTCGGAGAGCCTAGGAAACCTTCTCAACCAGATGCACATTGGGACTCACAAGAGAAACATTTAAGATATGAGAGCTGACTTGGTAGCATACTACTCTCTTAGGATTCAGCTTCTCTTTGCTGCTACATTTGAATCCTAGCAAGAAACTACGTTCTCCTTCCTGCTCATAGCTTCCCTTTACTCACAATGGTGTTGGTTTAGTCGCCAAGTTGCATATGACTCTTGCAACCCATGGAGCCCATGACAGGTTCCTCTGTCCATGGGATTCTCCATGTAAGAAAGCTGAAGTAGGTTGCTATTTCCTTCTCCAGAGGATCTTCCGGACCCTGGAATCGAACCCAGGTCTCCTGCATTGCAGGCAGATTCTTTACTAACTGAGCTACAAGGGAAGCCCTTACTCACAGTGTACTCCCTTATGTTTTATGCCTCTACTAGCTGCCTTCTACGTAGGTTTTTATATTTCAATGGTACTCACTTGTTCTCTCTCTGTGCTTCCCATGTTAAAAATCATCAGGAAAAAGAATATACCTGGATTTGTTAGGATTCTATCCATGACATAAATACTCCTAGAGAACAGCGGTCTCAGGCCCTCTGCCAGGGAGGCATGTGCTTGCCAGAAGACAACACGGCGCAAAAGAGCCCACAGCAAAGATGTTGTTGTTGTTTAGCCTTTAGTCACTAAGTTGTTTCTAGCTCTTTGGCAACTCCATGGACTGTAGCCCACCAGGCTCCTCTGTCCATGGGATTTTCCAGGCAAGAATACTGGAGTGGGTTGCCATTTCCCTCTCCAAGCACAGATATGAGAGGCTGCAATGTTTCTCAGAAATACCAGCCATTGAAAGATTCAGGATATTATTGAATAAATAGGATTAATAGGATTAGAAGAATTTGATATTTATTCTGTAGCTGATAGGGATTCATAAAAGAATATTAAGAAGTTGAATGATCGTGTTTGTATTTGGAAGCCATCATGCAACATTGAGAGCGTCTTGTGTCTGGAAAGAGGTAGAAACAGCAAAAGAAGAGCAACAAATTGGGGAACTATTGAAATAATCTAGAAAAAAATTAATTGCAAGGGCCTGACTGAAATGGCAGCATTGTGAGGTGAAGGGGGAGGAAAGAGACAGGAGGTGAAGCATTTTCAAGATTCTGTACTCTGGAATCAGAGAGACATGTGTTTTGAAACTATGACACTAACTAGCTCTGTGACTACCGTCATTCCATCTCTTTCAGCCTCAGTGTCTTTGTGAGTAAAATGGGAATAACCCTAGTGAATACATTGTTAAACTACAGTAATAGTTTACTGAGGTTAAATAGGAATATTCATATAAAGTATTTAGCAAAAAGCCTGATATTCAGGAAGCATTCCATAATGTCAGTTTGTGTCAGTGTTAGAACATTACTCTCAGGCTTTATGACTTTCTGATGGGAAGAACAGTTATTAAGGTAAGGAAGCATTTCCTCCTAGAATCCTGAGCTCCTGGCTTGAAAGTCTAAATCAGATCATATGCTGTCATCGTTTCTTCAAACTTCTGGAGGAGATAATAAATCTACAGCAAAGGCAGATGTAAACACACAATGGTTTGGAATTTTATATGATTCTTTTTTTGGAAGAAGGTACCAGTTGAAACCATGACTGAACTGCAATAAAAAAAAATATTCAAAATGTCCAGATATTTTAGAGTTATCAATTAAGGTATCAGTATTCTGCAATGTAAAGGCATAATTCAAGAGCTCCTTGTCACAAATACAGCAAAATTTTAGAGGAAAAAAAATGAATATTCATTAACTCAACAATGAAGAGATTTTCCAAATAAAGTAACACATGGTAGGATTTTAGGAAACTTTATCACACTTTATCCCCACCAAGAAGACTCTCACCTTACATTCTGTTAGTAATGGTTCTAAATAGGTTGTGCATGCTAAGTCATTTCAGTCGTGTCCTAGTCTTTGCAACCGTATGGACTGTAGCCCGCCAAGCTCCTCTGTCCATGAGATTCTCCAGGCAAGAATACATGAGAGGATTGCCATGCCCTCCTCCAAGGGATCTTACCAACCCAGGGGTCCAATCTGCGTCTCTTATATCTCCGGCATTGGCAGGTGGGTTCTTTACCACTAGCTGCTGCTGCTACTGCTGCTAAGTCGCTTCAGTCATGTCCGACTCTGTGCAACCCCATAGATGGCGGCCCACCAGGCTCCCCCGTCACTGGGATTCTCCAGGCAAGAACATTGGAGTGGGTTGCCATTTCCTTCTCCAATGCATGAAAGGGAAAAGTGAAAGTGAAGTCACACAGTTGTGTCCAACTCTTCGAGACCCCATGGTCTGCAGCCTACCAGGCTCCTCCGTCCATGGGATTTTCCTGACAAGAGTACTGGAGCAGGGTGCCATTGCCTTCTCCACCACCTGGGAAATGTCTCTAAATTTCTAAAGCAGAAATCTTGGGATAACACAGGAGAAAGCTATGAGGAAGAGAGACACATCTTATGCTTTCTCCTCTGTTATCTCAAGATTCCCCTTGGTTGACACATTTTCTTTTCCTTCATGACTCTAAAAAGAACTAGAATCTCAAAAATTCTTGTTTCTTTCTTCCCTCCACAAACTTTTTTAAAGTCAAATGCATGTTTATTCAATAACAATTTACATCCAATTCTCCCTAGCACTAGGCTAGGCACAAGACTATAAAGAAATCATTAGTTCTGTCCATAATTTATGTAATCCAGTATCAACTGATTTTAGGGTTTGAATCAGGTTAATAATGTAATGTAAACAATAATTAAAAGAATTTTGAGGTTCCCAATGCCTTCACTTGTATGAGAAGCATTCTGTTTGAAGGTGTCAGGGGTGTTCTTCCATAGTCATGGATTCTTCTAAAGAAAGAAAAATGGAAGTTTTCAATCCTGTAGCCCTTTAATACATAGGATTTCTCTTCCTTTTTCTTTCTTAAAAATGTTTAGTGTCACGTGAAACTGATGTAGAAATCTTTTCCTGGGAACCTTTTGATGGTGCTGCTTGAGAGAGCAAAGGAGTTGCAGTAAAGGACTTTTTGGCTGAACAGTTTGAGTTTGTCATACACATAAAAGGTAGCCTTGAAGGAAGTAGAGAGGCAGGAGTCAGGAAGGAGACTCAGAGGAACTGGAAGTGTCCTCTCACGGGAATAACTTCTCCATTCAGTAAGATTCTTGGGTCCCTTTTGTCATTTGTCCTCATTACATTTATGTCACAGTTGTGCTACATTAGAAATTAATCAGGTGGGTTGAAACAGTGAGCACTACTACTGTCAGGCCGAGTTCAAATTGGACTATTAAAAAACAACTAGGCATTGCACTGTAGGAAGAAAATATTTTGGAAGGGGCTTTGAATTTATACATAGTCTTTTTTTTTTCTATGTCTAATGACTGCTTTTAGGTTTAACTTTAAATTCAAAAGTATCATTACTTTTCACAGTAGAAAATATCACTATTGCTCAACATTCACTTAGTAATCATTTATGTGGAGTTTTCCACATTGTTCTAGGCATCATAGTAGATGGAAATGTAGAAGTTAAAAATATATAGTCATATACACTGGAAATGTAGAAGTTAAAAATATATAGCCCTTGCCCTCAAAAGTCTAAATAACAGTGTGAAATTATTCTGTAGCTAAATACTTAATAACCTGAAGTCATTGTTGTAATGAATTAATAAATTGAAAACCTATAAAATTCTCTCTAGCAATTTCTACTTCTGAAGGGAAGAAATACAAAACTTCTTCAATTGTAAGACTATTGCTCTTGTTACTATAATTTAGAACAGACTTTTTTTCATAGTGAATCATATTGCATTGATTTCTCAATGAAGGTACAGAATATAATTGTGAAAGAAAATAATATGAACAAAATGAAGTGATTAAATTGTCTCTGCATAATTAAAATTAGCAACTTACTGTTAAAACGAAGTCTGGGTTGACATCCCAAATTGACTCATACTTAGGCTGTTTTCCTTCCTTCTCTTTCTTGGAAGAGGTCAGTTAAGATGGCGGTGCCAACCCAGGTTTTGTAGGTTTAAAGAAACTTACATTGTTGTTGTTGTTGTTTTTTTAATTTAATTTTATTTTATTTTTTAACTTTACAATATTGTATTGGTTTTGCCATATATCAAAATGAATCCGCCACAGGTATACATGTGTTCCCCATCCTGAACCCTCCTCCCACCTCCCTCCCCATACCATCCCTCTGGGTCATCCCAGTGCACCAGCCCCAAGCATCCAGTATAGTGCATCAACAGAAATATAGATCAATGGAACAAAATAGAAAGCCCAGAGATAAATCCACGCACATATGGACACCTTATCTTTGACAAAGGAGGCAGGAATATACAATGGATTAAAGACAATCTCTTTAACAAGTGGTGCTGGGAAAACTGGTCAACCACTTGTAAAAGAATGAAACTAGAACACTTTCTAACACCTTACACAAAAATAAACTCAAAATGGATTAAAGATCTAAATGTAAGACCAGAAACTATAAAACTCCTAGAGGAGAACATAGGCAAAACACTCTCCGACATACATCACAGCAGGATCCTCTATGACCCACCTCCCAGAATATTGGAAATAAAAGCAAAAATAAACAAATGGGACCTAATTAAACTTAAAAGCTTCTGCACAACAAAAGAAACTATAAGCAAGGTGAAAAGACAGACTTCAGAATGAGAGAAAATAATAGCAAATGAAGCAACTGACAAACAACTAATCTCAAAAATATACAAGAAATTTACATTGTTGAAGCATTTTTATTTCTCCTGATTATGGCTGTAATGATTCAAATATTAACATTGAACTTCCATGGATGTATTAACCCTGTTCACACTGAAACTCATTATAGAGGTCTAAGTCAGATGTTTGTAGAAAAACTCTTCCCCAACTATAGATATATTTCAAGCAAAAAGTTTTCTTTTGGCCTAAATTGTTGAGCTAAGTATTTCAATTCTCCCCAAACTTTATACATGTTTCAGCACTGCCATGACCCACAATCTTTAGCCATTCAGAATTTTTTTTCTACTTACTATGAGTAGTTGTTCTTAATCTATGTCTATCATAACTGTTTATAAACAGCTCAGTTCTACTTCCCTCCTCATAGTAGCAGATCTCCATAGGAAGAATGCCTGCTACATTGAAGTCATAGTACAGACAGAGGAGGGAATTCAAAACCTATATTCATAAGTCATGCATTTTGGTCAGCCTGGCAAACATTTAGCCAAAACTACTGCAAATGCAGTTATTATTATTTTTTAATATATAATGACTATTCCTTTTCTTCTTTCTTTTTAGTCACAAGTTGATTTTAATTCTATAATGATATCTCATATCACACCACAGTTCTGTTGAGACAAAAAAGGGGTAAGTGGACATTTTAGTGGATACATAAACAAGAACTTAACCTGAATAAACTAAAGATAAACAACATTCAGATTATGTGAAGATTACCTGGGGCCCCTTGAAGGATGAAAATAATGTAGCAACATTACTCAAATCCAGAACAATAGGGTGCTTCAACAATCAATAAGAAGGATCCAGCAGTGGAAAAATGCATGTGAAAAATGTATTGGAAAATTAAGACCATGAAAAAAAAAACTGACATTGCTTAATCTAGAAAAGAAATGGTTTGAGGGAAACAATAGAAATTTCATCATAAGAAGAAATATTTTATAGATGATGGGGTCCAGATGTTTCCCTGTCCCCTCAGCTAATATAGAATTATGCAACAAAAAATTTAGGTTAATTATTATAACTTTATAGGCTAAGAAACCCAGAAATTGTTTATCAAGAGATGTACATAAGAAGATTTATTCAGCCATGAAAATTGACACAGGGCCAGGTACCTACAGGGCCTTTTTAAAATTAACCTTCAAACAACAAGTTGAGGGTTTGATGGCCCCAAGCATCGCAGATATATGCATATATGTAAAATAAATTAAAAAAAAAAGAAACTTGGTATCTATCTCTTTAAGATTGTTCAGGATACTTATCTTACTTTAACTATAGTTATATAGTAACATATGAGAATGGTCATTCTTGTTATGTATGTTTTTTTAAATGTTTTGCAGTGGTTTCAACTGAACAATTCCATAACCTAAATATCTAGGAAAAGATTCCCATTTGGCATATCTAGGTAGAGACATTTTCAAAGTAAAAGTAGGAAATGTACTCTTACTACATGTGGAGTAGTAGGACTTTCTCAAGAATGCACTATCACTGAAATACACAGGATAAACTCACTGTTACTAACTTAAAGCGAAAGCTGGACATTTGGGGGCACTCAACACTTCTTTTTGCATGGAATGGCCCCTTTGATATTAAAAGAAAAAAATTAAAATGAAAAGAGGCAGTAATCCAGAAGAAGCAACTTGGACACCATCATTCCATCACTGTGATTAATGTTCAAATCTAATCACATTAGGGAACATTGCTTCTGTGGGCAGTGTGTCCCGCCACCAGTCTATGGATGGTTGGGCCATGGAGGAATTTATTCCCTTAATGTTCTGTTTGGGCTTGAAACCTAGCCCCACGTCAGGAGTTGAGTATGGCTCCTTGGACAAAATACTGAGTGAAAGTGGACGTGTTGGTAGCTCAGTTGTGTCTGACCCTTTGTGACCCCGTGGACTGTAGCCTCCAGGCTCCTCTGTCCATGGGGATTCTCCAGGCAAGAATACTGGAGTGGATTGCCATGCCCTCCTCCAGGGGAGCTTCCCAATCCAGGGATCAAACCCAGGTCTCCTGCATTGCAGGTGATTTTTTTTTACCAGCTGAGCTACCAGGGAAGCCCCAGATGGGCTACAGTAGAATCTAAAAAAGAGTGGATATACGTACCATTTGTATAACAGATTCACTTTTCTTTACACTTGAAACTAACACAACATAGTAAGTGAAATATACTCCCTACCAAATTAAGATTGCTGGGAGAAATATCAATAACCTCATATATGCAGATGACAACACCCTTATGGCAGAAAGTGAAGAGGAACTAAAAAGCCTCTTGATGAAAGTGAAAGTGGAGAGTGAAAAAGTTGGCTTAAAGCTCAACATTCAGAAAACGAAGATCATGGCATCTGGTCCCATCACTTCATGGGAAATAGATGGGGAAACAGTGTCAGACTATTTTGGGGGGCTCCAAAATCACTGCAGATGGTGACTGCAGCCATGAAATTAAAAGATGCTTACTCCTTGGAAGGAAAGTTATGACCAACCTAGATAGCATATTCAAAAGCAGAGACATTACTTTGCCAACAAAGGTCCGGCTAGTCAAGGCTATGGTTTTTCCTGTGGTCATGTATGGATGTGAGAGTTGGACTGTGAAGAAGGCTGAGAACCAAAGAATTGATTCTTTTGAACTGTGGTGTTGGAGAAGACTCTTGAGAGTCCCTTGGACTGCAAGGAGATCCAACCAGTCCATTCTGAAGGAGATCAGCCCTGGGATTTCTTTGGAAGGATGATGCTAAAGCTGAAACTCCAGTACTTTGGCCACCTAATGCGAAGAGTTGACTCATTGGAAAATACTCTGATGCTGGGAGGGATTGGGGGCAGGAGGAGAAGGGGACGACAGAGGATAAGATGGCTGGATGGCATCACTGACTTGATGGACGTAAGTCTGAGTGAACTCCGGGAGTTGGTGATGGACAGGGAGGCCTAGCGTGCTGCAATTCATGGGGTGGCAAAGAGTTGGACACGACTGAGCAACTGAACTGAACTGAACCAAATTAAAGAAAAACAAATAAGATTCACCCATTTAAAATAAGTAAAGAATATAAGGAAGGAAAGAAAAGAATATTAAAAGATATTTAAAAAGATTAATGAATTGCTTCACATCTTTTGCTGACACATTTGTTGGTCAGGTAGTATGATGTTGAATAAGGATTTTGTAAGCCTTAGACAGTGATGCTGACAGAAGCATGGTGGTACCAAGGCAAGTGATATCAAGACTTAGAGTTGTGTACTGTGACAACAAATGGCTCTTCTCTCCTGGCGAAGAGAATTCATCTAATGAAGCTCTTGATACTACTAGGGGCTGGATGCTTCCCCAGGTGCTTGAAGCCATAATGAAAATTTAGTGATCAGAATCAGAATCTTCCTTTCTCCTGTTGTGAAATTACCAGACTAGAGGGAGAAAAGCCATTTAAGTCTTCCTGAGGGCTGGAGAAGACTCTTACAACTCACTTGGACTGCAAGGAGACCCAACCAGTCCATCCTAAAGGAGACCAGTCCTGGGTGTTCATCGGAAGGACTGCTGCTGAAGCTGAAACTCCAATACTTTGGCCACCTCATGCGAAGGTTGATTCATTGGAAAAGACCCTGATGCTGGGAGGGGTTGGGGGCAGGAGAAGAAGGGGATGACAGAGGATGAGATGGCTGGATGGCATCACCAACTCTATGCATGTGAGTTTGAGTGAACTCTGGGACTTGGTGATGGACAGGGAGGCCTGGCATGCTGCAATTCATGGGGCCACAAAGAGTCGGACACGACTGAGCGACTGACCTGAACTGAACTGAAGGGAAGTCTACGTTGCCAAGCCCATGCATAGTCTCCACCCTTGGCTCTGTGGCCACATTATGCTTTAGCTCAGTGACTAAGCATTAGAGTGTCTGGAAAAAACCTGTACTCAACACCACAGTTTTGATCATCTTGTTTTTCTGATTACTGAGATCTTCTTATAAAGGAAATATTGTTTATTGATCATTTTCAAAGGATATAAATATCATTACACTATGTACCCATTCCAAAAGATCTATTTGAAAACTCTACTTTAAGAATGTCGTATTACCAAACTTCCAGGATTGGTTAAACCAATCTTCTGACCATTTGGCCAAACTATTAATCACTGTTTTTCAATTAGTAAAGACCTGGAATATTCAGCTCTAAAAGGAAATAGCTATCAAGCCATGAAAAGACATGGAGCAACCTTAAATGCATATTGCTAAGTGAAAGAAGTCAATCTGAAAAGGCTACCTATTGTATGATTCCAACTATATGACATTCTAAATGGGTGAACTATGGATACCAAAGGTCAGTGTTTGTCAGAGATTGGGTGCAGTGGAGAAAGAGATGAACAGGCAGAGAAAGAGAATTTTCAAGGCTATAAAAATACTCTGCATAATATTAAAATGAGGCATACAGTTAACTATAGATTTCTCCAAGCCAATAGAATGTACAACACCAAAAGTAAACTCTAAGGTAAACTATGAACTTTGAATGATTTTAATGTGTCAACACAGATTCATCAATCGTAACAGATGTCCACTCTGTGAGTGATAATGATAACGGGGAATACTAAGCATATATGAGTCAGGGGGCATAGAACTGCCCTAGAAGTGCTATAAAAATAAAGTATTTTAATATTAAATAAATAAATACAGTATGGTGAAATTAAAAAAATAAAATTAACAACAACTATCTGAAGATGCCAATAAGTAAGCACACAAAGTGAAACTTTTGGATGAGAGAGAAAATTCTGAGAAGCAAATAAGTTTCCCCTATTTTCTTTTTACTTATGAATAAAACTTTAAAGAAACCAAAAACAATATAAGAAGGATAAAGGGCCCCTGTTGACCAAAAGGTATAGGTAAATCCCTAAAGTATAAGATTTGAGAAGAGGATATGTAAATTCCTATATGACTGCATACAGTTCTCAACCTAACCCATGAACTATCAATCATAAAGGTTTTCAAAACTGAACTGAGATTTGAGTAATCCACACAAGGCTCAAAAGGGCCTTGAACTATGGATGTACAGATAGGCCCCAAATCAGCATAGCAAATGGAGAAAATGGAATTGCGATTTGAACTGCATTGGCTCAAAGGAAAAGGGACAGAACTTCACTCTGAACAAAATCAGGCTGATTAGTATTGGTTAGTGGCTGAAATAAAAATACCTACAATCCCAAGAGGACTATAACAAGACTGTCTGTACAACATAGCATTTTTAATATCCAGAATATAATTGAATATTACCTGCCATGTAAAGAAAAAGAAAACTCAAAAGCTAGAGTTATAGACATAATTTTTACAACAGCTATTTTAAGTATATTTCATGAGATAAAGGAAAAACACCCTTAAAAATGAATGAAATGATAGGCATATTTAACGCAAAAATAAAAACTAAAAAGACAAATCAATTGGAATTTTTAGAATTGAAAAAATAAAATATCTAGAAAATAAACTTAATACAGAATGGGATGGCAGCTAAATGAAGAAACTGAAGATAGATTAGTAGAAGGATTACATCTGAAAAGCAGAGAGAAGAAAATATAATTTGAACATAACCTCAAGGATCTGTGGGACAATATCAAAAGGTTTAAAGATATACCTGTGGAATCCCAGAAGGAACTCTGAAAAGAGTAGGTATAAGGCAGAAAATATATTTGAAGAAACAATGGGTAAAATATCTTAAGTTATATGAAAGCACACATTCATAAATTGAAAGAGCTGAAAAAATTTTCAACATGATAAGCTCAAAACAAACCATGCCTGCATGGGTGTTATAAGCTGCTGAAAACCAAAGGCAGTGAAAACCTTGTGAAAAGAGCTGGATGCAAATGCCACATTCTATATAGGAAAACAGTGATTAAACTACCTTGGATTTGTCATCAGAAAAAATGGAGGTGAGGCAATACTAGGAAAGCATCTTCATATTAAAAGTACTGTCAATCCCCAGTTCATTCCCATTAAAATATACTTAATGTATGACTGCTCAGTTGTATCTGACTCTTTGAGATCCCATGAACTGTAGCCTGCCAGGCTCCCATGTCCATGGGATTTTCCAGACAAGAATACTGGAGGGGGTTGCCATTTACTACTTCAGGGGATCTTCGTGACCCAGGGATTGAACCTGTGTCTCCTGCATCACCTGGGAAGCATATATATTTCAAGAATAAAGCAAATAAAGACATCTTGAGGTAATGGAAAACTAGGAAAGTGTGGCTGTTAGACATGTTCTATAAGAAATGCAAAAGGATGCTCCTTAAGCTGAAGACAAAAAATATTAGAGGAAACTTTGAATCTTCAGGAATGAAGAAAAACAACAAAAAAAGATCACATCTGCAAAGCAGAGAGAAAAAAAAATTAGTTGAATATAATATCAAGAACCTGTGGTCTAATATCAAAAGGTCTAAAAAAAATATATCTCTGGAACGCCAGATATATTTGGGTATTGTAAGTTCAGTTCAATCGCTCAGTCATGTCCGACTCTTTGCAACCCCATGAGTCGCAGCACGCCAGGCCTCCCTGTCCATCACCAACTCCCAGAGTTCACTCAGACTCACGTCCATCGAGTCAGTGATGCTATCCAGCCATCTCATCCTCTGGCGTCCCCTTCTCCTCTTGCCCCCAATCCTTCCCAGCATCAGAGTCTTTTCCAATGAGTCAACTCTTCGCATCAGGTGGCCAAAGTACTGGAGTTTCAGCTTTAGCATCATTCTTTCCAAATAACATCCAGGGCTGATCTCCTTCAGAATGGACTGGTTGGATCTCCTTGCAGTCCAAGGGACTCTCAAGGGTCTTCTCCAACACCACAGGTCAAAAGCATCAATTCTTCGGTGCTCAGCCTTCTTCACAGTCCAACTCTCACATCCATACATGACCACTGGAAAAACCATAGCCTTGACTAGACGGACCTTTGTTGACAAAGTAACGTCTCTGCTTTTCAATATGCTCTCTAGGTTGGTCATAACTTTCCTTCCAAGGAGTAAGCGTCTTTTAATTTCATGGCTGCAGTCACCATCTGCAGTGATTTTGGAGCCCAAAAAAATAAAGTCTGACACTGTTTCCACTGTTTTCCCATCTATTTCTCATGAAGTGATGGGACCAGATGCCATGATCTTTGTTTTCTGAATGTTGAGCTTTAAGCCAACTTTTTCACTCTCCACTTTCACTTTCATCAAGAGGCTTTTAGTTCCTCTTCACTTTCTGCCATAAGGGTGGTGTCATCCACATATCTGAGGTTATTGATATTTCTCCCGGAAAAGGTAATGGTAAATATAAAATATTAATTTTAACTCCTTAAATTGTTTAAAAATATGTATGACTACTTAAAACAAAAATCACAAAATTTCCTGATGAGATTTTCAGTTTATGTAAATGTATATTTGACAACAATAACTTAAGGATCAATGGGAAGCAAGGTAGACGTTCCTATATGGTTTCAGGGTTTCAACAATGTATATCAATTTGTATAATATTGGCTCTACAAGTACTCTATGAATGTGTAATGTGTGTGCATTTCAATTCTTGGAGCAATCTCTCACTCTAAAATGCACACACACACACACACACACAAATACAAACTAGAAGGAATATAGCTAAACAAATGAAAAATTATCCTCATATGTTATTCACTGCTTCTGAGACACCTATTATGTATAGACAAATGGCATGCTACAGTCTATGAGGTTGCAGTCGAACATGACTGAGCAACTGAACAACAATAATATACCTAAAAGGATGACTAAGTCACAGTGTAATACAATTCTGTTTAACTCTAAGTTTTGTTTAGAGAATGAATTCTAGAATAGGTTAGAGGTAGTTGTAGTTTAGTGGAAAGATAAAATTAAAAAAGTAAGGTTTTAAACTCTGGCTCTACAAAAGATCAATTAGGAATAATTTTGTGACAATTTTGGTCTAAAATAAATATTTAGATAAAAATTTTTTTATCTAAAAAATAAATACATTTCTCATTATTGGGATAATCATATCTCACAGGTTTATTGGAAAGACATATAATTATTACAGTGTACATGATACATCTTAAGAGTAAGATACATCTTAAGAGTGTCATACATGTTTATCTTTACTTTCCTGTCACAATATACCTCCATCATTTGAGTTTGTTCCTTGGGCTCAGATATATCTAGCTATTCACATCTCCTCCTTTAATATATCTTACAAAATCCATATATAATTCAGAGACATTATTACATCAAATAAAATCGATTCATGGCAGTCAGGGTCATATTAGAGCATTTAAAATTCAGGATGGAAGAAATGCCATCAGAAAAAACAGATGCATTAGAATAGAGGATGCTGCAATGATAGGTTATCTCTAGGTTTGAGAATAGTTAACTTCAGGTGAAACCAGGTGTCATTATGGCAACACAGTATTTTAAGAGAAACCTCCTTTTAAACTTGTATAGAGAAGGAAAAAATATTGCTAGTTTATGTCGTCCTGCTGCTTAAGAGAGATAAAAATGTCTGACACTTGCAGGCTATTTCCTCCGTTTGGAGACCACTGGCCTTCCTGCCTGTTACCCTCTCAGATGAACTTAATTTTTGTTTTAATCTGGGTAACTTCACATCCAGGACCCACGTGACACAGTGTAAAGAATCCACCTGCAGTGTGGGAGACAAGGATTTGATCCCTGGGTCAGGAAGATACCCTGGAGAAGGAAATAGCAATCCACTCCAGTATTCTTGCCTGGTAAATGCATGGACAGAGAAGCCTAATGGGCTACAGTCCATGGAGTCTCAAAAGATTCAGACATGACTTAGCAACTCTAAAAGAACTTCACATCTAGCTTCTTCTTTTAATCACCTTGGTCTTGCCAATACCGTGTTAAGCAGTGCAAGCAGATATGGAAAATGTCAGCTAACCTATCATATTTTTTACATTTGAGTTACTAAGGATTTAGATAAATGCATGGAAATTTATAAATCTGTAGTAACTAAACCAAAGCAACAAACTACTGCTATTCTTGTGATTATCTTTTATCCAGATAGGAAAAACCTTGAAATAATTATTTGCTACCCACACATTAGCTATATATAACTATATCTAACTCTCAATATAACTATCTATCAATACATTGTGTGATGTGTGTATACACACACATATTTATGTATATATATCTATATCTATCTATCTATCTATATACATGTATATGCATATATATATCCCATGGAGAAGGAAATGGCAACCCACTCCAGTATTCTTGCCTGGGAAATTCCATGGACAGAGGAGCCTGGTGGGCTACAGTCTATGGGTTCACAAGAGTTAGACACAGCTTAGCAACGAAACCACCACACACCATATAAAATTATATATATATAGAAAGATAGATAAATGCATACATATATACATACATAGATGAGAGTGATTTCTTCTCTAATATTTACTGAGCACTTTGTATATACCAAGTACTGTAGTGGATATTGTGTTAAGTATGATTAAAACAAAGAATAATGACTAGGAGCTTTGGTGATTTGTATTATAAACCAAACTCTCATTTTTCAAATTGCCTATAAATAGACATTTGGAGCCTAACTGTTAGTTTATTCAATATAGTTTGCTAAAGATCTATCACTTATTATTTGGTAAAAGTTCTGTATCCTTTCTAGTGACAAGAGAAAATGAATGAAGGCGGTCTATAAAATGACTGCTAAAGTATTTTACATCTAAAAAATTCTATGCTTCTACAAAATCAACTTCTTTGCAGTCCCTGGCATAAAATATTAATGTACAAGACAATTTTTAATATCAAAGTCTTCAACTAATGTAACTATCAAGTGAAGACTAACAAACAGGCCCAAACAATGTATTATTGCTACCTTCTTATCTAGGCAGTGTCAGGACTACTTGGTTCCTGCAGTACCGCCCAGTCTACATACCAAGTGGCTTGCATTAAGATACATTGGCCGCAGTCTCTTTCCAACATCATCAAAGAACTGCAGCCCCTGTGATGAATACTTAAACAATGCAATACCTACAACCCCTGTGGCAATGGCAGATCTAGCAAAAAAGCAGGCGTTGAACCTCAGATGACACTGAGAGTCTGACAACTGACATTTACAACAATGTTAATGATTCACAGTTTTCAGATCTACACCATCATGAGAGCCTCCAGTGATGCCATCTCCTACATGATTCATATGCTGTCTTCCCCAGCACTAAATGGGGAAAATGGAGCTTCACATTGCTGGAGAATTAGGGGCTACTTAACTCTGCCAATCTCTTGTTACTGAGAGTTGTTGACAAGAAATTGGGTAGCAATAACTCATTTGCAAAGCTTCCACTTTGTATCTTCAATTAGAATGCAATAGAAAGCAAATTTATTTTGTTTTAAGAGGTAGGGTACAGAAAGTAGTGTAAATCAATGTGATCATCTCTGGGATGTCTGACATTTCAGTAATATTATTCTCATGGGAAATCTGCTCAGTGTTGACAACAATTCTTGGATTTTCCTTGACACCACAATTTCTGTTGCTAGTCAGAGGCAACTCTAGTTTATTCTCAAGTCTTATCTTTGTCTCTGAATTTTTAGTGAGGGTAACTTGCAGTGATCTCAATGGGCCCTGGTCTAATAATCATATTAAAATTCTTGGATTTTGTACATAAAATTAAGATTCCTGAGTGATAATATTAATATTACTAAATATATCATTCATGTGATTTATGTCTATTTCAGACTAAAATGAATATTTAAAAAGTTAAAAGTAAAACCATTAACAACATAAGCTTCACTGTATTTTCATGATGCCTATAGTATATTGGTAAATATGCAGTGTTAATAACAATAGTAACAATTGGTACGGTTTAGAGAAGGACTGTTTTATGTTATGCAGTTTGCATGTCTTTGCTCTAATTTTTATAATTATCTTTAAAGATAGGTGCTGTCATCCTTATTTTACAGATGAGGTAATTAAATCTGAGAAAAGCTAAGTAACTTGCTAAATCCATATAACTAGATGGCTGTGTAATCAGGACTCACACCTAGTTTTATATCATTCTAAGTCCTGTGCGAATTATGTTACATACTGTGTTTCCTGCTTTAATATTCTGAGAATACAAGGTGTAATACTGGTGACACATTACATGTTTATCTCTCTATATATTATATATGTTTTCACATGTAATATCTGCTCTATTTCAACACGTAACATGGGTATATTGGAAATTAAAATGTAACAAGGGTGCTTATTGAAACATAAACTAAACACTGTCATCTTTATGCATATATAATTAATAGGAAGTGTAATCCACACAATGGGGCTTCCCAAGTGGCACAGCAATAAAATATCTTCCTGCCAATGCAGGAGACGCCAGAGATAAAGGTTCAATCCTAGGGTCAGGAAGATCCTCTGGTGAAAGAAATGACAACCTGCTCCAGTATTCTTGCCTGGAAAATTCTATGGACAGAGGAGTCTGGTGGGCTACAGTCCATGGGGTCGCAAAGAGTGGGACACAACTGAGTGAATGAGCATGCACACATGCAATCCTTACACACCTATCACATAATATACACTAATTTTTCATGGAAATTAAATATTAATAATGAGCATATTAACAAATAAACATTATATATATATATACACATACACACAATTTTATTAACTGCATGTTTGATCTTTGGGGCTTCCCTGGTGGCTCAGATGGTAAAGAATCTGCCTGCAATGCGGGAGACCTGGGTTCAATCCCTGGGTTGGGAACATCCCCTGGAGGAGGGCATGGCAACCCACTCTAGTGTCTTGCCTAGAGAATCCCCACAGATGGAGGAACCTGGCGGGCTACAGTCCTTGGGATCACAAAAAGTTGGACATGATTGAGCAACTGAGCACATTTGATCTTTATGCCTTGGAGACATTCAGAATCAAAGTCACTTATTTTATTTGACTTATTTTTGATATAAGTAAGAAAGATAGGGTTCAGATAAGAGTTATGTTTCCATTAAAATAAAATGTTTTAGAACTCCCAAGTATTCATTGAGATGAGATGAGATGAAGTCACTTAAGTCATGTCCGACTCTATGCGACCCCGTGGACTGTAGCCTACCAGGCTCCTCCGACCATGGGATTCTCCAGGCAAGAATACTGGAGTGGGTTGCCATTTCCTTCTCCAGGGGATCTTCCCAACCCAGGGATTGAACCCAGGGATTGAACTCAGGTCTTCTGCATTGGAGGCAGACACTTTAACCTCTGAACCACCAGGGAAGCCCCAGGTATTCATTAAGGCAAACCAAATATTTCACTTGTATCACTTTCTTGGTCAAATAGACACATCTTTCAGTATTTCCCTATCTATTTCAGAGAACACAATCAGGTTATTTGTGTGTTGTGAAAAGGCTGATCAAAATTTGAAACCACTCAATAGTACTTCGGAAAAGGCAATGGCAACCCACTCCAGTACTCTTGCCTAGAAAATCCCATGGACAGAGCAGCCTGGTAGGCTGCAGTCCCCGGGGTCACTAGGAGTCAGAACATGACTGAGCGACTTTACTTTCATGCATTGGAGGAGGAAATGGCAACCCACTCCAGTGTTCTTGCCTGGAGAATCCCAGGGACGGGGGAGCCTGATGGGCTGCCGTCTATGAGGCGCTAGGAGTCAGACACAACTGAAGCTACTTAGCAGCAGCAGCAGCAGCAACAGTACTTAGATTATTCTGACACTGTGGATATACTGTTCCTTGTTGGGTGAAGTAGTGAGAAACACTTTTCTATTCTACAAATCTGTTTTCCCCACCAGGAAGAATTACATGATATCAGGACACTAAACAAGTAGGTCCTCTTTTCTTACATTTTGTTAATGGCTAAAAATCACACCATTTATAATTTTGTATTCATGTGAACCATGATTTTATTGCTTTCTTACACAGGTTTTTCTTTAAAATTTCTATTAATTTCCTAATGGGATGACAATAACTTTTATCATAACTTTTGTCTTTAGCTTTTATCATTATGAATTTCTAATGTGTCAATTATTCTAAATTTTGTATACTCTTTTTTTTAAAACTGAAATTTTTTCCCACTAATTTTTCAGTTTTCTTGTTTCAATCTGAGCTCTTTTTTCCTCTCTACACCTGTGACACACTTGACTTGGTGAAAATCTACTATTTCCTAGACCACATATCTTTTTATGTCTCCCTATGTCTTTTCTTCTTGATGAAGTACACTTTCAACAAACTTTTTAAATTCTTTTAAAAGAAAAATCACATGTATAAACATGTCCCTATTGTTATCAAGAAATCAAATTCTATGTTCAAATTCATTTTACTTTAAAATTTTATAAAATTTGCTTCATAATCCCTTAAAATCCAAAGTCGTGATTGAAAAGTTCATTCTGTCTCTGATTGTTTTATCTTGTGACTGAAAAGTTCATGCTGTTTATGATTGTTTTGTCTTGAAATTAAAGTCTCCTCTTCCATAAGGCAGCAACTCTGAGAATGGATTTTTTCTTTTATATTCTGGTGGGCATATAGTAGACAATTCCAAATTGGAGCTGTATCCTTTGGTTCTTGGAAAGGGCTCCTTCTGTTCAATGATCATTCCTTTTTATGATAGTATTTTTGCTCTATGGATATGATAACCTCTTGGTTGTTGTTCAGTTGCTAAATCATGTGCGACTCTCTGCAACATCATGAACTATATAGCACACCAGAGATTCCTGTTCTTCACTATCTCCTGGAGCTTGCTCAAACTCACATTCACTGAGTCAGTGATGCCATCCAACCATCTCATCCTGTCACCGCCTTCTTCTCTTGCCCTCAATCTTTCCTACAGGGTCTTTTTCAGTGAATCAGATCTTCACATCAGGTAGCTAAAGTGTTGGAGCTTCAGCTTCAGCATCAGGCCTCCAAGTGAATATTCAGGGTGATTTCCTTTAGAATTGACTGGTTTGATCTCCCTGCTGTCTAAGGAACTCTCAAGAGTCTTCTCCAGCACCACAGTTCAAAAGCATCAATTCTTTTGGGCTCAGTCTTCTTTATGGTTCAACTCTCACATCTGTACATGACTACTGGAAAAACCATAGCTTTGACTAGACAGACCTTTGTTGGCAAAGTAATGCCTCTGCTCTTTAATACGCTGTCTAGGTTTGTCATAGCTTCCCTTGCAAGGAGCTAGCTTCTTTTAATTTCATGGCTGCAGTCACCATCTCCAGTGATTTGGGATCCCAAGAAAATAATGTCTGTCACTGTTTCTACTCTTTTCCCATCTATTTGCCATGAAGTGATGGGACCACATGCCATGATCTTAGTTTTTTGAATGTTGAGTTTTAAGCCAGCTTTTTCACTCTCCTTTTTTACCTTCATCAAGAGGCTCTTTAGTTCCTCTTCACTTTCTGCAAGTAAAGTGGTATCATCTGCATATATGAGGTTGTTGATATTTCTCCAGCTTGGGATTCATCCAGCACATTTCACATGATGTACTCTGTGTATAAGTTAAATAAGTGGGGTGACAATGTGCAGACTTGATATATGCTTTTCTCAGTTTGGAACCTGTCTGTTGTTCCATGCCCCGTTCTAATTGTTGCTTCTTGTTCTGCACACAAGTTTCTCATGAGGCAGGTAAAAGTGAAAGTTAAAGAAAGTCTCTCAGTCATGTATGACTCTTTGAGACCCCAAGGACTATACAGTCCATGAAATTCTCTAGGCAAGGATAGGGGAATGGGTAGCCTATCCCTTCGCCAGCAGATCTTCCTGACCCAGGAATTGAACTGGGTTTTCCTCCATTGAAGGCAGATGTTTTACCAACTGAGCTATCAGGGAAGCCCTCGTCTGGTATCACCTCTTTAAAAATTTTCCAGGTTGTTGTGATCTATACAGTCAAGGGCTTTAGAGTAGTCAATGAAGCAGAAGTAGATGTATTTTGAAATTACCCTGATTTTTCTATCATCCAGCAGATGTTGGAAATTTGATCTCTGGTCCCTCTGTCTTTTCTAAATCCAGCTTGTACATCTGGAAGTTCTCGGTTCACTTTCTGCTGAAGCCTACCTTGAAGGATTTTGAACATAATCTTGTTAGCATGTGAAATGAGCACAATTTTACAGTAGTTTGAACATTCTTTGGCATTGCCTTTCTTTGGGATTGGAATGAAAACTGACCTTTTCCACTCCTGTGGCCACTGCTGAGTTTTCCAAATTTGCTGGCATATTGAGTGCAGCACTTTAACAGCATCATTTTTAAGGATTTGAAATAGTTCAGCTGGAATTACAACAGCTCCCCTAGCTTTGTTCACAGTAATGCTTCCTAAGACCTTTAAAACTACCTTAATATAGTCACAACAGTTATTTTGAAGTTCTTTTCTGTTTCCGGAATAAACTTTTACTCTTCAATGTTCAACTTTTTCTGCTTATCTTTGTATTCTCCTCCATTTTGTGGAATTTTCTAATTTGGGGGAATTCTTGGCAGTTCATTTGTATTTAATGTTTAAGCATTTGGTAACTAATGTGAGATTCCTCTACTATTTTGTAAGCAAATACATTCTGTAATATTCATCTCAAATAAATGGGAAGTATGCCTGGAATGGAGTATCAGCTTTAGGCTTTGCTTGGTTTTGAGTAAGCAAGAAACTGGCTTTCAGATTGGAACACTTATATTTCAATTTGAAGGCTTTGCACTTGGGGAAATACCACCTACACTGAAATTATAAATATACTTTTTTATTTACTGTTTTAGGATCTACCTGGAAGATGGCACCAACCCGATTCCTTTTGCTCATAGAGATAAGAAAGTAGAAACATACTAATTCTTCGATATGTAGATCTTAGATCGTTCCCCTTTCAGCTCCACTTTTGACTCCTGTTCTTCATCACATCTACAAACTCAGTGCTTGAAGTCCCTTTGGGGATCTGGCAGAAATATAAACTTGTCAGTGTACAGTCAGGTTGTGGTTTCCTCCTATTCCCACCTTTTAAGTTGTCTAAGTATAAGTTGAAAACTCTCATCTACTTATAAATAACTCTTACCAGTTCTCTTTGTAATTATGGGGTTTATCATGTTTTTGCACTTTATTACCTGCCTCTTGATAAACCTATATGCAGGTCAGGAAGCAACAGTTAGAACTGGCCATAGAACAACAGACTGGTTCCAAATAGGAAAAGGAGTACATCAAGCCTGTATATTGTCCCCTGCTTATTTAACTTATATACAGAGTACATCATGAGAAACTCTGGGCTGGAAGAAGCACAAGGTGGAATCAAGATTGCCGGGAGAAATATCAATAACCTCAGATATGCAGATGACACCACCCTTATGGCAGAAAGTGAAGAAGAACTAAAGAGCCTCTTGATGAAAGTGAAAGAGGAGAGTGAAAAAGTTGGCTTAAAGCTTAACATACAGAAAACTAAGATCATGGCGTCTGGTCCCATGACTTCATGGGATATAGATGGGGAAACAGTGGAAACAGTGTCAGACTTTATTTTGGGGGCTCCAAAATCAGTGCAGATGGTGACTGCAGCCATGAAATTAAAAGACGCTTACTCCTTGGAAGGAAAGTTATGACCAACCTAGATAACATATTAAAAAGCAGAGACATTACTTTGCCAACAAAGGTCCGTCTAATCAAGGCTATGGTTTTTCAAGTCATGTATGGATGTGAGAGTTGGACTGTGAAGAAGGCTGAGTGTGGAAGAATTGATGCTTTTGAACTGTGGTGTTGGATAAGACTCTTGAGAGTCCCTTGGACTGCAAGGAGGTCCAACCAGTCCATCCTAAAGGAGACCAGTCCTGGATGTTTATTGGAAGGACTGAGGCTAAAGCTGAAACTCCAGTACTTTGGCCACTTCATGGGAAGAATTGACTCATTGGAAAAGACCCTGATGCTGGGAGGGATTGGGGGCAGGAGGAGAAGGCGATGACAGAGGATGAGATGGCTGGATGGCATTACCGACTCAATGGACATGAGTCTGGGTGAACTCTGGGAGTTGGTGATGGACAGGGAGGCCTGGTGTGCTGCGATTCATGGGGTCGCAGAGAGTCGGACACGACTGAGCAACTGAACTGAACTGAACTGAACTTGCATTTCATTTGATGAGAAGCAAACATATCTGTTCAGTCATCTAGAATTCAAAGGTGTCATTTTACAATGGCTGCTGCTGCTGCTGCTAAGTCACCTCAGTCGTGTCTGACGCTGTGCGACCCCATAGATGGCTGCCCACCGGGCTCCCCCATTCCTGGGATTCTCTAAGCAAGAATACTGGAATGGGTTGCCATTTCCTTCTCCAGTGCATGAAAGTGAAAAGTGAAAGTGAAGTCGCTCAGTCGTGTCCGACTCTTCGAGACCCCATAGACGGCAGCCCACCAGGGTCCTCCGTCCATGGGATTTTCCAGGCAACAGTACTGGAGTGGGGTGCCATCGCCTTCTCCTTTACAATGGCAAGTGATACATTTAAACAGTTTTTGAAATTGTAGATGTCATTTTCCTAGTTGCCCAATGTATCAAGTGAGGAAATTCCCATCCTTAGGCTTTGTTGTAGCATTTCTTCTCCATCCTTTACCTCAATTTCTCTTAGTTGTTTTGTAATTTTTACATTTCCAAACATATAACTTTCATAATGCTACATTTTTTGTGTGTTTTTACTTTTTTGTGCTTGGTATATATAATAATTTCTTTGAAAATGAAAACTAGGAAACAGTGTTAATAAGTTGTATAATGCAGATGTTGATAATTGAGGGATTTTTTTTAAAACAAAGGTACTACCTTATAAATGTGAAATACTGATGATAAATTATCTCTTATTTGTCCAAGTAGTCTTCATTATTTTCATTAAAATGAGAAGTTGGTGAGAAAGCTGTTGTTGTTTAGCCATTCAGTCAAGTCCAGCTCTTTGGAACCCCATGAATTATAGACCGCCAGGCTCCTCTACCCATGGAATTCTCCAGGCAAGAATACTGGAGTGAGCTGTCATTTCCTTATCCAGGCAATCTTCCTGACCCAGGGATCGAACCAGTGTCTCCTGAATTGCAGCAGATTCTTTATTGCTCAGCCACTGGGGAATCAATATTATACATTTTTCATTGTTATTGGTCAAGTTCCATTGCTAATACCCAAACATAGACTTCTTTTCTGACACTTTCCTCCTCAAACATCCTCCATGGCTTTGACAGCCTTATCTTCTCCTGGTTATCATTATAGAATCTTCTGATTCCTTATCTCTCAGACTTATCTCTCTTCCTTAACATGTATTTTTATGTAATAATAAGTCAAATTCGTTACTTGGAGCATTTGTCTTTGTTTTTCTCTCCCCTGGTTTGACATCTAAGAGCCAAATCTGCATTTTGAAGCTTGACAGCTATTATTTGTTGAGCTTATAAACTGAACTTCTTATTGCCAGATTTTTCACATACATATGCAATGGACAACCAAATAGAATTAATTGTCACTTTCATTCCTACCTCCACACTGACAACACTTATCTTTTGAGTGTTTCTTGTTTCATTTATTACATCACCTTTACCATCTTCCAGGCTAGAAACTTCTCTCCTACTCACTTCTCATTAGAATTGCCTAGTTTGTCAGAGTGTTTCTTTGATCCATCTCTTCTCATCTGTTTTTCAATGGATATCCACATTTAGCCCACATCATCTTTTGCCTATTTTAATGCAACAATCTCCAAACTGGTTTTTCTAGCTTCTGTCACAGTCTTTCTCAATGAATTCTTCATACTACCATCAGAGTTAGCTTCTAAGACTGAATTATATTACTACTCTTTGTTCCAAAGCATTCAAATTTTCCCTCTTGCCCTCAGAATGAAGTCTAACATTTTGACCTTTGAACTTAAGAATTCACTGCTATGTCTGCATCTTTCTCATGCAGCCAGTTTTCTGTTCATTGGCTTGTCTGTTGGAAGTATCTTCTTTTACAATCTCTACCTTTCAAATGTCCAGCTCTACTTGGTCTCAACTCACAAGGCCTTCTCTGATACATCTTGATTGAAGTTTATCTTTCCTTTTCTCATTTCACATTTCATTTTATATCTCTAGTGCACTAATTCTCAACTCAAAATGATTTTTCCTCCCCCATAGAATATTTGTTAATGTCTGGAGATATTTTTTGACTGTCTTAGTTCTGAGAGAAGTGGACAGAGAGAAATACTTCTAGTAACTTTAGGATCAGGCCAGAGGTTCTACTAAACATCCTGTCAAGCATGGATCATCTCTCCAAAATAAAATATAAATTTAAATGTACTGAAGTTGAGGAACATTTATTTACTATCACACTTGTTATATTCTTTTTCAACTAAAACTACTTATGATATACTTAAATCTTTTTACTAAAATACAAGTGACATATATAACAAGGACTGAGTCATACTCTAATTTCTCTTATTGCTCAAGCATAATGATTTTTTTAAAAAGGAATTTAGCAAATGCTTGTTGAATTGAAATGTGGATTACTAAAAACTGCCCGATAGATCTTTTATAATTTTTCTGGTCTTAACTTTCTCTAGCTTCTCACTCTTACATAGTTTTCTAGTTAGGTATGTCTCTTCCTCTTTGCTTATATTTCTAGCCCTTATAATACTGCATTTAAATATAATACTATGTTTAATTTTTTTGATTTACTCAATTTCTTTTTATAGTGCCACCTCATTATGGACAAGGGCAATATGCCTTCATCAGGGTAACTGTAGAGCCAAGGACAGTGTCTGCAGGAGACAATAAATTATGCAAAATAATTGAACAGAACAACTATAGAAAATATTTTTAAGAAAATATAGGAGCAATTTCTATTGTAAACAAGTTTTTCTCTATGATGAAAGTTGTAACCTTGCTGTTGTCATTGTTGTTGTTCAGTCGCTAAGTCGTGTCCTACTCTTTGCAACCCCATGGACTGCAGCACACCTGGCTTCCCAGTCCTTCAGTATCTCCTGGACTTTGCTCAAACTCATGTCCATTGTCAGCGATGCTATCTAACCATCTCATCCTCAAGCTGCTTATATGTAAGAGCATCAGAGAAAGTGTACATGCCATCAGGAGGAATCAGGTATTCTGGAACTAGATATTAGTGATTATAGTTATTAGATTTGAGAGAAATCTGACAAGCAATGTCTTAATTCAGTGTTTCTCAAGCTATACTTGGTGGACCACCTGCATCAGAACAACTAAAGGGTATAATATAAAAAATAGCAACTTAAAGAGTCTGGAGCTAAAGGCCAGATATCAGTATTTTTAGTAATCCCCTTGGTGATGCTGCTGCTGCTAAGTCACTTCAGTCGTGTCCGACTCTGTGCGACCCCATAGACGGCAGCCAACCAGGCTCCCCTGTCCCTGGGATTCTCCAGGCAGAAACACTGGAGTGGGTTGCCATTTCCTTCTCCAATGCATGAAAGTGAAAAGTGAAAGGGAAGTCGCTCAGTCATGTCCGACTCTTGGCGACCCCCTGGACTGCAGCCTACCAGGCTCCTCCGTCCATGGGATTTTCCAGGCAAGAGCACTGGAGTGGGGTGCCATCGCCTTCTCCGTGGTGATGCTTATGCATACTAATACTGGAGAACTTTGACTTTCTTGTATTTTCCACTTGACATAAACAAGATTCTACTTTTTCTTCCTACTTATGTAATTTTCATAATAATGTCAATATAAACTAATATTTAGTAAACACTTCTTGTATACCAATATAACATTAAACACATAATATGTTTTATATCACTTGATCCTTATGACCACCTTATAATATAAATTCAATTATTATATATGTTTTGAAAATTTGGGAATGTAGGTACAGAGAGGTTACATTATAAGCCTAACGTCACATATAGAGTAAGTTCCAGATCTTGCTTCAGAACTCACATTCTTAAACACAATGCTTTCCTGCCTTGGCATCTTTTGAAGATAGCATTGTTGTTGATTATGAAGTGTTTCCCAGTCTGGGACTTCCGTTTAGCTCAGACAGCTCAAATATATTCACAATGGCTTTTATTATTTGTGAGTGAAAAGGTTAGTGAATTTTCCAAAAGACATTCTATCTAGAGGGCTGGGTTAGACTCTTCTGTTTCAATATCCTTAATTGATGAAGATTTTCAAAGTGTATTCCTTTCAATACATGATGGAATCATTAGTAAATATAGATTTAGAACTGCTGTGAAATGTTAGGCTAAATTGCCAATCACAGTTTAGCAGTTTGAAGAAAAACCTGAAAAATAAAAGCCTTTTAGACCTTACTACCAGGGTCACACGAACTGGCAAGGCTGTTATAAGCTGATAATGCATTTCTAGGTGAGCTAAGTTTTCTGAAGGCCATTGTGTCCTGTGGTGATGATGGCTTATAGTTGCACAGCCCACTGGGCAGCCTTGAGAGAAATTGTCCTAGATCATGTATAGAGCAACACAATTAATGTGCTTGTTCCTGGGTAAAAGCATGAGGAATACAACCTTTGATGATCTCATTTAAGAAATATTTTTTTCCTTTTGGCTAAATACTCCCCCCAAAACCTCCTTCACTGTTTATAAAATCCAAGAGCTATTTCTCCAACAAATACCTGGCCCTGCGGTACCACAGGAGCCTCCAGCAGAGGGGAGGGGAAGAGAGCAGACACAGATGATGTCACCCTGTCTTTCTACCACCTGTTTATTGACTTGGAAACACAAGCTTGTTTGTCTTTATCACTGCCCAAACTGTTCTTCATCTAGTATTTTTCTTGGCTGCCTCACTCTACTATCTCCTCGCTGTGTAGTGTATGATTGTAACTGGAATTCCGAGGGCTCTCGTTTTACATCCAAACAGTTCTAGTTTCCCCTTACCATATGGTCATCCTGATGTTACCATTTGCCTCAATCATCCTTTTTGTAGCTGCTTGAACATCTTAATTGATCTCATGAGCTATGTTAGGGATTTACAACAGACATCAGTATAATTCATCTCACACACACTGACCAGATCTTTTTTTCTGATTGGATGCGTGTTGCACATACCTAGCTATTTCCAATTCTCTCAAACCTGAGTTTCACCTTAGTGATAACATAAATGAGCTTTTAAGGGCTACAGCCCACCAAGAAACAATTACCCAAGTGCCCCTGTCTGATATGGTATTTTCCATTTCCCTGTAGTGTTTGGTGTATTACAGCATACTTAAGCTTTTTCTTCCTGTTTAAACAAAGTGGTAAACATACTCAGTTTTAAAAGTTTTCTGGAATAAACTGTGAAACTTTGTTTTACTAGGCACCCACATTGTTTTTCTTACTTTCTCATTCATTCATTTTTATTATCACTAAGTCATTCAGAATCAATATATGTGTGTGAATTTTGGGGTTCTTGGGACACAAAAATTTTCATTTTCTCCACATTCATCAATGATTTCACATCTCTTTTAAGGCCCTTCATTCAATTACTCCTCTACTATCAAAGTAAATTCTCCAAGGAGGATTTCTGTATCTACATAAACACCTCCCCTCCATCCTGCCACCCCACCCTACCCCCCACCCTTTATAAACCTGGTAGGATGAAAGTTAATGCTATAGACTGAAAGAGTAAGCTACAAAATTTCCTGTCTGGTATATTTTAGGCCCTGACAAACAACTGTCAATATAAATCACTTTTTCAAAAGAAAGGTGATTAACTAAGGGTTTTTTAGTACCTTGAAATTGAGCCTATATTCAGAAAAATTATCAAGTGAATAAATTCAATCTTTCATACTGTTACTTCTTCTTCTATGCCTCCTAGTTCTCTATCCCTTTGTTAAAGCAAAGATTAACCTTATGTTTCAACTTTCTTAAGTAGTACATCACAAATATATTCTAGATTGTGTACCTTATCCAGGTGCATTTACTTTTGAAAACTGACTTATAATTGTGAAACAAGACCCTCTATCCCTAGGCAGAATTGTGAAGAAATTCTATTGACAATGATGATATATTTGGTGGCCCCATTGGGTGATGATCTGGTCTCAAACTTCCATTTCGAAAGTTACATCTCTTGTGTATAGTGCTTTGCAGAGTATCAGACAGATTTCCTGACTGCCTAGAGGAAGGGCCGCTGGGTCTTTTACAATCTGAAGTCAGATCTCTCCAAGAAGAAAAGACAACATTGAATGTCCTTAACAAATAACATCAAAATGAATATGAAGCAGCCGGAAGCCCAGAGTTTTTGTTCACATGGTGTTATTCCAGTGGGGAATTCCAGTGAATATATCCCTTTTGATAGACAATAGTCCAGAGAAGACTAATATACCTGTGAGATTTTACTCAGAAAATCCAGGGAACCAAAAATCATACTTTTGCATGCTATGATTTACTTATCTATGTGATTTTACATGTTTTACTTCAGTTCAGTTCAGTTCAGTCATTCAGTTGTGTCTGACTCTTTGTGACCCCATGAACCGCAGTATGCCAGGCCTCCCTGTCCATCACCAACTCCTGGAGTTTACCCAAATTCATGTCCATGGAGTAGGTGATGCCATCCAGCCATCTCATCCTCTGTCATCCCCTTCTCCTCCTGCCCTCAATCTTTCCCAGCATCAGGGTCTTTTCAAATGAGTCAGCTCATCAGGCAGCCAAAGTATTGGAGTTTAAGCTTCAACATCAGTCCTTCCAATGAACACCCAGGACTGATCTCCTTTAGATGCTTTACTTAGATGGCTTAATTTGCATAACTAAATATAAGCACACCCAAGCATACACTTGACTGTGTGGCTTTGCATGCAGGTTCCTTAACCTGTGCCTCGGTTTCTTAACTTATGAAATAGAAATGTTCACAATTCCCTTATAATGGTGTTCTGAGATAGACAGAAGGCACCCATTATAGCTAGTCTTACATCCAGGCTGTGGTTTCCACAGAAGGCCACCATTTCAGTTCTTTTATTTGGAGGGAGCAGAATTATTTAGGCAACATTTCTCAAATTCGAATTTCACCACTTACTAATTCTGTATTTATGGAAAAAACCACTTAACTTCTCAGTTTCCACTTTTTAAAAGGGATTTATGATATCAATCTTGGAAATATTTTCACAACTAAATGGCATAATAAACATGTGTAGCACAGTGTTGGGCAAAGTGGGCTTCTACCAGGTGCTGCTTTTCTTTCTAATATGGATGTGTGTGGCAAGGATGAATCGTTCTCCAAGCCTGAATTAAATCTACAGACAGTTACAGAATGCCTAGGGATAATACTATCGCTAAGGGCACAATTCTTATAAAATAGAAACAGCTGAATTGAAAGGTACAGAACTGAATAAATTACCTAGATTAAGACAAATTAAATAGAACTAGAGCAACTTCACTTTCACTTTTCACTTTCATGCATTGGAGAAGGAAATGACAACCCACTCCCGTGTTCTTGCCTGGAGAATCCCAGGGACGGGGGAGTCTGATGGGCTGCCGTCTATGGGATCGCACAGAGTCGGACATGACTAAAGCGACTTAGCAGCAGCAGCAGAGATTTCAATGAGAAACTTACATTAGAATAATTGAGAAATCAGTGTGAAAGATGCCAAAGAATGATAAAAAGGGGCTTCCCTGGTGGCTCAGATGGTAAAGGATCTGCCTGCAATGTGGGAGACCTGGATTCAATCCCTGGGTTGGGAAGATCCCCTAGCAGAGGGAATGGCTATCCCCTCCAGTATTCTGGTCTGGAGAATTCCATGGACAGAGGAGCCTGGCAGGCTACAGTGCACAGGGTTGCAAAGAGTCAGACATGACTGAGTGCCTCTCCCTTTTACTTTTCAAAATACTAAACTGGTATAAAAGGGCATTAAAATATAAGATATGTGCTATAGAAAGGTGGGCGGTTACAGGTGGCACTAGTGGTAAAGAGTTTACCTGCGAGTGCAGGAGACACCAGAGAATTGGAATAATTTGGAATAATTTCTAAACAAAAACACATATCCCAGACACACACAGGGAAATATGACTTTTTTTACTGAAGTATAGTTGATGTACGGGGTTCCCAGGTGGCTCAAAAGGGGAGGAATCTGCCTGCAATGCGGGAGACCTAAATTTGATCCCTGGATCAGGAAGATCCCCTCCAGAGAAGGAAATGGCAACCCTCTCCAATATTGTTGCCTGGAAAATTCCATGCTCAGAGGAGCCAGGCAGGCTGGAGTCCATGGGGTCTCAAAGAGTCGGACACGACTGAGCACTCATGCACAGCCATGGTTCAGAGCTGAGTGAGGTGTTTCACACTACATTTAAGGTCCTGTAGAAAATCTATTGGAGACCATAAAGAAGGTTTAGGCATAAATCCTGCTTTTAGTAATCTAAAGGCAATAGTTTGAGAGTAGGATTTGGAATTATTCCGAATGGTGGACTTGTTTTAAAGACTGGATTAACTGTTATTCACTTGGTTGTGTTTGACTCTGTGACCCCATGGACTGTATAGTCCTCCAGGCTCCTCTGTCCACGGAATTCTCCAGGCAAGAATACTGGATTGGGCTGCCATGCCCTTCTTCAGGGAATCTTTCCAAGCCAGGGATTGAACCTAAGTCTGCTGCATTGCAAGCAGATTCTCTACTGTCTGAGCCAACAGGGAAGTGAATTAACTAAGGGGTGAAAGTGTTAAAGGATGTGACACTAAGCAGTGAAGACACATATGAATCAGGATAGGGATAAGAACCCTGACCGGACTAATGTTTTTAAGGAGACCCAGAAAGCATGTCCAGGACAACAACAAAAAGATGGAGACAGTGGCGTGACTGGAGGGGGTAATCTTCAAAAGGACTCAACATTTTAAGTAAATACAAAGGAACAATGATTGGGTAGCAGCAGGAGCCATTCCCACAGAGGTGATTATTGAAGCGGGCTGGACGGGATTGCTGAGGGCTAGAATAGAGAAGAGGACTTCCAGGATGAAAGCCTCAAGGATAGACCAGTGCAGATGACAGGAATAGAGTTGTTTTCATTCTGTGAAGTGGATAGTGTGGCCACTGAGCCTGGGTTTTATCTGTGGCTGAGTTAGAAACCTCTTTGCCTGATATCTCTATGCCCTCCTGCCATATGAGAGAAGAAAACACACAGTTGTTCCCTAAGATGATTCCATCTATTGGGCAGTTAGTATTATTTCCTTTCCGTAGCTTCCTGTTTCATAAGACATTATCCTTCACAGAAAGTCTTTGCCTACTGTCATTCATCAGTAAAGAACAGGTTCTGCTAGGAAGGAGATGTAGATGTAGAAACTTGTCAAGATGGGGTATGATTTTTACCCCCTTAATCCTCATTATACAATCAAGATACATTTTTAACGTGACACCCCACCAGAATCCTATACAAATATATTGTGAATATAAGGTATCTATTAATTATTGCATTTCCTCAAACTGGTGCTTAAACAGTTAAACTTATTGCTTCTATAATTAAGCTACAGAGAAATGTTCCCAAATACTAAAATTGGAATTTTAGGGGTCTTATATATCTAACATTTTCTTAAGTTAGTACAGGAGTGGACCACTAGCTTGTTCAGAATCATTTTCCAGGAGGAAACTCTGCTGCTCAAAGTTCACCTAAGGAATCAAGATTTCATCATAGTTGGAGAAATTTTACATTTTTAAAAAACCTTTTTCTTTAGCTTGAAATGCTGCTTGAAAGGAATAATAATAATGTATTTGGTGCTTAGAAAACAGTAGATGTTGTACCAAAGGCTTATCTGCATTGTCACAGGTAAAAACAATTCCATAAGTTGTTTTATTGTTGTTATAAGATGACCATAATGATAAAAGTTTGGAGAGTGAAAGAGCAAAGTTATTAACAAGTATGCCGGCGTTTATGGTCACCTAATAATTTCCTCATCTAATTATGCAGAAATTAAAGCCCAGAATTCACATTTTCATAACCAGTGTAAAGGACATGATAATTTCATATATTGAGCAGTCTACACAATTTCAGGTGTAAAACATCCAAGTGTGTTTTTTATGGCAATTAGCTTTGCTTTTTAGAACTTGTCATAGCAAAAACGTTAATCCTGGAACTGAGTCATTTCCAGTGTAAAACTAAGTAATGTGCACTCTGTCGGAGGATTCCCTGTCTTCCCCATCTGTTTGTTCTCCCTTTCTACTCAGAGTGATCCACTTCCAGGAAGACAGAGGTGTCACCCTGGCATTGTAAAGGGTACCTTGTTAGGCCCCCACCAGATGTGCTGGTTCTCGAATTCTCTGAGCATAAGCTTCTGTCTCCACTGCAGCTCCTGAGTGGAATCTTACCGCACTCAGGTCCTGCAGGGTCTTCTGTGAGGAGGACTGTAGGAGTCCTCTCCTTCTCTGGGTCTGCCTCCTGACTCTCTAGGAAGACACTGCCTGATACTTTTTTTTTTTTTGGTTACTTTAATAAAAATGTAGCAGATGAAGTCATTTCATATAGAGAAGGTAAAAATCCCACATCACTAATTTGCATTTTCATCAGATCCAAATCTTTTGTATCTCATAGTATTTTTCTTCGATTGCATTCAGAAGACCGCCAGCATATGGCTTTTTGGATGTAAAGACAGGGTTAGGGTTGAATTTTTGCCCATCCCGGTGTGCTCTTCTTTTATTCACTACAAAATTAGCATTAGAGACTGTGCTTTCATCCATCACACTGCAGTATGTGGGACCCTGATAGGTGGCTCTTAGGGGTCACAGACCCAGAGATCTCCCCCATGACTGTGCCTCTATGAAGCACTACACTTCCTAGCACTTTACCTGGGAAGCCAGTTCATACTCCTGCTTCCAAACCCACCTGGATTCCTGGCATGTACCTCTGAGACAGGACTTGGCCCAAAAGGGTGAGAGTTGTGCCTCCTTCTCAGACACTCAGCCTCTGTTCATTCCTACACGAACCCTCTCCAATTTTTCCTCCCTACCATCTGGTTGAATTTTCATTTCCTTATACAGTCTCCAGAAATAGTCTTTTATATACTTATGTATTTGCCTTTTCCTCTATGGTTTGTGGTTTAAACTCTATTTCCCAACTTTTAATGCAAAACGAAATTTTTATAATTCTAAAATAAATCTTTTTTCCTCCCATCTTTAGCCTAGCTCTTGCTAGCCGAAATGCTTTTGTTTTAGTCCTATTCCCTGTGTGATGTATTAACAGATGTCTTCAAAGGAACTTAAAATAAGCATCTGATGTATTTCCTGTATTCCTTATTTTTTCTCCCAGGTTTATTGAGATATAATTGACATACAACACTGTGTAAGTTTAAGGTGTGCAGCATAATGATTTGACTTATATACTCCATGAAACAATTATAGTAATTTTAGTGAACATCCATCATCTTATATAGATACAAAATTTTTAAAAGCACAAAGTATTTTTCCTTTAAAAAAAATCTTAGGGTTTGTTGTCTTAACAACTTTCACATATAACACAGATTACTGTTAATTATATTAATCATGTTGTACATTATATCCCTACTATATTTAGTTTATAACTAGAAGTTTGTATCTTTTGACCACTTTCATTCAACTCACCCAATCCTCACTCCCTGCCTCTGTAACCACACATCTGATCTCCTTTTCTATGAGTCAGTTTGTTGAAGTATGATTGACCTACAACATATGTTAGCTCTTGGTGCACAGCTTTGTGATTTGATATTTCTATACATTACAAAATGATCACCACAATAAGTCTAGTTACCATCTGTCACTATACAAAGATATTATATAATAATTAACTATATTCCCCACACTGTATATTTCATCCCCATGATACATCTATTATGCAGCTGTAAGTTTGTGTCTCTTAATTTCCCTCACCTATTCCTCTCACCCTTACATCACCATCCCCTCTGGTAACCACCTATTTGTTACCTGTCTATATGAACCTGTTTCTATTTTGTTATGCTTATTTGTTTTGTTTTTTTCAGATTCCATATATAAGTGGAGTCATATGGTACTTGTCATTTCTATTTGACTTATTTCATTCAGCATAATTCAGTTCAGTTCAGTAGCTCAGTCGTGTCCAACTCTTTGCGACCCTATGAATCGCAGCATGCCAGGCTTCCCTGTCCATCACCAACTCCCGGACTTCATCCAGACTCAAGTCCATCGAGTCAGTGATGCCATCCAGCCATCTCATCCTCTGTCGTCCCCTTCTCCTCCTGCCCCCAATCCCTCCCAGAATCAGAGTCTTTTCCAATGAGTCAACTCTTCACAAGAGGTGGCCAAAATACTAGAGGTTAAGCTTCAGCATCAGTCCTTCCAAAGAAATCCCAGGGCTGATCTCCTTCAGAATGGACTGGTTGGATCTCCTTGCAGTCCAAGGGACTCTCAAGGGTCTTTTCCAACATCACAGTTCAAAAGCATCAATTCTTCTGCATTCAGCTTTCTTCCCAGTCCAACTCTCACATCTATACATGACCACTGGAAAAACCATAGCCTTGACTAGATGGACCTTTGTTGACAAAGTAATGTCTCTGCTTTTGAATATGCTATCTACGTTGGTCATAACTTTCCTTCCAAGGAGTAAGCATCTTTTAATTTCATGGCTGCAATCACCATCTGCACTGATTTTGGGGCCCCAAAAAATAAAGTCTGACACTGTTTCCACTGTTTCCCAATCTATTTCCCATGAAGTGATGGGACCAGATGCCATGATCTTAGTTTTCTGAATGTTGAGCTTTAAGCCAACTTTTTCACTCTCCTCTTTCATTTTCATCAAGAGGCTTTTTAGTTCCTATTCACTTTCTGCCATAAGGGTGGTGTCATCTGAATATCTGAGGTTATTGATATTTCTCCCGGCAATCTTGATTCCAGCTTGTGCTTCTTCCAGCCCAGCGTTTCTCATGATGTACTCTGCATATAAGTTAAATAAGCAGGGTGACAATATACAGCCTTGACATACTCCTTTTCCTATTTGGAACCAGTCTGTTGTTCCATGTCCAGTTCTAACTGTTGCTTCCTGACCTGCATATAGGTTTCTCAAGAGGCAGGTCAGATGGTCTGGTATTCCCATTTCTTACCCTCTAAATCCAATTATGCTGTCACAAATGGCAATATTTCATTAATTTAATGACTACGTGATAATCCATTATATATATAATCCATTATATACATGCATACATACATTTATACATACATACATACATATCAGTTCAGTTCAGTTCAGTCACACAGTCATGTCCAACTCTTTGCACCCATGGACTGCAGCATGCCAGGCTTCCCTGTCACCAACTCCTGGAGCCTGCTCAACTTTAAGTTCATAGAGCTGGTGATGCCATCCAATCATCTCATTCTCTGTTGTTCCCTTCTTCTGCCTTCAATCTTTCACAGAATCAGGGTATTTTCCAATGAGTCAGTTCTTAGCATAAGGTGCCAAAGTATTGGAGCTTCAGCTTCAGCATCAGTCATTCCGATGAATATTCAGGACTGATTTCCTTTAGGATTGACTGATTTGATCTCTTTGCAGTCCAAGGGACTCTCAAGAGTCTTCTCCAGCACCACAGTTCAAAAGCATCAATTCTTCAGTGCTCAGCCTTCTTCATGGCACAACATCCATACATGACTACTGGAAAAACCATAGCTTTGACTAGACAGTGCAGAAGGCAATGGCACCCCACTCCAGTACTCTTGCCTGGAAAATCCCACGGATGGAGGAGCCTGCAAGGCTGCAGTCTATGGGGTTGCTGAGGGTCGGACAAGAACTGAGCGACTTCACTTTCACTTTTCACTTTCATGCATTGGAGAAGGAAATGGCAACCCACTCCAGTGTTCTTGCTTGGAGAATCCCAGGGACGAGGGAGCCTGGTGGGCTGCCGTCTATGGGGTCACACAGAGTTGGACATGACTGAAGCAGCAGTTGACTAGACGGACCTTTAGTCAGCAAAGTAAGGTCTCTGCATTTTAATATGGTATCCCAGCTCTTCCTGCAAGAAGCTAGCTTCTTTTAATTTAATGGTCACAGTCAACATCTGCAGTGATTTTGGATCACAAGAAAATAATGTCTGTCACTGTTTTCATTATTTCTCAATCTATTTGTCATTAAGTGATGGGACAGGATGCCATGGTTTTTGTTTGTTGAATGTTGAGTTTTAAGCCAGCTTTTTAACTCTCCTCTTTCACTTTCATCAAGAGGCTCTTTAGTTCCTCTTTGCTTTTTGCCATAAGGGTGGTGTCATCTACATAGCTGAGGTTATTGATATTTCTCCCTGCAGTCTTGATTCCAGCTTGTGCTTCATCCAGTCTGGCATTTTGCATGAGGTACTCTGCATAAAAGGTAGATAAGCAAGGTGACAATATACAGCCTGGATGTATTCCTTTCCCCATTTGGAACCAGTTTGTTGTTCCATGTCTGGTTCTAACTGTTGCTTCTTGACCTGCATACAGATTTCTCAGGAGGCAGGTCAGGTGGTCTGGTATTCCCTTCTCTATAAGAATTTTCCAGAGTTTGTTGTGATCCACACTTCAAAGGGTTTAGCATAGTCAATGAAGCAGAAGTAGATACGTATGTGTAGATATACACATATCTATATACAGATACATATCTACACATATGTATCTACTTCTATGTATGTAAGTAAGTACATACATATGTGCGTATGTGTATATATGCTCTTTGTATGGGGCTTCCATAGTGGCTGAGTGGTAAAGAATTTTCCTGCAATGCAGGAGACACAGGTTCAATCCCTGGGTGGGGAGGATCCCCTGGAGAAGAAAACGGTGACCCACTGCAGTATTCTTACCTGGGAAATCCCATGGACAGAGGAACCTGGTGGGCTACAGTTTGTGGGGTCTCAGGAGAGTCAGACATGACTTAGAGACTAAACAACTCTTTGTATACTTTCAATATTAATCCTTTATTCGATATATACCTTCCCCCATTCAGTAGGTGACTTTTTCATTTTGTTGATCCTTTCCTTTTCTGTGCAAAAACTGTTTGGTTTTATGTAGTCCCACTTGTTGGTCTTCATTTTTTTTCCCTTGCCTGAGGAGACAGATCCAAAAAAAAAATATTACAAAGACCAATGTTGAAGAGCATCGAGTCTTGGAAAATTTTACCTTTCCAAGGGTTTATCCTTTTCTTCCAGGTTGTCCATTTTATTGTCATATAGTTGCCTGTAGTAGTCTCTTATGATGCTTCATATTTCTACGATGTCAGTTATCATTTCTCCTTTTACATTTCTAATTTTATTGAGTCCTCTCCCATTTTTTACCTTGAGGAATCTGGCTAAAGGCTTATTAATTTTATCTTCTCAAAGAACTAACTTATACTTGTATTGATCTTTGCTATTGTTTTCTTCATTTCTATTTCATTTATTTCTGCTCTGATCTTTCTGATTTCTTTCCTTCCACTGACTTTGGTTTTCTTTGTTCTTCTTTTCCTAGCTCCTTTAGGTGTAAGTTTAAGTTGTTTTTTTGTTTTTTTTGTTTTTTTTTTGAGATTTTTCTTATTTCATGAAGTAGACTTGTATTGCTATAAAATTCTGTCTTAGAACTCTTTTACTATGTTTCTATGTAATACAAAAACCATGTAATAGGTTTTGGATTACTGTGTGTCTATTTTTACTTGCCTCCTGGTATTATTTTTTAATTTCTTTGATGTCCTTAGTGACCCACTGGTTGTTTAATAACATATTGTTAAGACTCTATGTATTTGTATTTTTTGAAGTTTTTTTTTTTTTTTTTTCCCTCTTGTATTTGATTTCTGGGCTCATTCTGCTGTGGTCAGAAAAAATAACTGCTATGATTTTAATCTTCTTAAATTTATTGAGACTTGCTTTTTAATCCATTTAGCTACCTTGTGTCTTTTGATTGGGTAATTTAGTTCATTTACACTTAAAACAATTATTGCTAGGTATGTATTTATTGACATTTTTCAAATTGTCTTCTGACTGCTTTTGTAGCTCCTGAGGATGAAACTCCAGGTTAAATAAATAGTTCCCCCCCCCGCCCCCCCCACAGGAATACTGGCATTGTGTTTCTGTTTTTATCTGTGTAGAGTCCTGGAGGTGGTGACCTGCCAAGAACTGTCTTTACAATTGTTATCATCGTTGTCATCATGAAATCGCTCAGTGATGTCCGACTCTTTGCGACCCCATGGACTGTAGCCTGCCAGGCTCCTCCCTCCATAGGATTCTCTAGGCAAGAGTACTGGAGTGGGTTGCCATTTCCATCTCCAGGGAATCTTCCCAACCCAGGGACTGAACCCAGGTCTCCTGCATTCCAGGCAGACGCTTTAACCTCTGAGCCACCAGGGAAGCCCCTGGAATTCATGGGACTCTTGAATGCCAGATCTCTTGGCCATTAGGTTCAGGAGATCAGGAGACCAAGCGGAGTGCTTTTTGTGGATTACATGTAACCACTGGATTTATCTAGCCTCATGCTTCAGGAAAGCAGCAGGAAAATGACTTGACTACAGGCACTCATGGACTTCAGTAGTGCAGACTAAAAGTGCCTTATCTCTGTAACCAATAGCTTCAGGTCTAGAATGTGAGAATACTTGACTGCTTGCACTCACCAGCCCCAGCCAGGGGGAGGGGGAGTGCCATGGCCATCAGTACTTGAAGACTTTAGCTAGGGAGCAGGAGAGTGGCAGCCATTAGCACTGACCCACGCCAGCCAAGGAGTAAGGTAGTGCTGCAGCCACCAGACTTCTCTGACTTTAGCAATGCTGCGGGGTAGTGCCCTGCTCATGCAGTCCATGTCTGGGCTCGCCTGCCTCTGTAGCAAGTTAAGTGGGGATTGCAACAATGGTGTCTACCTGCACCTCTGTCTCTGGGGCATATTTCCACCGTCCCCTTCCACTCTATCTTTTAGATTTACTAATGACTCTCTTTCGTGTAGAGTCTCAGCACTTGGCACTTATCAAGCAAAGGACTGCAATTTCACTAAGTATGGGAGTGAATAAGACTATTCAAGTCCTTTAAGAAGAGAGTCTCAGTTTTCTATAGTCTTTTGGGACCCTTGGCCTTCAGCCTCATTTATTTTTCTAAGTTAGTCATTTGGCGGCTCATCTCTCCAGTAGAGATCTCAGGAGCTGGGGTGCCAGATGTGGGTTGTCAACTCCTCGCTCCTCCAGGATAAGCACCCATCTGGTGAGATTCTTCCCCACTGTGTGACACCACACAAGGGGTGAGGTTTTATTAAGATCAATACTCTGCTTGCCCCTCTCCCACCTTATTTGGCCATGCCACAAGACATATGGGATCTTAGTTCCCGGACCAGGGATCTAACCTATGCCCCCTGCAATGCAAGTGTGGAAATCGAACCACTGGACCACCAGGGGATTCCCACTCTATCTCTTTTATCTGTCTTGTTTTTTTGTGGAGCAGGTATTCAGCTGGTTCTTAGATTCTTTTCAGAGGGAACTGCTTCATGTGTAGGTATGTATTTGCTGTGCTCATTGGAGTAGGTAATTTCAGGCTCTTCCTATGATGCCTTGAATTGCCTCTCAATAATTATTTGCTACCCTTATTATAAGACAGGCACAGGGCTGAGTCAGGTAATACAGAATTTTGAAAAAAATATACTCCCTGTCTTCAAAGAGCTTATAGAATAGTAGATAAAAACAGACTCAGAAATGAACAATTATTATACCTTGGGAAATAAAGTTCTCCTGAAATGATTGCTGTCTTCCAATTGAAAGGTTTACCTCTTATAAGCTATGAGAGATCAGCTGAGTTGAATTTATTGGAGGGATTCAAGTGGACTAAATATGTTGTGAACCCTTTAAAAGCTATGTTGATCACTTAAACATTGGTTTAATTGTGCGACAAACTGCAAACATGGAACTGTTACAAACTTATGTTTGAGGATGGTACCCACAAAGTCTATACTAATCAAAAAACAAAAGTGAAGGTGAGGAATCTGCCACAGGGGAAAACTGTATAAAAATAAAGCAAGATCTGATTTCACAATTATTAGACACTTCTGTTGGAACAGAACAGAGAAGAGATTTCTTTAAAGAGTCTTTGCCATTCTGAGTCTCTATATTCCTTCTTCATTGGGTAGTTGGGTTTTCCCTTACCACAAATCTAGGAAGGAAACTTTGTGAGACCCGAAGAAACCATGGATGTTTCCCCTGATGTTGGTTGACATAGAGTATTGGCTTACACCTGATAGCAAAAGCAACTTTAGGCAACAGGAGAATGATGACTACTTTGGAATTTGCAAGGATCCCAGAGTTTATTGGGCAAGAGTTACAGTCATATTTCCGGGCAAATGTGTACTGTGCAGAGGGACTGTTGTACAGGCATCATTTTAAGTTCTGCCAAAGAATGTTATGGGACTCCAAGAGCAAGAGTTTATGTGAAATAAGTATCATGACAGTCAGGGACAGAGATGCCCCCAGGGAAGCTGGGTAATCTCTGAACAACTCAAGAATATGCCATTAGCAAAAAAGTGTCCACTGTTAGACCCTCCAGGCCCTGAAATAATGGAGCCAGCTTACAACAGTGAAGTAAGTAAAGTCACTCAGTCGTGTCTGACTCTTGGCGATCCATGGACTGTAGCCTACCAGGCTCCTCTGTCCATGGGATTTTCTAGGTGAGAGTACTGGAGTGGATTGCCATTTCCTTCTCCAGGGGATCTTCCTGACCCAGGGATTGAACCCAGGTCTCCAGCATTGCAGACAGACGCTTTACCATCTGAGCCAACAGTGTCCATCCTCAATTAACTAAGAACTTTTCCTAGTTTATTCCTTTATGTCTGTTCCTGGTAATCTGCTGAGAACCTAAGGTTTCTAAAATAAGAGGTAGATCAGAAAGGAAGTAAAGAATAAGGGAGAGAACAAGCCAATTATGGCCCCCTCAACTCCCCGTCTCCACTAGCTCAAATTTAATGACAGCTTCATTTCAAGGGAAATTAAGAATATTTTCAGATGATAATCATGTAAACAAAACAAAAATAAAACATGTGTGCTTTAGTTTTTAACTGGAGCAAAAGGACAAGATGCCAAAGAATACTTTAAAGGAATTGTGGAATATCAAAATAAATCAACAAACAATATGGTTTGAGTGAAGCAGAAGCTATGCATTTTATACTTATTGGTTACATTTGGTGATGGTGGCAGGACTTAGCATCAAGGACTCTTTAAGAATTTCACAGAGAAACCTTCAACTCTGATCAACAACCTTCCCTTGTAACTGATTTCCATTTTAGTCCTATGTGACAGTTGTTTCCAGAAATTTTTCATTCCATGAAATTTCTCTGACTAAGGCACAGCTATTTCTCTGTAAATGAATTTGTAATATAAATTTGATTCTTTGAATTATTGTATTGAGATGCAAGTTTAAACTGTAGAGAAAAGACCTGGGTTTGATCCCTGGGTCAGTAATATCCCCTGGAGAAGGAAATGGAAACCCACTCCAGTATTCTTGCCTGGAAAATCCTATGGACAGAGGAGCCTGGAGGGCTACAGTCCATGGTGTCTCAAGAATTGGACATGACTTAGCGACTAAACCACAACAAGTACAATTAGCAGAGAATTCGAACCCTCCCTCAGGGTACATTTTCATACTATCAAAGCTCCCAGAAGCTTGTCTTATAGAGTAGAGTCCTTATTTCTTATGTCTGTGAAACCATGATTCCATGGATGAAAAGCACAGAGTACTTTTGATATGTACAAAAGTCTGGTAATACACATACACATTTCCTATCTGCATACATATGTGTAGTTAGAGCAGTCTAAGAACAGTTGCTAATTTAATTTACAATGTCTGACTCCCTTTTGAAATGTTTAGTACAAAATAAATGCCAGATAAAATTTCAAGTCCAATAATTAATATTATTAGCAATGTGATCTTGGTAAGATTTCCTAGTTTTTCTGAACTTTGAATTTTCTTCAGTAAAACTGGCATGATTAAATAACACTGTTCAACTCACAGAGTTGATGTAATTAAATTAACTGAAAGAGAACAGATCCTGGTCTGCAGTAGGCTTTCAATTGATAATAGTATGATTTCATACCTTTTTTTAGAACAGAAGGAAAAATTGGAATAAAAATACATGAACTAGAAAAACAAAACCTTCATTTCTTTGCTACCTCCTCGCTCAACAATTCCCCTACATGGGCAGTTCTTTCTTGAATGCCATGGGTCATATTTTGAAGGTCCCATTTTGATTACAAAAAGAAAGTGCATAGTTTCTTTCTGGAATAAAATGTAATTATACACAATGGCTAGTGATGTCACATTATGATTGCATTGGGTATCATTCAAGGCATGAGAATTAACACAGGCCAAGTTTTTTCTTTCTTTCCTTCCTCTTATTTTTTTATTTTTTTTTTGAAAACGTCTTTTCTGTTTGTAACTCACTTAATATTAGCCAAAACTGTGTTTTCCAATAAATGTGCACAAATGGGTTATTGAATATTTTTTCAGTTCATTTGATTAATATTTATTTTATGTAAAATGTATTGGTCTGGCAAGGCATATCAAAACAGCAATGCAAATAAGAAAAGTAAATTTTTAGGAAAGTCAATAAAATGGAAAGTCTGAAATACTGTGGCATAAAATGTATTACCTCATTTATTTTATTTTTATTAAGAGGCCCCTTTGCTTCAAATAGTGTGTTGATAGAGGACAAAACAGAAGCTATAGAATAGCAATCAGTAGACAAAATGACGGAGAAGGCAATGGCACCCCACTCCAGTACTCTTGCCTGGAAAATCCCATGGACAGAGGAGCCTGGTAGGCTGCAGTCCATGGGGTCGCGAAGAGTTGGACACGACTGAGCAACTTCACTTTCACTTTTGACTTTCATGCATTGGAGAAGGAAATGGCAACCCACTCTAGTGTTCTTGCCTGGAGAATCCCAGGGACAGGGGAGCCTGGTGGGCTTCCATCTATGGGGTCGCACAGAGTTGGACACGACTGAAGGGACTCAGCAGCAGCAGACAAAATGAATCTTAGCATAAAGTGTAGGTGTGGAAATTTGAAACAGCTGCTTTCAGTGGAGTGAACTCTTATCTCTATTGAACTGATTGGGTCATTATCAATAGATAGCAGCTGATGGACCTGTTGTGATTGCTCAGAAAGCATTAAAAGAATGGTAAACGTTCTAAGGTTTTATACTCACAATATTTGCTCAGTCAATAGTATTTTTTGGTTCAAAGCACTTAAAGAACTTTTATTCAGAATTTCAATAACTCATCTGAAACATATACCACCAATGTTGCGTAGAAAGTGGAGGGAAGTGTATCTTAAAGTCAAGAACATGGGATTGGAAGATGGACAGATCTAAGTTCAACCTATAATTCTGACACAAAATCGATACCACCTCTTTAGACAATTGTTTAATTAAATTTGTCTCACTCTCCTCATGTATAAAATGAGACTTTTATCTCCTTGACTGAGTTGTTAAGTAAAATAAATGTGATAATGTTTGAAGAGTGTCCAACATAAAGCTTGACAAAGAATTTTAATTGAAAGAGAGGATTTTTCAATGAAGTCATACTAATATAAATAGCTACCAGTGTTGAATAAGAATTTTTTTAGGCTTACTACACTAGAGTTTCAAGAACTTCTTAAGATCAAGGGCAAAATCTGATCACCATGATACCTGGGGTGCCCTGTAACAGTGGAGAGTGAACAGACCATTTATTTTTCCCGACTCAGATGTGTGATCTTGGAAAAGGACCTTCTGAACTCTGATCCCCAGTTTTCTTATCTGTAAAATGAAAATAAAATCCCTCTCACAGAATTGATGTTAGAATTAAATAATGGAACAATAAACACAAAATCAGGTGATGAGAAAGTAGTTCATAACTAGTGATAGTTATTATCAGAGGAAGTGCTGTACTCTTTTAATATAAACTGATTTCTGATCATCATAACTCAGATCTTATTTTTAAAATATTCCTTCTCACATAGTATCTCATTTTATTCATATAGAAACTTCACAAGTTGGCATGAAAGGAATCATCCTTTATTTTAGAGATGAGAAATCTGAAGTTATGAGAGACTTCTGTTTCCTCATGTTACACAGCACAGTAGCTGCAGAACTAGACCCAAAATCAGGTGTCTAACTCTCCACTCTTGGATGCTTTTTAGGACAACATATTGCCTTCCGATTTCAGAATTACTAACTCGCAGGTTTTGGTTCATTTAAGGACTTTGAGGCCACAACTTTCCTGAATTAAAAAGAAAGGAAAATCACAGGAGTCTTTTAGCCCCTTTCCCTCAAAACCTGGTATTATATTGTAATTAAAAATTATTTTTAAATGTCATTAGCTACTGTTAAAAAATGTCTAGGAAATTATTAAACCTATCAGTATTTTTTTAATTAATGAATAAAATGACTTTTAAGATAGTTAATCTGTGATTTTCAAAGTATATTTTGTGTTCTTACAATAGCAACCTGAATGTTCCTGTATTTTTCCACTGCAGGTGAATTTGATATTCAAAAGAATGAGAAGACTAATGGTTCTGATTAGAGTGAGGCAGAAAGTGAGGAGGATGTGAGAACTTCCCCACACAGACATTTAGCCAGATAATTTCAGCTTGGGTGTCTGGTACTTTATTTTATTTAAAACAGAATTGGCTCTATTTCTGGAAATCCATGACTTAACTATAGACTTCAGCTGTTACCTGAACTAATGCAATTTCCATGCACCTAAGGTCAAATTAATCAGGTAGGACACATGCAGTGTGCATTTTCTCCTACACTGTGCTCTTTAACCTCTAACACTTTCTGACCCTTAGCCATGCATCCAGGTTAATGTGTTTGTATCTATGCAAATAAACATTTTCATGGCATTGTTTGCACATATTTAAACATTTTTCAGTGTTTTTGAAATTTGTCATCCATTAGCTTCCCTGGTGGCTCAGATGGTAAGTAACCTATCTGCAATGCAGGAGACCTAGATTCAATCCCTGAGTCAGGAAGATCCCCTGGAGAAGGGAATGGCAACTCACTCTAGTATTCTTGCCTGGAGAGTCCCACGGACAGAGGAGACTGGTGGGCTATAATTCATGGGGTCACAAAGAGTCAGACATGACTTAGTGACTAACACACACATCCATATATCAAGTTTTATGTGAAAACAAAATATTTGGTGATCAAATATATTTGTGTGATGCTGGGTAAATTATCTAAGTCTCTAAGCATAGGACAACAGAGAAGGAAATGGCAACCCACTCTAGTATTCTTGCCTAGAGAATCCTGTAGACAGAGAAGCCTGGTGGGCTGCTGTCCATGGGGTTGCACAGAGTTGGGCTCAACTGAAGCACCTTAGCATGCATGCATGCATTGGAGAAGGAAATGGCAACCCATTCCAGTATTCTTTCCTGGAAAATCCCAGGGACAGAGGAGCCTGGTGGGCTGCCATCTATGGGGTGCGCAGAGTCAGACAAGACTGAAGCGACTTAGCAGCAGCAGCAGCAAGCATAGGATGATGTTATTGTCAACTTTATTTATTAATAAAGATTATCAACTTTATTAGACCAGGGAGCACTTTAATAAAACTTTTAGTTTTCCATGAGACATACTTTGGTAGATCTTATGTGAACTTGTATAGTGAGGATTATATTTAAGAGTTCTCTATCTCACTTCCCTATTTTGTCAAATAATTGTATGATCAACTCTTCTGAGTTAATCCAGGATGTTTCCAGTTTTAGCACTGAAAGTTCTGCATCCTAAAAGACCCCTGAGTTTCAGGCATACTGTGCTGGTTGATCATCCTCTGGTCAAACTCCATGCCTATTATATAATTTGATCTTTAAAAATGTGATTATTTTCAACACATGTCCTTAGGTGCTTTGATACTTTCTACCACAGGCAGAGTCTAAGTCCCCTCCTCTCGGACTTAGCCTTCGTGCCCTGCTGCATGACTTCCAAGGTTGGGAAATAAGATACAACACAGCTCCCTTCTACCTGGTTTTTATGTCATATGTGTGTACTCAGTAGTGTCCAACTCTTTGTGATCCCTTGAATTGTAGCCCACCAATCTCCTCTGTCCATGGAATTCTCCAGTCAAGAATACTGGAGTGGGCTGCCATTTCCTACTCCAGGGGGTCTTCCCTATACAGGGATTAAACCCACATCTCCTGCATCTCTTGCATTGGTAGGTGGATTCTTTCCTACTGCACCATCTGGGAATAAGAATTTGGAGCCCTGGGACACCATGTAATAAATCTGACTCCCTTCAGCTTCCTTACTGGAGAACCTACATAGATAGAAGTACCTTCAAAGTCCCATCTATTTCCATCTCAAAACCTTTAAGTCTCCTTATCCCAGGTTCCAGACACCTGAATGTACAAATCTCCAAGATGACTTCAGCTCCAGCCACCACTGACTGAAAATCTGTAAGACTCTCAGCAAGAACAGTCTAGCTGAACACAGCTGATGTCTAATACTGTGAGAAAGACGAATAATGGATGATGATATTTCCTTTTCACTACTAAGTGTATTATATAACATAGATAACTGAAACAATACTAGAAGTACTGTCCATTCTATCACATTGAGAAGCTAAACGAGTGTTTAAATGATATTTACTGAAGGAATATCACTTTACAAACTGTAAGCTATGAACTCACACAAAAATATTTAGCATAATGATAATCAATAGCTATACAATCTGTTATTTTCAAGTATTTGTTATCTATATGTATTATTTGTGTGTGCATAGGTATACACACATATACACATATATGTTTAAACCATATATTAATCAAGTATGCTGCTGCTGCTAAGTCACTTCAGTTGTGTCCAACTCTGTGCGACCCCATAGATCGCAGCCCACCAGGCTCCCCCGTCCCTGGGATTCTCCAGGCAAGAACACTGGAGTGAGTTGCCATTTCCTTATCCAATACATGAAAGTGAAAAGTGAAAGTGAAGTCTCTCAGTCATGTCTGACTCTTAGCGACCCCACGGACTGCAGCCTACCAGGCTCCTCCGCCCATGGGATTTTCCAGGCAAGAGTACTGGAGGGGGTTGCCACTGCCTTCTCCGATTAATCAAGTATAATTAAACTTAAATGTGTTGTTTTAGGTTTTTTGTTTATTTTACTGCCTAATAAAAAAGAGTAAATAGTTACATAGAAAATAAAGATGAAGCAAAGTTGAAAAAGGAATAGAAGGAAGGAAAGGATGGAGGGAGGGAGAGACACAGGAATCTCACTTCCATAGCTGGTTCTCAAGGGAATACGGAAAAACCATGCAGAAGGGGCCTCACGAGAAGAATAAAACTTACAGAACGGTTCTTATGGTTTTCAGAAAGTTGATTTGGATGTGAATTAGGTTAACTCATTTCCCTTGAACATTCAGATACTCTGATATCAATTTAAATCATCAATGTGTCAGCATTTCTGCTTCTGTCATGACCAACTGTCTGTTAGTTTTTTACTACCCTAGCTTCTGCTTATCTATTGCTTCTGTTTACTAAGCCTTGGCTTACTAAAGGTTCATGGTCTCTTGTTGCCTTAGAGTGTATCTTTTCAGGTTCTTTCCCTGTATAACTTGGATTTGAGTTCCCCAGAGAGAAAATCTGATCACTCTAATAACCATCTGTGCAGATCCTTCTCGTCAAGCCACCACACACCTCATGCATAATCACTGCCACATCTAGGAAGAGTCTGCCACCAGGTCAGAAGCATGCTTCTATCCATTAGCTCAGTCAGACAGCTCAGGGTCACACCCACATCACATGGCTGCTTCAGACTGCTCTTCCCACGGTGAGTTGTTGTCCGGATGGTTTTGCAGAAGGGGCTATAGAAATGGCAGTGTTCAGGATCAGCCTTCCCAGAACACAAGAAAGCATTAACATCACATCTCTATTTGACACATCTTTCCTGATATCACCATTTGGGTCATCATTACACTGTGTGACATTAAAAGAATTTTCTCTTGAAAGTCCTCCTTGATTCTAGCCTCATCTGTTTCTACTCTATTTTGCATAGCACTCTAAGGATTAAAAATCCAATACACTAAGTTGATCCTGTCCTCTTGCTTCAGTCTTCCATCACTGAAGATCAATATTCCTTAACATAGTATAAAGCATACTTCGACATAGAGCTCAACTATTGTTCAAGCTTTATCCTCAATTCCCTTTTAGGAATCCTTGCTCCATTCATACCAAACTACTTGGCATTTGCTAGTAACATCCTGAACCAGGACAACTTTACTCACAAATTTCCTTTTGAAATACTTCATTCCTGCCCTCTCTCCCCACTCCCAATCAAAGAATTCTTTGAGATTCAAATCAAATGCAACTTCCTTTATGAAACTATCCTGGATGATCACATATGGAAATCATCTTTATGTCTCCAACATCACATATTCAAGAAGGAGCTATGTTTTTATAATTGTATGATATATTATTTTCTGAGAATATAAGTTTCTTAAGGTCAGTCCCTTTTTTTTACAAGATTATTTGACCCCTCTTGAAAGTGAATGATCTTCCCAACCCAGGGATTGAACCCAGGTCTCCCTCATTGCAGGCTGATTCTTTACCAGCTGAGCCACAAGGGAAGCCCAAGAATACTGGAGTGGGTAGCCTATCTCTTCTTCAGGGGATCTTCCAGACCCAGTAATCAAACAGGGGTCTCCTGTATTGCAGGCAGATTCTTTACCAACTGAGCTAACAGGGAAGCCCCTAAGTCTCCTCTCTTACCAAGGCATTAAAAAAAGTGCCATGAACTTAATAAACACAATTTTCTAACTAAATGTGTAGTTTAGCAAGCTCAAAAGTAAAGGCTAGTCCTGGAGAACAAAATTTGGGAGTCAGATAATAATTAAAAATATTAAAAGGTTTAAAAATTTGAGAGAACAATATGATAGATGACAGTAGTTTAACATGTTGAGAATTTCTTTGGAGAACATAAATACAGAGAATTTAGAATAATATTCAAAATTAATTAATTCATTTATTTTGAAGTGTTTATCATCAAATTACTCTGTGTCAAACACTGTTAGAAATGTGGGTATATAGTAACACACAAGGCAGTGAAAGCCTCTGTCTTAAGGAACTTACATTCTGGCAAGGAAGATTAAAATAAAACCAGCAAAACAAATATATAATGTGGCTTCCAGTATTGATGAATTTCATGAAAAAAAATTAAGTAGAAAAAAGTGGCCTATTTTTGACAGGCAAAGAAAGTTTTTTTGTTTTTGTTTTTTTCTTTTTAAAGTAGATGGACATCTGGGCAATGTCTAATAAAATTTAGAAAGCTAGCTCTGCAAAAAATTCTAAAAGAATAAATTTCTAAGCAGAAGAGAGAAGAAAAGCAAAGATGGTTGCTTCCTACTGAGGCCAGTGTGGTTAGAGCAAAGTGAAGGATTAGGAGAGCAGGAAAAAAGTTTGGAGAGATAGTCAGGGTGTGGAGCCTGTAGACCTCACAGATCATGCATAGGAGAGGTTTTGGATTTTTGTCTGAATTTGATGGGGACACATTGGACAGTTGTGATAAGTGAAGATCCATGAATTAATTTATAGTTCTAAAAGGTAACTCTGACATCAGTGTAAAGAATATTTTACAAGGAATAAGAGAGGAAGCAGGAAAGACCAGTTAAGAGGTATTTCAGTAGTTCAGAGGAGTTGATGGCTCTCGAATTATATAGTAGCAATGGTAAGAAGAGTTAGGATTCTTTTTTAAAGAGATTCCATGACATAATAATACATTGACTATACAGTATGAGATTATAGAGTCTTCAATATTCTTTACCAGTATACTTCTAAGTATAGTAAAATGCAATGAAGTGATAGTATATTCTGATTTTTCAAAAAAAAAATGTAACAAAGCATTAACATATTAGATGAATATAAAGTGACCCTACAAATCATTTAAAAAAAAACATACTGAAGAATGCAGAATGCTGTTATGTTATAGCTGATTCTTCATGATAAAATTTTATTTATACAGTGAGGTGAGGTATGTTATTTTATAAGAATGTTTTATATTTGAAAGTAATGGTTTTTCTTATGTGAAAAATACAATGCTAAAATGTCTACATTTGAGAAATCTTTGATAAGCCAACTAAGTTAGTAATTATTGCATACAAAAAAGCAAAAACACTATTATTTTTCTAGTTGCTTCACACTGTTTGAATTTAAGAACATTCACTTCTTCAAACAAAATGTATATGATTTTTGTTTTAACCAGGAAAGTGAATTGTGTTAACACAATCTGCTAAATTTTATTCTTTCACTGTATCTGAAAGAATTTTCTTAAAGCATGGCCATTATACTAAGACTACAAACCCATCAGATTGTTCTCTCCTTCAGATCTGTTCCGATGCAAAAGAAAATGATAATTGTTTTCATTATTCATCTCTTCACAAATATGAATCCTAGTCAACAGAACATATTTAAATATGGAAGCCGGTGATTTTTCATAAAGACATGATTTTCTGTCATACATACTTTCTTTCCCAATATTCCTATCATTTTTAGATAGTTTCCACAATTTTCTTCTTGCTAATAGTTTCTCAACTTTCTTTATGACATTTTTACACTGATTAGCTGACCTTTTATCTTTGAATATTTTCCCGCATATTCTGTTTATAGTTTTATTTCACTCTTCAGTGCTCTGTCTGTAGGTTTCTTCTTGCCAGTTTTAATGGTCCATAATTTCGAATGGAAAGTCAGCTGCCAGAACCTTCCTCCCTCCAGTGTTAATGGTTGCTCTTGAGAACCTGCCCTGCCCTCCATCATCTAATTTGAGTCAATGAGGGGGCAGACAGAACAGATGGTTGGCACAGGATGGGATGATTCACTGTTTGAAATCATGGTGAAACATTTTTGAAATTGGTGAGGGAGAGGGAAGCCTGACATTTGACAGAGCCATGCAGAAATTGCAGTATCCAGACAAAGTTCAGTTTAATTTTGACTGTTATTTTCCAGACGTACTGATCATATGATTACAATTTTAAGATTATATTGAGAATATACCTTTTCCCAAATGCACTGGAATCATTCCAGCAACATGAGTTTATCACTGAGTGTCAATGCCAGGACTATTTTCAAACTTACCTCGTTGCCCTAACTTATTTTATTGTGCTTTCATGACTTATTCAATACCTCCTCTACCTCCACTTATGTGAAGATTACCATTTATACATAATCTGTCTCCATGTCACTTCATGGAGTTCTCCACAAATTATGACTATAGATGAAACCTCAAACAACTTTGTAAAGGGAAGAAGTGTGTATGTATATACATATATATGTGTGTGTGTGTGTATACATATATATATGTGTGTGTATACACATATATATGTGTGTAAATATATGTATACTATATATATATATATATATATATATATATTTAAATATCAGTTCAGTTCAGTTCAGTTGCTCAGTCCTGTCCAACTCTTTCAACCCCACGGACTGCAGCATGCCAGGCTTCCCTGTACATCACTAACTTCTGGAGCTTGCTCAAACTCATGTCCATCGAGTCGGTGATGCCATCCAGCCATTTCATCCTCTATCATCCCCTTCTTCTCCTGCCTTCAGTCTTTCCCAGCATCAGGGTCTTTCCCAGTGAGTCAGTTCTTTGTATCATGTAGACAAAGTATTGGAGCCTCAGCTTCAGCATCAGTTCAGTTCAGTTCAGTCACTCAGTTGTGTCTGGCTCTTTGCAACCTCATGGAATGCAGCATGCCAGGCCCCCCAGTCCATCACCAACTCCCAGAGCTTCCTCATACACATGTCCATGGAGTCGGTGATGCCATCCAACCATCTCATCCTCTGTTGTCCCTCTCTCCTTCTTCCTTCAATCTTTCCCAGCACCAGGGTCTTTTCTAGTGAGTCAGTTCTACATCAGGTGGCCAAAGTATTGAAGTTTTAGCCTCAGCATCTGTCCTTCCAATGAATATTCAGGACTGATTTCCTTTAGGATTGACTGGTTTGCTCTCTTTGAGGTCCAAGGGACTCTTGGAAAATATATACATTTAAATATATATTTATGTAAAATATATGTTTATTTAATTTCTCTTTATATTCTATTGCCACAAATTTATGGCATGAAACTATATACCTCAATCATTGTGACAATATGAAGAGAATGATACAACAAAATTTAGAATACAGATATTTAGAATTTAAAATAACTTTTTAGTTTGTATACAAGGGTTTCTTAATTGAAATGAAATAAAATAAAAGATATAGTAAAGTCACAATGATAAGTTGGTATTACAGACCATGCATTCTAGATAGGGAAAATATCATCCCCTAGGGGCAAAAATTGGATCTAGAGGAATAAAAACCTGAGAAATTACAATGATTTGTAGCCCCTTCAAAGGACCACATTACATCAATATAGTACCTACAACACAGTATTTTGTGATATTAACATTTTATGGGATGACAGATTAGAAAAAAAAATTAAAGGTTCCTCAGGGGAATGTAATTTTTAAAAAAAGCTTGAAAATCACTCTTAAGGACAAGTCAAGTCTTTCTTAGTTCCAATGCAATGACAAAGATGGTTTTGTGATCAACCCTTCTGATTATATCCATGTACCTATAATTATTAATGCCTATTATATAGGATGTCAACCTGATTCATTGAAAACCAAGTAGTAAGAAAGCCATGAATCTACTTGAACAATCTTCATGCAAAGGAAATGTTTAATGTTAAATATATAAAAATTTAAAATATATTGAAATATTCCCTGGTGGCTCAGACAGTAAAGAATCATCCTGCAATGTGGGAGACCTGGGTTCAATTCCAGGGTTGAGAGGATTCCCCTGGAGGAGTGTACGGCAACCTACTTCAGTATTCTTACCTGGAGAATCCCCATGGGTGGAGGAGCCTGATGGGTGACAGTCCATGAGATCACAAAGAGTCTGACTTGACTGAATGACTAAGCACATATCAAAAAGTTATAGGTGGATGGATATAATAGTCATATGAAGGTATCTAATAGGCAATGTTTAAAGATATACACATATACAGTGTTTCATATATAGGAAATTTTCTAAACACCATTCCATCCAAAATCTCCCTGAACATATTTCTTAGCAAGGAAAGCAGTTGTGAAAGAGAGGTATGCCTTCTACCTTTTCTTCACTGCCAATATTAAGAAAATAGAAAAATTAATTAAAAAGCATATGTGTGTGTACTAAATGCAAATGAACACCTGGCTATATTGTTTGAATATTTATATTATAAGCACTACAGGTAGTTTAATCATAAACCAATATAATTTTAGAGGCTACAGAAGTAATACAAATACAAGGAAAAGATGATGAAAATCCTAGAGTATTTTAAAAGCAAAAATGATGTCAGGGTAAAAAGAAATCTAAGTGCATTGGACTTTTAGAGAGAGATCATTGGTAAACTACTAGAAAGCCATTTTACCAGAGAGTTTGGGTCAAAGTCTGATTACAAGGGAAGAGGTACACATACTCATTAACACTTAATGTGGTCCTTACCCATAGTAAGCTGAATGTTGTTGATTTGTTTTTGTATATTTCCAGATTGTAAATAGCATGATGGCAGAAATATATTCTGTCCTGTTATCAATATAGTACCTACAACTATGTCTAGAATATGTGCGTATGTATTTGTCAACATGTGTATTTTATATGATAAATATTTTGAAATGTAAAGATGTTGCAAAGCAATGAAGGACTAAATGTAGCCTACTCTTTTAATTTTAATAAATTAATGATACGTAAAAAAACAGGATGGATGTTTGAGGAACTAGTCAGAAGGACAGGAGTTAATTTTAAGATTTCCAGGAACTCGAATCTCTCCACAAAGTATTAGGTTGAATATGAACTATGTTCAATTCAATTTGCCTCACACATCCTTGGAATTTATTGCACATTTCAAAGAATTACAGGGAATTACTGACATAGTCAAGGTTAAAACTCTCTTTTAATTTATTGCTTAGTTAGCTAAACTAGAGTCCAAGCAAATGTTCATCTTTTCTCTGTTGAACACCATTTCTATTTCTAGTACTGGAATATTATATTCCTTGCATTTCTTATCTATTTTTCTTGAGTGCTATTTTAGGCATATTGTGGATTCTTATATTAGGTTAAAAACGATGGATACTACTCTGCACAGGCAGCTTTCTAAATTTAATTTTTAAAGTTTGCATGCCATGTTTATGAATGACCATCTAGCTATCTTGCCAAATTATATTAATCAAAGATATTACCAAATTATTTTACAATACTTATGATTAATATGTTAAGATATATAAATAACATTGGACAAATACAAAATTAGGTGAAATGAAAACTATTAATATCAAAGAGAATTAGTTGGGAATAGTATTAAAAAAAACCATACTAACCAAGATGTATGATGTCTTTGATGAGGTAATAAAGAGAATAAAAACAGCCCAAAACAGCCAGTGTAAGGATCAAAGAACTTGAAGATTACTCAATTTGAGTAACAGAAATTACTCAAATGGAAAACAAAATGAGAAAAAAAATAGTTTAAAAAAGAATAAAAGAAAGAAAATCAGAGTGAAATTATTCATTACTTCTTCAAATATTTTCACAGAAGAAACAGAAGGATTTCACTGCCAGCAAAGATTATTCTATAAGAACTTTTAAAGGAAAATTTCCAGACCAAAAATTTATGAGGCTTAAAACTTGAATCTACATAAGAAAATAAAAGGCACTGAAAATAGAATAAATAAAGGTAGAAATAAATTTAGTTTTCTCATCTTTAGTTGCTGTAAAGTGTATCTGACTCTGTAAAGGAAAAAAAGTAGCCATTGGTTGGTGTTTACAACATAAGTGATACAGAAGTTATAACAAAACTAGCACAAAGATGAGAGTGTGAAGGAGGATAATTTGATTGTGAGAACTTTACACACACATGTAAAGTCAATATTACTTTTTGAAGGCAGACGTTTATTAATTAAAGATCCTATACATCTTTTGGGAAACCACTAGAAAAATGCCTGAAAAAGTAAATTTAATAAAAAAAGTGGAAACTATTTTAAAAAATCTTAACACAAAGGGAGGCAGAAAAAGAGGTAAGAACACAAAGAAAAGATGGATACATGTAAAACAGGTAACAAGATGGTGTACTATATTTAACTATATCCATAATTTTATTAGGTTTCACAGGTGGCTCAGTGGTAAAGTATCTGCCTATCAACGCAGGAGATACAGGATACACAGTTTCAATCCGTGAGTCGAGGAGATCCTCTGGAGAAGGGAATGGCAGCCCACTCTAGTATTCTTCCCTGGAAAATCTCATGAACAGAGGAACCTGATGGATGAGAGTCCATAGGGGTCACGAAGAGTAGGACGTGACTGAGCGACTGAGTGTGAGCACAAACATAATAATGTTAAATATGAATGATTTTAACACACACAACTGAGAATTGTAAGCTTGAGGAAAAAGACATAACTCAAGATTGTTTATAAGAAACTACTTTAAATACAAAACATAATTCAGTTCAGTTCAGTCACTCAGTTGTGTCCGACTCTCTGCGATCCCATGAATCACAGCACGCCAGGCCTCCCTGTCCAACACCAACTCCCGGAGTTTACCCAATCTCATGTCCATCTAGTCAGTGATGCCATCCAGCCATTTCATCCTCTGTCATCCCTTTCTCCTCCTGCTCCCAATTCCTCCCAGCATCACAGTCTTTTCCAATGAGTCAACACTTCGTATCAGGTGGCCAAAATACTGGAGGTTAAGCTTCAGCATCAGTCCTTCCAATAACACCCAGGACTGACCTCCTTTAGGATGGACTGGTTGGATCTTCTAGAAGTCCTAGAGACTCTCAAGAGTCTTCTCCAATACCACAGTTCAAAAGCATCAATTCTTTGGGGCTCAGCTTTCTTCACAGTCCAACTCTCGCATCCATACATACCACTGGAAAAACCATAGCCTTGACTACATGGACCTTTGTTGGAAAAGTAATGTCTCTGCTTTTTAATATGCTATCTAGGTTGGTCATAACTTTCCTTCCACGGAATAAATGTCTTTAATTTCACGGCTGCAATCACCATCTGCAGTGATTTTGGAGCCCAAAAAATTAAAGTCTGACACTTTCCACTGTTTCCCCATCTATTTCCCATGAAGTGATGGGACCAGATGCCATGATCTTAGTTTTCTGAATGTTGAGCTTTAAGCCAACTTTTTCACTTGCCTCTTTCACTTTCATCAAGAGACATTTTAGTTCCTCTTCACTTTCTGCCATAAGGGTGGTGTCATCTGCATATCTGAGGTTATTGATATTTCTCCCGGCAATCTTGATTCCAGCTGTGCTTCTTCCAGCCCAGCATTTCTCATGATGTACTCTGCATATAAGTTAAATAAGCAGGGTGACAATATACAGCCTTGATGTACTCCTTTTCCTATTTGGAACCAGTCTGTTGTTCCATGTCCAGTTCTAACTGTTGCTTCGTGACCTGCATACAGGTTTCTCAAGAGGCAGGTCAGGTGGTCTGGTATTCCCATCTCTTTCAGAACTTTCCACAGTTTATTGTGATCCACACAGTCAAAGGCTTTGGCATAGTCAATAAAGCAGAAATAGATGTTTTTCTGGAACTCTCTTCCTTTTTCCATGATCCAGCAGATGTTGGCAATTTGATCTCTGGTTCCTCTGCCTTTTCTAAAACCAGCTTGAATATCTGGAAGTTCACAGTTCCTGTACTGCTGAAGCCTGGCTTGGAGAATTTTGAGCATTACTTTGTTAGCGTGTGAGATGAGTGCAATTGTGCGGTAGTTTGAGCATTCTTTGGCATGCCTTTCTTTGGGATTGGAATGAAAACTGACCTTTTCCAGTCCTGTGGCCACTGCTGAGTTTTCCAAATTTGCTGGCATATTGAGTGCAGCACTTTCACAGCATCATCTTTCAGGATTTGAAATAGCTCAACTGGAATTCCATCACCTCCACTAGCTTTGTTCGTAGTGATGCTTTCTAAGGCCCACTTGACTTCACATCCCAGGATGTCTGGCTCTAGGTGAGTGATCACACCATTGTGATTATCTGGGTCGTGAAGCTCTTTTTTGTACAATTCTTCTGTGTATTCTTGCCACCTTTTCTTAATATCTTCTGCTTCTGTTAGGTCCATACCATGTCTTTCCTTTATCGAGTCCATCTTTGCATATGTTCCCTTGGTATCTCTAAGTTTCTTGAAGAGATCTCTAGTGTTTCCCATTCTGTTGTTTTCCTCTATTTCTTTGCATCAGTCGCTGAGGAAGGTTTTCTTATCTCTCCTTGCCAATCTTTGGAACTCTGTATTCAGATGCTCATATCTTTCCTTTTCTCCTTTGCTTTTTGCTTCTCTTCTTTTCACAGCTATTTATAAGGCCTCCTCAGACAGCCATTTTGCTTTTTTGCATTTCTTTTCCACGGGGATGGTCTTGATCCCTGTCTCCTGTACAGTGTCACGATCCTCTGTCCATAGTTCATCAGGCACTCTATCTATCAGATCTAGTCCCTTAAATCTATTTCTCACTTTCACTGTATAATCATAAGGGGTTTTATTTAGGTCATACCTGAATGGTCTAGTGGTTTTCCCTACTTTCTTCAATTTAAGTCTCAATTTGGTAATAAGGAGTTCATGATCTGAGCCACAGTCAGCTCCTGGTCTTGTTTTTGCTGACTGTATAGAGTTTCTCCATCTTTGGCTGCAACGAATATAATCAGTCTGATTTCAGTATTGACCATCTGGTGATGTCCATGTGCAGAGTCTTCTCTTGTGTTGTTGGAAGAGGGTGTTTGCTATGACCAGTGAATTATCTTGGCAAAACTCTTTTAGCCTTTGCCCTGCTTCATTCTGTACTCCAAGGCCAAATTTGTGAGTTACTCCTGGTGTTTCTTGCCTTTCTACTTTTGCATTCCAGTCCCTTATAATGAAAAGGATATCTTTTTTGGGTGTTAGTTCTAAAAGGTCTTGTAGGTCATACAACTGTTCAATTTCAGCTTCTACAGCATTACTGGTTGGGACATAGGCTTGAATTATCATGATATTGAATGGTTTGCCTTGGAAACAATAGAGATCATTCTGTTGTGTTTGAGATTGCATGCAAGTACTGCGTTTTGGACTCTTTTGCTGACCATGATGGCTACTCCATTTCTTCTAAGGGGTCCTGCCCACAGTAGTAGATATAATGGTTATCTGAGTTAAATTCGCCCATTCCAGTCCATTTTAGTTCACTGATTCCTAGAATGTCAACATTCACTCTTGCCATCTCATGTTTGACCACTTCCAATTTGCCTTGATTCATGGAACTAACATTCCAGGTTCCTATGCAATATTGCTCTTTACAGCATCGGACCTTGCTTCTATCACCAGTCACATCCACAACTGGGTACTGTTTTTGCTTTGGCTCCATCCCTTCATTCTTTCTGGAGTTATTTCTCCACTGATCTCCAGTAGCATATTGGGCACTTACTGACCTGGGGAGATCCTCTTTCAGTATCCTATCATTTTGCCTTTTCATATTGTTCATGGGATTCTCAAGGCAAGAATACTGAAGTGGTTTGCCATTCCCTTCTCCAGGGGACCACACTCTGTCAGAAGTCTCCACCATGACCTGTCTTGGGTGGCCCCACACGGCATGGCTTAGTTTCATTGAGTTAGACAAGGCTGTGGTGCATGTGATCAGATTGGCTAGTTTTCTGTGATTATGGTTTCAGTGTGTTTGCCCTCTGATGTCCTTTCACAACAGCTATCATCTTACTTGGGTTTCTCTTACCTTGGACATGGGGTAGCTCTTCACGGCTGCTCCAGCAAAGCACAGCCACTGGCCTTTACCTTAGACGAGTTCACCCCTCCTACCTTGAACGTGGAGTAGCTCCTCTTGGCCACCTTACCTGACCTCGGACGTGGGGTAGCTCCTCTCAGCCAGTACAAAGACATAATAGATAGGTAAAAATAAATGGATATAAATAAATAAAATAAACATAATTAACCAAATTAACAGCATACATTAACAACACAAACATACATTAATCAAAAATCAGCTAAGATAATTGTATTACTTTTAGACAAAGATAAGTTCAGAATAGGGAAGATGATCAGGTAGAGGGAGGAATAATGAAAAAAGGGAGATTCTCCAAACCTACCATCCTAAATGTTAGTGTTCCCACCAAAAAAATCTTCAAAATACACAAGACAAAAACTGATGGAACTAAAGAGAGAAATAGGTAAATTCACAACTATAGTTGAACACAACACTCCTTATCAATAATTAATGTGATAAGTAATAAATGAGGGTACAAAAAATCAGTAAACGTATAGAAGAACTAAACAATGTTATAAATAGCTAGTTTAAATAGATGTTTATTAAGAACTCCACTCAGTAACAGAAAACACACTTTCTTTTCAAATACAGAAGAAACTTTTTCCAAGGTAGACAATATTTTGGACCACCATAAAACACACCCAAAAGCACATAAAAGAGTAGAAGTCATATGAAGTATACTCTCAGACCATGATGAATTAACTGAGAATTCAATAACAGAAAATATATCTAGACAATATATACAATTTAGCAATTAGATAATATATTTGTAAATAGCTCACACATCAAATAAGGAGTCTCAAATAAGTTTAAAATAATTTGAACAGAATAAAAATGAAATGCCATGTATCAAAATTTGAAAAGTACAGCTAATGTTAATAGAAAGTACATACCAATAAATATTATTATTGGAAACAAGGAAAGGTGAATAACAATAACTTGAGACTCAACTTTAAGAAACTAGGAAAAAAGAAACTTGAATACAAAACAAGCAGAAAGAAGGATATAAAGTATAAGAGTAGGTTTCAATGGAATTGAAAACAGAAAAATCATAATCAATAAATTTAAAAGATTGTTCCTTGAAAAGATCTATGAACTTGATAAATATCAGAAAACAATTATTAAATAAAACATAGGCAAATTGAAAGAGAATGAAAGAGGAGAAAATTGAAATGGAGAAGGCGATGGCACCCCACTCCAGTACTCTTGCCAGGAAAAATCCCATGAGCGGAGGAGCCTGGTAGGTTGAAGTCCATGGGGTCGCTAAGAGTCAGACATGACTGAGAGACTTCACTTTCCCTTTTCACTTTCATACATTGGAGAAGGAAATGGCAGCCCACTCCAGTGTTTCTGCCTGGAGAACCTCAGGGACGGGGGAGCCTTGTGGGCTGCCCTCTATGGGGTCGCACAGAGTCGGACATGACTGAAGAGACTTAGCAGCAGAAAGAGGAGTAATCAATACTGAATCAAAATATTAAAAGTACAATAAGGGAATACTATAAAATATTTAATGCTCATAAATTCAAAAATTTAGGTTAACTAGACTAGTACCTAGAAATATACAAACTGCTAAAACTCACTCAAGGAACAGATAACTTGAATAGTCCTGTAACTATTCTTAAAGTTGAATTACGGTTACAAATCTTGCAAAAAATGAAGTTCCAGACCCATATGATTTCTTTAGTAAATTTTACCATTTAATGAAGAAATAATATCAATTCTACATAGACTTTGGAGAAAATAGAAAAAGAAGGTAACATTTCTCAGCTCCTTTTGTGAATCCAGCAATATCTTGACACTAAAACCATTAGACATTGAAAGTATCTCATCAGAGAGTGAAAGTGAAAAATATTCATTTGCAATGGAAAAACCTGAAGACCTAACCAAATGATCAAGTATAATATAAAACTATTAATACACCAGATTGATGTTATGTAGCACCTGATATGATGTAATTCTTTCCCAAAGGACCTAACTTCAGCCTAATCATGAGAAAACATCAGACAAGCCCAAATTTAAGGTAAAGCTGACAAAGTTTCACAAACTGGAGAAGACCAAGGAGACAGGACAGCTAAATGCAGTGTAATACCTTGGTTTGGTCATTGGTAGAGAAAATTACACTGAACAAAAACTGGAAATCTGAATAGAGTCTGTAATTTAGTTAATAGTATTGAACTAATGTTATCATTTAAGTTTTGGGAAATATATACTGGGTATGTAAGATGTTAATACCAGAGGAAGCAGAGTATACATATAGTATAACTCTGTATACTATTTTTGTAGCTCTTTTTTAAATCTAAAATTATTCCAATAAAATTGATTTACATTAATATCATATCTTTTTATAAGGCCCCTTTAGTCAAATATATTCCATTCTGTTCATGTGCTGCCTGGCATGCAAATCTGTCCTATTATTGTGCTATTGGAGTATTAACTACGGTTTATATGGTCTAATAAAAATAATTTTACAAGATAATATGAACGATTAAATTTTAAAGAGTAAATTTTACCAAAAATAGTTCATAATTTAAGTATTTTAAAATATAAAATGTCACATGTGTCAGAATACTTAGTATTCATCCTTAATTAACACTAATGAAAGACTCTTGCTTGTTGGCTAAGTTACATCTTGACTTTCATTAAATACATAGTAAGTATTTTAATGATTACTTTAAAAAATTGATAAATAAATAAGATAAATTCATGTAAAGTATATCATCAGGAGTAATTTAGTGGCAATAAGGATAATGATTATCATAAAAATTTAACTGATTAATTGCTATCACAGTGATCAACACCCATTTTTATTATATCCAAAATGTCAGTTGCATTTAATAGTCCTGTATAAAAATGTTTCTCTTGAATAAGCAACTTCAAAGCTGATTACAATATAGGCACAGATTTAGTTATCTCTATAGAAGCCAGAAAATTTGGAAAAAACCTTTTAATTCAATAATACATTTTTTAAAAACAGGTGAACATAATGAGGCACAGAAAGGTTAAGTGACTTAATGTCACATTCATCAAGAAAGTCAAAAGAAAAACCCAGTTTCCCTGATTCCAGAACAAGTGTTTTATTCAAGCCATACCATGGATTATCAACAAAAAATGAATCAACTGGAATCAAAAAAGAAAGCAAAACAAGCATGCATACAAATTCAGAGGTAGAACATTCTGTGGGAAATCTGGTCTAGTCTCCTCATGAAAAGAGGATTTATTAGATTGCATGCTATTTGAGGGACTAGCAATCAGAAGCAGAGCCTAGTCTGGGATGATACTTCAGGAAATGTTAATACAGACTATTGTATATATTAAATGAAATAACTTACTGAAATGCAAAGAAAGAGGTTAAAGATTGAAACATCAAAATTATAAAGCAGATATAGTATTTTCACAACTTCTCTATAATCTAAAATAAAATGTTTATGGAAAATCAAATAGAGCCATATGTTTGCTATGTTGCTGTGTGGTTTGCTCATGAATATATACAAAAAATAAACACTAAAATATCAGAAGATACAATTTGTGGGTAGAGAATTTAATGTTTTGTCATACTTTATTTTTGCTAATCTAAATGCCATTGATTTATGCAATACATATTTATGACTTTTGTAATAAAATGTTATTTTTATAAATAAAAGACAATTGCATTATTTTAAAAGAGAACATGAAAATCATCAAAAATAACTTGAGTGCTTTGTATGTGGCTGATATAACCAATCAAGAAAGAAAAATACTTCAGAATCTTTATGTATATATGGTTGAAATTCAGTAATTATTTATATTTAAAAACAATTTTAGAAGACATTTTCAATTTTCACCTAAACTCCTACTGATATGAACAAAATCATAAAATATTAGCAAAAATCAAGTTATGTTGTTATTTAGTCACTAAATCATGTCCAACTCTGCAACCCCATGGATTGTAACATGCCAGGCTCCTCTGTCCATGGGACTTCTCAGGAAACCATTCTGGAGTGAGTTGCCATTTCCTTCTCCAAGGGATCTACCTGACCCAGGGATCAAACTTGTGTCTCCTGCATTGGCAGGTGGATTCTCTACTGCTGATTCTTTACGAAAGAAGCTCTCAAACATTATAGATACTGTAATAAAAATTTGTTTCAAAAGATCTCAGAATGCAGCTGGATTATTAATTTATTTTATGTAAACTGATTAATATGCTCAAATACAATTGTTCAATAGACATATTTAATAATATCAATTAGTTTTAAGATTATCAGAATAGATATTAGAAACACTAAGAAAAATATTGAATTTCTTATTATTCTAAAAGCTAATGTTATCAAAGCTACCAAAAGGTTAACAGTGCATCTTTATATATCAGTTATTATTATTTGTGACATACATATTATCTTTCTCTTAATTTTGTATATTCTGTAGAAGAGTTTCAAATGGTAATACACTATATAGAAGTACTTTGTAATTCTATAAAATTGACATGAAAATAAGGATAGAAAAATACAATATCAACCTTTGAAAATCTGTATTTTATGTTTCTGACCCCAAAACTCAGAGTCTTCATGTAGCTCTTAACTATTTAGGTGAGTGTGCTGGATTTTGCAAAGTATTTCTCTAAATGAGCAGATTTTTAAAAAAATTCTATAACAATTTTAATTTGTAAAATGAAAATACATCAGTTTTTTACCCCTAGCAGTTGAAAACTTCAAAACCTAGATAATATTTAACATAAAAAGCAAGTTAATGATTTTATAGCATGATCAATTGTACAATTCAGAGTCTTATCTGATCTTATTGACAATGAGAACTGAAAGAACTGTCTGTCTCCTGAATCACTGCCTCTTAAAGTGTGCTGTGGAAAAAGCCACCCCACATTCCCATGCTTAATAGAATTTATTTTTAAGTAATTAGAATTAAAAGGAGAAAGAAAAGTGCTAAGTGCAAGCCTAGAAACCAAAGAGGATTCTAAATACAATTGCATTTAACAACATTTTATTTAAAGTTGTAAATGATGCTACTATTTGTAAGTCTGGTGCATATATGGGTACCTATATATAGTTTTCAACAATTCAGCAAAAAGAATGTTGCATACAGGGAAAAGAACAAATAGTATTTTGAATTAGAGACTAATTTCAGAAGATAAAAATGTTGTTTATATCAGCCCTCAAGTAGGATATGAAGATTATTTTATGTTTGGCCTGAATAAATATCTCAGCAGTAGTCTGTTTCCAAAATTTTTCAGTTTTGCCATGACAAGACATGGCATGCCATGTCAAGATATTTTATATCAAAATTCTTTCTTATTGATGAAAATAATAAATTTAATTTATTGTCATTTTACTTCATATACTATACTTTTAGATCACTTAAATATAATTTATATTTTGTCATTTAGATTGCAGATGTCTCCTCTATCAGTTCAGTTCAGTCGCTCAGTCGTGTCCGGCTCTTTGTGACCCCATGAACTGCAGCACGCCAGGCCTCCCTGTCCATCACTAAATCCCAGAGTTCACCCAAACTCATGTGCATCGAATTGGTGATGCCATCCAGCCATCTCATCCTCCATTGTCCTCTTCTCCTCCTGCCCCCAATCCCTCCCAACATCAGGGTCTTTTCCAATGAGTCAACTCTTTGCATGAGGTGGCCAAAGTATTGGAGTTTCAGCTTCAGCACCAGTCCTTCCAATGAACATCCAGGACTGGTCTTCCTTTAGGATGGACTGGTTGGATCTCCTTGCAGTCCAAGGGACTCTCAAGAGTCTTCTCCAACACCACAGTTCAAAAGCATCAATTCTTCGGCACTCAGCTTTCTTCACAGTCCAATTCTCACATCCATACACGACCACTGGAAAAACCATAGCCTTGACTAGATGGACCTTTGTTGGTAAAGTAATATCTCTGCTTTTGAATATGCTATCTACGTTGGTCATAAATTTCCTTCCAAGGAGTAAGTGTCTTTTAATTTCATGGCTGCAATCACCATCTGCAGTGATTTTGGAGCCCCCAAAAATAAAATCTGACACTCTTTCCACTGTTTCCCCATCTATTTCCCATGAAGTGATGGGACCAGATGCCATGATCTTCATTTTCTGAATGTTAGCTTTAAGCCAACTTTTTCACTCTCCTCTTTCACTTTGATCAAGAGGCTTTTTAGGTCCTCTTCACTTTCTGCCATAAGGGTGGTGTCATCTGAATATCTGAGGTTATTGATATTTCTTCTGGCAATCTTGATTCCAGCTTGTGTTTCTTCCAGTCCAGCGTTTCTCATGATGTACTCTGCATATAAGTTAAACAAGCAGGGTGACAATATACAGCCTTGACGTATTCCTTTTCCTATTTGGAACCAGTCTGTTGTTCCATGTCCAGTTCTAACTGTTGCTTCCTGACCTACATAGAGGTTTCTCAAGAGGCAGGTCAAATGTTCTGGGATTCCCATCTCTTTCAGAATTTTCCACAGTTTATTGTGATCCATGTTGTAGTAAAAACTATTATTTTTTTCATATTAAACTGATCTTTATTATAGACCTGTGTTGAGTCCCAAGCTTCTATTTCCTACAATTTGACAAACTAGATGTCTGTAGAAACCCATACCATCAAGCACCACTAAATATGCAGATTAAAACTATTGTCACTGTGTGTGTGTAATGTTTACATACACATAAGCATACATATATATATACACATGTGTATGTAAATACATATACAAGTACAAAATTAAGGGTATTTGTTATAGGCCAAAGGTAATTTAAAAAGTACACATTCTTAGCAGAAAAAAAAAAAAAATGCCCTGGGAACATATGATAAGACATGATGATTTGGAGCAAGAGAATATTGGATTAGAGGGTTAAATAATATTGTAAAAGAGAAGGACAAATTTTAAAACACCTCTAACCAGAGCTCCAGGGAAGTTAGGAGACAACTGGAGAGAGATATTTTCTAAAACAGTATGTGGTGTGAATTTTCCTGAATTAATACAATTTAAGCATTCTTGGGCTCAGGAAGCCAATCCAATCCTGAGTTGAAAAAACATGGAAAGGTCTATATCTATACAAATTATTGGCAAACTGTAGAAAAGTAATAACAGAAAAATAATCTGAAATGGAGCTGTACGAAAAAAATACAGAAATAAACTAGAAATGAATGACAAGAGAAACAAGAGTCAACTTTTTAAACAGCAACAATAGAAATAAGAAAGTGGATTTTATATTCAAAATTTGGTGGAAAAAAAATTGTTCATCAGAATTCTCTACTTGGTGTTGTGAGCTGTACTGTGTCCCCCTAAACCAGATATTAAAATCCTATCACCCAGAATTCGACCTTATTTGGAAATAGAGACCTTGGCTAATTAATAAAGTTAAGATGAGGTCATCCTGGTGTTAGGTGGGTACTTAATTTAATCCAGTGTTATTGGTGTTTTCCTAAACAGTGGGGGAAGAAACAAAAACATGTAAGAGAGAAGGCCATGGGATGATGTTGATAGAAATTTAAGTCTGGCAACTTCAGTGTAAGGGAGGCCAGTGATTGTAGGTAAACCACCAACAGGTAGAGAAAAAAAAGTGGATTCCTTTTACAGATTTCAGATTTTTAGGCAATCAAATTGGGAAACAATAGATTTCTGTTGTTTCAAAAGGCTTAGTTTGTGGTACTTTGTTAAAGTAGTGCTGAGGAACTTGTATACCCAGAAATCTTACATGATAGTAATTAATGGACAAACTAACACTGAGAGGTTTTAATACTGACAAAATACACCTAAAAAATCAAGAAAGAAATGAATTTTGAAAGAAAGTAAAAAAGCAAGCCATGAACCAAAAAATAGGGCAAATTTTATGTCTATAAACAGACATTGACTGTATAAAGCAGCATCAAAGTCATATTCTTTTTACAGATAAAAGAAAGATAAAATTAAAAACCTGGATCACAATAATATAAAAGCCACCAAAGGTGTGTTTGAATTAAAGAACAGTTCTAAAGTAGCTACATTATTTGACATAAAGGTAAAATATTAACTTTAGAATTTATGTGGTTAAGGCATATATTGAGCTTTTCTGGAAAAAGAAAAATACAATTTCCAAAATAATAATGTGGATAAAAGGAGAATGAAAAAGTTGTAAGAGGAATATCAATCAATTCAAGAGGTTAAAAATTTTTAAAAATCCATAAATATAGGAAAATGTAAAACTGCAGCAAGAGCTAAATTAAATTCAAATATTTTGTTACCACATTAAGTTTATTTGATTTTTAGTTTTATTTTCTTAATTGACAAACACCACTGTATAATTTAAGATGTAAGCATAATGATTTGGTTTACATATAATGTGAAATGATCACCAGAATAAATTTACTAAACATGCATTGTTTTTTATAGATACAAAAAGAAAAAAAGTTCCTGTGATGAGAACTCTTAGGATTTACTTTAAGAACTTTCATATATAACATATAGCAGTGTTAATTATATTGGGTAGCCCCGCACAGCTTGGCTTAGTTTCATTGAGTTAGACAAGGCTGGGTCCCTGTGATCAGATTGGCTAGTTTTCTGTGATTTTGGTTTCAGTCTGTCTGCCCTCTGATGCCCTCTCTTAGCGCCTCCTGTCTTACTTGGGTTTCCATTACCTTGGACATGGGGTTTCTCTTTATGGCTGCTCCAGCAAGCGCAGCCTCTGCTCGTTACCTTTGACATGTGGTATCTCCTCTTGGCCTCTGCTCCTGACCTTGGACGTGGGGTATTTCTTCTCGGCCAGTGCAGCCACCTCTCCTGCGCTGCACAAGTCAACTGGAAATGGGAATGGCAAACCACTTCAGTTTTCTTGCCTTGAGAATCCCATGAACAGTAAGAAAAGGCAAAAAGATAGGACACTGAAAGATAAACTCCCCAGGGCAGTAGGTGCCCAGTATGCTACTGGAGATCAGTGGAGAAATAACTCCAGAAAGAATGAAGGGATGGAGCCAAAGCAAAAACAACACCCAGTTGTGATTGTGACTGGTGATAGAAGCAAAGTTCGATGCTGTAAAGAGCAATATTGAGTAAGAACTTGGAATGTTAGGTCCATGACTCAAGGCATGGAAGAGGTCAAACAGGAGATGGCAAGAGTGAACATCGACATTCTAGGAAAAAGTGACATAAAATGGACTGATATGGGTGAATTTAATTCAGATGACCATTATGTCTACTACTGTGGGCAGGAACCCCTTAGAAGAAATGGTGTAGCCATCATAGTCAACAAGAGTCAGGAATGCAGTACTTGGATGCAATCTCTGAAACGACAGAATGACCTCTGTTTGTTTCCAAGGCAAACCATTCAATATCACATTAATCCAAGTATGCCCTGACCAGTATCACTGAAGAAGCTGAAGATGAATGGTTCTATGAAGACCTATAAGACCTTTTAGAACTAACACCCAAAAAAGATGTCCTTTTCATTATAGGAAACTGGAATGAAAAAGTAGGAAGTCAAGAAACACCTGGAGTAACAGGAAAATTTGGCCTTGGAGTACAGAATGAAGCAGGGCAAAGGCTAAAAGAGTTTTCCCAAGAGAATGTACTGGTCACAGCAAACACCCTCTTCCAACAACACAAGAGAAGACTCTACACATGGACATTACCAGATGGTCAACACCAAAATCAGATTGATTATATTCTTTGCAGCCAAAGGTGGAGAAGCTCTATACAGTCAGCAAAAACAAGACTGGGAGCTGACTGTGGCTCAGATCATGAACTCCTTATTGCCAAATTCAGATTGAAATTGAAGAAAGGGGGAAAACCACTAGACCATTCAGGTATGACCTAAATCAAATCCCTTATGATTATACGGTGGAAGTGAGAATTAGATTTAAGGGACTAGATCTGATAGACAGAGTGCCTGATGAACTATGGACAGAGGTTCGTGACATTGTACAGGAAAGAGGGATCAAGATCATCCCCAAGAAAAAGAAATGCAAAAAAGCAAAATGGCTGTCTGAGGAGGTCTTACAAATAGCTGTGAAAAGACGAGAAGTGAAAAGCCATGGAGAAAAGGAAAGATGTATCCATTTGAATGCAGAGTTCCAAAGAATAGCAAGGGGAGATAAGAAAGCCTTCCTCAGTGATCAATGCAAAGAAATAGAGGAAAGCAACAGAATGGGAAAGACTAGAGATCTCTTCAAGAAAATTAGAGATACCAAGGGAAAATTTCACACAAATGGGCTCAATAAAGGACAGAAACAGTAGGGACCTAAGAGAAGCAGAAGATATTAGGAAGAGGAGGCAAGAATACACAGAAAAACTGTACAAAAAAGATCTTCATGACCCGGATAGTCACAAAGATGTAATCACTCACCTAGAGCCAGACATCCTGGAATGTGAAGTCAAGTGGGCCTTAGGAAGCATCACTACGAACAAAGCTAGTGAGGTGATGGAGTACCAGTTGAGCTATTTCAAATCCCAAAATATGATGCTGTGAAAGGGCTACACTCAATATGCCAGCAAATTTGGAAAACTCAGCGGTGGCCACAGGACTGGAAAAGGTCAGTTTTCATTCCAATCCCAAAGAAAGGCAATGCCAAAGAATGCTCAAACTTTTGCACAGTTGCACAAGAGTGAACATCGACATTTTAGGAATCAGAAAACTAAAATGGACTGGAATGGGTGAATTTAACTCAGATGCCCATTATATCTACTAATGTGGGCAAGAATCCCTTAGAAGGAATGGAGTAGCCATAATAGTCAACAAAAGAGTCTGAAATACAGTACTTGGATGCAATCTCAAAAATGACAGAATGATCTCTGTTCGTCTCCAAAGCAAACATTCAATGTAATTACATCCTTAGTTCTTAATTTATCTTATGGATAGAAGTTTGGACCTTTGACCACTTTCATTCTATTTTCCCTCCCCTAACCCTGTGTTTCATAACCACACATCTGCTAAGTTTGTTGCTTTTTTGTTTTTTGAAGTGTAATTGTAAGTATTTAAGTTACTGGTGTAAATTAAAGTGATTTGATATTTCTATACATTACAAAATGATCCCCACAATAAGCCTAGTTACCATTTGACACCATATAACAATGTTACATTATTATTGATTATATTCCCCATTCTGTACATTATATCCCATTGACTCATTTATTTATTTTGTAACTGGGAGTTTATATGTATATACCTCTTAATTTCCTTCACCAATTTCACTCATCATCTCCCACCCAGAGCAATCATCTGTTTTATCTGTATCTATAATTCTGTTTGTGTTTTACATTAATTCATAATGCTTTTCAGATTCTACATATAAGTGAGATAATACAATATATGTCTTTCTCAGAGTTATTTTACCTAGTATAATTCCCTCTATGTTGTCACATTTAGGAAGGTATCATTCTTTTTTTATGGCTGATGAGTATTCCATTGTATGCAAATACCACATCTTTCTTACCTAATCATCTATAGACGGGTTCGGGTTCTTAGGTTACTTCCTATTTTGACTATTGTGAATAATGATGCTTTTAACGTTGTAGCTCTTGTTGTTCAGTTGCTCAGTCGTGTCGACTCTGCAACCCCGTGGACTGCAGCACGCCAGGCTTCCCTGTCCTTCACTGTCTACCTGGGTTTGTTCAAACTCATGTCCATTGAGTCAGTGATGCCATCCAACCATCTTGTCTTCTGTCGTCCCCTTCTCCTCTTGCCATTAATCTTTCCTAACACCAAGGTCTTTTCCAATGAGTCAGCTATTGGCATCAGTTGGTCAAAGTATTGGAGCTTCAGCTTCAGCATCAATCCTTCCAATGAATATTCAGGATAGATTTCCTTCAGGATTGACTACTTTGATCTCCTTGCAGTCCAAGAGACTCTCAAGAGTCTTCTCCAACATTACAGTTCAAAAGCATCAATTTTCAGCACTCGGCCTTCTTTATGGTACAACTCTCACATCCATACATGACTACTGGAAAACCATAGCTTTGATTATACAGACCTTTGTAGGCAATTGATGTCTCTGCTTTTTAATACACTGTCTAGATTTGTCATAGCTTTTCTTCCAAGGAGCAAGTGTCTTTTAATTTCATGGCTTCAGTCATCAATTGCAGTGACTTTGAAGCCCAAGAATATGAAGTCTGTCACAGTTTCCATCGTTTCCCCATCTGTTTGCAATGAAGTTATGGAACCAGATGCCTTGATCTTAGTTTTTTGAATGTTGAGTTTTAAGCCAGCTTTTTCATTCTCCTCTTTCACCTTCATCAGAGGCTCTTTAGTTTCTCTTTGCTCTCTGCCAGAAGGGTGGTGTCATCTGCATATCTGAGGTTATTGCTATTTCTCCTATCAATCCTGATTTCAGCTTTTGCTTCACCCAGTCCAGCATTTTGCATGAGGTACTCTGCATAAAAGGTAAATAAACAAGGTGACAATATACAAGCCTTGACATACTCCTTTCCCAATTTGGAACCAGTCCATTGTTCCATGTCCAGTTCTGTTGCTACTTGACCTGTGTACAAGTTTTTCAGGAGGCAGGAAACATGATCTGGTATTCCTATCTTTTTAAGAATTTTCAGCAGTTTGTTGTGATCCACACAATCAAAGGCTTAAGCATAGTCAACGAAGCAGATTTTTTTTCTGGCATTCTCTTGCTTTTTATATGATCCAACAAATATTGGCAATTTGATCTCTGGTTCCTCTGCCTTTTCTAAATCCAGGTTGTACATCTGGAAGTTTTCAGTTCATGTACTGTTGAACCCTAGCTTGAAGAATTTTGAGCATTACCTTGCTAGCGTGTGAAATGTGTGCAATTGTGCAGTAGCTTGGGCATTCTTTGGCATTGCCTTTCTTTGAGGTTGGAATGAAAACTGACCTTTTCCAGTCCTGTGGCCACTGCTGAGTTTTCCAAATTTGCTGGCATATTGAGTGTAGCACTTTGACAGCATCATCCTTTAGGATTTGAAATAGCTCAACTGGAATTCCATCACCTCCACTAGCTTTGTTCATCATGATGCTTCCTAAGGCCCACTTGACTTCATACTCCAGGATGTCTGGCTCTAAGTGAGTGATCACATCATTGTGGTTATCCAGGACATTAGGATCCTTTTTGTACAGTTCTTCTGTGTATTCTTGCCACCTCTTCCTAATATCTTCTGCTGTTAGGTCCATACTGTTTCTGTCGTTTATTGTGCCCAACTTTGCATGAGGTATTCCCTTGGTATCTCTAATTTTCTTGAAGAGATCTCTAGTCTTTACATTCTATTGTTTTCCTCTATTTATTTCCACTGTTCACTTAGGAAAGCTTTCTTCTCTCTCCTTGTTTTTCTTTGGAACTCTGCATTCATATGGGTATATCTTTCCTTTTCTCTTTTGCTTTTCCTTCTCTTCTTTGCTCAGCTATTTGTAAGACCTTCTCAAACAACCATTTTGCTTTTGTTTTTATTTGGTATGGTTTTGATCACAGCTTCCTGTACAATGTTACAAACCTCTGTCCCTGGTTCTTCAGGCAGTCTGTCTACCAGATCTAACCCCTTGAATCTGTTTGTCACTTCCACAGTATAATCGTAAAGGATTTGATTTAGGTCATACATGAATGGCCTAGTTTCTTTCCCCTACTTTCTTCAATTTAAGTCTGAATTTTGCAATAAGGAGTTCATGATCAGAGCCACAGTCAGCTCCCGGTACTGTTTTTGCTGACTATGTAGAGCTTCTCCATCTTCAGATCCAAAGAATATATTCAATCTGATTTTGGTATTGACCATCTGGTATGTCCATGTGTAGAGTCATCTCTTTTGCTGTTGGAAGAGGGTGTGTCCTATGACTAGTGTGTCCTCTTGGCAAAGATCTGTTAGCCTTTGCCCTGTTTCATTCTGTGCTCCAAGGCCAAACCTGCCTGTTACTCCAGGTATCTATTGCCTTACTACTTTTGTATTCTAGTTTCCTATGCTGAAAGGACATCTTTTTTTTTTTTTTTGGTGTTAGTTTTAGAAGGTCTTGTAGGTCTTTGTAGAACCATTCAATTCCAGCTTCTTCTACATTAGTGGTTGGGGCATAGACTTGCATTACTGTGATATTGAATGTTTTGCCTTGGAAACATAGGATTTCATGTATTTTAAATTAATATTTGTATTTCCTTTGGCAAACTTCCCAGAAAGAGAATCACTAGATCATATGGTAATTCTATATTTAATATTTTTATGAACCTCCATACTGTTTTCCACAGTTGCTTCACCAGTTTACATTCCCAACATGGTAGGAATGTTACATTTTTCTATATTCTCATAACCACATCAATTAAAAAAATATATATCAGATTAAACTCACCAGGATGTGAACATAGTGAGGTCACCATGTACAATAACTCCATTAAATATAATGATTGAAGCATTGCAATTTAAGACAGAGATTATAACACTGGAAAAAAGTTCAAACCAAGTTTCAAAATTTGACAAAAACACAATGAAAATAGACAATTTTACTATTATTTTAGAAAATTTAAATGCACCACTCTCATACTAATATATCCAAAAGACAATAAAGAAGAAGAATTTTAATATCATCTCACTCTTAAGCAATTGGTCGTATATAAAACACTGCATCAAAGTCACATTCTCATCAAATCTACCAGGAAGTTCTGAAAATCAAAAAAACTTTGAAAAATGATGATGAAGATTAATTTAAAAATTAATAAAGTATTTAATGCAAAAATAACAACAATATATCATGGGGTCCGTTAAATACATGGAAATAAAATGTATAAAAACAAGAAAACAACTAAGAAGGGATGGATATATATGCTTGAAGTATTCTTATATTTTACATGAAGTGTCATCTATTATTCACAGATAGAATGTGATAGGTTTAAGATATATTCTGTATCTCTAGAGCAATTACTAGAAAACAAAAAGAAAGAAGTAAAACATAAGTCTACAGTGTGGGTAAAATGGAATTTTAAAGAATATCCAATTAATTTAAAATAAGAGAAAAAGAAGATAATTGGAGTAAATATAGTTTGGTTAGCTAGCAAACAAGTAGCAGGATGACAGGTTTGAATATAAGCTTATCAGTAATCACATTAAATGTAATGATCCAAACATTGCAATTAAAGAAAGAGACTATAACACTAGAAAAAAATAATCAAGAACCTGTTATATGCTATTAACCAGAGGTATAATTTAATCACTAAAACATATATAGACTAAATAAAAAAGATATACTGTTCAACCTCTAACTAAATGAAAGGTGAAGTGACTATATTAATATTAGGTAGAGTAGATTTCAGGTTAAGAACTGTATCAGAGATAAAAGGACTAAACATATCGATAAATATATCTATGTACCTATTACCAGAACTTCAAAATAAATGATATAACAACTGCTATAAATGAAAAAAAACAACAAAAGAACAAATGGAATCAATTGTTTGGAAATTTTTACACTCCTGTCTCAGAAATTAATAGTTTAAAAAGACAAAAAAATTACAGTAAAGTAGATGTGAACAATGTTACAAACCAACTTGAGTTTAATTACATTTATAGGACACCACCAATCCTATCATCAACACCAGATCCATATCCTTTTTAGGTATACTGGAATATTGACTGAGGTAGCCTATATTGTAGGCCACAAAACAATATATTTATTAAGATATGTGTTACATACAGTAAGAATATAGAGAGACCAAAGGCATAACTTTTTTTATACACTTTGCTTTATTGTGCTTCACAAATCTTGTCCTTTTTACAAATTGAAGATTGGTGGAAACTCTGCCTCAATCAAGTCTATCAGCTCCGGTTTTCCAACAGCATTTGCTCACTTCCTGTCTCTGCATCACATTTTGATAATTCTCACAGTATTTCAAACTTTTATGTTTTTATTATATTTGATATGATAACCTGTGATCAGCAATCTTTGATATTACTATTATAATTGTTTAGGGACACCAGGAATCATGACCATATAAGATAGCAAGCTTAATTTTTAAACATTATGTAAGTTCTGACTCTTGAGAAACCTGTATGCAGGTCACGAAGCAACAGAACTTTACATGGAACAACAGACACGTTCCAAATAGGAAAAGGAGTACATCAAGGCTGTATATTCTCACCCTGCTTATTTAACTTGTATGCAGAGTACATCATGAGAAACACTGGGCTGGAGGAAGCACAAGCTGGAATCAAGACTGCTGGGAGAAATATCAATAACCTCAGATATGCAGATAACACCACCCATAAAAAGTGAAGAACTAAAGAGCCTCTTCATGAAAGTGAAAGAGGAGAGTGAAAACGTTGGCTTAAAGCTCAACATTCAGAAAACTAAGATTATGGCATCTGATCCCATCACTTCATGGCAGATAGATGGGGTTACAGTGGAAACAGTGGCTGACTTTATTTTTCTGGGCCCCCAAAACACTGCAGATGGTGATTGCAGCTGTGAAATTAAAAGACGTTTACTCCTTGGAAGGAAGGTTATGACCAACCTAGACAGCATATTAAGAAGCAGAGACATTACTTTGCCAACAAACATTTGTCTAGTCAAGGCTACGGTTTTTCCAGTGGTCATGTATGGATGTCAGAGTTGGACTATAAAGAAAGCTGAGCGCCAAAGAATTGATGCTTTTGAACTGTGGTATTGGAGAAGACTCTTGAGAGTCCCTTGGACTGCAAGGAGATCCAACCAGTCCATCCTAAAGGAGACCAGTCCTGGGTGTTCATTGGTAGGACTGATGGTGAAGCTGAAACTCCAATACTTTGGCCACCTGATGCAAAGAACTGACTTATTGGAAAAGACCCTGATGCTGGGAAAGACTGAGGGCAGGAGGAGAAGGGGATGACAGAGGATGAGATGGTTGGATGGCATCATCGACTCGATGGACATGGGTTTGGATGGACTCCGGGAGTTGGTGATGGACAGGGAGGCCTGGTGTGCTGTGGTTCATGGGGTCACAAGGAGTCGGACATGACTGAGCGACTGAACTGAATTGAAGTTCTGACTACTCCATTCATTGGCTATTTCCCCCATACCTCCCTCTCTCCTTAGCCTTCCCTCTTTTCTGAAACAAAACTACATTGTAATTAGGCCAATTAATAACCTCACAGCAGCCTCTACGTGTTCAAGTAACAAAGAGTCACATGTCTCTAACTTTAAATCAAAGGCTAGAAATGATTAAGCTTAGTGAGGCTTGTTGGAAGCCTAGACAGGCTGAAAACTAGGCCTCTTGCACCAGTTAGCCAAGTTTGAATGTGAAGAGAAAGCTCTTTAAGGAAGTTGAAAGTGCTACTTTAGTAAACACAGAAATGATAAGAAAGCTAAACAACCTCATTGCTAATACGGAGAAGGTTTTAGTGGTCTGGATAGAAAATCCAGCCAACCACAACATCTCCCTAAGCTAAAGCCTAATCCAGAGCAAGGCTTTAATTCTTTTCAAGTCTATGAGGGCAGAGAGTGATAAGGAAGCTGCAGAAACAAAGACTGAAGCTAGAAGAGGTTGTTTCATAAGGATTAACGAAAGAAGCCATCTTCATAACATAAAAGTGCAAAGTGAAGCAGCAAGTGTTGATGTAGAATCTGCAATGAGCCATCTAAAAGATCTAGCTAAGATAATTAAGGAAAGTGGCTATGATAAACATATATTTTTCATTGGACAAACAGCCTGCTATAAAAGAAGATCTTCATAACCAGAGAGGAGAAGTTAATGCCTGGCTTCAAAGCTTAAAAAGAACAGGCTGACTGTCTTAAAGGAGTTAAGGCAGCTAGTGATTTTAAGATGAAGTCAATACTCAGTTACCTTCCTGAAAGTTTTGGATCCCTTAGGAATTATGCTAACTCTACTCTGCTTGTGCTCTATAAATGGAATACCAAAGCCTGGATGATAACATATCTGTTGACAACATGGTTTACTGAATACTTTAAGCCCACTGTTGTGGCCTACTCTTCAGCAATAAAAGATTTCTTTTGAAATATATTGCTTGTTTACAATGCATATGACACCCAAAATCTCTAGTGGAGATGTACAATAAGATGCATGTTGTTTTCATGCCTACTAACACAACACTCATTCTGCAGGTTATAAATCAAGGAGTAATTTTGATTTTCAAGTCTTTTTATTTAAGAAATATATTTCATTAAACTACAGCTGCCTCAGATAGTGACTTCTCTGTTGGATTTGGATAAAGTAAATTGAAAACTTTCTGAAAAGGATTCACTCTTCTAGATGCCAGTAATTGCATTTTAGATTCATGGGAAGAGGTCAGAATATCAACATTAGCAGGAATGTGGAAGTAGTTCATCCCAGCCCTTATGGATGACTTGCAGGAACTCAAGACTTTAGTGAAGGAAGTACCTAGAGGTGAAGTGGAAACAGAAAGAGAACTAGAATTAGAAGCGGAGCCTGAAGATGAAACTGAAATCCTGCAATCTCAGGATGAAATTTGTACAGATGAGGATTTCCTTCTTATGGATGAGCAAAGAAAATAGTTAATTGAGATGAAAACTACTCCTGAATAAGATGTTATGAAGATGTTGAAATTATAACAAAGGATGTATAACATTAGCAGGGGCAGGGTTTGAGAGAACTTATTTAAATTTTGAAAGAAGCTCTACTGTGGTTAAAATGCTATCAAACAGTATTGAATGCTGCAGAGGAAGCACTCATGAAGGGAGAATCAACAGATGCAGCAAACTTCATTGTTTTCTTATTTTAATAACTGCTGCAGCCACCCCAGGAGAAGGCAATGGCACCCCACTCCAGCACTCTTGCCTGGAAAATCCCATGGACGCAGGAGCCTGGTGCGTTGCAGCCCATGGGGTTGCTAGGAGTCGGACACGACTGAGCGACTTCACTTTCACTTTTCACTTTCATGCACTGGAGAAGGAAATGGCAACCCACTCCAGTGTCCTTGCCTGGAGAATCCCAGGGACGGGGGAGCCTGGTGGGCTGCCGCCTATGGGGTCGCACAGAGTCGGACACGACTGACGCGACTTAGCAGCAGCAGAAATGAAAAAATATGTCCACATACAACAAATAAAACTTGTTAGAAAACAAAAAGGCTTTATTCTTAACAGCCAAAATCTAGGCACAATCCAAATGTCTATCATCAGGCTAGCAGGTAAACAAATTGTGGTAAACTCAAACAATGGAATACAATGGAATTAATTGCAGTCAGGTAAAAGAAAGGGAGAACTAGTGATAATACATGATACCGCATGGATGGAGCTCATAACCAGTGAACTTAGGGAAATCAGCCAGACACTAAAGAGTATAAACCGTACTGTGCCTTTGGTGCAAAAGTATATGTGAAGCAAAGTACAATACTTGGTGACAGAAAACAGATCTGTGGTTTCCTGGAGTTGATTGGAAGAAGGAGGTTGACTAATTTGGGACACAAGAAACTTTATGAGTTGATGAAAAGATTCTATATTAATTGTGGTGGTTGTTATCTTATGTGCACATCTTTACAATATGCTTAAAATGGGTATATTTTATTAAATGCATATTAGGCTTCAACATAGTTTATTTTAAAATTAAACATTCTTACACTAAGATATGCTTTACAAATTGGTAAGATTTCCATCATTCTGCGTGTCCTAAACAGTTAACAATTGCCCTGAGCCTTACTCTTCTAAGTTCTTACCCATTTCATTAAGGTAAAATGCTGCAATGCACAGCACATTTAAAAAGAACACAATATATGCTGATTCACTTTTTTCATTCACTCTTCCACTAACCTATAGAAATATTCTAATCAGAGAAATTGTGAGGCTTCCTTGGTAGCTCAGTGGTAAAGAATCCACTTGCCAATTGGGGAGATGGGTTTGATCCCTGGTCTGGGAAGATCCCACATGTCATGGAGCAGCTAAGCTCTACAACTACTGAGTACCTATGCTCTAGAGAGCCTGTGCTTTGTAACAAGGAAACCACTGCAACAAGAAGCCCACGCTCCACAAACAGAGAAAAGTCTGCACAGCGATGAAGACCCAACACAGCCCATAAAATTATGGCAAAAGAAAGAAGGAAAGAAATTGTATCTTCTGTCCTATTGTGATGATTTTCTAATAAATTTTATGTCATTTGTCACAATTCTTCCCCTAGGTCATTAGAACAGTCTTTTATCACCATGAAAACCAGAGTAATTTTTTTTTTAAGTTCAGGGAGTGTATATATATATATATATATATATATATATATATATATACACATATATAAAATCTCCTAATTCTCTTAGCTAAACAATATTTTATAGAAGTAGCAAGTATTTGTTGAATTAAGTTTTGATAGTTATATTCTGAGTAGTCTGAGTCAGTCAGTTACTAATTTAAACATTTTCCATTCAAAATGTGCCATACTCTGTGAAAATTATAGTAATAAAAAGATGAAAAAAGTGATTACACCATCTTGTAACTAACATTTCCAGAAAAACTACTGGAAGTATGGTTAATAGAATTGAACAGGAAGATTTCATGATAGGATAGTTATTTGAATGCTTTCTGAGTGACAGTTAATTTATCAACTGTTACTCTGAATATGGTTTTGATTTAGTTAAAGCCGTCATCATTTTATTGGAGAGAAAATCAGTTGAATTTCTTTTTGTCTCTTTCTTGAAGAACAAGCAACCAGTGCAGACTCATCCCTCTATAAATCTAGTATTTACATGTATAGCCACAGCTATGTTCCAAAACATACATAAAATTTTAAAATTAAATCTTATATAATATTGCATATATTACTAATTTTCTAAACTTTTACAGAACCAAGTGAGTCTTCCTTGGTTCTACTCAGATTAGATACTATTTCTAACACTAAAAATGTCAGAACTAGTAGCCTCCATACAAAATCTCTTCTTTTTACTTCATTCAAGTTTGTCAAGTAGAGTCAAGCATAGTCTTCCCAAATTATCTGGTCTCCAGATAATTTTGTTCATCAAAAAGTAGGCTTCTGGTTATACTAGATACTAATCACTCCAACTACTTTTCATTAGTAAAATACATAAAAAACAACCATAGAGTATCTGTAATTGTAAAAGACATTCCTTTTGCTAATATTCAGATATCTGATTTTTCATCCTTGTAAAGTAGAACCTTTTCAAAAGTGACTTGCTTTACCACATTTCAAAAATACATCCAGATTTCTTTTATGTGATTGTTAAAACCTGTGATTTCTCAGATGAGTCCATGTTTACCAGCAGGACTCCCCCAGGAAGGCCAGCTGAACATCCCTTGTACTTTCCCTTCACTGTGGTCAGTGAATCAGCAAGTGTTATAGGAGTTCAGGGTGAAATGCCAGGTGCTATTTCAACAGTCCTTCTTTCACAACATCTAGGGTGGGGTCATTCTGTCAGGCTCTGATAAGGTTACTGGAACTCATTTCCTAGGGTGGTCAAGTTGACATCCTCTACTCTCATGGTCTCTGAATGCAGAAGGTAGTCACAGAGACCTGGTTCCCTTTTTTGGGCAAAAGGCTACTCAACCACAAGCTGCTTGTTAAACTCTGCCTGGAAAATATTATTCACTGAAATTATGTCTCACTAGCATAGAGTTTAATTTTGTAATTAACCAAACCATCTGTCATTGCAAGGCTCTTTTAAGGCCATCCAAACGAAGAACTTTTACTTGGACAACCTTGCATAGTGAAAGGTGCTTTTTGTAATGAGTTCCTATGAGAAGGATATGGTGCTGTGTGTGTGCTGTGCTTACTTGCTCAGTCGTGTTTGACTCTGTGACCCATTGGACTGTAGCCCGCTAGGCTCGTCTGTCCATGGGCTTTTTCAGGCCAGAATACTGGAGTGCTTGCCATTTCTCTCTCCAGGGATCTTCCCTGGCCCAGGGATTGAATGGTATGGATTTTAAATGATGGCTACAAATAGACTGTCATCTTCCTTCTCCCTTTGACAACTTACCTAACTCAGAACAAGCTAATTTCCTAAAGAAAATTACCCTCTACCTTTCAGTAAATTATTGCTCTTTCCAAAAATTGTTTAGTTTTTTATGTTATAAAACTCATCTGCATGTTGTTGCACCAAAAGGTTGTCCATATGTATTTTCACTGTGTAAGAATAACAGAAATATTTCCTTGAAAACTTGGGGATAATCACTAAGCAAACAACAATTAGTATTAATCAGTTATGTAATTTATTCTTCCTTTGAGGTTCCAAGGTTTTCTGTCTTGATATTTAGAAAAAATGCAAATGCAAGGACATCAAGGAATCAGATAGCTTGAAGGGATAAAACATTATCAGTTGGGCATGTCTTGAATAAGGTTTGAATTGAGTTTGGATCTTTAATGACTATTAGGTCACATATCTGGACATGGTGCCAACCAAACTCTGAACCAAAAACCCAGACTGAATTTTAAAGATAATTTTTAACTTTGGTGGCTTTATTTTTGGATGGCATTAAAGAAGAAACTTAGAATTTTAAAAAATTGTATTGTACATCTATAACTTTATAATAGCAACATATCTACCTAAAAGGGTAAGGTTGCACAGAGGCAGAATTATTCTGATTCAGTTTACACAACTCTTTCCACATCTTAGAAGTTTATAACATTAAATTTTGATACTACCTTGTCCATAGGTAAGAAGGAAAGAAGGGAAGAAGAAAGGAAGGTGGGAGGAGGGAGAAATGGATAAAATATATTGTTTTATTGAATAGATGCCAGAAAAGTAATGGTAATCTACACATACTGACTATTAGTCTTTTCTACAAGACTTTGGTCCAACTGATATTTAAAGTTTTCATTAATACCTGAATATATGCTTTCATTGACAAGTAGAAGATATGGTCCTAGATTACTGACAGCATCTTAATATTTAATGCTACTTGCGTAGATTCCTTATTAAAATGATTGGAATGGACAGAACATGCAGTTGTAGGTCCTGAAAAAAATTGGTTTGCATGGGTTAACTATTTTGCAATGAGATCAGTCTAGCTCTGCCACCTGCATTCCAAATGATTGGTCCCAAGAGAGTGATGATGTCAGTACACCAACACCATCACATCTCAGTGTTTTTATACTGAGTCAGCCAAATGTGGGCCCATATTGGTCTGGTTTCTATTCTTCTGGCTGAAATCCATATAGTCTGGAAATGGTATTCTTTTTTTTAATGATTAATGCCTCCTTTTATAATTATTTTACTTATCAGTTACTCTCTGAGAATGTTACCTGGATATGCATTGAAAATTATATGACTTCAACTCAAATGAATCAATTAGGTTTAATCTTCATGAAGTATCACAGCTAAAATCTCACTTATAACTGTTTAAGTATATAATCTACATGTAAACTTTATTTGTATAATTAATCTGTTGCCAGAAAATAACTGCCAGTAAAGGCAGAGAGAGAAAAAAAAGACAATTATTCCTAAATTTCAACCTATTTTAACCAATGGAAGAAAGAGAAAATCCAACTAGTTAATTCCAGATTGTGAAGATATGTACCACGAGTATTTCACAAAGCCCACTGAAGATAAATGCAGGAAACAGCCCACCATGATTAAAACAATTTAAGGGACTTTTACATTTTTAATTATATACCCATATTAATTTTATTAGAACATAACTGTTGAAAAACTGCTAAATGCATTTTTCATGCCATAGTTTTATTCTTAAAAGTTCTTTACTGGAAATCTATTTGCCTTTTTGAAGTATATCTGTAATGGTACTCCTTAGGTTTGGAACTTAAATTTAAGTGACAAATAAAGATCTTATGAACCTGAGCTAAGCTGTCAAACACTTAAGCTTTGAAGATCACTAGATGATTTTCTTAAAATAACAAAGAAACAAAAAGACAGGAGACAATCCCACTCAGTACTAAAACTTATACACACATAACCCATATTAAAGGAAAAGCAGTTATTTAACATCTTAAAGGTACATATTTGACTTCCCTTAGTAATAATTAAAGTAAAAAGTAGCAATCAATACTAATGAAGAAATTTTCTGCTTATTATTGGTTATTTAAGAGAATTACTTTAAAGAAAAAATCTTCCTGAACTCCCCTCTGACCCATCAGAATGAATCTTAGTAAAAAATAAGACAAGGTAGTAATCCATTATGACCTTAGATCAATTATCCTCAGACAGGGATCAGTTATAAGAAAAAAAAAAAAGAAAAATCCACATCTTTTAAATGCTTCTTACTCTTACTATACAACATTGCAAAATTGTCCAGATTAAGCAATTATTCCCTTATGTTCTAAAGTATGTATTAAAATCCTGTAAATAAAGTCACCCACTCCAGTACTCTTGCCTGGAAAATCCCATGGACGGAGGAGCCTGGTGGGCTGCAGTCCATGGGGTCGAGAAGAGTCAGACATGACTGAGCGACTTCACTTTCACTTTTCACTTTCATGCATTGGAGAAGGAAATGGCAACCCACTCCGGTGTTCCTGCTTGGAGAATCCCAGGGACGGGGGAGCCTGGTGGGCTGCCGTCTATGGGGTCGCACAGAGTCAGACACGACTGAAGTGACTTAGCATAGCATAGCATAGCAATGTGATAAAGGGTAAAGAAACTATTCATTTGCACTGGAGTAAATACGTCTATCAGTTCAGTTCAGTTCAGTCACTCAGCATGTCTGACTCTTTGTGACCCCATGGACTGCAACACACCAGGCCTCCCTGTCCATTACCAACTCCCGGAGTTTACTCAAACTCATGTCCATTGAGCCGGTGATGATTTTCAACCATCTCATCCTCTGTTGTCCTCTTATCCGCCCGCCTTCATTCTTGCCCAGCATCAGGGTCCTTTTCAAATGAGTCAGGTCTTCATATCAGGTGGCCAAAGTATTGGAGTTTCAGCTTCAACATCAGTCCTTCCAATGAACACTCAAGACTGATCTCCTTTAGGATGGACTGGTTGGACCTCCTTACAGTCCAAGGGACTCTCAAGAGTCTTCTCCAACACCACAGTTCAAAAGCATTAATTCTTCAGTGCTCAGCTTTCTTTATATTCTGACTCTCACATTTATACATAACTACTGGAAAAATCATAGCCTTGACCAGACAAATGTTTGTTGGCAAAGTAATATCTCTCCTTTTTAATACACTGTCTAGGTTGGTTCTAACTTTTCCTCCAAGGAGTAAGCATCTTTTAATTTCATGGCTGCAATCACCATCTGCAGTGATTTTGGAGCCAACTTTTTCACTCTCCTCTTTCATTTCATCAAGAGGCTCTTTAGTTCTTCTTCACTTTTTGCCATAAGGGTGGTGTCATCTGCATATCTGAGGTTATTGATATTTCTCCTGGCAATCTTGATTCCAGCTTGTGCTTCGCCTGCCCAGCATTTCTCATGATGTACTTACTCTTCATGTAAGTTAAATAATCATGGTGACAATATACAGCCTGGATGTACTCCTTTTCCTGTTTGCAATAAGTCTGTCATTCCATGTCCAGTTCTAACTGTTGCTTCCTGATCTGCATACAGGTTTCTCAAGAGGCAGGTCAGGTGGTCTCATATTCCCATCTCTTTCAGAATTTTCCACAGTTTATTGTGATCCACACAGTCATAGGCTTTGGCATAGTCAATAAAGCAGAAATAGATGTTTTTCTGGAACTCTTGCTTTTTCAGTGATTCAGCAGATGTTGGTAATTTGATCTCTGGTTCTTCTGCCTTTTCTAAAACCAGATTGAATATCTGGAAGTTCACGGTTCATGTATTGCTGAAGCCTGGTTTGGAGAATTTTAAGCATCATTTTACTAGTGTGTGAGATGAGTGCAATTGTGTGGTAGTTTGAGTATTCTTTGGCATTGCCTTTCTTTGGGATTGGAATGAAAACTGACCTTTTCCAGTCCTGAGGCCACTGCTGAATTTTCCAAATGTGCTGACATATTGAGTGCAGCACTTTCACAGCATCATCTTTCAGGATTTGAAATAGCTCAACTGGAATTCCATCGCCTCCACTAGCTTTGTTTGTAGTGATGCTTCCTAAGGCCCACTTGACTTCACATTCCAGGATGTCTGGCTCTGGCTGAGTGACTACACCATCATGATTATCTGGGTTATGAAGATCTTTTTTCTGTATTTCTTCTGTGTATTCTTGCTACCTCTTCTTAATATCTTCTGCTTCTGTTAGGTCCATACCATTTCTGTCCTTTATTGTGCTCATCTTTGCATGAAATGTTCCCTTGATATCTCTAATTTTGTTGAAGAGATCTCTAGTCTTTCCCATTCTATTGTTTTCCTCTATTTCTTTGCATTGATCACTGAGGAAGGCGTTTTTATCTCTGCTTGCTATTCTTTGGAACTCTGCATTCAAATGGGTATAGCTTTCATTTTCTCCTTTCTTTTCACTTCTTTTTTTTTTTTTTTTTGTAAGCAAAGACAGTGAATTACACAGAGAAAACAATTTTACTGTTCAAATATATCTCTTTTCATTATTGAGTTACATATGCCATAATTATCACTAGTCCTTATGTTTACAAAACTGGTACAGATTGGGGAGGTTATATGTTGTTGAGTCATCTACTTTTGGGAATTTACCAGTGACGAGTTACTGCATTTCATCTCCCTTGCTCTACCTCCACACATATTTTCAAGCAGTTATAATCAGAACAAAAATAAATAAATATTGTAGAGTTATGGGCTCCTTAAAGAGTCAAATATCTTTGCAACCAAGTTGCAAAATAACATATTATTTTTCTTAATGTTTTGCAATTCATCTGATTTCCAGAATTATAATATTCTCTCAAAAAATGGATAGAAGGTAAGTCAAATTATGTTTACCAACATTTTCCAGATTATTCAAATTAGTTATGAATGATTCTGTTCAAAAACCACCAATGGGTTTATTATTGATTACACTGAGAATAAAGATATTTTCATATTGGGCTTCTAGGATATTGGCTTTGGTACAAGTTATCAACAGCAAAATGACTGTCTCAGGATTTTAATATCCTATTATTTTTGCCACTGGTTAATTTCTGCAAGATACTCTTAAGGAATTGTCTAATGCTCAAGTATTTTTGCTTAATTTTGAAAAATTTATCTTTAATAGAATGCAAAACATGAGCTTTTGCATTTAGTTTTAGAAAATAAAGAACAATGGAAATGAACTTAATAATTTAATATTTAGTCAGAGATAAATAGTAAATATTCAACCATTCTTGGATAATAAACAATTTAGTTTTAAAGTTGAGTAAATTTGTCATTATTAAAATAATTGTGAGAATTAAAATGGTTAATTTTCTGTTTGTTGTAGATAGTTCATCTTCAACTACTTTGGAAGTATTTTTAAAAACATGCTTTCAGAATTCTTAAAAGTTACAAATTTTGTTCAGATACATTTGTTTCTGAAGCCTTCTTTACTGGAAAAAAGGCTAAAGGGAGACTATTTTATGCAGACCAGTTGTGGGAGTCTTTTCCCCCAAAGAATTATTCTGACCATTTTACATCATCTACTTTGTTGTTGTTCAGTCACTAAGTCATTTCCAACTTTGTGACCCCATGAACTGCAGCATGCCAAACTTTGCTGCCCTTCACTATTTTCCAGAGTTGACTCAAATTCATGTTCATTGAGTTGGTGATGCTATCCAGCCATCTCATCCTCTGGTGCCCCCTTTTTCTCCTACCCTCAATCTTTCCCACTCCAGTACTCTTGCCTGGAAAGTCCCATGGATGGAGGAGCCTGGTAGGCTGCAGTCCATGGGGTCGCTGAGAGTTGGACGTCACTGAGCCACTTCCCTTTCACTTTTCACTTTCATGCATTGGAGAAGGAAATGGCAACCCACTCCAGTGTTCTTGCTTTGAGAATCCCAGGGACAGGGGAGTCTGGTGGGCTGCCATCTATGGGTCGCACAGAGTCGGACACGACAGAAGCAACTTAGCAGCAACAGCAGCAATCTTTCCCAGCATTAGGACCTTTCCAATGAGTCAGCGCTTCACATCAGTTCCCACAGTATTGAAGCTTCAGCTTCAGCACCAACCTTTCCAATGAATATTCAGGGTTGATTTCCTTTAGGACTGACTGGCTTGATTTCCTTGCAGTCCATGGGACTATCAAGAGTCTTCTCCAGCACCACGATTTGAAAGCATCAGTTTGATGTTCAGCCTTCTTTATGATCTCTAACATCCATATATGACTCCTGGAAAAAAACATTGTTTTGACTATACAGACCTTGGCCAGCAAAGTGATGTCTGTTTTTTAATGTGCTGTCTAGGTTTGTCATAGCTTTCCTTCCAAGGAGCAAGCATCTTTTAATATCATGCTTGTAGTCACCATCCACAGTGACGTATATACAGTATATACTGAATAGGGCTAAATTTGTTCTTTCCATCTGATGTTTTGGTGTCACATAGACTGAACCATAATAGTTTGCATATTAGTTAAAAAGTCAGTGTAGTATAATAAAGCATGTGGAGTGCGCCTTGTTCTCTCTTGATATTTTTTGACTTTTGTTTTTTGATATCTTGTAGCCAGGATTTTGAAATGTTAAACCCTCTATCTTATTTTATGAACCTGGGTCAATTTGCATTGATGATGTTTAATTACAGACTCCATCCCCAAAACAGTACTGCATATTTCACCAGATAGATTACTCTGTTGATGCTTGGTGTGTCAGCATCTGTCACTATGAGGAGCAATATGTGTTACTTCAGTCACATACTATACACACTGTAGTCAACTAAAATCTCAGTTTACTCATCAACTAAATGGGTTATACTTAATTCCACTGGGACCTATGAGTAGGAAATACAGTAGCTTAATATATTCTTCTCATAAAACAGGCAAAAATTGATATAGAACAAGCAAATATATATGTTAATTCTATTATTACCCTCATTTCTCTTATACTAGCAACTCATAAACAAAGTAGCTGAGAAGTAGAATCCTAATTTAACTGCATAAATCAAGGTTGGTTTGCACTCAGGTGGTAAATTCTAACAACTCCACCCGGTTTGCAAATATGGCTAAGAAACTTCTTTTTTTTTTTCTACTTGTTCTGTTCTGTTCTTTCCATCCTCCCCCCATACCACCTTCCCCAAATTAACACCTCCTACCCCCAACCCCAAACATTCTGGCTCCTCTTGATAGCTTATAAACCCTGTATCAAACACCTGTGTGTGTAATTTGTTCCAACAGAAAACACGATTTCTCTTCAGAAGCAAATAAAGCATATGGCATTTGATTCTTTAAGCACACTCTCAAATATTTTAAGCAACTTCTTGATTTTCATAATTCCGGCTCTGAAGTGCTTCCTTTTTTTTACCTCAATTTCAGAATTACTAGGTATCATATGATCATTGTAAAGCTGTGCATTTTGCAAATCAACCTCAATTATTATTAGCCTTTGCTTTTTCAGCAGGAGAAATAAATTCCCCACAGTGGCCATTCATTTGCCTCTCAGCATGATCTCGTCCCTAAAGAAACTTGAATCTGAATCTACTTCCTCTTTTCTGGTTGGAAAACAAATGTTTGGTTTGGGGCAAGCGTATATGTGAGTTTTACATACACACACACACACACACACATACTCATACAGGTAGTAGCCTGTCCCCAGCATCACCTTATCCTTTAGAGCAACTGCATATTCCCAGGAAAGGGACTTGTTTCATAGGAAAGCAAAGCCCTGGGATCAGTAGGTAAGCAATTTAGAGAACTTAAAAAATGCAAGTACTCCCTGTAACTTGCTGCACTCTGCCCTCATTCCTTCCCTCAAGCTAGAAAGACTTGGGGGAATGTTGCCAACCCATTAGCATTTCCAGAATTGAACATACTTTCTTGGAAATGTTGTCTTCCCAAGATAGTACTATTGGAATGGTAACAAGAAAAATTGAGCCCAACTTTACTGGCTTTCTCCAGGGTTGTGGGGAAGAGGGTAGTTTCATAGACCAGCTTTGGAGTCACCTATGACAAAAATCTGAAAGGTTAAACATCTATAGTTTATGATTTATTTTTGTCTTCTCGACTTTCTCCTGCCAAGAAGTCTTTCTGCAGGGACTGGTGAAAGCATGAAGACAATGCTTACATCTTTCAAGTCACAGTATTCAGAAAGCCTCCTCTTTTTCAGAATATTTCAAGGGTTATGTCCCCTTCATTATGTCACCTCAGAGGACTAAGGTGATTATGACACTTAACCATAAAAAGGAAAGAAAACATAAGAGAGACGAGTATAAGAACATGGTATTTAATTGAAAGTGCAGAGGCCAGTCACATAAGCGATTAACAAAAAGACTTCCTTGTCAGGAAAAAAGAAAGATTACACACATCAATAAAATAATTAATAAATGGCTTATAAAATACTTTTTGTTTTTCTTTCATTAACAGCTTTCACTATTATAACTATTAGTGGGGCGTGCCTTAAATAAACCATCCTAAAGGTAAGTACTATATGATCAATCTATGTTTAAAATCCTGTAGATGGGGCATGATCACACAATAGATACATGTGTACCACAGTAAGTTGTCTTATTTTTTATGTAAAATACAATACAGGAAAGCAAAGCCCTAGAAATTATATTTCTCATTTATAATAGATAATACAGTGCAAATAGTGTCCCTCTGGAATTGTGCAGTGTGGTGGCTCCCAAATTTTCATTTATTATTTTTGTTGGTCACTTCTGACAACACTAGTTCAACTATTCAATCATTCAGACATAATTTGGGATGAGGAAAGCATTTCATTTCAAAATCCCCCTCAATTAAAGAAAGTTAAAGAATGTCAAGCAGATGAGGAACATTAGATTCTAATACACTTATTAGCAATATTTTTTCCACAGTATAGAGATGTAGGAAGATCACTGTATCTCCTCATATCTTTTTGTGATCTTCTAGAATCATTCAACATGATTTTGTGCCACAAGCCTATTAGTACCACCTAATCTACTCAAATCTAGTTTAAGTCAAGTGCAAGGAGGGCTGCTGCCCTACATTCTTAACCCAGAATTTTCAGTGTCACATTTAATTTTGGTTCTGTATCTCTTTCCTACTGCATTTCTAACTAAGGACTGTTTGAATATACTATTGTTTCTATTTGTAAATGTCTGGTAGCGGTTACACTAATTCAAATTGATCAGAAGCCATTTATATTCTTTGTGAACCCATAGAAGATGATGTAGCAAATCATTTAAAAAGCTTTCCTTATGTTTTGTGATATCATCATGACATGATGTAAAACACCATGGGACAGGTCGTATTGCCTTGGTGTCATTACACCTTTTATCCATAACCTGAAACCTCTTTTGTCAGTTAGCTAATGAGCTGATGTCTCCAAAGATTCTCTGCTAGGCAATGGTGGAATTCACAATTCGGATGGGAGTTGACATACCCTTTTCTCCATATAGAAAACATTCCCACATATCTGTTTTGCTCTTCCTCATTAGTTTGTTGAGATTCTGCAGCTTATTTTACCCAAGAAACTATTAAATAAATGCAGTAGAAAAAAGCACCTTTAACATGAGGCAAATAAATAGAAGACAGAAAACAACACTTCCACTTGGGCTTGGAAAGGTCATTTAAAGTTGAAGACATTTGCTATTTCTTAAGTTGTATTTTGGTAAGTTCATAGATACGGCTAAAATGACTCAAGTTTCAACCAAAACTATTTTTACAGGCTACCTTCCTTCTAGGTAGTACTCATTTCCAAAATCTTATCTTGGTTACTCTAGTCAATGGTGTGACTGGAAATGACTCAGTAATAGCCACTGAGGCAGTTTTATTCTGGGAATTATGTTTAATAAGGCAAAAAATAAACATGGCAAAATACTTCATGAGCAGAAGTTATTATCTTTATATCGAACAGATTGTCTAGACATGAACACACAGATTCATGTATCCAGTGATAGGTTTGCTGAGATTGAGGACATGTTCTATATTGCAGCATTTTGAATGTATTTTTCTAAATTCTTCATTAAATACTAAAGAAAATTTGCAACTAGAGTGAGAAACACACCAGAAATCTGACTCAGGAGGGTCAGGAACTTGAAACAACCAACCACCACGAACAAAAACAAAAATGTTAGGGATCTCAAGAAAAATGGTTTCCCTTAAGAGATCATGCTATAATCCTACATGCCATATTTGCAGACAACTTTCATTAGAAAGATTTCTTCTTAATGACTTTAAAACTACTGACTCAACTTGGCATGTGACTTAAATGCATGATAATTTCTTTAGAGACTTTTTTTTTCCCTTATGCCAAGTTTTTGGTCATAATGAATGTGGTAACTTCAGCATTCAGTGTAATAATGAGAAGATCAAAAGGCAGGATGTGCACTTTATATCATACTACAGTGTCTATAGCCTACTGTAATTACTCTATTAATGGCCTCTTGGTTTTATGGAGTGTTTCTTTTCTCCTGCACTGTTGGGTGGTTCTTTACCACTAGTGTCAGCTGGGAAGCCCCTAATAATATATTTATCAGGCTTATTTAAAAAGTATTTTAGAAATGTTTATTGAATATTTACTATATTTCATACTATATTCTAATCATATTCATACACATTGTTAGACTTCAGAATACAGCAAAGAAGACAACGCATTTACAAGTGTGTAGAGACTAAACATTCAAAGTCACACACAACTAGAAAACTACACAACCAGAATTTAAACTCAGTTGGTACAGACTGTTAGGCCAGTGTTCTCCCATCACATAAAAAGTAATGAAAATCACAGGATTATTTTAGGACACAGCCCTACTTGGCTTCTAAAGTTTTAAAGCTTATAAATTATTCTTTTAAAGGTATCTTCCTCAAATTCTTATGTTGAAGCTCTAACCCTCAAGGTTTATGGCACTGGGGAAAGGGGTTTTAGGAGATATTAATAATTAGGGGATGAGGTTATCAGAGTGAGGCCCTCATAATGGGATTAGTGCCCTAATAAGAAGAAACACCAGAGAGCTTTCTCTCTGCCCCAATGTGTGCACAAATAAAAGATCATATGAGCAAACAGGGAGGTAGTGGCTGCCTACAAACCAGAAGAGACCTCAGAATAAAATCTACTTTGCTGACACCTTGATCTTAGACATCTCTGCTTTGAGAACTGTGAGAAATCAGTTTCTGTTGTTTTAGCCACCTAGTCTATGGTATTCTATTGTTATAACCTGAGCTAAGACACAATCATCTGAACCAAATTGACTACAATCTCATTTTAATTACTCAGGAGGAGAATTAGTGACTCTAATTCAGTATATTCCTTTTTAGTGAATGTGTTTGCTGTACATACTATTCTCCCAACCACAATCTTATGTCTATGGTTTATTGTTATTCTTATATTTGTATGTCTAAAAAATATTCAAGCATGACATGCTTTTATATTTAAAAAACTGTCTTATTCTACAGTTGTAAACAAATGTCAAACTCATCAGTCAAAATAATTCCTGAGGTTTTTTGATTGGACATTTTCTTTTCTCAGATTTTCTCTCTGGTGTCTATCAATTTGAGGAAAGAATAATTCATCAGCAAAAGACATTGATGAAAAATTTAGTAAAAGTCTGAGCTCTCTTCAGACTATGAGAGACAATTTTCATGTAATAATTTTAGTCATGTGATTTTAACTTTCAAAATATAGACTTCAACATTAAGAAAAGTTTGTAGGAAATAAGTCACAATCATTCATTTTTTTTAAAGGTAGGCTCAGATTTTTGTAATCACAGGAGCTGAAAAAATAATAAAACATTCAAAGACAGCAGGGACTCTAATTAATCAGTATTATCCTTAAAATTATTTCTTACATTTGATAACAGCCAAATTTGCTTTATTTGCAACCTCATGACTATCTCAAGGCAACCTATCACAAATTCAATAAAGTCAATATTATCTATCTTTAGAAGCACATTTGAAACAAAATCAAAGCAAAATAGAAATGCTCTGTGAACTAAATCCTTAAATAATAAATGTTAAATGAAGAAGGGTGGACATGCTTTGATAACAATACTGTTTTCATCAGAGCAAACATCAAGCCTGTGAAATGCTATGCTATGAAATCACAGGAAAAGCTTTGCTGAGACAGGAGGCAAAACTCAGAACTGTGATATTGCTCAATGGTTTCTCAAGTCACACTTCCACTTCTCTTTCTCCAAGTTATTTAAAGGTTTCAAAGTAAAGGACAGATAATCCACTGATTTTTTTCCCCTAATTTAGTAGCAACTCATTAGAATAGATAACTGGTAGCACTTTCAATTAAGTGTGCTCAGCTCCTAAATATGCATTGAATTTATATTTAAAGGATCTCTTACTGCATGGTAATTACATGGAGCAATGAAATGGCACATTCCAGGTTCCCTGGACACAGTTGTGTACCATTTGGGGAAACTGGAAAGGCTTGACCATGTTCCTTCCAATAACACATTCTTCAGTCATCTTCTAATCAAAATAATCTTCTCTAAGAGCAAAAGTAGTATGTTTTTACTATAGCAAACATGGAGAGTCAAGAAAAATACAAAAATGAGTAAAATTGTGTTCATTGTGTATATTAATATTAACTTGCTTCAGTCGTGTCCGACTCTGTGTGACCCCAGAGACGGCAGCCCACCAGGCTCCCCTGTCCCTGGGATTCTCCAGGCAAGAACACTGGAGTGGGTTGCCATTTCCTTCTCCATATTAATATTTACTAATTTTGAATTGTTTTTATTAGTAAAGCTAATAAATGATATGGTTTCTATAACTAAACCTCTCTACCCCCTAATGGTCAGTCCCCACCCCAAAAAAAAAATAACAATTTCTGTGACATAAAATAATGTATTCTTTCTCTCTGAGAGTGTGTATTTTCCATTTCCTATATTTTAATGCTGCAAATTGATGTCAAATTTAATATGACATCATATCATGGTCTTATTTCATCACATCACGCCATGATGCTATGCATATATCACATCACTAAATGATATAAAACTTGCATGGGTGATTCTTTTTCATAATAAATTCAGGAGAAGATATTTATTTGCTTTTTATAAATATTATTCAATGTCTTAATTTGAATATTCTATTGCCTGGATTGTGTGTTAGTTGTCTCAGCTGTGTCTGACCCTTTGTGACACTGTGGCCCATCAGGCTCCCATGTTCATGGAATTCTCCAGGAAAGAAGACTGCAATGAGTAGCCATTTCATTCTCCAGGAGATCTTCCAGACCCAGGAATTGAGCCTGGGTCTCTTGTATTGCAGATAAATTCTTCACTGTCTGAGCCACCAGGGAAGCCCATTGTCTGGACTATAGAGCAAAACAATAAGGAAATTCCATATTTTACTATTGTTTTAAAATAGAGTATTCAAAAATTCTGGAAGAGGCAAGGTCTTTATTTGTCAAAGAAGATATACCTTTGCTGAATTGATCCTATAAGCTAAACATTTGTCATTATGATTTTTTTTTAAATTAGACATATACGTAACTCTAGCTAATCATAGTGGGTTGATATTGACTTACTCTATAAGACCATTTCAGCTTCTACTGAAAACTTGTTAATGAATGTGCCTGAAGATACTCATGTGCCCCAAGTGAGAGGCAGATATATGGAAGTATGCTATCCTTCCATCCCCTAGGGAAGTTGTGTAGGACAGGGTCTGCTGAAGCCCCTGGGGCTAGATGCCATAGGCCACTGGCAGCCACCACTTTTACCCTAATTTGTTACACTAATAATTTGCCTTTTTTTTTTTTTCTGTTAAAAGGATTGGGAAACTGTTTTTTGTTTTAAAAACTATTTAGTCTATGTTCTTGTGTATATGAATCATATGACCAAAAAGGGATCCTGACCAGATCTACCTTAGTGGGAGGAAAATACTACTTCCACGAGTGTTTAGCTGTCTGCATTATCCTGGGTTAGCCATAAGATAAAATGCAAATCACAACAAGTGTGCCTTTACAATTTATAAACTTACTTTTTATTTACCTAAACTCTTTCACAAGCCCATGTGATCTATAAAACTTCATTCAGGCATCAGTCTGGGTGCAGACTTCTTCATCTCTGCTGTCTCTCACAAACATTCACCTGCATCAAGTTCCATTCTACCAAGTCAGTGTCCTGCTGGATGACTAGTAATTGGACAAACCATTTGTAGTTACATGGTTTGATGAACTAGTCTATTTAGATAACATTTGCATTTTAACAGATACTATCAATTCTGCTTGATGGTAAGGAGTTTATCTGATGTTTGTTTGCATAACCACTCAAAAATCCCTGGTTCAGAGCTAGTGCTCAATTTTGTTTGTTTGCTTTTTAATGAATTAATAGATGCACTCTAGTAGAAAACAGAGAAGGCAATGGCACCCCACTCCAGTACTCTTGCCTGGAAAACCCCATGGTCGGCAGAGCCTGGTAGGCTGCAGTCCATGGGGTCGCTAAGAGATGGACATGACTGAAGTGATTTAGCAGCAGCAGTAGAAAAAGATAATTGCAACAGAAAATGTAATGTTCTTAGATTCATAATAACTGGTTGTGTAATTGTCCCATCTACAGGGTCATCAGTACTTGTTAAGAATAAGAAAACTTTCCTGGTGGAAGAAAAGAGAAATTATAAATGTATGAGAAGTGAAGATCAATAGTTCTTAAACTATCATGTCTAGACTGGACAGTGTAAAGAAAATATGTCTTGACATCTCTCCCTAAATGATGCAGAGTCTCAAACACCTTTTTAAAGTGTTAATCTGGACGCAGAGCTGACGTGACGGCGTCAGGCGCCGCGGGAGCCGCTTCCTGTTGTCAGTGGCCGGGAGGCCGCGGCGTCCCATCCGAGGCTTACGGGCTGCAGCGGCTGGCAGTGCCCCCGCCCCAAATTAAAAAAAAAATAATAATAATAAAATAAAATAAAGTGTTAATCTTTTTTTTCAAGAGCATTTTCGAAGGGTTTGTACCATGTACATAACCAATAAAACTAAGATGTGTCAATTGATGACATAAGATATCTCCCTACTTTTGTTTCTTTGCTATTGTGACACATTTTATTTTGAAACCAAACTTTTCACATTTGGATGGGAACAGAGTATGTTCTTTAAATCTTGGTAAGGAAAACATGCAGCATGGCTTTGGATCAGAGGACATAAGGTATTTCTCTCAGTAGCAAGCCAGTTTTCAAGAGGGGGCGGCGTGCTCCCGGCACCCATCTGCATGGGTGTGAACAGACCTTCCACCAGGTGTCCACCCCAAGAACACACAGATGTAGAACAAGGAGAAGGTGTCCCCAGTGGAGAAGAGGGGTGGTCCTATGATAAATTACACAGACACGGTGTTCTAGCTGGAAATTTCACCAAATTAATAGGAGAGGGAAAGCAAATAACACCATGACTCATTATACACAAAGCATTTCTCAATTATAGGTGGGACTTCAAGTAAAATGGATTTATTAAGATCATAATTATTCAGTATCATAGTCGTTATCTTTAGCAATCAGGGGCACATCAAGAAATAGAAGGTATAATTTCTGCCTTAAAGAGTGAACAAGTGAGTTAGGGATAAATAAGCCCTAATATGAAAAAGAGAAGAAACGATTAACTTTAGTAGGCATTTAAGGTAAGATTCAATAGGTGGTGCCGTATAATCGTATATAGGCATTTCTTCCTAGGTGGTTCTTCTTAGGCATTCCTTTTGAAGGAATGTAAAGCAATAGAGGGATAATAGCAGAATGAAGAACTGAGTGATAGTGGATGGTGGAGTGCGGTGGTGAAGAACACAGGCCTTGAATTTAGACTTTGTGTAGAAGTCCTAAATCTACCACTTATAGAAAGAGGAAATGCAATAGAAAGAGGAAAATAAGTAAGAGGAATCAAAGCAGGTTCTGTGAGTGGTAATGCTGCTGCTAAGTCACTTCAGTCGTGTCCAACTCTGTGCGACCCCATAGACGGCAGCCCACCAGGCTCCCCTGTCCCTGGGATTCTCCAGGCAAGAACGCTGGAGTGGGTTGCCATTTCCTTCTCCAATGCATGAAAGTGAAAAGTGAAAGTGAAGTCACTCAGTCGTGTCCGACTCTTTGCAACCCCACGGATTGCAGCCCACCAGGCTTCTCCGCCCATAGGATTTTCCAGGCAAGAGTACTGGAGTGGGGTGCCATTGCCTTCTCCGTGAGTGGTAATAAATGAACCTAAACAAGAAGGCAATAACAGGGAATAGTCTTAGGTTTGAGTGTCATCCAAAGATGTTTTTCCAGTAGACAGTGGAGAGCCATTAATGGGAGAAGTTGTCCATAAAGGCAGGTGATAGCCTTAGACCTGGACATGAGGAACACCACACTTTAGATAACTTCACATACAAGAGACACAAAACAAATAAATGTGTTCAAATACAGATGAGTGCTTCTGGCTCTCAACAGAGGCACAGTAAGGCCCATAACTCTTAAGGTCCACTTGATGACTCACACCATGCTGGTCTCAAGGAAATGTTTTTTCATATCTTTACCTTATGTCCTTGAAATAAAAGAAAATTGCATCTGAATGTCTTAGAGGTAGATGTGAAGGGCTTGCTCCTCCTGATACTAAAGGTGGGCAGTGCTTTAGAGAGTAGAGAACATGAACAGAGAGGCACCAGGTAAGGAAAAAGACACAATTAACTTGTCAAATTCTTCCTCTCAGAGTGCATGCATGCAATATTTTTTATGTAAAATATCATTCCCCAGGAATATCAAACATCCATTTTGGGGATTGTTTTTCATGTTGAGGTTCAGGAGAGATTCATGAATTAGCACAATATTTATATTAGTTACATTATGGTTGAGGGATATTTTTCAGTGTTAAACAGTTTACAGTTAACATTTTTTTATATGTAGGTCTAGACATAAAGTGAGCTTCCCTGATGGCTCAGCTGGTAAAGAATCTGCCTGCCAATGCAGGAGACACAAGAGATGTGGGTTCAATCCTTGCATCAGAAAGATCCCTGGAGCAGAAAATGGCAACCCACTCCAGCGTTCTTGCCTGGAAACTTCCATGGACAGAGGACCCTGGCATTCTACAGTCCATGAAGTAGCTCAGTTGTGTCCGACTCTCTCTGCAAAGAGTAGGACAGAACTGAGTGTGCACATGCACACACCAGATGTAATGAAGTACAATTTCTTCAGCTCTGGGTCAGATGAGCACAGAACAGAACTCTAATACTTTTATTTTTGCACAGCGTTTAATATGATTTAATAAAACTTTCAAAATTTAAACTAAATTTTTTATTTGATTTAAATATTTGAATTTATATTTAGTAATTGTAATTTAAATTTGATTTAATTTCAATAGATAATTTTGGCTAGTTCACAATATATTTTTGAAAATATGGAAAATCTAATTTTTAATTTTTTAATTTCCTTTCTAAGAGTTATAAAATTATATATAAACAGAACTCAGTGAATATTCAAGCTGGTTTTATAAAAGGCAGAGGAACCAGAGATCAAATTGCCAACATCCCAGGGTCATCGAAAAAGCAAGAGAGTCCCAGAAAAGCATCTATCTCTGCTTTATTGACTATGCCAAAGCCTTTGACTGTGTGAATCACAATAAACTGTGGAAAATTCTGAAAGAGATGAAAATATCAGACCACCTGACTTGCCTCTTAAGAAACCTATATGCAGGTCAGGAAGCAACAGTTAGAACTGGACATGGAACAACAGACTGGTTCCAAACAGGAGAAGGAGTATGTCAGGGGTGTACATTGTCACACTGCTTATTTAACTTATAACTTATATGCAGAGTACATGATGAGAAATGCTGGGCTGGAGGAAGCACAGGCTGGAATCAAGATTGCCAGGAGAAATATCAATAACCTCAGATATGCAGATGACATTACCCTTATGGCAGAAAGTGAAAAAGAACTAAAGAGCCTTTTGATGAAAGTGAAAGAGGAGAATGAAAAGGTTGGTTTAAAGCTCAACATTCAGAAAACTAAGATCATGAGATCCAGTCCCATCACTTCATGGGAAATCAATGGGGAAACAGTGGCTGACTTTATTTTGGGGGGCTCCAAAATCACTGCAGATGGTGATTGCAGCCATGGAATTAAAAGATGCTAGCTACTTTCAAGAAAAGCTATGATGGACCTAGACAGCATAATTAAAAAGCAGAGACATTACTTTGCCAACAAAGGTCTGTCTAGTCAAGGCTATGGTTTTTCCAGTGGTCATGTATGGATGTGAGAGTTGGACCATAAAGAAAGCTCCAACGCCAAAGAATTGATGCTTTTGAACTGTGGTGTTTGAGAAGACTTTTGAAAGTCCCTTGGACTGCAAGGAGATCCAACCAGTCCATCCTAAAGGAGACCAATCTTGAGTGTTCATTGGAAGGACTGATGTTGAAGCTGAAATTCCAATACTTTGGCCACCTGATGTGAAGAGCTGACTCACTGGAAAGACCCTGATGCTGGGAAGGATTGAGGGCAGGAGGAGAAGGGGACAACAGAGGATGAGATGGTTGGATGGCATCACCGACTCGATGGACATGGGTTTGGGTGGACTCCAGGAGTTGGTGATGGACAGGGAGGCCTGGCGTGCTGCGGTTCATGGGGTCACAAAGAGTCAGACACGACTGAGCGACTGAACTGAACTCAGTGAATGGGATGGCATTTTATTTTTTTATCATTAAGCATTGTCATTAGAATTAAAATAATATAAAAATAATGACAATGGTAATATTTAGCTAAAATTAAGACAAAAATAAACTGTACTGAATAAATAAAAATATATTAATTCACATATCTTTATTTTATTAGTCAAATAAACTTATACCAGTCCATCACAGAACAACCAGAAATTCAAAGCAATAATTAAATTCTATCTTTAATATTTTACTTATTTTCAGTCATTAAAAAAAAGAACTTTAAAATACATCTAATTTTGTCCTCAGTTCTGTTCTGCTCAGTTGCTCAGTCATGTCCCAACTCTTTGTGACCCCATGGACTGCAGCATGCCAGGCTTCCTTTTAGATCACTAATTCCTGGAGCTTGCTCAAACTCATGTCTATCAAGTTGGTGATGCCAACCAACCATCTCATCCTCTGTTGTCCCCTTCTCCTCATGCCTTCAATCTTTCCCAGCATCAGGGTCTTTTCCAGTGAATCAGTTCTTCGCATAAGGTGGCCAAACTATTGGAGCTTTTGCTTCAGCATCAGTCCTTCCAATGAATATTCAGGACTGATTTCCTTTAGGATGGACTGGTTGGATCTCCTTGCAGTCCAAGGGACTCTCAAGTCTTCTCCAACACCGCAGTTCAAAAGCATCAATTTTGTCCTCATGAATGTGCATTTCACAAAGATGGGGAAAATTTTGATTAAACAGCTTTTAGCTAGACTTAATTTAAAAAAAAATAGACATTCTTTTGTGAGCCTTTATATTCATTTTTGCCTTAGACTCTGTGAGTCTAAGATCAGAAGTAGTTAAGAAATATTTCAATTAAGTACATTTTAGTTACTAGGAAATCTTCTAAGGAGAGGTACAAAACTCTTGCTCCCCCGTCCCAGTACCCCTTTTTCTAGGCTCAAGAATAACTTTCGTTACTAATTTGGTTTCTTGATTGTTCTGATAAAAGGGCTGTTCCTGGGAGTTAACATGAATGTCCTAGTCCTAGGACAAGAATTAGCTCATGTTGTAAATGAACACATTTGGAGTCTGATTTAATACTAGCTGGATAAGATTAGTTAGCCAGTCCAATGAAGCCAATTACCTCAGGTTTCTAAGCTGACCCCACCAAGCACAACATCCTCAAATTATTGACCTCACCAATAAGAACTTGCCCCTCATGTGGCCCTGAGTGTCTTCCTTATACTGAAGCCACAACAGGGTTGGGCAGGAAGGACTCACAGACAGCAGCCCCTCTGCACTCATTTCTCATGTTCTTCTGTTCTCTTACAATCAGAACATCAAATTATCTTTTGTAACTAACTGAATCTAAATAAACAATCAAAGCTAATTTTAGAAAAATTCTCTTTAAAAGAGTCTAAAATACTTCTCCCACAATTCATTAGGGAACTGTTCTCTGTATGTGAGAATAAAAGGTAGGCAATTTGAGTCTGTGATCCTTCTGAATTACCAAAATTAGTCAAAATCACATGTTCTTAATAAATGGCTGTGGGGAAAAAAGAGGGTAATATCCAGTTTGACAATTTATGGCTTAGATGCTGCTGCAGGTTGACAACTGCTTTCAAATTCTTTTCTACTCAACCTTTATATAAAAATGCCTATTAACTATAGAGCTATAGTTCAGTAAATAACTGTTAAATCTCAATAAATTGTGATTGAAAATTTAACTTGTTTTCAATTAAAAACAATAAACATGTCAAATACAATAACTCTTTACTTGTGACAATTAATATGCAGCTGAAAATATTTATCCTTTTTTTCTTTTTTGACCAAATCAATGTAGAAATACCAAAAATGTATAAATAGATATACTTAGAAATTAATTAGTTAAGGATAAAGCATAACAAGGTACTTTCTAGAAAAATGAGTTGGGATGAAAAAAGAATATACACATATATGAATAATAGTGGCTTTTTCTCAAGATATTGATTATGATTCAAATAATTTAAGGTGGGTTCTTTTTTTCTTGGAGAACTGTACTTCAAAATTTCACTTTGGTTATATAAAACTTCTAAAACTGCTAACTCTGTTAGCAGTTCTTAACCTTTTGAGAATAAAATTAAATCATGTCTAAATATTAAATTGTAGAAGGTAAAGGGGAAATAATATCAGAGATAACAAATGGAATTACATCAGGACTTAAAAACAAGTTTCCAAATGACTAAAGTAACTGAATACTCAAAAGAAAGAAAATAAGAACTTGGAGTGGAAACAAATGTTGGATGTAGATGACTAAATTTACAACCCAAAATGAACTCAAAATTGCTACCAAATAAATTGTAAAGGAATCTGAATCAATAGAATGTGAACCAAATAAATTGTACAGGAATCTGAATCAATAGAATGTGAACAAATAGCACTATGTAGTGCTATTTCATAGAAATTGATTAAAAACAAGGCAAGGACAGAATTAACCTAAACCTAATAGAATGTCAGACACACAAAGTGAAAGTAAGAGTTGAATCAACCATCCAAATACTTCTACTTCCCTAAATGCTGCTGTCTAAAAATCAAGAAAACTGAAGCAAAATTATTCTAGTTTGAATCCTGAATATTTTCCATATTCTCCATGTGACAGTCTGTGTAAATCTACATTTCCATTAATACAATACTTTAAATCTGCTTTGGTAAACTCTAAAACTAGTAATAGTAGTAGCATTACCTAAGCTTTTCCAATATGCAGAACACTGTGCTATGCATTCCTGATGTATTATATCAACTATTTTTAGGACCACACTGGAGAGGCAGAGGCAAAAGGAAGATGAGTGAATTAGCCAGTAGATAGAGAGTCCAATAAGTGGGGAGCTGCAAATGCCACCATGTGTGGCTGACTCAGAAGAGCAGGACACACTTCACTGCACTAGATATGTATGAAGAGCTGATCCTAGAGAAGAATTTTAAGGGGAAAGAGCTTGTCATCTGCCCATCAGCACCACTTAGAACTTCCAATGAAAGTAACAAGTTGAGTTGAATAGGGCTAAAACTAATATGGAAAATATTATAGTCCAACAGAGGACATTAAGACAGTTCAGTAATATTTCATGGTTAGCAGAGTTAAAGGCAGCTGAGATATCTAATAAGATGAGTACAGTCAAAGACCCTATTTCAGAGTTAATAGGCAGATCATTACGAGCTTTGACCAAAGCAGTCCCCATACTGACCTAATCAAAATCCAGAATGAAAATTATCATAAAGTGCATGATGAACCAATTAGCCTGGAGCTGGGTTGCTTCTATCTGCTCAAGTATCTCAGCTGGGAATGGTAAATTAAAAACTAAAAGGAAATGAAGAGGAAAAAAGCACTAGAAGGCAGGAGCATTAGATTAAATTCTGGGCCCTCCTGCAAAAGTTTCAGAGAGATCTCTTTTGCTTTGTTTACAGAAAAACAGGCAACATATACACAGATTTCTGGCAAATAGCAGGTACCCCTATGTGGGCCTCCATTGACCTCAGAGGTACACAGGTAGTACTTGTATACCACTTGGCTAAGAAAGAAGTGTTTTCTTTCACTATCTTAATGTTAAATGCCACTTATTGAAAATGTTTTAAAAAATAGTATGGGGGTGGAGTTTTGAACTTTAAGTTGATAAAGACTGTGTAAAGGAGCAAGTAGCTCATTTGAACCAAAGTTAAAATTTTAACTGGAACCCTATGCAGAAATAATAGCTTTATTGCTTCCTGATTTACCTACTTTTTTTTTTTTTTTTTTGGTCAAATCTGGAAGAGAAATTTAAAAGTAGAATTTTGGTGAAATATTAAAGAATACCAAAAAAGTTATAAGATTGACAGGACACTATTCTCCAAAGGCTTTCTTAGCTTTGAAGAAGTCTAAGAAATGAGGTGAGACTGAATTATGTAGAAGAAAGAAAACAAGCAGAAGAATAGATGGGGAAACTACATGTAATCTGCCATTAACTAACCATTTTGCCATTATTAGTTTCCTTTCCCTAACTTAAGCATCATTTTAAAAATTAATTTTCTTATTTTTATTTTTTTAATTCAGTGAGAAGGTTAAGCTCACAGTGTTATAAAAAATTTCTAGCTCAAAAATGTTCTCATTTTCAAAATTTATTTGGGCATTAGTAGGAAAATAATAACCATAAAATGGAGGAATTGCCTCAAACATGCTTTGACTGCCTTTCAAATACAATCAGAGAATGTTTGTTTATTTTCTAGTTTTCTGGTAAAGCCTGAATTACCTTTTCTTCCTTTCCTTATGTGTTATTCCCTTCAAAATAGTTACTTAAGAATACTGTACAGTATTGAACCCAAACACCATTCCATTGCTCTAAACTTTTTGGAAGTGCATTCATAAAAAAGTCAGTAGAAATACATTATCACTTAGAAGTCACAAGTCACATTCAAAATTATAACTCCACTTGGTCACCATATTGAATCTCAAATTACATTAAGCTCTTTTATTAGAAAAATTAAAAAAAATTAAGTTTCAATGTTGAACATATGCTATCTAAAACTATTTTACAGAAATCTATTTATGCCACATCCATAAATAAATTTAAAAAAGAAGAGGAGGAGGAAACAGAGAGAGAGAAAGAGAATTCTAAATAATTTGCAACAAACTAATTTTCCCCCTAAACATTCCTGGCCAGGAGAGAATTGTCCTGCTACATGAATAGGTTATCTTCTTGGGGACATACTCATATGTGTCTTTGAATCTGAAACTGTTAATCAATATTACCAGACATGTTTCATAGCTGGGTCTTTTAATTTATCTCCAGATGGTAAATTTGAGTCAAAGTTAGTTTAATAAAATGGTGTGGGCATTAGAGTCAGACACACTTATGCTGAAAACCCAGTTTCACCACTTGCTAATTATGTGATTTCAAGCCAGTTACTGAGCCTCGGTCCGTCAACTTATAATTATGGGAATATTATCTGATCATGGAGCTATTTTAAGAATAAGAAAATGTGAAAACTCTCAGCACAATGACTGGAACAGAGTGGCTGCTTGAAGGTTGTGGGAGCTGCTTCGCAGTTCCTTATTGCCTCCTCATTTGTCATAGAGAACTGCTTTGCACCTCAGTAAAGAGACTCCATACACAGGTTAGATGGTGGCAATTTCAGCTACAGATAAAACCAAATCTTCAACAATGAAATAAAGTGCTGATTAGGAAGAAGCTAGGTTAAAATTGGGCATCTTTGTACCTGATAATATTCACTAGGAAATGGTGACCAGAAGGAGGTCAGAATTCTTGCAAAATTGACAGGTACCTTACCTAGAACCCTGACTCTTACAAGAAGACATGAAGGGTTTCAATTTAATGCTTGATTTAAAGGTCAGACTCTTTTTATCAGAGTGACATCTCCTTTGGGACCTAATGACAGGAATTACAGTACATCTGGCAATTATATATTTGTGTAGGAGTGAAGGGCAGGGATATTCAGGTGCTTAAACATCTCCACAAACTTAGGAGGCACTACCTTTGCCAAGATGGCAGAAACACTGAAGCCAGGGAGAGAATTCTAGTCTTGCTGGAATTCAATACAGCTTCCTTTTGAATATCCTTGTGGATCTGGTTACTCTCAAACAATTCATGTGCTTCCACACACACAGACTAAAAGATGAAGCCATTCTGGGAGCAAAGTAATTGACAGATAAATATTATTGATTGCATTTAACCAAATATCTTGAGAACATCAAGGATCTGGTTGGGCAGAGAGCACAGACAACATGGATGGCTCTGCAATTGACATGCAGTTCTTCCCTCTCTTGCAGAAATTTGCATAAAGTTTTTCTTTCTTTCTTTCTTTTTTTTTTTCTTTGTCAGAAAAAATTATGAAAGTGTCACTTTCCCTTTGCAGTTAATTCAGGAGAGATCCTCAATTCGAGCAGGGCACATTTTCATGCAAATACAGCAGCACAGTTTCCAGCCCCCTAATAGCTTCTTACAAATGATGTGCCATTACAACGAGGTTTATTTAAACAAATTTAATACATCTTTAATCAAGCTGGAGAGCATTTTCAAAGGTCACGCTCCAAATCAGGATCACTGTACTGAGCTTATCAAAGTATTAGCTTAAGGGGGAGGGAGAATTATTTCTTGGACAAGTAATTTTAGGCAAATCTTTATTTACATTTTTATTCAGTTATTAAATTTTATTCCTCTCCCTCCTCCTTCTAGTCTCCATTTATGAACCTATAAGAAAGTCTGCAAATGGAGCTATAAGCATATCACTGCAGTCAGTCCTTCTAGAGGCGACGCCTTTGAAGACAGGCGGTCTAAAATGCAAGGACAGAAGACCAGACATTTTCAATGTCAAAGATAATCTTTTAGTGCCTCTAAAGCATCCTTCCTAAAGGTCTCACATTAGGCTCTGTATACATTGCTGAAATTCTAATGCACTGTTTCCTCGATGGACAAATGAAATAGACTTTGAGACTTGCCCTAAGCAAGACCCTCATCCTTTCTCCCTCTCTGGCTCTGTGTCTCTGTCTCTACTTCTCACTCTATGTATAACATATATGCAAACACATAGTTGCCTTTCATTAATTATTCCCACAAGCATTGAATGCGATTATTCAAGGTTCTTTCTGACTCCTGAATCTTTTACATGAACAATTATAGAACAGAAAAGATCAGCTTGATGCTCCTAAGAAAAATAAGTGTATCTTTGATACTAAATCTTCGGACAAATGTCAGTAACAGCAACCACCATATGCAGTCACAATGATAGAGGAAATGTCAGTGTTTTCAGTGTGAGCTTCCATTCTGTACAATTCAACCCTTTACCCAAGTATAAAAGTAACTAATGAGGCCCCAAGATTAAAGGGGAAGTGAACTCTGCAAGAACACAGAAATAGCTGATGGGAAGAGAAGAGTTACTCCCGAGGATTTTAATGCTCATTAGACTCAGGAGCTTTCAAACTTCTCAACAACATAGAAATGAAACAGAGCATCTGAAAAGACAACCCCGAGATAATGAAAAGATCATGCAGCACGGCTATTGAATCTATTTGGGGGTCTTAGCTCACTACCAAAAGTTTCCTCTAGGGTGAAGAAAACTGGGGAACTGGGAAAAAAAAAAACAAAAACAAACAGAAAATCACAGAGATAATCATGTTTGCAGGCCAATAAGAAGCAAAGCACCACCTTTTTACATAAAGGACATGCCTAGATCAGCCATCCCAAATGTGGTGCTGAGTAGGTCAGGGCAAAGGGAACAGTAAGTAGGTAGAAAATAGAATAAAGGAAAGAAAACTGTTTGTGGCTTAGGATACATGGGAATTCACAAGTAATCCATAACAGCAGAAAAAGGATCATTAAACAGTGATTTTGATTTGGGTTGACTCATGAAGAAATTATCTAATGTCTTATTATTAAGTATTTTGTGGCAAAACTTACAAGCAAAATAAAAACATAAGCAAAAGAATTAACAAATTCCTATTGTACAGACTGAAAAGTAAACATATTTGAAGATATACTCTCTACAGATTAATTTTTCCCTTTCTTTCTAAATATAATTCTCCCACTATTCTGAAGGCACAGAGAGTTGTTTTCAAGGGATGTGTGGCAAAAGTTAAAAACGAAGGTGCATTTTTAATCATTTTACACTCCTGACTTATTCAAATTATATGTCCTTTCAAAAAGGTGATAGATTGGTTGACGGAGTGGAAAAATTATCTCAGTTTGAATAAGCGTCAGCCATTTTTTTTTAAATCTCTGAGCAAATTTTTATTTGTCTTGATGTATATCCTGATATCAGCAACTCTACAGTAGGCTGGCTTATACTCTGTGTCTTTTTTCTTTTTTTCTTCCTCTTTATTCTTTAATTGGTGGAAAATTGCTTTACAATTTTGTGTTGGTTTCTGCCACACAACAATCCATAATTAGCAATCATAATTATAGATTTGTTTATATATCCCTTCCTTCCTGAGCTTCTCTCCCTTCCCCCCAGTCCACCTCTCTAGGTCATCACGGAGAACCAGGCTGGGATCCCTGTGGTATTTAGCAGCTTCCCACTATCTATTTTACACACGATAGTGTATATATGTCAAAAAACTAGGAATAAATCTAGTATATGACCCAGCAATCCCCACCGTGAGAAAGCCACAATTCTGTGTCTTTACCATAACCCTAAATTCCTTGGAAAGGCTGAATGGCCATACACTGCTTCCCCTTGGCAAGTTTGGTGGCTACTGTAAATGCTTCTCATCTTCTTTCCTTATCTCCCCACTCTAGCCCCACTCCCTTCACTCTCCTCTTCCTAAACCAGAGTCTGGAATTCTAAGAACATTGGCACAATGTCTCAGTGTCTGTGGTGCCAACAATTGTGTTTCTGCACACAGGTGTGGGTGTGATGAGGTGTGGGTGTGATGAGGTGTGGGTGTGATGTGGCACAAGTAAAATTCATTCTCAAAATTCCCTGCTGACACTATTCACTTACACAGCCTTAGAAATGTGCACATCCTGGTGCACTGCTCAGACTTTGATATTGGATCTGACCTAAGGCATGGCATCTATATTTTGAAAAAGTTTCCTGGGTGATTTCTGTAGAAAGAATAGTGGAATCCTGAAAGAACCATGTCATCTTCCTGACTAATTCATTTTCTCGCTATGTTATCCAGTCACTTATCCTCTCTAAGCTTCAGTTTGAAAGATGGAGAACCATTCATTTATCCCTTCATTCTTTCAGAGAGTATTTATTATGATTCTACCATGTGCTTCGCATAAATGAATATTTTTCAGGAAATTTCAGTCTAGTGGTATAGATCGATTTAAATTTGATAGGTATGTATGAAAACCTTGGAGAGTTGTAGCTACCAGTTCTCTCCAGGGATGTCAAAGTTGGGAAGACTTCACAGATCAAATGATATTAGCTAGGATTTAAATGATGAATATACTTTTACCAGGAGGAAGAGTAAGGGGATTTTAGCAAAAAGGGGAGTGTATTTAAGACATGGAATCATGAAACATGTGGCTTATTAAGGCTGTGGTTTGAGAAATAAAAAAAAAAAAACTTTTTGGTTAAGCAATGAGGTAATAATGGGAAGTGTGACTAGAAAGGTAAGACTGAACTTTGAAGTTCCTGAAAAAACATGCTGAAGAATTTGGATTTTTTTCTTGTGGAAAATGAATTATCAGTTTTTTCTTTGCCTGCTTTTAATATAGAAATCACACATACACACAGAGAGATTTATAATTTCAGAGGTAAATTTAGTATCAGATAAAAGAAGAGACTAAGGCAGAAAAACTGATTAAGAAAGAGAAACTAGAAGGGAAAGAGTTGAGAGTCACTCTAAAATGAATCAACAGATCATTATGACTAACACTAGGTGATAAGAAAACAATAGTCATCTCTACTTAACTGGTTTGAAGATGAAACAAAATTAAATATTTTGAAATTGTAAAAAATTTGCAGCCAGGGATATCAATGTAGAAACCTCTAAAAAGACAAACATTGATCCGATTATTCAAGCTAATAGTTTAAAGGAGAGAATCAATTAAGTGTAGCCAGTGTCCATATGTTATTTAATGAAACTGAAAGGATGACTTGGTTCAGTAAAATGATATGACTTTTTTCACGTATTTTGAAATACATGGAATTCTAAGGACTCATCTGTTCTCCAGTTATAATTTTCTGTTTTAAACAATACAAGTTTAAAGATGATCATTGTTGCTGCCATAGTTCCTTCAGCAGTAAAACAATGGTAAAATTATTTACCAGCATTTTTGCCTGGGTTAAGAAGATTCCCCTGGAGAAAGAAGTGGCTACCCACTCCAGTATTCTTGCCTGGAGAATTCCATGGACAGAGGAGCCTGGTGGGCTATAGTCCATGGGGTCACAAAGAGTCGGTCATAACTGAGAAGCTAACACTTTTACTTTCACTTAAAGTCTATGGCCCAATGAATTACTGGATAAAACATGAATTACTTGACATTATTCTACCTATCAGTTGAGTTAAAAGAAATAACAAATCCAGAATGCTCAACTCTTGAATAAGGGAATGATGTGTTGATAATAGGGTGAGGAGAAGCAATCTCTATGCAAAGGAGAATATAACTTCTCTGTGAGTCTCCCAGTACTTACCATGTTTTGGCTTGAATAAAGGAAAACTCTGCCTACAAATATACTTTTTTGTTGATATAGACTTAGTTTTTCCAAAGTTTTCTGCTGCTGCTGCTGCTAAGTCACTTCAGTCGTGTCCGACTCTGTGTGACCCCATAGACGGCAGCCCACCAGGCTCCCCCGTCCCTGGGATTCTCCAGGCAAGAACACCGGAGTGGGTTGCCATTTCCTTCTCCAATGCATGAAAGTGAAAAGTGAAAGTGAAGTCAGTCGTGTCCTACTCTTCGCAACCCCATGGACTGCAGCCCACCAGGCTCCTCCGTCCACGGGATTTTCCAGGCAAGAGTACTGGAGTGGGGTGCCATTGCCTTCTCTGTCCAAAGTTTTCAGTTCAAAGCAAAACTGAGAAGAAGGTAAATATTTCCAATATACTTCTGGCCCCACCACATGCACAGGCTCTCCAACTATCAACTATTTACCCTAACACCATAAGGGTAAATTTGTTACAATTGGTGACTCTACATTTATATATCATTACAATGTTAAACTCATTATATTATGGTTCATTCTTGGTATTGTACACTCTACTGGATTTGAAAAATGTTTAATGAAATGTAGCCAAAGTTATAGTATCTTAAAACCAGTTTCGCTGATTAAATAGCTCTGTGTTGCACTACTCATCGCTCCATCCCCTCTAACCCCTGGAAATCACAGGTTTCTCCACTGTCTCCTAGTGGTATCTTCTCAGAATTTCATATAGTTGGAATTGTACAATATTTGGCCTTCTAAGATTGGCTTCTTTCATTTAAATATTCGTTTTAAAAAAAGTTTTTTCATGTCTTTTCATAGTTCCATAGCTTCTTTCTTTTTAGCACTGAATAATATCCCACTGTCTGGATGTACCACAGTTTATTTATTCACGTACCTACTAAAGGACAACTTAGTTGCTTCCAAGTTTTGGCAGTTAAAAGTAAAGCTGCTATAAATACTCGTGTGCAGTCTTTTGTGTGGATATAAGTTTTCAACTCATTTGGGTAAATACCAAGAAGTACAATTGCTAGATTGTATGGTAAGAATATGTTGTTTTGTAGGAAACTGCTAAACCCTCTTCTAATGTAATTATATCATTTTGTGCTTCCACTAACAATAAATGTGGTTTTCTGTTGTTCTACTTTCTTGTCAGCATTTGGTGCTATCAGTGTTTTGGATTTTGGCCAGTCTAATAGGTATGAAATGATACCAACCTGTTTTAATTTGCATTTCCCTACCTAATGACATACGATGTTGAGCATCTACTAGTATGCTTATTTGCCATCTATCTTCTTTGGTGAGTTGTCTGTCCAGGCCTTTCCTCATTTTTAATCATGTTTTGTTCTCTTATTGTTGAGTTTTAAGATTTCTTTGTACATTTTGGACAACACGTTTTTTTTTTTTATCAGACATGTTTTTCAAAGATATTTTCTATCCATTTGTGGCTTGTCTTATTTTCTTTTCAGTGTTGTTGTTATTGTTTGTTTGTTTGTTTGTTTTTCCAGAGCAGGTTTTAATTTGGATGAAGTATGTTTTCAGTCTTTAAATCAATGTTTTCCTTCATGGATGCTACTTTTGGTATTGTATCTAAAAGTCATTCTCAAACCTAAATTTATGTAGATTTCCTTCTATATATTGTCTTTCTGTGGTCTTATATTTTTGCATTTTATATTTATGTCTATGATCCATTTGAGTTAGTTTTTGTGAGGGGTATAAAGTCTGTGTCTAGGTTCATTTTTCTCATACACATGATGCCCATTTATTCTAATTTGCTTTTGCTCAGGAAAAAGAAAGTACTTTTATCAGGGATGGACATTATTTTGCTTAGGAAAGGGTTGTTATGAACCCCATTTTCTATTTATAGTAGGTTCTTGGGTCCTGCCTGGAAACTGGAAGATCAGAAAAGGAGAGCTAACAATATTCTGGAAAGCATATACAGCCATACTCTGAAAGATAAGTTTTTGTTATTGTTTAGTCACTCAGTTGTGTCTGACTCTTTGCGACCCCATGAACTGCAGCACACCAGGCTTGCTTGTCATTCACCATCTACCAGAGTTTGTGCAAACTCATCCATTGACTTGGTGATTCCATCCAACCATCTCATCCTCTGTTGTCCCCTTCTCTTCCTGCCCTCTATCTTTCCCATCATCAGGGTCTTTTCCAACAAGCTGGCTCTTCACATCATGTGGTCAAAGTATTGGAGCGTCAGCATCAGTCCTTCCAATGAATATTCAGGGTTGATGTCCTTTAGGATTGACTGGTTTGATCTTCTCACTGTCCAAGGGACTCTCAAGAATTTTCTCCAGCACCACCATTGGAAAGCATCAGATCTTCAGCACTCAGCCTTCTTTATGGTCTACTCACATCCATACATGACGAATAGTGTTGTCAGTATCTTGCCTTTAAGAAATTATTGAAATATAACAAACATTTTTATTTTCTTATCTTGGATAAGCATTTTTTGCCCTTGGGGGAATGTATGTGTTTGGTCTGAAAAACTCCCCTTAAGAATCTAGAAGTTAGCAAATATGAAGGGGAGCCATATTCTGAACTAAATAAATCAACCATTCAGAAATATACTACAGAGAATTACTGTGTACTGCATATTACCAAGGCATATGAGGGGGCCAGATTCTATGGTGTTTCAAGAATGGAATACCATCCTTGAGAGCAGTGTATTGTTATTTGTCTAAGGAAAATTGAAGCGGGTACTCCCTCAGGAGAGATAAAAATAAAGTAAGGCTCCAGAAGGAAAACAAGATCAGGACTAGGGGTCTGGTAATAAACAGACTTGTTTCTTTCTCCTTGGAAGCCTTGTTTCTTTCTCCTTGGAAGAAAAGTTATGACCAACCTAGATAGCATATTAATAAGCAGAGACATTACTTTGCCAACAAAGGTCTATCTAGTCAAAGCTATGTTTTTTCCAGTAGTCATGTATAGATATGAGAGTTGGACTATTAAGAAAGCTGAGCACCAAAGAATTGATGCTTTTGAACTGTGGTGCTGGAGAAGACTCTTGAGAGTCCCTTGTACTGCAAGGAGATCCAGCCAGTCCATCCTAAAGGAAATCAGTCCTGAATATTCACTGGAAGGACTGATGTTGAAGCTGAAAATCCAATACTTTGGCCACCTGATGCGAATAACTGACTCATTGGAAAAGACCCTGATGCTGGGAAAGATTGAAGGCAGGAGGAAAAGGGACAACAGAGGATGAGACGCTTGGATGGCATCACTGACTCAATGAACATGAGTTTGAGTAAACTCCAGGAGTTGGTGATGAACAGGGAAGCCTGGCATGCTGCAGTCCATAGGGTCACAAATTATAGGACACAACTGTGTGACTGAACTGAACTGATCTGAATAAACAGCCTACTCAGTCAAGTTCCTGGTTTGCAGTTGAGTCACATTTAATAAAAATATTATTTTTAAAGCAGTGGATGGGGACTAAGGGAAAAAGAAAACAAACAGATGAGGCATTTATCCAAGATAAGAACAGAATGTATTACCACCCCATAGGTTGAAGGGTAAAGTGATAGGATTGTGAAGGGTATTAAGTGGAGTGGGTCACTTAAGATCCATGTCCTTTGGGAAACGGATGACCTGTAGTGGGAACCAGTGGAATATTTGTCTTCATTATCTTCCAGTTTCCAAATGCATTGCTTTATCTCTTATTGGCTGAACGGCACCAGAAGTTAAACAGAAAAAGATCTTGTAGAGACTGTTCTGACAACCCAGTGTCCCAGAGCACAGAGCAGAATGGGATGCAGACGTGTAGAGCATAGGTCTGGAATGGCAGAATGTATGCAATGCAGCTACCATCTGAACCACCTGTTTTTGAGTGTATGTGTGTGAGAGAGAGAAAGAGAGAGACAGAAATATATTTAATTTATTCCTTGAATCTAATAAGATCTCAATATTTTCATTTCTTCTACTTTCTCCTAGTTAGTTGTCCAATAAAGTATTTTTCCAGTCTTATACTACTGGCCACAATGAAAGAAGGAATCAATATAAGAAGAGTGGGCTTACCTGCAGGTGTTTCTGCTAAGATCAGCATAGCAAGGACTGACATGAACCGAAGAATACTATGAATCTGGGAATTCTAGAAACCAGCAATGACTTAAGATGAATATATAGTAAGAAGAAGCAACCAAGATTTGCAGGTAGTGCAGTATAGATGGGCTCAGAAGTGGATTTGAGATCACTCTCTTAACAATTTGTTTTCAAAATACAGAAAAAAGATGACACATGATGCAATTCATGGATATTCAACTTTAACACATTGTTTTTAAAACATCTATATTGTCACTAACTGGGTAAAAAGAGTCATTTTTACTTATTTCCAGATTGTTTTTCATGGGTCCTTAAAGAGGAGGTTCCAAATTTATTTTGACTTTTTGATTATTTAGATCCATCATCAAGAACATTTTGCAGCTTTTAACCTTTCTACAAAAACATTCATTTGAATAAGAGAGAATATTCTGCAAATTGACTCCCAGGCTGATTTCTTACTATCATTCAGAATGGATTTGGGCCAAATCCTTCAGCCATTAGCTCCGTGATATAAATTGATTTTAATAATGCATTCCAAATACAAATAGAAATGACTATTGTGTGAGTATGTTTTGAACTCTCTGTTCATCATTGTTAAGCCAGATAAGTGAAAATTTATCCTGTTTCTAATTTCTGTTATTTAGTAATTAGATCCCTTTGACTTTTGGGTTCCAGTTAGACAGTAATTAATAAAAAGACTAACCCTTTTTCTTGGAAGAATAATACAGTGAATGCCTCTTGTGAAAAATATCTCACGTGCAGAAAGTCACAAGTTTGTCAGGAAGAGGCAATTTATTTCATATATAATGGAAACTAATATAAAAATGAGTGGAAGCATCTTTTAGGAAAATCATTTGGCATCTTGTGAATATTAAATAGATATACATTTATTTCTAAGAGAGCATTTTCTTTTCACCTTTTAGTGTGCTGGCACTAAATCCATTGTAGTCCCAGTACTTTGAATAATGCCATTCTAATTTAAAATTTTTACTAATAATCATCAATCTTAGCTGTATAATCTCTCTATATCACACACATATACCATAGTTTCTAGCTCTTACACGTCAATGATAACTCTGTTTATATCAGGGACTTTAATGAAACCTCTAAAAGTATCCATATGAACACAAACACTCAATATCCATTGTATTGACAACTAGATATATCAGATTCATATTCTAGGCCCTCTAAGGTACAGGTATTTTTTCTCAGATTTCATGGAATTTTCACTAACATAGTATCTGGATGCTAATTAATATAACAGCCCTATACTTTTAAGAAAGCATTATTATTTTAATGCTACCATTAGTATAGTCTGAACAGAATTTTGCTAATAAATATTTTAAAATTGTTCGTGATATCCATTCATAATGTATCATTACAGCTCAAAATTTTATTTGAATTCATTTTTATTAAAATATAGAAAAAATCTGTATATATTAGTCATTATTGTTTTTGTTTTAAAATGAAAATATTTTCAATTAGTCAAATATAGTATGTTGTAATTACCAGCTATTGCTCTTGATATTCAGATGCAAAACGTAATCCAAATTTTACTGGGAGATTTCTACTAGGCTAAAACACTTTAATGTAGAATATTTAAATAAACAACATTTGTTATTCAATATTATTTATGCTTTAGGCAGCACGCTAAATTTTTCTTAGTTTTGGTTTGAAATACATAATATATTGTATGCACACAGATACCCTCCCCAAAATGAGAGTTCTTCTTGATTTCAGCTACTGGTTATGGTCAATTTTTATTTTGTTAAAATATTCCACTCTCTTTCCATGTTTAATGTACTCTTCTTTGAATGAATATTAAAGAAATGTTTTCATTTTTTAACTCATGTATATGAAGAATAAAAATAATTTAGTGGAACATTTTCTCAATTCAAATTTTAAATAATTGACTTAAATCCAAGATCTTAATGTGAATTGATTTACTTAGTTCAAATAATTTCATAAGTGCTCAGAAAGGGAATATATTCATGAAGGGACAGTGTCATAATTAGAGCATTGTAGAGATTGTGAGAGTTTATGGCCCAGAGCAAATAATCACTTTACAAAACTTGGTGGAATCAGACCCTTTAGTTTACTTATCCCTTAAGGTACATGTTCTATCCTCCCACTAAAAGACCCTGCATAAAGAAATATCACAACTTCTTTCAATGTTCTTTTCTTTGCTTAAAATTTTTCCAAATCAAGAAATGAAAAGTTACTATTTTTCATTTCTTTACAGAATATTCAATCTCAAAAATTTTGGAACAGGACCCATCATGGAAAATGTTCAAACTTTATCCTCTTGATAGATACTAGATAGATACTTCAGAATGAGATCAATATGTCCTCACATTTAAATAGAACATCCCATTACATAGAGGCAGGCTGTCAAGATTGGATTGCATGTATAATCTTCTTTAAAAGAATTAATGCTTCCAAATGAATATGATGAAACAAAGTAGAAAATAATATTCTCATTGCCAATCTATCATTTTAAAGTAATACCTAGGCAGTCCATCAGCACCAAGAAGATAGGGACATCTGCTACACATTTCTGAGACAGTCTCATTTACATATTTGTAAATATTAAATATAAATTTAGAAATTGATATTTTCTTTTTCTACTAAACGGTCATAAATCATTGACGGAATATGAATGTACTCAAGATGAATTGATTCTTTTTCTGGTTCTCTAAGAAGAATAGCTACTTTTGTTTTTCATATTTGTAATATTTTGTGCTATGATAGGGTATTTGTAAAAATAAAGATGCCTATACTCTTCTGTTTTTCACCTCTCTTTCAGTTCAGTTGCTCAGTCGTGTCTGACTCTTTGCGACCCCATGAATTGCAGCATGCCAGGCCTCCCTGTCCATCACCAACTCCCGGAGTTCACTCAGACTCACATCCATCGAGTCAGTGATACCATCCAGCCATCTCATCCTCTGTCGTCCCCTTCTCCTCCTGCCCCCAATCCCTCCCAACATCAGAGTCTTTCCAATGAGTCAACTCTTCACATGAGGTGGCCAAAGTACTGGAGTTTCAGCTTTAGCATCATTCCTTCCAAAGAAATCCCAGGGCTGATCACCTCTCTTTAGTTACTAAATATATGTCCACTGTAATGTTTTGTCTAATTACATAACTGATTCATATTCAGGTACCTAGTAGATAGCTATTTCTTTCTCAGTTTCAGTTCATATGAGATGTGAAGAGTGCAATAGTAGATATTCATAAGTTTAGTTAATTTTCTAAATGCTAAGCTAGGATTGAAAAAAAAAACCTTTATGTTCTTTGCTCATTGAAAGCATTTGTTAACCAACATTTAATTTACTTGAAAAAAATGTTTACAGTCTATTCTCTGGTTCCTGTTTTCTTATTTCTTATTGACTCTCTAATCTAATGCTATTTTAAAATATACTTGTTAAGTAAATGGCAAATAAGATATAATGAAATATGAAGGTCAATTTACAAATGAGTATATTCCAAGTGTTCATTTGTAGATTGGCTATTTGTAACTAGAAACATATTTTTCTATAGAATATAATTGTTAGGTTCCCAGGCTAGCCCATATATAAATCGTACTATTTAATCAATGCCAATTACACTAGCCTTGGTTCTTGACAGCAGGGACCCTGCTACATCAGGAAAAGGGAGAATGAAGAGGATAATGAAGATAATTACTCCTTCATCCTTCCTTTTTTCTTGGATTCAAAACTGTTTCAACATGTTTTTGAAATAATCATTTTTTTTAAATTACAAACTTTAAATCTTCCTTTCTGCATCTATCTCCAGTTTAAAACAACCCAGTCTACAGATTCTTAAACACTTAAATATATTTTCCATAGTTAACATTTTTTAAGCTCTTACTATGTGCCAAGAGTAATTATAAATGCTTTATGGGTATTATGTTATTTCATTATAACCACAACTCTGTGATGTGGATACTAAAATGATCACCATTTTACAGATGTGGAAATAGAAGAAGAGGGGGATTCAGAGATTTTTGCACAGTGGGGAAGTGACAGTGTCAGGTCCAAAGCCTCTTCATTTCATCCCAAATCACATTCCGGTGTGGCCCCACTCAGTGGCAGTCTACCCTTCACAGTGCCAGGCTCCTGTCCACCTTGTTACACCTCGCCATCAATCTACCCATTTGTTCACGCAGTTGATCTAAACCAGGTCTTAGGGAAGAAGCAATATTTATAATCTAATTATTACTGTCTCTTCTAAATCTGCTCAGAGGAATTTTAAAAGACATTATTTCTAAATTCAGATGAATATCTTACAGGGATAACTTCCATTGAAAAGAAAAGAGAAGGAAAGATCATGCTCTGTTCCAGTGAGAGGTGCTCTTGATTTTGAGCCCCCTTGGGTTTCCTCCTCCTTCTAATAGGGGATTCCTTCCTTCTGTGTTTCTTTTAAAAAATATGCTTCCTGTTATAGAAATATCATCTAATACCTAATCACTCCATAATTTTTAGAATATGAAAAGCATAGAAAGATTTTTTAAAAGAGTCATTTAAATCCTATTCAACTGAGAAATCAAATGTTAAATTTTTCCATACTTTTATTATAATACCTTGTCTCTTGTAATTTGTAGGTAGATATCCAGTTGAGTAGACTAATAGCATATTTCTTTCCTTTTCAAATTTAGTATATGACATTGGCATTCTCCTCAAGTTTTTAGCAATTTTTTACAGTTGTAATGTAAAACGCAAAATGAATGAATCATATCTCATCAGGTACTCTGAGTGGAAAGCATGGAACACAGGTCTTAGATTTACTGGCCATTTGTAAACAGGAGTTTGAAATTCAGGGACTGGTTTGAAGATATCTTTACCTGTTCGCACTGTGAAGGTTGGCTTTTTGTAATGCAGTTATATGTGATTGAAAAATATTTAAGTGAGAAAGTTTACATCTCAAGATAAACAAAATCGATTCAATTGTACAGGCCACAACTTGATGGAGTTAATGACCGGCAGTGTGGATTGCTGGAATAAATGGAACCCAAATGCTTTCTTGCAAACTCTAAAAGTAAAACTTTATGTTTTTTCCCTTATCTTGAACATTTTGAGAAATGAAGAGTAGTTTTGGAAATCACTGTACCTTTATTTTTCATATATGTCTGGCAAGAAGTCTTTTATTCCTCACCACCTTTTATAAATTCTGGTGTGAAGGTAGGCCAATGGTGGGCTGATTCTAAATGAAAATATATGAGAAAAGAGTAACTTACTTTCTAACACTTACCAGTCAATCAATTTTCTTGTTGAATTTGAGCCAACAACATTCAACAATATCAGATTTTGATAATCAATTTTCTAGATTAATTCAGACTTTGATAACTCACATGGCTGCCCTCTTCCTATGCTTTAAAATCTCAACATATGAGCCTTTAAAACTGAATTATAAAAACGACTGTGTGTGTATACTATGGTAGATACAGCACCTTAGGAGGTAAGCACACTTTGGTAACTGAAGTTGATTAAATGTTTAGGCATCATGTTTGATTGCCTTATAGTGACCTGTTTAATTACCAGGACTTGCCTTGATCTATATGAGCAATGGCAGTATTGAATTCACTATTCAGATGCAGTTTCAGGACTATAATAAAGGAATTTTCTTCTTTGGCTCTATAGAAAATCACTTTCAGCTTTTAAAAAATAATTAAAACTAGCAAATCAGCTAGTTTTCAACTTTGCACATTCTATCAGTATTAGAAATTCTGTCACCAAATTCAGGAAACAGATTTTTTAAAAAGCCAAATATAATAGAAAAATGTACAGATAGAAAAATGCAGGTTTTTGAGTCTTTAAAATTCATTTCTGACAAAGTCTACAGCACAGATGAAGAAGATTACAATTGCTTTCACTCTCTATTCATTTCTTTTGTGATATGAAAAAGTGGACAGTCATTTTTACAAGACCCTAGCTATAATTTGAACTGACATCCTCATAGCCAAGTGCATTAAAATTTAGAAGACATTCCCAAGAGTAATACTCATAAGGGGTAATATGTATGTATATTTCTGTGTATACATATATGTATAAAGTAAAGTGGGTAGGTCAGCAAATACAGGGAAATATATTCATATTAATTAAATGTTTTCTTCTCTCACTAACCCCTTCTCTTTTATAGCCAAAGTATTCGCTTAAGAAAGCTGATTCAAAAATGGCTAACTGAACCTTGTTCTTTTGGTAGCAGGACCATTTTAGCTTCCTTGGGTTAGAACCAGTAAATAATTCTCAGCTGTGTGAAGAAAACCCAGCTCAGCTGCCTGCATTCTAAATCAATCTCAGGTTTAAGAGAAGGTGCAGGCTTAAAAGTTATTACAACTCCACTGTTTTCTCTGATAAATTACATGAATAACATTTGAGACAATGCATTGTTAAATATTTATGTCTAGTACTATAGAACCAAGAAAAGCACAAGAACCCCTAGAAGAATAAATATATTTACCTAAATAAATTACTAAGACAAATATACTCCTATGTGCTCTGTACCAATAAACAGTAGGTATTCACTAAATTGTAGAATATAAATGGTTCATTTCCTCTAAATGTACACTGAAAGATCTATAACATGTTACACATTTCCTGTGCTTTGCATATATATTTCAATATTCATCATGAAAAGCCTTGCTTATGTGTCAATATACATTACTTTGCATATATTAAGAGGTTTTTTTTTTTAATTTTAACATTACGGATGCTTTTTATATGGGGGAAAGCTCAGGTCTTATTTCATGATTAACCCTTTCATGGCTCATCCTTTTTTCTCTACATGACATTTGCACAAAATGAATTGCTTGCTTAGACACAGCTAACTAAATAAAAGCAGGCCAGGGCTGATAGTATGAAAAATGGATTTTCATTACTGTTTCATTGATTCTTGTAAATAAGGGCCCGAGGCCTGCTCCGAAAAGGCTGCAAACAGTAATAATTTAATCTGAGGTGACATAGACCAAAATGTATGTGGACAAAAATCATCCTTGAATATTAAACAACAGCCTCAAGACAGAGAAAAGTGTTGCAGGCGAATTTAAATGTATGCAGATCGGTGGGTAACATATTTAAAAACAGAAATTAAAGATTCCTGTCATAAATCACATTTGCTGCCATGGATATGCCTTGTTATGCTGGCGTTTAAGAAAACCTGAAAGGTTAAGGCAGTTGGTGCATTAAATCGTACAAGGATAATTAATACTTTTCTTGTGGCTATTTATAAGAAATGGAAAATATAGTCAGATCAGCTGTGGCACTGTAGTAATTTGAGGGGGAAGCAATGAAAGCATGAGTCAATAGTTTTAACTGGACAAATGTCAAATGCTTAATGATGCAGTATCCCAATTTGGAAGCTGTTTGAAAGTTGTATATTTTTTTAAATGAGATAAAATAGTTCATTCTCATACTACAAATATAATTTGTTTGCCTCTCATCTTTTTCATGTCCCCCAAGGGAAAAAAAAATCACATGGAATTTTTCATTTTTGGTAGTTACCAGTCACCTATGCTACAGATATTATATGAAAATAAATACCATTTCTGGCATCAGGCATCAAGCATCATAAATTCAGCCTTTCATCATGTCTCAAAATATAATAATGACATTATTTTTTAATGACTAATTTACTTGTCTCAAACGGAATTAGATTGGTAACATCAGTGGACCCTCCCACTGCTTATCCAGAGGAAAATCTACCTTTGTCAACGAATTTAGGTCTATGATTATTCTCTTTTAAAAAATCTTTCTATCATATCTTGTAGATTTTCTCTACTCTGAATGAAAATTAGTGCTTTTTTATTTCCCTCATGAGACAGAAAGCATATAGAACCAAATCCTCAGCATATGAAAGAGCCAATTTTTTTTAGGACACTGCTACCTGTATAATATTTCTTTGAACTAACAGAAAAGATTGGTTGGACTTTCTTTAGAAAGAAAACTACTCTTTCCATGGATAAAATAGTCTCACAACTATAGGTGCATTATTTGTGCAACATATAATCCAGTTTACAGGGTGCTTTGTTTTTTAAATTGGTTTTAAAATAACAGTGGGTTATGAATAAATCACAAGTCTTGCCCTATCATGTGTAGTCATTCAGTCATGTCTGACTCTCTGTGATCCTATGGACTGTAGCCCACCAGGCTCCTCTGTCCATGGGATTTTCCAGGCAAGATTACTGGAGTGGGTTGCCATTTCCTTCTTCAGGGGATCTTCTGGACCCAGGGATTGAACTTGGGCCTTCTGCATTGCAGGCAGATTCTTTACCATCTGAGCCACCATAGAAGTAGTTTAGTACAAAAATAGTATGAGATAAAAAGGATTAAAAAAAAATACTCAAATAGATTGTCTTCAGAGACTTTTCTGGCTACAAATGCATTAATGCTTTGATGATTAAATCCAGTCTACCTACATTAACTGAAAGAGCTCAAAAGAACATTCATTACAACAGCTTTTAAAATATATTTTATATAAGAGTAACATAAAATGAGTCATGGGGTTCTGCTAGATTGTGCTATCATCGAATCTTCAAGGCCTCAGAAACCAAACAATCCATAGGGACTCTCGTGATTCTTTAAATAGGGTGAGTTGGAAGCCTTGTTTACCCACCATTGATAGATAACACTAAATCGAGGTGATAAAGCCATTTTCACATTAACACTCCCACTCAGTATTGAGGTCATTGGGTATAGCAATAGTTATATACACCATCTCCCAATACACTTACACAACTCAGGACTCACCCATACCTTTATCCTTGTTGGTATTAAGCCTCATAACAAAACGCTCTATGATGATCCTGAATATGTGAAATGATTCTAACCGAAGCCATGAGATTTAGTTTAAAAATCATAGAAAGTTTGTTCAGAAAAAAAAAAAATCGCATAAAAGAAAAAAATAATAAAAGGAGAATAGACTACATGAAGGAAGGAAGCCTTCCTGTTAATATCTGCAGGTCTGTAATTGCTTGTTTTCCACCCCTCCCTTGTGACTCAGTGTCCAGAGACATTGCCTCATGGGTAGACGATGAACACCAATGCATCTGGCCTGACAAACATTCTGTGAGTAATGCCCCCACTGGCCAACTGTTCTTCCAACTTAAGCAAAAATGATGTGGCTTCTGGGGAATTAAACTGGCTTACTATCACAACAACCTCCCTAAGCATGCAAATTCAGAGCACGTGATCTGGCAAACCTGAAGCCCTTTCGGCAGAGTGAAACTGACAAGGTCATAGGAAGAATGGAATCCCTGTCTTCACACACCACCCTCAGACACTGTGGATTAAATACAATCTCTACTTTAAGCAAATTGGTCCTAGATCAGAAGCTTCCTGATATAAAGAAAGAAATGCTAGGGATTAAGTTATGATTGAAAAGAAAATGATTATCTTTGGTTACCTTTTCTGTATGTCTGTATACTGGACCTTAAATCATTATAATATATTAACGATTACTGTCATAATCACCAATTTGGTGATCAATTTAAAAAGTACTTTGGCAGATTGCTTTAAACTTAAATGCAAGGCTATTTTCAGTTTTCAAAGTTCTTTTTAGCTATTGGTATTAAACATACATAACACATTTTCCTGGAAGCAGATATAAGCCAGCTGTTAGGAATAAGATAGGAAAAACAGAGTTGCAAGTGAGAATTTTTCTTGAAGAGAAAGCCTCTGTAAGTTATTTTGCAAGGTGTTGGATCTAGGGAATAACATTTTATGCCTTGATATCACTTACTATAGCAGAACAGTCAAAACCTTTGCAAGATGTGAAATATTTCCAATGTGATAGTAGACGATTATTGCCTGTACTACTATCAAGGGTGGATTAGCAAGACTAGGGACACAACTTCAAAGTCAAAGAGCAATACTGGAAGTCCTAGAAATAGTTTTGATTTATAGGCCAATAAAGTATTTTCTAAACTTTACAGCAACTTATAGGTATAAGACTAATTTTGCCATTTGGATGTACCTAAATGGCTTCAATATTAGTGGAGAATTAAAAAAAATAAATAAATAAAGGAGCATACTAGCTAAATAGAGAGAGGAGATAGGATAAAATGGGAGTGATCATAGACACTAATCTATTAAGAGCCATAATGGCTCCCGTGGGTCTGTTATTGCCTGCGTAATAAACGTATCTACTGTGCACAAGCATTAACCTCTGCAAAATATCATGAGGATGTGTAGCACATGTACCTATAAACATTAGTGGCAACTGTACTGATATGTAAGTGTTCAATGAAATGATTCCAAAGTAGCCATAATGTCTTATCACAGCAAGCTTGGTGAACGCCAATGCATTTACATGATCAAAGAGACAAATGAATTGGCTTTAAATGTATCATTAGTTGTGAGCTTCACAATTCATCATAATTGACACTGCCTTTCAGTGTCAAACAGAATAAAGTATATTAAAGCTGTGGAGAATGCAGTGGCTTCAAGGTTTCCACGTAGATCTTAGCATTGGGTGGGAACAAATAGTACCATTTTAGAGAATGGCAAACATGCTTTAGATTTGTACTCAAAGCAAACTTTAGGGAAAATGTATCATTTGACCAGACAAAGTCTCCATGATATTTCCTGGAAAAAAAAAAAAAGGAAATTCCCTTTAACAGTTTTTTTGGTAGTAGGGTGTTTGGCACTCCAGTACTTTGGTCACCTCACGTGAAGAGTTGACTCATTGGAAAAGACTCTGATGCTGGGAGGGATTGGGAGCAGGAGGACAAGGGGACGACAGAGGATGAGATGGCTGGATGGCATCACTGACTCGATGGATGTGAGTCTGAGTGAATTCCGGGAGTTGGTGATGGACAGGGAGGCCTGGCGTGCTGCGATTCATGGAGTCGCAAAGAGTCGGACAGGACTGAGCGACTGAATTGAACTGAACTAACATTTTACTTCCATCTTCTGGAAACAGTCTCATAAAGCCCTTTTTCCAATTTGTATTAAGTTTCCTTTTTCTTACAGATTTATGAGTACCCTATATGATGTGGATGCTAAAATGTCATCTTAATATATAAATTACATATGTCTTTCTTAGTCTCTCTTTTTTGTTTTCTGTCTTTTGTAGTACATTAGTTTTTAACTACAATGTAGGAAATCTATCAGACTTATGCTTAGTGGGTTGTGCTGTTTGTGTCTCCTGTTAAAAAATAATCTTTCTACTGCAATCATAAAGATAACCTCCTATATTTTCTTCAAGTACTCAAAATTTTATTTTTCACCTTCAATTTTTTAATTCATCTAAAATCTTCCTTTATGTACAGTGTGAAGAAGATATCCTGACACATAATATAAAAAATAAATCTTTCTTCCATTGATTTGTACTGCCATGTGTAGCAGAATCTTCTAGGTCTTCAATATCCTTTCTTGTCTTCCTTCTATAGTAACAGATTTTTAGCTGAAAACATGGGCATCCAGAATTAACAGCAGTTCCCAGACTTATCTGCATTTGGGTGTGGCCTTGTTCTGCCAATGGGTTGTTGGTGGAGTTAATTTGTGCAACCTTCTGCAAATGTCTCCAAAAGAGGAGGCATTCTTTTGCCCTTCCTTAATCTCTTTCTTATCTGGAGAAGGCAATGGCACCCCACTCCAGTACTCTTGCCTGGAAAATCCCATGGACAGAGGAGCCTGGTAGGCTGCAGTCCATGGGGTCCCTAAGAGTCGGACACGACTGAGTGACTTCACTTTCACTTTTCTCTTTCACGCATTGGAGAAGGAAATGGCAACCCACTCCAATGTTCTTGCCTAGAGAATCCCAGGGACGGGGGAGCCTGGTGGGCTGCCATCTATGGGGTCGCACAGAGTCGGACACGACTGAAGCGACTTAGCAGCAATCTCTTTCTTGCTAGTGGAAAGCAAACATGTTTGTTGGAGCTGCAGAGGCCATTCTGACCCATTAGTTGAGTTTAGAAAAGCAGGCTATGCACATCCACAATATTTCTCAAGCAACCATTATTTATAGTGCACACCTCATAAACAGAAAACAATACTACAGAAGAGGAAGGTAGTAGAAATGTTTCACTTAAATTCCAGAATGTGATTTCCCAGTGGTAAACCTGATAAATAACCAAGTGACCTTAAACATCCCTTAAGTATACTTTTACTCAAGTAATTCTTTTTCTAAGACCACATGATTCTTATGCATAAAGATCATCTGAGTTATATTTAATGAAGAAAAATTAGAACCCATATTATATTCAACAACATGGGGATGGATAAACATTTAAAACATTGTCAGACCTAGCGCTTTGAATTTTCAAATAATATTTAGGGACTTGGATATACACCTTTTTTTGAACTTTTTATTTTGTATGTTGTGATAGTCTCAGGTGAATAGTGAAGGGACCCAGCCACACATATACATGTATCCATTCTCCCCCACATTCTCCTCCCATCCAAGCTGCCACATAATTGAGCAGAGTTCCATGTGCTATACAGTAGGTCCTGTTGGTTATCCATTTTAAACATAGCAGTGTGGGGTATCTAATTTTAAAACAGCAATTAAAAGAGCAATTAAATAGCTAATTTTATAGAAAAAATTGTATCCATATTAAAAATATTAGAAGGAAATACACAAAAATATTAACAATGCCTATACTTAAATATTTGAGATAATTTTTTCCATTAACTTTTGAATATTTTCCAAATTTTACAAAGAACAAAGCATTTCTTTTATAATCAGAAAAAATAATTAATCATAAATATTTTATAAATAAGAAAAAATTTTAAGAAATCATTCAGTAAAATCATGATAAAGTCTTTTCAAGGAGACCAGGATCTCTTTTCTGACTGTCTTCAGATCAATTACATTGATTTTCTTTCTTTTAAAGCATGGTTTTTTATTAAGGATTCCTTTTAGAGCTTCCCATTTCTATGTAGTGATGATGAGAGTAAAGGAGAGAATTTCCAATATGGAATTATCACTAAAATAGATTTTAGAATGCAGGAATCTTCTCCTTTATTAAATCATTCCAATAAATATTCATTCAAGTCCCCATTGCTCCATATGGCCTTGTCACCTAGATAAATATATAAACATTATCTTAGTCACGTTTCTTGATTTTAACTTTTTTTCAGGTCAACTCAGGACTATTGAGTAGACCAAGAAGAGACTCATTTTTGCCCTTTAAGGCACACTTTTAGGCAAATACATTGCCAATACATGCACACTTGACTTCTGAACATTAATACCCAAATGCCTACTCATTATCTCCATTTTGAAATCCATTACATGCTGCAAAGCCAAAAATCGACAAAATTTTCTTCAGGAGTCCTTTTATATGCTGTCATCCAATCAGTAGCCTAACTATAAACCACAATATTATTTGTGACTTTTCCTTTCTACCTTAACAAATAACAGTCTCCCAGTCCTAGAGATTTACTACCTCTGTAGGTCACTCAACATTCAGAAAACTAGGATTATGGAATCTGGTCCCATCACTTCACAGTGAATAGATGGGAAACAATGGAAACAGTGACAGACTCTATTTTCTTGGGGTCCCAAATCACTGTAGATGGTGACTGTAGCCATGAAATTAAAAGACGCTTGTTCCTTGGAAGAAAAGCTACAACAACAAACCTAGACAGCATATTAAAAAGCAGAGACATTTCTTTGCCTACTAGTCAATGTTATGGTCTGTCCAGTAGTCACCACAAAGAAGGTAGAGTACCAAAGATTTGATGCTTTTGAATAACGGTATTGGAGAAGACTCTTGAGAGCCCCTTGGACTGTAAGGAGATCAAATCAGTCAATCCTAAAGGAAATCAGTCCTGAATATTCACTGGAAGGACTGAGGTTGAAGCTGAAGGTCCAATACTTTGGCCACATAATGCGAAGAGCCAACTCATTAGAAAAGACCCTGATGCTGGGAAAGACTGAAGGCAGGAGGAGAAGGGGATGACAGAGGACACGATGGGTGGATGGCATCACCAATTCAATGGACATGAGTTTGAGAAAGCCTGGGTGGTGGTGAAGGACAGGAAAGCCTGGCATGCTGCAGTCCATTGGGTCACAAAGAGTCAGACATGACTGAGTGACTGAACAACAGCAATAGGTCCTTAATTCATTCACTGTTCTAAATAATTTTCTTCTGTTATCCTACTCCAGGCTACCATTATCTACAACAACCAACAATTTCCCAATAGTGTTCCCAATACTCAGGGTGAACAGACTTATTTTTCCAATTCATTCTCACCCTGCAGACAGAGTTACATTTCTAAAACCCTAGTACTTTGGCCACCTCATGTGAAGAGTTGACTCATTGGAAAAGACTCTGATGCTGGGAGGGATTGCGGGCAGGAGGAGAAGGGGACGACAGAGGATGAGATGGCTGGATGGCATCATTGACTTGATGGACATGAGTTTGAGTGAACTCTGGGAGTTGGTGATGGACAGGGAGGCCTGGCGTGCTGCAATTCATGGGGTCACAAAGAGTCAGAAATGACTGAACAACTGAACTGAACTGAATCTTTCCATGTTGGCTCCCTACATGACATCCATAGCTTTTAGGATAAACCCAAAGACCTTAGCACAACCTCCAAGCTTCTTCTTGCTCTGTCCCTGCCCCTCTCTCTGGTCACATCATCTTTTTCTGCTCATCTGGCTTCAGTTAACTGTTAAGATTCTACCATGCTTCTTCTTACCACCCAGCCTTGGCATGTGCTTTTCCTTTTGTAAGAATTCTTTTCTCATTTCTATCCACCCCTCAAATACACTTATTCAACTAGATAAACCCTAGGTAACTCCTACTTAACATTAAGGTCTTGTCTTAGAGTCACTGATTCCTCTAGATATAGATAGGTGGGCTACTTCCTTCCTTCCATTTCATCCTTCTATACCTTGAATATGAGACTTATGTTGTGATTGTGAAGTCATTATTTGTTTTCTCCATTAAAAGACTTATTTGTGAGGTCTGGAAAGGTATCTGTCATATTTAATGTTATACATGCAGTTCTTAGCTATGCATCTTAAGAACATGTATTTAATATTTTAATCTATGAATAAATGAAAGAAGTACTAGCACTTTTAAAATTTAACAAGTCAAACATTAAAAGTAATCCTTAATATTTATTTCTGCAAGGTAAGACTCTGGCCATCAATTAGACATTCTCCATGTTGAATCTTTATAATGATGATGATGATAATGGTTATGACTTCCTGGTATTTGCTATGAATCATGTTTTTTGTTCTGAGTACTCTACATACACTACTCAGTTTAATACTTTCAACAACCCCACAAGGAGGTGTTATTATGACCATTTTACACATAAGGATGATGAGGCACTGAAAGTTTAATTTTTCTCAAGGTCACACAGCTACTAAGGGGGTGTACTAAGTGATATACTAACTGGCATTATAGGGTTCTATGTCTACAGTAATATATAAACCCAATACACACACACACACACACACACACATTACCCTACTGCCCACAGCAGTCTCCATCACTGGTGAGTTGGGGATAAGGAAACTCTTTTCCATACAATCATTCATGGAACAAGGCTGATACAATTCTGCCAAATATAAATATATATTTTTCAAGATCATCTGAAAAGATGACATCCAGACAAAAAAAAAGGAAAAGGCTCCATGGGACAGACCCAGATGTTATACATCACTTTCATTCACATTTAATTGTCAAAAACTCTTTTCAAATGACCAGGTTAAGGCACAGGGTCATCCTAACATCAAGGGCTGTTGAGAAAATATGTTCAGGAAAATAGGAAATAGATATTTTTGGTGAATGATTTTCACTCTACCACAGTGACTGAGGATGGATTTAAAACTAGACAGCTGACTCCAGAGCCCAATTCTTAAGACTCTACTAAACCTCTAACAGGAATGTGCCATACTGATTTAATTCATATCCTAGTTGAATGAATTTAGTGTGTCTTAGTGCTATATGTTTCCTGATTATAAAAAGAAAAAAATATAGATTGTATGAAATTTTCAGTGTTTGGACTCAATTTGATGGCCTTTTGTTCCTCACATATTCCTCATATGTTTACATGTAGCTGGCATAATTTTTTCTGAATATGTAATGAAAAGGATTGGTGATATCATTACCAAAAGTTTATCTGCACCCTGAGTAACTATATATTTGTGAGGAGTAACTATACATTTGTGAATGGGTGTGTGTGATTAGTTGCTCAGTCATGTCCGACTCTTTGTGACTCCATGGACTAGGGCCTGCCAGGCTCCTCTGTCCATGGAGATTCTCCAGGCAAGAATACTGGAATGGGTTGCCATGCTCTCCTCCAGGGGATCTTCTCAACCCAAGGATTGAACCCAGGTCCCCTACATTGCAGGTGGATTCTTTACCATCTGAGCCACTAGGGAAGCCCATGAATACTGGAGTGGATAGCCTATCCCTTCTCTAGGAGATCTTTCCAACCCAGGAACAGTTGTGACTATGTAATAATAATTATACAGTTAAATATAGACAAAGTATTTTCCATTTGTATAAGATTATTTGGCTAAAGCCAAAAAGAAAAGACATTGGCCAAATTTAATAACATCATTGTTTAAGACAAATTATGGTTTGATAGACAAGCCCGTTGGACAATTTTATTAGTTGCATAAAAGTTAACCAATTTTAGATGAATAAGTGTTTAAAACAATAATTTATTTTGGGTCATCACTTTGCACATAAGGTTCAAAAATTTGAAAGATAGTAATTGGACAATTCTTGCTTGGTTCACTTATACAATTGTAGTTAGAGTCTGCTGAGAGTGCAGTCATCTGAAGCTTCCACTGAATTGAACATCTAAGATTGCTCACTCACATGAGTGGCAACTGACGCTGGCTGTTGGTTGCAAGCTCAACTGAGCTGGTACCTGTAACACTCACAAATGACCTTTCAAGCATGGCAGTGTTAGTATAATCAGATTTCTTATATAGAGGTTGGTTTTCTCCAGATCAAACATCTCAAGATTGAGGAAGCTGCATAGTCTTTTAGGACTTAGAGTTGGATCACATAGAATCACACCTGTTGGGTTTTATTTGCCACAAGGAAACAACTAATTAAAGGGAAAGAGGTAGCATCCTTCTTGATGGCAGGAGGATGAAATAAGTTGTGAGTTAAGTTCAGTCACTTAGTCGTGTCCGATTCTTTGGGACCGCATGGACTGTAGCATGCCAGACTACCTTGTCCATCACCAATTCCCAGACCTTACTCAAACTCATGTCCATAGAGTCGGTGATGCCATCCAGCCATCTCATCCTCTGTTGTCCCCTTCTCTTCCCGACTTCAATCTTTCCCAGCATCAGTGTCTTTTAAAATGACTCTGTTTTCGCATCAGGTGGCCAAAGTATTGGAGTTTCAGCTTCAGCATCAGACCTTCCAATGAATATTCCAGACTGATTTCCTTTACAATGGACTGGTTGGGTCTCCTTGCAGTCCAAGGGACTCTCAAGAGTCTTCAACACCACAGTTCAAGAGCATCTATTCTTGGATGCTCGGCATTCTGCATAGTACAAATCTCACATCCATACATGACTACTGGAAAAACCATACCTTTGAACAGTCAGCCCTTTGTTGCTAAAATAATTTCTCTGCTTTTTAATATGTTGTCTAGGTTTGACATAGCTTTTCTTTCAAGAAGCAAGCATATTTTAATTTCATGGCTTCATTCACCATCTGCAGTGATTTTGGAGCCCAAGAAAATAAAGTCAGTCACAGTTTCCATTGTTTCCCCATCTATTTGCCATGAAGTGATGAGACCGGATACCACGATCTTAGTTTTCTGAATGTTGAATTTTAAGCCAACTTTTTCACTCTCCTCTTTCACTTTCATCAAGAGGTTCTTTAGTTCTTTACTTTCTGCCATAAGGGTGGTGAAATCTGCATATCTAAGGTTATTGATATTTCTCCCAGCAATCTTGATTCCAGCTTGTGCTTCATCCAGCCTTGCAATTGCATGATGTACTTGGCATATAAGTTAAATAAGCAGGGTAACAACATACAGCCTTGATGTACTCCTTTCCAAATTTGGGACCAGTCTGTTGTTACATGTCCAGTTCTAACTGTTGCTTTTTGACCTGTAAACAGATTTCTCAGGTGGCAGGTAAGGTGGCCTGATAGTCCCAGGACCTGAAGAATTTTCCAGGCATTTAGTTTTTATTGGCATCTGTGGCCCCTCAAAAACAAATAGCTTCTTGCTACTGTAATCCAACTTCTTACCACTATACAATGTTTTTACATGATTTTTTTTATGCCCAATAAATTAATGTAGTTTGTGATTCTCTACCTGATCAGCTTTCAAATTGCTGATGTCCAGGATCATATCCCTAGACCATTCAGAGTTTCAGGATGAGGAACCGGTATTATTATTTTAAAAAAGAACTTTCCACATTATTTCAAAGTTAGTCAAGGTTGAGAATCACTGCCATAATCCATAAACTATCTGCAAATTGTAAATGCAAAGAATATTAACACAACTTGACCAGTTGCAACGTCTGTTCAGTGGGGAAGATTGAAACCCAGAGAAGGAAAATGACTTGGCCAAGGATACGGAGCCAAAAACTACATCAGCCTTGTTGGGATAAAAATAAGAACTGAAGAATCCCCATGTCCTTTTCAGCACGGTAGTGGTGTGGAAAAAAAAAATGGCACATAATAGGAAGGGAGTGCATGAGGAGGTTTTAAATAGCATCATCCTTGTGAGACCTAAGCCTTGGTCTTGGATCCCATACCCTTGAGAGATGGCTGGGTGAAGATGAGAAAATGTTGCCTTTGAAGTTCATTATGATCCAGCTCCATGAAAAGAGGACTTGACCTTCCTTCTGAGTAGAAATATTAGTTAAGCCTTTAAATTACCTTGATTATCTTCATTCTCCTCTCTCCTTTCATTCTCTTAGGAAATTTTCTTTAAATTTTGTTTGCTTTTCATAACATTTTCATTGTGAAGCATTGAACAGTAATGTAAAATCTGAAAAAAGCAAATTTCTAATAAATCTATTTCAGTATCAAATGCCTGCCATTTACATTCAGCATATGATTTTTGAATATGCAGAGTACATCATGAGAAAAGCTGGGCTGGAAGAAGCACAAGCTGGAATCAAGTTTACCGGGAGAAATATCAATAACCTCAGATATGCAGATGACACCACCCTTATGGCAGAAAGTGAAGAAGAACTAAAGAGGCTTTTGATGAAAGTGAAAGAGGAGAGTGAAAAAGTGGGCTTAAAGCTCAACATTCAGAAAACTAGATCACGGCATCTGGTCCCATCATTTCATGGGAAATAGATGGGGAAACAGTGGAAACAGTGTCAGACTTTATTTTTTGGGACTCCAAAATCACTGCAGATGGTGACTGCAGCCATGAAATTAAAAGATGCTTACTCCTTGGAAGAAAAGTTCTGACCAACCTAGATATCATATTGAAAAGCAGAGGCATTACTTTGCCAACAAAGGTCCGTCTAGTCAAGGGTATGGTTTTTCCAGTGGTCATGTATGGAGGTGAGAGTTGGACTGTGAAGAAAGCTGAGTGCAGAAGAATTGATGCTTTTGAACTGTGGTGTTGGAGAAGACTCTTGAGAGTCCCTTGGACTGCAAGGAGATCCAACCAGTCCATTCTGAAGGAGATCAGCCCTGGGATTTCTTTGGAAGGAATGATGCTGAAGCTGAAACTCCAGTCCCTTGGTCACCTCATGCGAAGAGTTGACTCATTGGAAAAACTCTGATTCTGGGAGGGATTGGGGGCAGGAGGAGAAGGGGACGCCAGAGGATGAGATGACTGGATGGCATCACTGACTTGATGGATGTGAGTCTGAGTGAACTCCAGGAGTTGGTGATGGACAGGGAGGCCTGGCGTGCTGCGATTCATGGTGTCGCAAAGAGTCCGACACGACTGAGTGACTGAACTGAACTAACTAATAGTGAAATTTTCTTGAAATTCACCATAATTTTTATCTGCTCACTTTTGGCTCAAGTAATTTCAAGATTTGATGATAAAATTTGTTTTTGATCTAGGTGATAATAATTGTTATATTATTATTCACAATATTTAATTCATTCACTCTAACTTAATCATTGCCTTATGGTTTATTTGTTATTCTGGCTGCTAGTACAATTTTTAAAAAAAATCACTAAGATTAAACATTTTCATCAAAACGTATTTAGATAATAAACTCTTCAATTTTCTTGTTTTTGCATTTGTTGACATGTATCAACCTGAAACTCTAGATTTTTTGCTATCCCAATACAATTTTAATCTGGAAAAATAATTTATGTGACTATTGCTGCTGATTTGTGTTCTCATCTAGGTTTTTTCAAGGCTTCCCCAGTGTCTCAGTGGTAAAGAATCTGACTGCCAAGCAGGAGATGAGAGTTTGATACCTGGGTCAAGAAGATCCCCTGGAGAAGGAAATGGCAACCCACTCCAGTATTCTTGTCTGGGAAATCCCACAGAGAAGCCTGGTAGGCTATAGTCCATGCGGTCACAAAATAGTTGGATGAGACTAAACAACATTAACAACTCATATCCTCTTTTATATTTTATTTCCTTTACTCATATTTTATCCGTCTCATTTTTCTTTACAGTTTTCATCTGAGCCCTGGTTGAATTCCTTGCATTTGACTTCTATAAATCAGTTTTCTATTGTATCTTATTTCTTATTTTTGAAACCCATCACAGTTTCATTGAGCAATCATATTTTTCTTTCTCATGCAATGTTTTCTGATTTCTGGTTATTTCTATTTCACATTTCTTTCCTCCACGCAAATAGACAAAGTAGCCTCTCAAATTATAAGGAGATCATAAATCAGAAAGCATTGAATATCATGTTGCTTTCTTTTTTTATTCTGTTATGTGATTTTATATTGTTTTGATAGTATATCTAATTCATTTAATCAATTCCTGTAAGTATTCAGGAATGTCCCCTTGTTTTGACATAATGCATCTTTTTATAGAACTTGTAGATTTTTTTTCTGATATTCAGTTAGAAACTTCCTGTTTGTTCTGGCTGCCAGTGAAGGACGAAACCCTGCCATATTCAACGTTCATGGAGCCCACATCCTGTCCTTTTCCCTCACAGAGGCTGTGAATGGAGTTCTCTCAGCATTTTATCCACTCAGATTCTGGCTGCATAGCTCCTTGGGGACATTTTGGTGGTACAAGAGGGTCAGAAATCTGACCCCAGTTCCCTCTTGCGTAACAATGGTGAAGAAGATGGGGCAGAGCTGAGTTGCTAAATAGCACTTGTTGAGTGTGCACCAAAGGCTAGGCACCAGATCGAGCACTTAAGTGAAGTGAAAGTCTCTCAGTCATGCCCCACTCTTTGCGACCCCGTGGACTATACAGTCCAATGAATTCTCCAGGCCAGAATACTGGAGTGGGTAGCTGTTCCCTTCTCCAGCAGATCTTCCCAATCCAGAGATTGAACCCATATCTCCTGCATTGCAGGTGGATTCCTTCCTGTCTGAGCCACGAGGGAAGCCCAGATTGAGCATTTAAACTTCTATTTAAATAGCAACTCTACCAGCTAGATACAAAATGACCCCTTTTCATTTTGTATGTGAGAAAACCAAGTGATAGGAATTTTTATATTTTCTCCTATGATCATGGAGTTATTGAGTGAAGAGTCTGGACTGAAGCCATGTTCTACTCAAGTCACTATTTCCCCATTTATTATTTAATTCAAATCCCATGAAGCTGAGAGCACAAAACTATCATCCTTTCTTTTTTTGTCACCAACAAAAATCTCCCCTTTATATTCTGTTAGCCATTCCCATGGAGCTCTCCAAAGAGTAAAGGTAGAGTTTATTTAAAAAAAAAAAAAAAAAAAAAACCTGGTACATTTGTACCAGAATGTACAAAAGAATGGTCACTCAATTACCAACTTGACTCTTGAATCATTCATCTTTGCCCTTTTTAACAGTGTGGGAAACTCAAGTTACAGACATTCTAAGAGGCATGATCTCCAAATTGTTTGATAACCACATCCTTTCAAAAACTTTGATGAGAAAATAATATTTAAGAAATACAACTTAAAGAGTGACTCCATAAAATCTTGAGGGATCTTAGCTCTTCATTTCAATGGCTTAAAACACTTAGCTCTGAAGCATTATTCCACAGGCTTTAACTGGCATTAGGTGACACTAGCACTATTTTCAAAGGGTTTTGGGTACTTGCCTGTTTACTACCATGTAACTAATACAGCCTCAATCCATCTCAGGAGAACTGGATCACTGTAAAATTTACACAGTAGCAGATCATAAAGGTGTTTGTTACTCTACACACTAACATAGAGTGGCTTAATCAAGGTTTTAGAAATAATTACAAAAAATTGTTAGCAAAAGGAGACATTACAGAATGATAAAAATTTGGAAATTCCAATTATCTGGAATGCATAAGGCAAGTACGTAGTAGCTTGTTTGGGAAAGAAAATAAAAAAGTGATCCTGAAATACTTGAGCCAGAATACTTGTTTTATATGGTCATCAACACCTACCTGAGTTCTCTGCCCATAGGAAATGCTCGGTAAACACTTCCCCAAGAGGTGATGAAGTTGTACTATAATCACTGTCTGGAGAAAGAGAATTAAAAGAGAATGCTACATTGATTTTCAATTATCATCTGGAGAAATACAAGTAAGAATGTCACCAAAGTTGTATGTTGGCACTTGATCTCCCCCTAACACATAAGTTATTTCTTAAGTAAAACTTAAATATCTTTTTCACATACATTAACATCGTTCAGTTCAGTCACTCAGTCGTGTCCAACTCTTTGCAACCCTATGGACTGCAGCACATCAGGCTTCCTTGTCCATCACCAACTCCCAGAGCTTACTCAAACTCAAGTTCATAGAGTCAGTGATGCTATCCAACCATCTCATCCTCTGTTGTCCCCTTCTCCTCCTTACTTCAATCTTTCCCAGCATCAGGGTCTTTTCCAATATGTCAATTCTTGACATCAGGTGGCCAAAGTATTTAAGTTTCAGCTTCAGCATCAGTCCTTCCAATGAATATTCAGGACTGATTTCCTTGGGATGGACTGGTTGGATCTCCTTGCAGTCCAAGGGACTCTCAAAGAGTCTTCTCCATCACCACAGTTCAAAAGCACCAGTTCTTCAGCACTCCGTTTTCTTCAGAGTCCAGCTCTCATATCCATACTTGACTACTGGAAAAACCATACCTTTGACTAAATGGACCTTTGTTGGCAAAGTAATGTCTCTGGTTTTTAATATGCTGTCTAGGTTGGTCATAGCTTTGATTTCCTTCAAAAACCTAGATTTGTAAAGTGCTTTTGAAATAAAAATTGTAAACAAGATTAATAGATTATTTTTATTCATAGATGCATCCTAAAGCAGTTATTTAAGTGTGAATTTTTAGGTGTTTATTTTAAACTCTCTGTTTAAAACTTTAATTAATTACAACATTTTACTTATACAAAGTGTTTTTACTCTTTTTGTCCTACATGTATACTTACTTAGGTCAAATATTTTCAGCAGTCCATGTATTTGAAAATACTAATTATCATAAAGAAAAATCATGGGCTTTTTTAATGTTAGTCCAGTTGGTAAAGTAATGTATCTGCTTTTCAATATGCTATCTAGGTTGGTCATAACTTTTCTTCCAAGGAGCAAGCGTCTTTTAATTTCATGGCGGCAGTCACCATCCGCAGCGATTTTGGAGCCCCCCAAAATAAAGTCTGACACTGTTTCCACTGTTTCCTCATCTATTTCCCATGAAGTGATGGGACCAGATGCCATGATCTTAGTTTTCTGAATGTTGAGCTTTAAGCTAACTTTTTCACTCTCCACTTTCACTTTGATCAAGAGGCTTTTTAGGTCCTCTTCACTTTCTGCCATAAGGGTGGTGTCATCTGCATATCTGAGGTGATTGATATTTCTCCCGGCAATCTTGATTCCAGCTTGTGCTTCTTCCAGCCCAGCATTTCTCATGATGTACTCTGCATATAAGTTAAATAAGCAGGGTGACAATATACAACCCTGACATACTCCTTTTCCTATTTGGAACCAGTCTGTTTTTCCATGTCCAGTTCCAACTGTTGCTTCCTGACCTGCATATAGGTTTCTAGCTCATACTAATATTAAAGATGTTTTAATAAAGTAGGAGTATAACTTTCAGTTTCCTGCTTTATTCTGTCTACCAAATAATTTCTGACTGGTTTTTCAAAAATTTACAGACACTTATTAAATATGACCTCCAGTCCTACTCAATTGCAGAACCATCAGAATGCAAATATAAAGGGATATAGTTTATCTTTGTTTACCCCACTATATTTAGAACACAATTCTTGACCTATGCTAGATACAACATAAGAAACATTAAATGTTTTTAGAAATTAACTAGAATTTATTTATTGAATAAGTTAATACCTATGTTGTATTATGGGGCTTCCCAGGTGATTCAGTGGTAAAAGAATCTGCCTGCCAATGAAGGAGACACATGAGATGTGGGTTCGATTCATGGGTTGGGAAGATATACTGGAGAAGGAAATGGGAACCCACTCCAGTATCCTTCCCTGGAGAATCTCAATGGACAGAGGAGCCTGGCAAGCTACAGTCCATGCGGTTGCAAAGAGTCAGACAAGACTGAGCGACTTCGCACACAGGCACACATGCATGTTGTATTATAACAGTTTCTGGACACTGTAGCTGAAAGCCCACTTCATACAAAGATACGAGAACAGCATATACAAATGAAAACATTATAGTTTTGAGCTTTAAATTATATACTTTTCACTAAAACCATAAAGCATAAAAATATACAAAAGAAGCAATTTGATAATTATGTTGAAGATGTTTATGAAATGTTCCATATTTTGTATCTACATATGTTCCATCGATTAAAGGATGGACATAAAATTAGTGAATACGCATTAAGTATCTTTCATTAAACATATATTTCTTATTATAAAATAATCTAATTGGTATGTTAATTACAAAAATTAAGGCTTTCATCTATCGCACAGGGGCCAAACTGTAACTCTCTCTTCTCCCCTGCCCCCAAACATTTATTTACCAGTGGAGTGTCACTGCTGCTCTAGCAGGGTTCAATAAATAGATAGTTTTGTTTTATTTTTTCTTTCACTATTTTAATGACCTTAATGTTAATTATTAGAGAAAAGATTTTGGAGTCTGATGCTCTGGTGTCAAGTATCTGGCTGCAGGCTAGCAGTGGAATCTTAAGGAAGTCACACAAGTTCTCTAAATCTGAATTTTCTCTTCTCTAATCTGGAGATAATAATACCCATCTCACATCCTCTCCATGAGGGTCAAGTAAAATCATGCACAGAATAGGTAAATGAGGAAGCATTGTCCAAGTGTTGATGAAAGTGTAGCTTTACCAGTTACTTTCAGAATTTTCAGAATTTCAACAATTATATTTGCTATGACAGTCTTATATTTGATATGACAAAGTACACAAGTTAAACTGAATAAGATTTGGGGTCCCAGATGGCCTCTTGCCCATTTCTGCCTCTTGCACCAAAAAGTCCATCTCAGTCCAACGATATCTGGTTATTGAATGCATTTTAAATGCCAAGCAATGTAGTAGACACTAGAAATGAAATATAAGTAGCATTTTCCTCTTGGTGCATGTAGTCTCATAGAAGAGGGGCACAAAAAGTTAACATAAATAAAATATAGTTTCATGCATGGTGTGTCAGTTAGGGTAGTATAGGGAGGCATTTTACTCATCTTATGATTTGACAAGCTTCCTAAAAACGACAATTGTGTTGAACTTTTGAGTAATAATTAGAGCTATGGAGAACTAATTTTATTATCATGGTGGATAGGAAGGGTTCTCCAGCCAGCTGATACAGTAAGTACACGGACATAAAAGTGTGGCTATCCTTGTGGTGGAAATGAATGTAGAAGCAGTTCTTTACTATGTGAAAACCAATGAGAAACAGAGACTCATCAAAAATAAGGCTGGAAAGGAAGCGGCTCCTAAGTAAAACTTTTGAACTTAAATTTTGTCCTCTGCAAGTGAAAGCTTAATCTACTGGGACTAGGAGGGTAGTTTCTGAGTAGGCTGGTGTAAAATACATAGAAACAGAGCTATACAATTATCCCAAACCTGGGCAAAAGCATTTTTTAAAAAATGATCAACTTTGATTTTTGTGTCTTCCACTGGACTGTATTGGCATTTGGAAGATTTGGCACACCTGTGTTTATTGCAGTTAGCCTAAGTTTTAAAAAGTAGAAAAATAAAATTTAAAAAAGTATATTTGAACTTTATAGGATACACTTAACATATGCACTAAATTAATAGGATTAGAGAAAAAATTCTTACAATCACTAGGCCCAATCCTTTGTTCTTAGTTCTGAAAGGCAAAATAACTCACAATAAGAAGCTGCCATAGGAACTATAGCTGAGGCACCACTGATATAAGGAAGAAACTCCCCATTCGCACCAATAGGGTATTTCCCTCTGGAAATTAACTGTACTTTCAGTTGTGGAGCAGATAATTGCACTTCTTAAAGCTACATTTATATAAATAGTCCCCATTTCTGGGTTGTTTTTGCCCTCAGTTTTTTCATAAATCAAATACTAAATAGATTGTTTATGTGTATTCTTCATATAGTGAAGCATAGTCATTCATTAAAAAAAAAATAATAATAATAAGTGCCTGCCATTTTAAAGTTCCAGTAAGTACAAAGAGATAATCTTCCTTCTGGTTGCCTATAAAATCAGATTGGGACAATGTCTCTCATGGTGAACTTTTAAAAAGCAAAAACTGTGTCTAAATAACCTTTGCATTTGTCTGTATCAGATGTTTGCAATATTAGATACTCCATGAAGATTTGGCAAATGAATAATTTGAATTAATAGGGTAAGTGATATATGATAGAAGTAGAGGTACAGAAGACAAGAAAGAGTTCCAAATAGATTGTGAACAGTTTTTCTAAAGAAATGGCCTACTAGCTGAAATTAAACTGATGAGGAATCTTGCAGGGGAACTGCATGGAAAGAATAGAGCAGACTATCATCAGCAAAACCACCCAAGGGAGATTGAACCTGTCAGAACATTTAGATGATGGTAGCATGGAGATTCGGAGAAGAAAATGGCACCCCACTCCAGTGTTCTTGCCTGGAGAATCCCAGGGACGGGGGAGCCTGGTGGGCTGCCATCTATGGGGTTGCACAGAGTCGGACATGACTGACGCGACTTAGCAGCAGCAGCAGCATGGAGATTGGTAGATGGTAGATGGAAGAAAGCTATGGAAGAGGAACCTGGTAATGTAGAGACAGAGATCAAATTGTGCTTGGTCTTGAAAAAAACAGGTAAAAAGACTGGGCTTTTTTCTTCCGTCAAAAGCCATGTTTTGAAGAGGATCAAGGCCTGATCTGTTCAGATGACTTTCCTCAGAATAATTTACAGATCTTATATAGAAACCAGGAGCCAAGTGGACAGCTGTGCAAGAGAAAGTTATACATACACACACACATACACACACACACACCCCTACACAACTACATTACTAGATAAAATAAAGTGATTCTAAAGTAATCAATTGAATAGCACACAATTTATGAGTTTGAAAACCCAAACCAAACTGGTTAAATGACATGTTTTCACACTAGAACATAAAGGTGATGCTCCATTTTTCATGCTTTTGTTTTAAGTCACAAGCAAAAGATTGAGGGTGATGTTGTCCTAGAAAAGATTGTCCCATGGGTTGGTTATACAGTTTCCAATGTACTTATTGTGATAAAGCTACAACTGTCATTCTCATTCTATAAGATGCATTCAAAAGCAAGTAAATTAGAGACTACTAGTCTTAAGACAGACTTGCACTGTCTCTAGATTTTTATGTTGCTTATTTTTAATGTAAACAAAAGTCTGTATAAGTGTCAGCAGGAAAAAAAATAAAAATGTTCTTTGCACTTTAGAGCTGATTGGGAAACACCACTGTCCCTTGCTTGAGAATCACTGTCTTACAGGACTAAAATAAAAAAGTAATTATTCTAGGGGAAACCCAACTTCTCTTTTTATTTGATCACTGGAAAAAAATCCTGTTTTCTGAAAGCACTAAGAAACATTTTAAGAATCAACACTCTGATCACAATGGAACTGGGTCTCCCTAGTCACAATAACAGTTAAGTCTGATTTGCATGGTCCCTGTACAAACTTATGGATTCCTGAATCAAGTACAGTCATGTTGAATTAATATTTTTGCCTAAGTGAGTATATATCAAAATTAAAATACCTAGAATAAGCAATGATAATATCAGTAATTTTGCCTCATGTGTTTTTCTGGTTTTATGAAAATAGGGAAAGTGACTTTTTTCCAAGGGGGGAGGGAAAATACAAAAAAAATTGTGTATTGGAGCCAAAAGCCTTATTTGCTGTGAAAATTACAAATGTTTGCCTGGAGCAAATATGTGAAAATTTGCAATTTGTTATAGGTGTGGAATTTTGCTATTTTTCACAGTGGAAGAACTGTTCTGTGTAGTTTGCTTTTTTTTTCTCCTAGATGTGTGAATTCTTAGAGAAATTCTGAGATCTACGCATTTTTATGCAAAAGTGGCAAGGTGAATAATTACTCTCAATAATAATTTAAAATTCTGCTATGTAACTCAATGAAATACTTTTTTTTCAATGCTGAATGGCTGCACTTGTTAGAAGAAAGTTCCAATAATGTATTGAGCTTTCATCTAGTACAGAAATGCTGTATTAATGTACTGCAATAGTTTTACATAGGAGCGTATTGATATGTAAAATAAAAGAGATGGAGTGTAGTTAGCTTAAAAATCATTTAAGCTTTTATGACATAAATGAGATAACTAAAATTCAGATGTGAATCTTATGTATACAAAATTAGATTCAGATACCATGTAGGATTGAATCAATCTACTAAACACAAATATTTAACAATTCCAAAATTATGTAATAATAAAAACTTCAAGTTATGCAAGTATTAATGTGCATTTCACTTAGAATTGAATTCTTGCAACTAGGTAAGACTTCCTAATGGTCAAAAAGAAAAAGGAAAAGAAAGAAATACTACATTTCCTTCTTTCCTTCAAGTCAAAGTGATACTATGACTTCCATGTCTCTTCTGTCTATGGCTTATCCTAAGATGAATTGTGAAATGTTTGCATTATCTTTATGCCCATTCTGTAAGTGATGCCTCAGGTTAGCCACTGAGAAGGAATGCTGATGGCTCCAAACCTCTCCTCCTTTACACATGAAATTTTCTGTCCTGTTTCTCATGCCATTAGGGACACTTTCCTTTTAAATTCTAACAGAATTTGCTGCTTTCATTAAGCAACCTGTGTTATAATATATTTCTCCAAGCTCTCTTTTTCGTTCCTGGGTAACATGTGCCTTTTTAGAATGCTTCCAAAGGGAATGTAGGACGTCATATTTCTCTGGGTTAATGACATTCTCTAACATGCAGAAGGCAGGACTGGATGGTCTGTTTTACAGTTACCTGATTAATCTACTCAAAGTATGTTTTAATTAACAATATAGTATGTATGTAAGATTCTAAAAGATCAGCCTACCATTTGAATTAGTTTATGGGTTGCCTTACTCTTTTCAAATATCAAAATCACTAGGAATTGAGAAGCTTTGCAAACTATTGCATGTCTCCAGTCTTTCTTAAAATGCTGTATGAAATTATTTTTGTTTTGTTTGTGCTGGTTTTACTAAGATTCAGTACTGTCAAGCTTTTCTTAATATCATATAACCTTAACACAGGTTCCTAATTCATGAATTTCTGAAACCTAAAATGTGTATTCATTTACCCATGGGACTAAAGATAAAACCCATCATAAAATGATTCCCAGCATATGTCCATGGGCAAAAATCGTGGAAAGGCAGGCAAGAGACATATATTCGTAATCTATTTAGAAATACACTACAGTTTTCTTCCCTTTAAAACAGAAACCTAATTGAACATAATGTAAAAACTACTTTAGTCAAAATTAACTTTAAAAGATTATAACACTAAACATCAATTATAATGTAAATTAATGGTAATAAAAATAAGACATTTAAAACTTAACATACACCAAAATTAGTCTTCCCCTTAAAAAGAAACAAAAGTCAAAATTGCAAGGTTTATTGCTATATTTTCAACCATGGAGAATGCATGTTGAAGTTTAATTCGTTAGTGAATTTCGCTTTTAGATCACCCTTCCAGTGAAGTTTGCTACTTGCCAATAAACACTAAGGAATGTCTCCTTTCTATGCTCAGACCAGATTGCTACCCCTTTTTCTTATCTGCCCAATTAGCTTTAGAGGCCTTAGCTATCACCAGCCTAACTACCTTGGAGCTCTTAGATGAAAGTTCCTTATCCTAGGCTGTTCTATTCATCAGGAATATAGCAAAACTTAGGTTTGAATAGTTTCCTATGAAACACCTCCCACTAAACTGATTTGTGGTCCCTAATGAACCATAAGCTGATGGACAATTATTCATTTGGCTGAAGCCCATGGTACTTTTAAACGGTACTCTGGATCTCACAAGACTGCATATGTGACTTACATTTAAGTTTAGATACAAGATTTTTTGACATGAGCTAGAAGTTTAACAAGACTTTAACTGGAATCACCATGAAAGAGCAATTTTGACTTGAAATTTCAACTTTTCTGTGATTGGTATGCAGATAACCCCCAAAATAATAAGGGTAAAAATTTCCTACATTTAGAAAAGCAACGCTGAGTTACATTAAATAAAAACATTACAGTTTTAAATAATCACCACAGAGTATTATAAGCAAGAATAGACTCCGTTTTTTAAGACCTTAAGCAACATGATTTCTTTCTTGATTTTTGCAAAGTTTGGACTCATACTTCATTTAGAATCAAAATATCTAGAAATAAAGGATGGCAATGGAAATTTCTTTTTCATAATAAAATAGAATAGGAATAGAGCCTGCTACATCTTGAGATTAAAAAAAAACAGATGTCATTTAGGCTTCTTAAGGGCATAGTGGAACACTTTCTGGAAAGCATTTCTTGAGTATCTCTGACACAATTGATTAACAGGTAACAAGATGATCAGAAATCTTCCTAGAACAGGAGTAAGTATGTTTCGTAATTGAAAACATCGGTTGAAAAAATTCTGTCTAGAGTTTCACCTTTTAGTTTCATTACACAGGGCAAATCAAAAGGCAGCATCTCTTGAATAATTTGGTGGACTCCCTCGAAAGTGTTCCTTCTGTCCCAGGCAGACCTTGGACATGAAGAGTTTTGGGCCACAGTTAAATAGTAAGGTCTCAACACAGGTGCTTGGTCTTATCCACTAAGAACAAGGATTATCTTGTCAGTTTTGGCTGTAATTGCATTCTTTTCTGCAGTTTTGAGAGTATGCTGCTGCTGCTGCTAAGTCGCTTCAGTCATGTCCGACTCTGTGCAACCCCATAGACAGCAGCCCACCAGGCTCCCCTGTCCCTGGGATTCTTATATTGGATTGGGTTGCCATTTCCTTCTCCAATGCATGAAAGTAAAAGTGAAGTCTCTCAGTCATGTCCAACTCCTAGCGACCCCATGGACTGCAGCCTACAAAGCTCCTCGGTCCATGAGATTTTCCAGGCAAGAGTACTAGAGTGGGGTGCTATTGCCTTCTCCAGTTTTTAGAGTGAGGACACCACTATTTTTTTAAGGCTACGTAGCCAGGTCACTATTTTAAATTTAGGCTTACTGACAGTGAAGTTTACTTACAAAATAATGTTTATTCAGTTCAATTGCTCAGTCGTGTCTGACTCTTTGTGACCCCATGAATCGCAGCACGCCAGGCCTCCCTGTCCATTATCAACTACTGGAGTCTACCAAAACTCATGTCCATCGAGTCGGTGATGCCATCCAGCCATCTCATCCTCTGTTGTCCTCTTCTCCTCCTTCCCTCAATCCCTCCGAGCGTCAGGGCCTTTTCCAATGAGTCAATTCTTCGCATGAGGTGGCCAAAGTATTGGAGTTTCAGCCTCAGCATCAGTCCTTCTGATGAACACCCAGGACTGGTCTGCTTTAGGATGGACTTGTTGGATCTCCTTGCAGTCCAAGGGACTCTCAAGAATTTTCTCCAACATCACATTTCATAAGCATGAATTCTTTGGCACTCAGCTTTCTTCAAGTCCAACTCTCACATCCATACATGACTACTGGAAAAACCATAGCCTTGACTAGACATATCTTTGTTGGCAAAGTAATGTCTCTGCTTTTCAATATGCTATCTAGGTTGGTCATAACTTTCCTTCCAAGGAGTAAGCGTCTTTTAATTTCATGGCTTCAATTACCATCTGCAGTGATTTTGGAGCCCAGAAAAATAAAGTCTGACACTGTTTCCACTGTTTCCCCATCTATTTCCCATGAAGTGATGGGACCAGATGCCATGATCTTCGTTTTCTGAACGTTGAGCTTTATGCCAACTTTTTCACTCTCCTCTTTCACGTTCATCAAGAGGCTTTTTGGTTCCTTTTCACTTTCTGCCATAAGGGTGGTGTCATCTGCATATCTGAGATTATTGATATTTCTCCCAGCAATCTTGATTCCAGCTTGTGCTTCTTCCAGCCCAGCGTTTCTCATGATGTACTCTGTATATAAGTTAAATAAGCAGGGTGACAATATACGGCCTTGGCACACTCCTTTTCCTATTTGGAACCAGTCTGTTGTTCCATGTCCAGTGCTAACTGTTGCTTCCTGACCTGCACAGAGGTTTCTCAAGAGGCAGATCAGGTGGTCTGGGATTCCCATCTCTTTCAGAATTTTCCACAGTTTATTGTGATCCACACAGTCAAAGGCTTTGGCATAGTCAATAAAGCAGAAATAGATGTTTTCCTGGAACTCTCTCACTTTTTCCATGATCCAGAGGATGTTGGCAATTTGATCTCTGGTTCCTCTGCCTTTTCTAAAACCAGCTTAAACATCTGGAATTTCACGGTTCACATATTGCTGAAGCCTGGCGTGGAGAATTTTGAGCATTACACTACTAGCGTGTGAAATACAAATTGAAAAATACAACATTTACTTCACTAAGATCTTATTCATCCCCATTATGCACCACAATAAAATGCCAAAAGGAACCAATACTAAGTAATGCTCATCATAGGGAGCATCAACTTTATAAAGGATGAAGGAGAGAACAAAGGGAGAAGAAAGTGGGAAGTGAGACAATACAAAGGGCTTATGATTTTTTAAAAAGTCCTGTGCTGCAGGACTTAATCTGGGGAATGAAATCTGTCTTTATTCAGAAGTATACGGTGTATATATTCTGCTTTAGGACAGAAAAGCAGTTCAATTAGCTAGGAGAAGCTTTAAAAAGGAGGAATGAAGAGGTCTGGGCATGTCTCTAAAATTTCAGTGACTACCTCTTTCCTCCACCCAATTTTTGAATTAACAGATAGAATGGGTTGCTTCAGCAAACAAGTACACATACTTACAATACATTTTAACAATGTATTGAACTTACTGTGTGTTCTTTTATTATACTGTAACTCACTTCCATTAGGAGACTGTGCTAGTTTTCACAAATGCTAAATACTGGCTTTAGTTTTGGAATTTCAGGTCTTGAAAATATTCTCCTGGAATTATCTCACTATCTCATATGTCAGAACTTTGATAATGACTGATACAATCAAAGAATCATGTTGATGCTACTGACCTAAAAATTATTTTGAGCTATATACAGTAGCTGCTTATGTGAAGTTTACCCAAGTCCTTTTAATCTCATCTACTCTTCAATGAAAAGAAAAACATCAGGGTTCTGTAAGAGCTATACTGTAAGTATTAGAACTATGCACAAAGTCTGTGTGCTGAAGACCCCACATCAACAAAAATAGTGCTCACCCTAATTAGTGGGGCAATTGGAAGAAGCTATTGTAGAAAATTGGAAATTAGAGGAAGTTATTGTAGGGAACAGAAGAGCCTGGTGGGTTACAGTCCATAGGGCTGCAAAAGAGTCAGACATGACTGAGTGACTGAACAATGAACAATTGTAGTAAAGTTAATTCTCATTAACCTCTTATAAAACAAAATATGGGCTATAGTTTCGTGGAATTGAGAAAATCATTTAAGCTGCTGAAATTATTTACTTATCTATTTGAATGTGCCTTTTGCCTTGGGATTTTTTTTTTTTTTTTGAGATGTACTTTTTGTTAGACTAGATAATAAAAACTGGGCTATCTTCTGTTACATATTTGACTTAATGTTTAATGGAGCCATAAAAAACTTTCATTTTTGCAGATAAAAAATGGTTGAAAGGGAAAGTTGGTTGCTCAGTCATGTCAGAATCTTTGAATTGAAGCCCCATGGACTGTAGCTCACCAGGCTCCTCTGTCCTTGGAATTCTCCAGGCAAGAATACTGGAGTGGGTAGCCATTACCTTCTCCAGGGTATCTTCCCAACCCAGGGATCAAACCCAGGTCTCCTGCATTTTAGCAGACTGTTTACTACCCAAGCCACTAGGGGAGCCCCCAAAGGGCTAAATATTCATAATCTCATATAGAACAACTTACATCTGGGTGGTGTTTTCTGCTAAAAGGGAAGGATTGGATAATGAGTGAAACAGAATCAGTATGATAATTTTCCTTTTGAGTTGTTATAGTACATTCTAAAAATATTGTTGCCCAGGTTTTTGTTTTGTTTTTTTTTTTAAAGAGTAAATTTACATATTGTTCAGTAAAATGTGATTCTTTATTTTTCTTTTAATACATGCATATATTGAATAATCTATAGTAGAAATTCATAAAAAAGATAAATTTTAAAAGTTTTGAAAAACATTCTCTTTGGCTATTTTTATAATAACAAAGTTGTTATATAAATAAGTTTGTATAAATAAAATTTAAAACTGTTTCTGCTACTGGAATGTGTAAAGAAATTAATTTTATTTTAAAATCTTACTTTGATTTAGATCCTTCCATTTTATGTAATGATACATTTTTTTCCTTTAATAGCATTTTGGTGATTTCTTACACCACTACATGAAAAACACAGATACTGCATTTGGAAACTGGCAAATGTTTGATATGCACGTAGACAAGTATCTTCTAAAATAGGCCAATGAACATGAATCTTCATAAGCTAACCCCTTAATGTTACATAAATTATTTGGATTTTAAAAGCTGAGTTAAGTAAGAGGGACCAGGAAATCAACCATAACAAACAAACAGAGAGAAAAAAAAAATCTAAGTTTCTATATTACATTATAGCCATTCAAGGAATAAGTTTGTCACTTAATTAAAAACACAAAATCTCCCTATATATTCCAATATTATTTTGAATTATTCACTTTCGAGAAGCTTTTAGAATTCAAAAAATGCTTTAAGAAATTCTCTGATTTAATCACTCCCTAAACTCTTGAAATAGTTCATATGAATCTGTTTCTTTATCAGATGCATGATCTGGAGGTCAGATGCCCAAGGAGCACGTATACTCAAGACTGGGGTATATTTTTCAGCCTAATCTGGTTTGCTGTGCATACTGGACCTTATTTTAAGGATCACTGGCTGCCAATAGGAAATGCTCAAACATGCTGAGTCTGATCCAGATTCTTTTATGGAAAAAAACAAAACCAAAAAAAAACACTCCTAGAACTAAAGTGTTCTTCTACCTTTGTTCTGATGAAAAGAGATCCAGGAAAGAATTATAAATATGGAAAGAGCAAAGGTGAAATTCCAGAAGGCCATGGGCTTCCCTGATGGATTCATGGGTAAAGAATCCACCTGGAGACACAGCAGACGTGGGTTTGATTCTTAGGTTGGGAAGATCCCCTGGAGGAGGGCATGCAACCCACTCCTGTATTCTTGCCTGGAATAATTTCATGGCGAGAGAAGCCTGGCGAGCTACTTTCCAGAGTCACAAAGAGTTGGACACAACTAAGCATGTACATCGGAGAAGGCAATGGCACCCCACTCCAGTACTCTTGCCTGGAAAATCCCATGGACGGAGGAGCCTGGAAGGCTGAAGTCCATGGGGTCGCTAAGAGTCGGACCCAACTGAGAGACTTCACTTTCACTTTTCACTTTCATGCATTGGAGAAGGAAATGGCAACCCACTCCAGTATTCTTGCCTGGAGAATCCCAGGGACGGGGGAGCCTGGTGGACTTCGTCTGTGGGGTCGCACAGAGTCGGACACAACTGAAGCGACTTAGCAGCAGCAGCAGCAGCAGCAGCAGCAAGCATGTACATTCTTCATAGCTTTGCCTCTTTTCCCTTTGTATCCATCTGTCTTGCTCCAAAGGGAAATAATGAGTGTCTAACCATTTCTATGTACCATCATGAGTGAACTTTCTTGCCCTTTCAAGAAAGAAGATAAAAAATGTATACAGTATGCGAATAGCTCTTTGCATCCAGTGTATCTTTTATTAATAATAATAATATTTTGAGGAAAGTTAGAATACCCAATATAAATGAGGACATGGAAACCACTGGAGATAACTGACTTCATCCAGCATCTTACAGATTTAAGCAGTGAGTCTGAGATTTCAGGTCAAATCCTGTGACACCAAATGTATTGTTTTTTTCTATGCTACTATAATCTCTCTCTAATTAATTTATATATACTTAGAAGGGAAGGTATTGATAAATATTGAGGTAGTGATTACTAAAATTACCTGGGGAACTTAATAAAAATTCTTGAACTCCAGTATTAGATATTGTTTTAAAATGTCTGTAAGGTTTTTGGTTTTTGTTTGTTTTGGTTTTTGTTTCTAAATTTCTAAGTAACGGTTTTTCTCAGTCAGATCTGGGATTATCTTTAGTATTGAGATAACTTTAAAGTATATGCAAGAGTATTTACATTTTTCAAAGTGGAAAATAAATATTAGTGAATCATTTTATTCAGAATTTTTGCATTATGTAGATGCTTCAAGAAAGTGTTTGGTGGAGGGGAAACTTTCTGGCACCTCCGAGATTATGACATGGAGGAAGGTATTTACTCTACTTTCTAAAAAAAATTTATTCTTGCTTTCCAATTGCATGCCTGGACACTGATTAAATCTTAGATCTGAAAAATCAGGGAGCTGCTTATCATCCCTGGTAGAACACAGCTTACAAGAAAGACAAAGCTGTTTCAGATGTTAGCTTCCTCTCCTGTTAGTTCATGAACTTGGGAAAAATACTTAGCTTCCCTGGATCTTAGTTTGTTTCACCACTAAATGCAGATAGTCATATGCATTCCACAGGGTTGTCTCAAGAATAAAACATGCTGTTGTATAGTGCTTAGCCTAGTCAGTGCACAAAAACTGTAACTAGCATTCATTTTAAAAGGATTAAGTGTCTGAGCATCAATCTTTTGAACCAAAGCATCTTCCCCTTGTCAGTGTTCTCCATCTTGTTTTACATTATTCTTCAATGCTGCTATGAAAGATAAGGATCTATGATAGTATCTATTTGCCAAATCTGTCTGGCAAATACTGAAGAATGCATTCTCATTTAGAGATCATAATCAACAGATTTTTATAAAAATTTTGAGAAGTTTTTCTTGAAAAAAAAAAAACTAACATTATTTAAAACATTATTTCAATAAACAAATGTAGCTATGGAGTCCTTCTCCTCATAGGACACCTATTAATATCTGGAAATAATATCCAAAAATACTCTTTTTAGAGAAGGTCTGTCTTTTACTACTAAAATCTTAACAACACATACGCTTTTCTCTTAGGCAGATTGAGATAGGCAAAATGAAACTTCAGGGGCTTGATTTTAAATATATGTATGTATTATTTCCACTTACATTGTGATGGAGTGGCAGGATGAGATTCCTCCATCATATGCACTATGTGTACTGTTATGGTTAGCCACTTTTGTGTTCTCTTTGTCTGTAGGTGTGAATATTAAGTGTGTGTGTGTGTGTGTGTGTGTGACTGAATGAGTATGTGTTTCTATGTGAAATTCTATTAATGTCTTTTTGTAACTACTATATCTAGATGTGAGTGATGTGTGAAACAAAACTCCTTGTTTAGTATAAAATAACCCACTCCAGTGTTCTTGCCTGGAGAATCCCAGGGACTGGGGAGCCTGGTGGGCTGCCGTCTCGGGTCGCACAGAGTCGGACACGACTGAAGCGATTTAGCAGCAGCAGCATGCTGTTTTAATCTTTATCCCATATAGTATGGAGACTAAGTCTTAGCTTATTAATCTACAGATCTGAATATAAATTTAAAATAAAGTTTTTAAAACCATATTCTTAAATTCTGTTCTCTCTTCCACATTCTCTCTTGCTACTCAGAGTTGATCTCTAATGACTGGTATTTTCTCAAATAACCATTTTATTTACCAAAAACTAAAGAACTAAAACACATGTTGCACAGAAAACAATATTTGGGTTCTTTCAAAATTTTAGGCAAAGCAACAAGAGATTTGACTTCCTCTAAGACCAGCTTGGGGTCACTGTTTGTTTTCATTTATATGGGCACTCCAGTCTTCCTTAACATCCAATTTGCTTTCAGGCAGTAGGTATTTAAACTACAGGAGGAGTCCAGCCAAAATAAGCCATCCTTCTGCCAGGTCCAAAGTTTCCTTTCCTCCTGCTCTCTCTGGGTTTCCTCTTATAATTTTACCTTTCACTTAGTTCCATGGAATGTGCCTGGGTCCTCTAAGAGACATTTAACTTTAGGGAGTTATTACTCATTTTAAACAAAGTGGCAGAATCACTGTTTCTAGAGAAGGCGATTGTTGGCAGAAAAGAAAAAAGTGAGTACAAGAAGAAGAAACAAGACTTCTTCTTACTTTCTTCTTGTGTTTATTGACTTTTTCCTGATTCTGAAAATGTGGATTGCTAGGGAAGGGACAACCCCTTGTCCATCTCCGTTTTAATATAAAAATAAATGTGTGTGAGTTTAACTTTTACAGTATGAAACATGCATAATACAGAGAAGCTCAAATGCATAGTAAAAGAGAATCGTTTGGTGTGGAAGTTACCGTCTAAAGCTGTAGGAATTGCATCTGCCTTACACAGAAGCCCTGCCCTGTGTTCTTGCCTTCCTTTCCACTCTCTGAGCAATACATCTAGGTTCATCCACACTCAGTCCTGTCTTCAAAACTCAAGTTCAGCGCTCTCTCTGAATGCAAACTTTAATAAAAGGTTCTGTTACACACACAATCTATTAAATAATACTAATGCAACTTTAATTCACTTGGATTTAAGTATCTAACTGAAGGTACCCTGGGTTTCCTTTTTGACTTTTCCCCTCTTGCATCCTTTCATTTACTAGGCACCCAATTCATCCATGACAATCATGAACTACAGCATTTAGGAGTGAGAAACCTTCCCTACAGACACATCCAAAAATGATTTTTTTCCTCTATCAAGAGCCCTTTAAAATTCTTTTTTAAAATAACACTTTGAAAAAAATAACATCTGTTTAAATCCTTTTATCATGATTTAAACACATTTTCAGTTATCACATTTTTCTTTTTTTTTCCTTTTTTTTTTTTAAAGTTCTTTTTATACCTGTTACCATGGACACAATGTTGCTTGCCTCAGAGTCTAATTAAAATGGTTACTTGCTCAGCCAGGGAATTAGAGAATAATCACCTGTTGGGGGAGTGGTTTTAAAATCTGAGGAAACTATTGTTTAGGATCTCTTGATAGAGATACTTCTGTTAATCAAAATCCTCTCTCCATCTTGCAAGGAGTGTTTCAACCAATCAATTTCTAAAAAGACCCAACATAATCTGTTTAGAAAATGTATAGACCAGATTTTAACCTCATAAACCTGTCTTTGGGCAGGTTTCCCTGAGCTATAAAGCAAGGACCTGGTATTTGCAAATGTGAGTGAGGGGAAAAAAATCCCCTTCTTGTTAAACTATTGAATATGTAATATTTGACCAATGTAGAATTTAGATAAATCATTAATGAAGAAATTTCCTAGGTTTCAATCCATCTTCCAATAAAACCAGCCATCATTTCTATTTATGTAGTCAATTGCCTCATTTTGGACTATATAAACATACTATTTTTGTTGTTTTTGTTAAAATAAAGATGAAATACTTTTAAATGGTCAAATTCTTTGTTTAAATTTAAATGTAATAATAGTTTACTTAATACATCACAAGCAAGCAGGCATGTAAAACTGGGCAAGTCAGAAAGCATTTTTTTTCCCTTCAACAACAGCGTTTCCACGAGCACATCCTTGATAATGTGGACTCTCGAGTTTCTTAGAATAGACAGTAAAAATGCAGAAAGTTACCATGGTTTTCCAACAAGGATGTGAATTTAATGTTTAAAATTTCCAGGGGTATAGAGACTTTACTATTTTTATTTACTTTCTTCAGCCCATCACTTTTGTAACTTCGATCCTATAACCTCTTAGTATAATCCCTATACTATCTAGCATCTTCCTAGATAGACTTGAAAGACGTTCAGATTATTTAAGATAAATTTCCATCTCTGGAAATCTATCATGAAGTTTACCTAATAATATATTTTGATACTGTGTACATGGATATATGAGATTCCGTTGACTAGCAAGTCAGTAACAAGTAGAGACAAAGCAATGTGGGGCTCATGAGAAGTTGAACTGATGATGTGACAGGAAGTCAGAATTCAAGGGCAATCTCTTTGCTAATTAACTATAAGGCATTTTGCTGAGCCATCATTTAACCTCTCTAAGACAAAAGAGGTGGGTCCATTGTCTTTAAGTTTCCTTCCACCTCCAAAGTTCTGTAACAGAATGACAGTGGTGCCATTCACCGTGACAGGGCTCTAGGAGAAAAACTAGCTGGATGAGGAGGGTCAAGGTTTGGTATTTGTTATGATGAAATTGAGTTCCCCCTGAAAGAAAACTGGGAAATTCAAGTAGACATTTAGATACAAGGGTATATAACTCAGAAGTGAGTTCTAGAGATACATATATGAAAGATATTGGCTTATGGATAATGATTTAAATATGTTCAATTGAATATTTCCCAGGAAGAAAGAATATAGTGAGAAGATTGGGTACTGAGCTTTGAGAACCTAGAAAGAACAAAATACTCCTTCAAAAAAAGACGCGTGTGTTACCACATAACTAAGAAGAATGAGTCATTTTTGGTACAGTTTGCAATCTTGGTCATCTACTCAACAAATATGTACATATAAAGCACTTTACCACCATACAATATCTGTAGGTGCTGGAGAGTCAAAGAACAGTGAAATACAGACTGTGGCAACACAGCTTTAAAAAAACCTAAGCTGCTCTCTTAAGAGAATCAAGTTTGAAAACAAGAAAGTTAACATCAACTTAATCAAATAAAAATACTCATTACATACATTATTCTCAGATATGTTTTATTTCATAGGATTCTCTCTTCTTAAGAGAATCCATTATTTGAAAGGTAAAGGGAAGACTGTAGTTTAAGAAAACATTATACTACTCTGACCTTTTCGGTATTCTATATTTTGATTGGCTATATTGGAATATCTCATCATGTCCATCCAAGTAAGGGCAAGACTGTAAACACTATGAACTTGACTAGTCAGCCAATCAAATTATAGAGTGTTGTAAAGGTCAAAGCAATACAATATGCTACTATAATTTACATAACATATGTGCAGCATTACGAGTCCAATATTTCATCCTCAGACAAGGATTGAACCAGAACATAAAAAGGCGTAACATGAATGTAATCTGCTGACAACAAAATCAGAAAAACTTTCTTGAGATTTCCAAAATTGCCACTGAAGTTAAAGGAAGGAAGGATGAAAAAAGATACTCATTCATTGAAGTGAGTTCAAGATAAGAGGTAGGATGTAGGAAATTCATAGAGAAGTTCCAAGAAAGTGGTGGAAAGGCAATAGACAAATGGGTCTGAAAGTCAAGAGAACTGGGTTCTATGCCCTGCTTTGCTAGTAACTAGTCACGAGACTTGAAAAGTTATTGGATTTCTTGGCATTCATTTCTCAGGCTTTGAAAGAAGAGATATATTAATAGTTATTGCTTTTAATAATCTTAGTTGGTGTTTTTATTTTTAAAGTATACAGCAATGAATATAAAGCTATCCTTATTTTCAAAATACAATCTTGTGGTGCATAAGACAAGTAAATCAGTAACTGCTTAAATTAGTTTAAGAAACGAGGAAAGGAACATCTTAGCATAGACCTGCTTGTAGTCTGTCATTGTTTTTGCCCCTGCCCATATAGAAAGATCTACATTCATATACGTGGTATAGAATATGAGCACAATCTCCATAAGTCTTATGGTGTGGGCACTTAAAATCTAGGCCAGGGAAATAGTCCAAGACTCACCAATAAGGCAAAAAGAGGCTCTATATTGCTGGTAAAAATGACATGATTCACATTAAAAATCTTCAAAATCAGTCCTTAAAACCTGCCTAGCATAATAGGAAAACAGTAGTTGCTATTATTCCATTCCTTGTTAGTTAGCGTTTTCTAGGCAGAATGTGATCTGTTGTGATATTTCCTCTTTAAATGCTACCACTGAAGTTGAAATAAACTTTCAATGATGTTGAACTCCAGAGCCAGGGTATGGAGACTTGGCTCCTGGCTCTGGATTACCTCTCTTTGCTTTCGTGCTTCAGTTTTATTATATGTAAATTGGGGCTAATAATAGTACCTGATTCATAGGATTGTGAGGTCTGAATAAGTTAATACATAAAAGGTGCTAAAAGAGTGCTTGATGTACTGTAAAAAAAAATAAATAAAAAATAAACTTTCATTAAAATGCTGAGAAGGTAAGAAATGACAGTGAACCCAGTAAGATGTTTCAAAAAACCTGCACCTTCTAGGGGAATCATAGAAATACTAAGGACTAAAATATAAAAAATAAATCGTAACATATTAACTTATGAGAATGCCAAGTTAATGTTCAGAGGAATGGTACATTTTCTTTGAAAAGTAAGTAACTTGGTGAACTCATAATTTCACAAGCCAAATCAAGAGCCAAAGTAGTGGGCAATTAATGAGAGAACCCAATTAATGATCTTTGATTGATCAAAATTATGGAAAAAAGACAGTTAAACATGTATTTCCAATTGCTGAAAATGACTATCTTGTGGATAATAAATACTTTCTACATGTTTAATACATAGAATAGGTTTAATATCCAAAATTACTTTTGGTGTTTTCATCTTGTATTAATCACTTTAAATATGTATGATCCTTTTAACATTTGTGTTTATTTATTCATCCTATATCAAATCTGCACATCTTGTGCAGGATATTGTGACTTTAACCTGCCCTTAAGTACTGTTTCTGTGTTAAAAATCCCCAGCATGAGTTCTAAACAAACATGAAAGTTTTTTCCACTTTGCATGGAGTATGGAGATAGAAGTCGAGAGAATAAGGTCCTGAAACCTTTGGGTGACCAAGTGGAAAGGAAGCACCTGCCCGCTGTGGGCAGCAGCCCGGCACAGCAGGTGTCTGCCTACCTTCTAGGCTCTGCACAACCCGTTGGCTTCCATTTGCTCAGTCTCTTGTCATTTATATTTTCTTCTCTCATTTAATTTTCTTCATTTCCTCTCTCTTCTCCTTGCACTTTTTTTTTTCTTTCTCCCTCTTTCCTTTCCTCTTTTTCTCTCTCTTTCTGAGAAGAGTTTCACTTTCAGTTAACATTCAGAATGAATCTTGGTGGCTCAGGTCTGGTTTACCCATGCTGGCTGTGAGGTTCATACAGCAGCAGTAATACTCCTTAAAAATATTGCAGGATAATGAGAGGATCAAGTGAACATGAAAGCTGTACTGTCAGGCACTGATGAGCCAAGGTGATAACCTAACTTAACTTGAACATTTTAAAAATATGTGCTCCTCATCTGGAAAACATATCTATCAAGTTTTAATGCTATTGGTTATATGTTGGAAGATTTAATGCTTCTTACATATTCTGCGGAGGGAGAATGAAAACCCAAACCAAGTGAAAAGAATAAAAAAATCCACACTGAATGGGAGAAATGCAGTCTATGCCTATGATCTTTCAACAGAAGCATTTAAGAAGCTATTTCCGAGCTGCATTTTTTTTTTACCCTGACCACTATAATTAAGAGAAAAGTGACATAAAGTGAAAGTGTTAGATTCTCGGTCATGTTCAACTCTTTGCAACTTCATGGACTGCAGCCCGCCAGGCTTCTCTGTCCACGGAATTCTCCATGCAAAAATACTGGAGTAGGTAGCCATTCTCAGCTCCAGGGGATCTTTCCAACTCAGGAATCGAACCTGGGTCTCCCACATTGCAGCCAGGTTCTTTACCATCTGCGCCATCAGCGGCCCCATACTTAAGAGAACCATTCCACAAAGCAGTAGGCCCCCATTTTTATCATATTTTTCACTCTCAGAAAACATCTTATGTTGTTTTAACTTCTTCAATGTCTACCTCCTTCATCTTCAAAGGAAGCTCTCTGAAAGCAGAGATGCTCTCACATTTTCTCCCGTATCCCTGGCACCTAGCACAGGACCTGGCCTGTGGTAGGGACAAACAAGTTAAGGGACTCCTCCAATACCCAATCTGATATCTTCTATCAGAAAACTGAATTGGATGGAGTTTGATATCATCCTTTTTAGGTCTTCAGGAGTGAATAAAGTGAATAGAAATGAGTGAATTAAGAACAACTTATGAGAGTTTTGAAAGTTCATCAGGAAGACATTTTTCATTCAACAGAAGTCAAGACCCAAGATGCTAATTATATATTTCCTGATAGACAAGATTTCAGGATTTAAGAAACTTTGTAAGTGGCAAATGTTTCTTTCCTATTCCTAAAAGCCACCAGATATGCCATAGAGATAAAAGTAAAAAAAAAGAAAATCTTGACTTGTATATTTTCTGCAAAATCTTTGTAAAAATATTTTCTTCATTCTTAGATACCCAACAGTAGTTCTCATGATGTGTAAAGTACCATGTTAGACTGAGAGATGACACATAACCTCATCCTTCAAAAAGTATGATCTTTTGGAAACACTCATATATGCTTACCTTCTTTATATACATGAACAGCTGACTTCTGTTTGTAGAGGCCCAATAATTAATATGGTACTAAAGATATTCTTTGGAGAGGGAAATGGCAACTCACTCCAGTATTCTTGCCTGGAGAATCCCACGGATGGAGGAGCCTGGAAGGCTACAGTCCATTGGGTCACAAGAGTCAGACACAACTTCGTGACTAAACTGCTAAAGATATTCCTTAGATTCCATCCATCTCTTTCACCCCATTTCACTCTTGTCAGTTTCTTAAACTCCAAATGCTTCTAATCACCATAGAGCTAGTCTCCCAGAAAGAATATTCTTTCTTTTAATCTCTGCTAGTTAATTCTTGCTCTTTATTCAGATGCTAAATACTCATAAATACCCTGGAGAAGGGATGGCTACCCACTCCAGTATTCTTGCCTGGAGAATTCCATGGACACAGTCTATGGGGTCATAAGAATTGGACATGACTGAGCGACTAACACTAATACTCATAAATTCTTGAGGACAACATTACATGTTCTCCCTTTCAGATCAAAAATGTTCTAAAGTGCTCTTACTTCTCCACACAAATTCTTATTCTAAACACAAAAGCTCTCTTATATTTATTTCTGTGATGATTTGATTAATGTCTTTCTTCACCACTAGTCTGAAAGCTCCATGTGAATATTAAGAGTACTGAAAAATATGTTAAAAGAACGTGTAAATGCAAACCCAACAGGTTATATCTCCTGATTATAAATCTTTTGAATGCTACTGGTTTTTAAATTATAGATTTAGTTTATTTAATAGAAACAATTCAAAGGCAAGCAGAACAAAAACTGAGAACAAATAGATCTTTTATGATAGACACTTCAAATTATATTAATAATCTGACAGTGGACTGTATTTTAATTTAATCATGAATGCTTCATAGTATACACATATGGTGATGATTATTTCATACGTCCATTATTCAGGTTATCTTTTTTAAAAAAACTTTTTTTTTCTCTAAATTTGGCCCATTCTTTCCTTTAGTTATGCTAACACCCAGGAATGGAAATTGCAGAAATCAATAATGAGGCATAATTCACTTCTAATATTCAGTTAAAGTCCTTAATTCAATCATTTATTCATCCACAAAACATTCAAAAATCAAATATTTAACACCTAGAATACAAGATACCATATGGGCAACAAGAATGTCTTGATATACCAAATGCATAAAAAGTTCCTTTTCTCCAGCTGTCCTGGATTTAATTTAGAAGTTAAGATAATTGCATAAATAGCTGCAACAAAGGCCAATATGATAAGTCATCCCAGTTGCTTAAACTAAGCATAAGGGAATTTCAGGAAAAGGGTTCATTTTTTTGTAGGGGCTGTGGGGAAAGGAGGGATGTCAAGTGGTAGCACTGTGCCTTAAAAGGAACTGGAAGAATTTTGTTTGATTAAAAGAAAAAATTCAGGCAGAGAGAATGACATTAATGAAAATGAGGAGGTCAGAGGTCTCAGGAGGGAACACAAGGAATCCAGTTAGATATGAAGAACAGGAGAAGGTAAAGCTGGAGAGGAAGAATGAGCTCCTTTGTCAAAAGTCTTGAATGAAGGTGACTAAACATTCCATCTTGCCCATGAGATGTTTTCTGTAGCAGCCTCCTATCTAGTTCGTATTTGAAAACAGCATTTCCTAAATAGCTATAAATACAACCACTTTATATGTCTACCAAATGTTAGAACCAATATATTAGTCTGTAAGTTAATACTTTAAAGTGCATTTAATTTTAAAGCTTTGATATCCCGTTTTGCTCATAAACATATCTCAGGTTGGATGATAAATTATATAAAACCCCCAAAAGCAAAGGTGTTCCTATAGTTACATATTAGAAGTGAGACACTGAGAAAATAACCTCTCTAAGCCTCATTTCCGTCATGAATAATATTCTAAAACATATTCTACAATGTTGGAAATTAAATGTAAAATGTATAGAACATACCTATACCCAACAAAGGGTAGTTTTCTGATTTCTTTCCATAACTGAAGTAACCTAAATTTCTATTATCAAATATAATTATTTCAAATCCAAAAATATAATCATTTAATATATACCTTATTTTTCTAAATAACATATACTTGTATTAATAAAGTTGGAATTCCGTGGTCAAATAAATTTGGATAAAAACTCATTCTATAACCTTCTTTGTTATAGACTGAATGTTGTGTTCCTACCAATTCATGGGCTTCCTTGGTGGCTCAGATGGTAAACAATCTGCCTGCAATGTGGGAGACCCAGGTTTAATCCCTAGGTTGGGAAGATTCCCTGGAGAAGGGAATGGCAGCCCACTCCAGTATTCTTGCCTGGAGAATTCCATGGACAGAGGAGCTTGGCAAGCTACCATCCATGGAGCTGCAAAGAGTTGGACACAACTAAGTAACTAACACACACACACAGACACACACACACATACACCCCAAATTCATATATTGGAACTTTAACCCCTAGTGCAATGGTAGTTGGAGGGAGGGCCTTTGAGAGGTAACTAGGACTAGATGGGGTTCTTCAGGATGGGATCCTCATGATGGACTCTGTCCTCACATAGGCAGAGAGGGGAGACATACCCAGAGGAAAAGCATGTGAGCAAATAGTGAGAAGGTAGTTGGCTGTCTATAAGTCAGGAATCTGCCGTCACCTTGACCTTGGATTTCCAAGCCATGAAAACTGTGGGAAATAAATGTCTGCTGCTTAAAACCACTGAGCACAGTCAATGGTATTTTGTTACAGCAGGTAGAGCTGACTAAGACACTTTTGGATAAAGTCTTGGATAAACTTATTAGAATGAATAGTACTCTATTAAAGGCTTTGAGATATTCCTCAGGAAACACATTTATTTAATCTTTTATATCCTTATTTACCAAGTCTATTGGAGCATAGGACATCCCTTTTTTCCAAGTAATATAAGAAAACATCATGTAGACATCCCAAATTATTGTGGAAACTAGGAAACTATTGGGGATCTTACTTCAGTGTTGATTTCTATTAATGTAAATAAACATTTAATTGGATAAATTAGTAGGTGTCATGAATGTCATTAGCATTTTATTTGTCTACATTCTAAGTAGTTTAGTCTTGGTGGGGGGATGGGATAGATGATCTAATTCACCTCTGGACTTTAGAGACCACAAAACAATGAAGCCAAAATGCATTCAAAGTACATTTTATAACACTTCTTGCTGTCAAGAAGTGAATACCTAAAAATCATCCAGAACTAATAATTCTTTTAATTCCTCTTAGCTATTTAAAGAGACTAAATTTCCAGTTGCCCATTTCAGCCTGTTCTGGTGAATTCAGGGCAGCCCTTGATTGAGATGTTTTTGCTAAAGGTCCAACCCAACTCTGCTGCTTCTCTTTGAGTGTATTCCTTTGTGTTTGGTCTGTCACAGACACTCAGAACAACTGCTGAGCATCCTTCTCATAAATGTTTCATATACTTGACGACAGTATTTATCCCTTGGTTTCCGCATGTTTGGATTTTATTCAATATCTTTTTGGTTAATGTGGAGGAAGGGAGATGGCACTTATGTTTCATATTCCACATTGCTGCCAGCTCTATCTAAAACACAAATTGATAATGTCAGTCCCTGCTGAAAATCCTCTAGTGAGTCTCCACTGCCTCCAAAGTTAAACATAACCCCTATAACATAGGCCACGAGACCCTTCACTTTCTTGCTTCTGCCTGATATTCTTAACACTAATCTACTTCTACTTCAATCCCATCAGAGTAATTTGTGTAATATGCCATGCTGTTTGCAAAGCTATCCTTTTGTTTAGGCTGTTTTCTTTGCCTGCAATGTCCTTTCCTGCCTTCTTCAGGTTAATGCCTACTCATACTGTAAGACTTGGCTTAAATTACAATTAAATTAGATGTCTTTTGTGTCTATCAGGCATAGTTGATCACTATTCCTATGTTGTCCCATGTCTGTGCTGACTTCTTATGTTGATCCTATAACCTTGAAGTGTATTTGTATTTTCACCCACATGTTTCTTTTTTGCACTGTGATGGCATTGGAGATATGGTATGCTAAGTCATAAATTCAATAAATGATAACTGATATAGGTAAAGAGTTTATTTTTTTCATAAAAATAAAAAAAATCCAGGGATAGGTAGCCCAGAGTACATACTGAAGTTCGATGATACCAACTGGAACATGCTTATTCCCTGAGCCTGCAGGCCTCCACCCACATCCTGATCACCTAAAGGTCATAATACGGCTTCTCACCTCCAGTGTCACATCCACAGATGTAGCAAGAAGAAGGAAAGTGAAACAAAAGAAGGAGCTGTGTTTGGCAGCAAATTTTCTTAAAATACCTAGGACATTTCCACTTACATCTCATTGCCAGGATTGCGTTACATATTTGTTCACTTTTTATAAGAGAATTTGGTATTTGGGACTGAACATATTTCCCCCTTAAAAAGATACAAGTGTTGGTAGCAAAGAAGAAAGGCAGATGATGTGAGCATCTAGCAGGGTTTGTTATAGAGACTCTCTTCAACACTTTATAATAGGTGTTCAGGAATTCATGTTAGATAAAAGAATGTCAAAATGATCAACACTGAGTCAATAAAACTACATATTTCTAACAATAATTTCTTAACTCATATTTCTGCTTCCTACTAAGGGTTCGTAGTATTGACATAATAGTTTTTGGCTTTTGTTTTTTCCTTTTTATAGAATTTGAGTGATATAAAAGGCATTTTTCTCTTTGTTGCCTTCTCCTTAACCTTTGCAGAGTGAAAGCCATTAAATATATTAAACTTAAGCTTCTCATTGACAGGATTCATTATTATCACTTAATGAAACACCAATGACACTGTCATATGCATAGAAAACACTGAAGAATGTTGGGTAATAACATTAATTTATAGGATTCTAAGCCATTTTATGCAACATATTTTTCTTTTTTGTTTAATATCACTTATTTTTATCAAAATAAAATGAGAAACTATAGATATACTTTAACACATCCATTTAGTTAAAGCCAATATGGGGTTAGGCCAAAGAACACAGGTGAAGCTCATTTACTCTGTACCCCAGCTCCATTTTCTCTTGTAACTCTCCAAAATCTCATTTATTTAAAAATATATTTTCAAAAGTGTTTTATTGAGTATCTATTATGTGACAGATATTATTCTAATTGGAATGCATTAGGATATTTATGAATAAAATATATAAGGTAAAGCTGTATTTTGGATAAACTTCATTTCAACAAACTCTTGTCTGGTTCACTGTGATATTCCCTATTACTTAATTCAAAATTCTGTCCTTATCTTATTTGAACTGTCAGGAATATCTTGACACAATGGTCAAGCACTACCTTCATCTTAAAACACCCTCTGCCTGTAGCTTCCTGGACCCTATTTACTCTTAAAGTCATCTACCTCACTGTCTGTATCTTCTCAGTCTCCTTTGCTATTTTTTTCTTGTCTCCCCAATGCCCTCCAATCCCACTCAAGGTACCTATTTGAGGCCTGCAAGTCTTAAGAGTAAGAGGTTGAGTAAAAGGTTTTTTCCTTTTTTTTTTTTTTAATGTTGCTTTTGCTTCATTTATTCATTTTTTTAGGTGAGTCCATCATTCAGATAAGTAGATTCCTCTAATTTTATGGCTTTACTCTCTATATGCTAACAATTCAACAAGTTATATTTACTCTCAACTTCAGTCTTATATATTGAACTTGCTATCTAGCATTTCTCTAGGTAGATTTTTCAAATCTAGTGTACATACTATTATAATTCTATCCCAAACCTGCTGTTTCCCTTGTGGCTTTCATGTCAATGAATGATAATTTAATTTTTTTCCAGCTGTTTTAACCTAAATGCATATACTCTTCCTTAATCCTTTATTTTTTTCATACTATTGATAATTTTCATCTACCAGAGAATCCTACTGGCTTTAAATTTAGATACTTCAAATTCCAATCATTTTTATTATGCCTATTACTACCATCCTGGTTAAGTCATGAACATCATTCACCTTCCTATGTGTAGAGGTTTTCCAATTGGTCTAGCTCACGCAAACTTTGCTCATAATAGCCTCATCTCCACAACACAGTAATATTAATCCTATTACTCAATATTTTAAAACAATTTACTTGTCACTCATAGAATAAGCCATAGTCCTTATAATGTCCTACGTTGTTTAATCCTGCTAAGTCTAACTTCACTTGCTGGGATGACTCCAGGGACACTGGTCCTTTTCTTGTTTCCTGGCCCTTGGAAGTCCAGGAGTTCTCATTTAAAGGCCTTTTCACATTTTGGTCCTTCTCCTGGAGTATTAGCTCTCTACCTGGCTCCCTCCTTCATTTTTTTACAGTTCTCTGCTCAAACGTCATCTTCTCAGTGAGACCCTCTCTGATCATTCTTATAAAATGCTCAGTGACCACACCATGCCGAAGCTGGCACTCCCTATTCTTATTTTGGCTTATTCTTTTCATTGCATGTATTAAAACCCAATCAACCAAACCAACATATATTTATGATTGCTGTTGTAGCTAAATGTAAATTTCACAATGACAGTAACTGTGTCTGTTTTGCTCATTGCTACATCCTCAGTATCTGAAACAGTGCTCGGCATATAGTAGAAACTCAGTAAACACATTTTGTTTAGCAAGAATAGATGAATAAGTAAAAACAAAATATATGGATAACATTATTGCATTCCTTAACAAACACTCTTCTAAGTTAATGAGTATGTGATTTTTGCCCATAAATAATTTGAATCAAAGATATTAAAAAGTCTTTGAATTAAAATTCTTCATAAAACAGACTACCTTTCTCTTTTCTTAATTTACTAGAACTCAGGTTCACAACAGCATACAAAAATAGAATCTGTATCTATTAACAATTGAAAGAGGACAAGAAAACATGTGCTGACTAAATATGTCTTTCCTCCTCAGAGTGTCTATCACAGCTTAAATACTACTTTAGTTTCAATGGTCTCACAGGTTATAATTTTCTTTTATCACAACAAGAATGTTTTAAATGGGTCCTTTTAAATGATGAGAAGGTATTTGCTGATCATTTAGAACTGCTTACAAAGATAAATATATGTTAAATAGTTTTCTATTTAAAACTTACAGAGAAGTAACCCACAAAGACCAGAAAATAATTACTCTTAATAACAAACTGAACTATTACCTGCTTATTTTCCATTTCTTAGTTCAAAAAAACATGAAAAACTCAGATAAAGCAATATCTTCAAAACTGCCAATTTGCATGTTTTGGTAAAGAGATGTCTTTTTTAACATTTGGGAAATGAAATTGCATTGAATGAAATGAAGTGAAAGTCCTTTATGTCTGTAGTTATTCTATTTAAAATATGGACAGATACCGGCAGTTCCATCTTTCACACAGAAACTTAAGCAAAGGGACAGAAGAACTGTATATGAGGAATTACAGATGACCCCCCCTTTTTTTTTAATCCTCAAATGTGCTTCTCTTCAAACAATTCAACTTACACAGAACTGTGAAAATATGAGTCCAAACCTTTGTCCATTTTTGTAAATTGTTTGCATTTTTGTAAATTTCTTTGGTTTTGTTTTAAACTCCCTCCACATTTTTCTCATTGTTTATTGATCACCTTTGTAACACTCCCAATTAGCAGAACAAATGTGACAAGGAAAAAACAATTGTTAGTGCAATCCTACAACTTCCCTTTATGACTGGAGCCGAGTGTGCTAGTGCTGTGTGATTACAGCGTGCTCTCTGAAATGTTCTAAATTATGTTCTCTAATGCAACTAGCAATCACACTGATAACTAGATACATAGACAGATAAAGAGGAGATTCCAATAGTTAATTTATTCTGGATACAAAGTTCAGACATTTTAATAAGTGTTTTCTCTCTACTGCTTTCAACTCTTTCCAAAAATAGATCTTGAGCTCATATATCTATAGGCAAAAAAGAATGATCAATTTCAATGTAATATGAACAAATTGTAGGAGATCTATCTGGCTGAAAGATTATTTTACATGAAGATATTAAGGATCTCATCATAATCATATTCCTTGATAGGGTCCCAGTGAGGTACATAGGGAAAGCTGGGAAAAGGGGCAGAAAGATTTATTGACATAGTGAGACCAATAAAGCAAAAGGTTTAAACCACTGAGAGTCCAAAGACCATGACCAACTTGGCTTTATGTGATTTGACAACTGAATTATCAAAAGATACACAGACTTCCCCAAGCAGAAATGACCTCTCCTCCTTTCCATTTTAGAAATGAATAAAGCCCTTCCATCTTTGAGAGATGTAACAGTATCAAGCAATAGAAAGGCAAATATCTATTGTATATAAGGAGTCTGAAAGAGATGAGAAAATGTTACCTATGTTATCCATTTCTAAATACCTATACTTTGAGTGAGTGAGTGAGTGAATGAAGTCACTCAATCGTGTCCGACTCTTTGTGACCCCATGGACTGTAGCCTACCAGGCTACTCGGTCCATGGAATTCTCCAGGCAAAAATATTGAAGTGGATTTCCATTTCCTTCTCCAGGGGATCTTCCCGACCCAGGGATTGAACCCAGGTCTCCTGTATTGAAGGCAGACCCTTTACCATCTGAGCTACCAGGGAAGCCCATACTTTAGAACTGAGTAAAATAAATACATATTGTGTGTGTGTGTTTGTGTGTTAAATTGCTTCAGTCATGTCTGACTCTTTGTGATCCTATGGACTGTAGCCTGCCAGGCTCCAATGTCCATGGGATTCTCCAGGAAAGAATACTAGAGTGGATTACCATGCCCTTCTCCAAGGGATCTTCCTGACCCAGGGATCAAACCCATGTTTCTTATGTCTCCAGCATTTGCATAGGGGTTCTTTACCACTAGCACCACGTGGGAAGATTCCCCCTCCCCCCCAACAGGTATTAGTTAAAATTATTTATTTTGAACATGCTGCTCATCATCGAACTGAGCTATAGTGTCAGGGGCCTTGATGAGTCTCTCAGCTACTGAAATGTATTAAATATAAAGCCAGCTGTGCTCCTTACAGCATTTTAAGGCCCTTTCTACTGTAAGTACACTTTTTTAGAAGGTTTTCCAACAGCTGTGTCTCCTTTACAGACAATATCTCCTACAATAGAGTGTGAATTTAGTCCTAAAAATGCACTCACCGAGACACCGAAAGTCCTGGAAAGTCTGACCTCCCCCATGTCAAAACTAGCCCTGAGAATTAAACTGTCAGCTTTCTGAGAACAAGAGCTAAGTTTTATGTTTTACAACCTGTCCCCAATTTACACAGTATGCCACAAACATTCTTGAAAATTGTGATTGGGACCTAATTGACTCTAGGGTAGCCACATAAAACAAAGTTCTCCTAGGACATCCAGAAGACTAGGGTCTGATTTAGAACATATCGAAACCTCTGACATATTGGCACAAATGGAATAAAGCAGAGTCTTGTTTTGTTTTGTTTTGTTTCCAAGTAAGATCTACACCTGCAGAGCTGCAATCAAAAGTCTATAGGAAGTTGGAGTAGATGTTAGGTCTTTTTCTTACTCAAAGTTCTTGAATTTGGATTTACAGGCTGCCTAGAAAATTGATCTTGAACTTGGTATGATATCAAGGAGTCAGAAATACTTCTCAAACATTCTTTCTCCTCCACCTCTCTCTCTGGCTATCCTTTCATACCTAGAGCTATTTAACAAGATGACACTTTCAGTGATTAAAGATGAGGCTTAAAATAAAAATGTAACTGGGAAAGACTAATGACCTAAAACCATTTTACTCTACAAAAGATACATTAAGCATGTCCTAGGAAAATATCCCCATGGGGGAGAGGGAAAGTCAGCATGTGGATTCTTCATAATGGGCATGTCAGAGTATGTGTGGTGTTTTACAATTTTCTTTAACTCAACTGTTATTGCAGACTTGAACCCCCACTGGATCTTGTTGAAATCACTTTGAATAACCTGCCATAAGAAGAGAGAAAACCCTATAGTCAACTCACTCCTTTAAATTTCAATTCTGTTTTCAAGATTGAGAATGATTTAAAATAATCCAATTCAATCATCTCAACAAATTGAGGGCTTTCTATTATGACTGTTTTGAGGATACAGCAAAATCAGACAGTCCCAATCTTTAAGGAATCTTACCTCTTGAATGGGAATAAGCATTTCAAAAAAGAGCAATCTGGATCATATAATGAGCATAACCTTAACTATGTTTAATTCAATTTTATTTATTTACACACATGGAAACTAAGACTTAGAAAGTTAAATGATCTCTTCAAGAAGCCAAAGAGTTGAGAGAACTCTTCCTAATAACAGGTAGACCAGAAAGAAAAATACATGATGATGAATAGTGGATTATCTTATTTATTGTCAGCTATTAAAATGCATTTACACAGCCAGTATATTGTCCCTGTATCATAGTGCTTTGGTACAATCACTAAAGAATAATTAATATCTTACAAAATATTTTCTGTGTTCTATGAGCTCTAGAAATATCTGTGCTGAATAAATGAATGCATAAATAAAATGAATAAACTTGGGAAAGGAAAGCCATTTTTCCAAACACCAGATCAAATAATTATTATTTTAAACACTGAGCTGCATAAAATGTATTTTAATGGCTAACAATATTGGGCAACAGGACTTGCATTCTCATCATTGTATACAATCTGTTTTGCACGTGCAATATGTTTTCGTGGTCTAAATTATGAAAAGAGTGTGAGTCTAACCTTTTTTATTGTGCGTTTATGCTAAAATGTGGAGAAAAAGCAAATATAATGTCCACTGGCAAATGACAGAATGTTACAAGATAGAAAGGTAAAGTAGTTTTCAGCTTTCTAAAACTATATATATGTATATGCATGCTGCATCACTTCAGTCATATTGGACTCTTTGAGACCCCATGGACTGTAGCCCTCCAGGCTCCTCTGTCCATGGGATTTTCTAGGCAAGAATACTGGAATGGGTTGCCATTTCCTTCTCTAACCCTAAAAAGTATGTCAAGCTAATTTGTATTGTTTTGTGCTTTCTTCTCTTTAGTTTTACCCTGTTGCTTATAAGTTTGATTTTGGATAGAAAAGGAAAAGCTTTCTTCCTAATTTTGAGAGGAAAATAGATGGGAAATAACAGAAGGGCATTTTTCTTTAGTGACTAGACATTCAGTGAACAAGCAGGTTGTTTTGACAGATGAGCTAAAGGTCTGTCCATCACAGACGTGGGAGGTCCTCACTCCTCTGACTGCTGAAAGGAAAAAGCTGAAAAACAGCCAATGTGTAGATTGATCAAGAAAAAAACATAGACAAACTGTTCAAGAAAGTAAAATCTAGGCTAGAGTCTGGTTTTGATAAAAGAAATGATATTATATGTGAATAAATGCATGCATGTGTGTGTGTGCGAGTCTCTCAGTCATGTCTGACTCTCTGCGACCCCATGGACTGTAGCCTGCCAGGCTCCTCTTTCCATGGGATTCTCCAGGCAAGAATACTGGAGTGGGTTGCCATTTCCTCTTCTAATGCACGCATATATAGTTCTATTCTCATGATCCTTCTTTGGAGAATACTTAACTAAGTTGCTGTCTGCTTGTTCTCACATAAAACATGTTGTCTGGTAGTAAACTTGGCTGAAGGGTCCTGATGATATCTCAAGCCCATGAGATTGTTCTGACCTTTCCTCTCTCTGTAACTTTGGCTACAGCCACTTCCCACACACTTCTGTAGCTTTCCCCATCCCCATACCGTTTTGCTCCAAGTTCTGCTTCTTCAATTCATTATTGAGGCCGAATAAGGCTGAATAATATTCCATTTTTTGTGTGTTTATATCTATATACACATACATATGCTACTTTTTATTGATCCATTCATTTCTCCCCAGAAACCTAAGCTGTTTCCATATCTTGGCTATTGTGAATAATGGTGCTATGAACACAGAAGTACAGCTATCTGTTTGAGATAATATCTCCATTTCCTTTGGATATATATCTAGAAGTGGGATTTCTGGATCATATTGTAGTTCTATTTTTAATTCCTTTAGGAACCTCAATACTGTTTTCTATAGTAGCTGTACCAGTTTGTAATCTCTTTCCTCCATTGCCTGCTAGCATTTGCTATATCTTGTCTCTTTTATAACAGATATTCTAACACTTGCATTCTAATGCACCAATGAAATATCAGAAAAAGAAATTAAGAAAATAATCCCATTTACAATTGCATCAAATAATAAAATATTTAGGAGTAAATTTAATAACATAGATACAAAATCTGTACACTGAAACTGATCAAAGAATCTGAAGAAGACATAAATAAAGGGAAAGTATTCTGTGTTCATGGATTGGAAGAATTAATATTGAAAAAATGTCCCTATTACCCAAAGTAACCTATATGTTAATGCAAGCTCTATTAAAATTCCAATGGAGCTTTTCACAGAAATAGAACAAACAATGGTAAAATTTGTATGGAGTCACAAAAGATCCCAAATAGTCAAAGCAATCTTGAGAAAAAAGAATGAAGCTGGAGACATTACACATCCTGATTTCAAACTATATTACAAAGCTATGGCAATTAAAACAGTATGATACTGGCATAAAAACAGACATATAAATCAATAGAACAGACTAGGGAGTCCAGAAATAAATAGATATTCAGTTAATTTATTATAATACTTATATGCTTAATTTACTACAAAGGAGCAAAGAATCAGCAATGGAGAAAGGATAGTTTCCTCAATAAATAGTACTGGGAAAACTGGACATATTTTAAAAAAATGAAACTGGACCACTATCTTACATCATACACAAAACTTAACTCAAACTGGATAAAAAAATTGAACATAAAACCTGAAATCATAAAAGTACTAGAAGAAAACATAGGCAGTAAACTCCTTGACAAATAGGTCTTAGCAATGAGTTATTGGATTTTATTAAAAAAAGCACAGGCAACAAAAATAAACAAGTAGAACTACATAAAACTAAAAAACTTTTCCACAGCAAAGGAAATAATCAACAAAATGAAAAAACAACCTATGGAATAGGGAGAAATATTTGCAAGCCACATATCTGGTAAGGGGTTAACATCCAAATATACAAGGAACTCACACAACTCAACAGCACACACACGCAAAGTTAAAACCAAAAAAGAAATATTGAACAAAGGACCTGAAAGGACATTTATTTTTCCAAAGAAGATACCTAAACTGTCAACAGTCATATGAAAAGATACCCAACATCATTAATCATCAGGGCTTCCCTGGTGGCTCAGATGGTAAAGAGTCTGCTTGTAATGCGGGAGACCTGGGTTCAATCTCTGGGTTGGGAAGATTCCCTGGAGAAGGGAAGGGTACTCACTCCAGTATTTTTGCCTGGAGAATTCTATGGACAGAGGAGTCTGGTGGGCTATAGTCCATGGGGTCGCAAAGAGTCAGACATGTCTGAGAGACTAACACTTTCACTTTCAGTCATCAGGGAAATGAAAATAAAAACTATGAGATATTTCACACTTGTAAGAATGTCTATTATCAAAAAGACAAGAAACTGTCTTAAATAACCAAATGTGAAATATCCTGTGGGTCTGGAGATTCCTATAAAAGAATACAGTATTATAGTATAAAAAATACTTGTTCACCTAGTTGGTTATGTAGTAATAGGAAAAGATTATACGGAATCACCATAGCAGATATTTTCAGGCTTATTAAAGTAAAATTTTGCTCTGTGTGAAATGAAGAATCAGAAGTGCAAGAAGTTGCTGGAGGAGAGGAAATGTAATAAGGTTGCACTATGTATCTAGAGTTTGTACTTACTGACTGAAGTGAAGTCGCTCAGTCATGTCCAACTCTTTGCAATCCCCTGGACTGTAGTCTACAAGGCTTCTCCATCCATGGGATTCTCCAGGCAAGAATACTGGAGTGGGTTACCATTTCCTTCTCCAGGGGATCTTCCCGACCCAGGGATCAAACCCGGGTCTCCCATGTTGTAGGCAGACACTTTAACCTCTGAGCCACCAGGGAAGTTCTAGTCAAATAAGTAAGTTGGCAATACAATAAAAGCATCATCAACACCTGTATTTTATGTATAATGTACCAAGAGTAGAGAAGTATGGTGACTTGCTCAAAATTACACAATTGTTTATGAAAGAACCATTATTGTTAAAGCATTTCACTGTGTGTATCATAACAAATTATGTTTGCATATTCAGTCGTGTCCAACTCTCTGCAACACCATGGACTGTAAACGGCCAGGCTCCTCTGTCCATGGGATTCTCCAGGCAAGAATACTGGGTGGGGCACCATTTCCTTCTCCATAACAAACCTTGGAAAGCTCTAAAAGAGATAGGAATACCTGATAATCTTTCAGGTCTCCTGAGAAACTTGTATGCGGGTCAAGAAGAAACTAATTGGTTCAAGATTGAGAAAGGAGTACAACAGGACTGTCTGCTGTCACCCTGTTTGTTAACCTATCCTCTGAGCACATCATGAGAAATGCCAGGCTAGATTAGTTACAACCTGGAATCAAGATAGGCAGGAGAAACATCAACCACCTCAGATATATGGATGTTACCACTCTAATGGCAGAAAGGGAAGAGTAATTAAAGAGCCTCTTGAGCATGAAGGAGGAGAGCAAAAGAACTGGCTTAAAACTAAATATGAAAAAAACTAAAATCATGGCATCCGGCCCCATTACTTCATGGGAAATAGAAAGGGAAAAGGTGAAAGTTGTGACAGATTTCCTCTTCTTGGGCTCTAAAATCACTGTGGATGATGACTGCAGCCATGAAATCAGAAGACAATTGATTCTTGGCAGGAAAGCTATGACAAATCTAGACAGTGTGTTGAAAAGCAGAGACATTACTCTCCTGACAAAGATTCATGTAGTCAAGGCTATCACGAAAGGTTGTGAGAGCCGGATTGTAAAGAAGGCAGAGCGCCAAAAAATTTATGCCTTCAAACTGTGGTGCTGGAGAAGACTCCTGAAAGTCCCTTGGAGAGCAAGGAGATCAAATCAGTGAATCTTAAGGGAAATCAACCCTGAATACCCATTGGACTGATGCTGAAGCTGAAAGCTCCAGTATTTTGGTTATCTGATGTGAACTGCTGGCTCATTGGAAAAGTCCCTGGTGCTGGGAAAGATTGAGGGCAGAAAGAGGAGAAGGCATCAGAGGATAAGATGGTTGGATGGTATCACCAATGGATATCAACTTGGGCAAACTTTGGGAGATGGTGAAGGACAGAGAGTCCTGGAGTGCTACAGTCCATGGGATCACAAAAACTCAGACGTAACTGGGTGACTAAATGACATTATTGCTACAGAATACTCAAGGGAGTGAAGTGACTAGAAACTTCAATAATGTTTGAAAAGACATGAATGTTAGGCTTTTTTTTTTTTTTTTTGCTGTTGCCCTTATTGGAAGTCCAATTAAAACTGACTTAATTTTTTTGAGGGGGAGGAGTTTGGCCCTTCTAACTGAGTGGTCCTCAAGGTGATTTTATCTAGGTCACTTTTTGTTCAAGGTTTATATTGTCTTATAGGCAACAAAACCTACAAGAAGTTTTAGAATTTGGTTTCCCTAGATAGTTTAGTCTGGATTCCCAGTAATGACTCCAATTGATTGGATTAGGTTATGTGCTCAGTCTTGGACTAATCATGGTGGTCAGGCAATGGCATATCCTGATTGGCTGAGCCAGATTTAAATGCCTATTTCTAGGCCTAGATAGTAAATGTATCCCACATTAAACACAGAAACTGAGAAAGGGAGACTGGTCTTTCCTAGCAATCTGCTTATCCCTTGTTAACTGCCAAACTGATGACTCCCCAGCCCTTTCTACCACAAGCATCTTTAACTTCCAGGGTCACTTCAGTGGAATTTTAATCCTGAAAAGAAGAAAGTAGTATTTAACTTGACCTTGGCGTTTTTCTACCTTGCTCAACAATACCTTTTTAATATTCTCTAATGAAGTCTACTCTATATGAATAAGGAAACCCCCTAAAAGCTGTGCAATTGATTATAAATTCTTTAAATATAAGTCAAAATAATTTAGATGTAATGGATGTTATTAGATACAGTTTCCAATGTGGTCTTTAACAACCCTTAGAACATTCATCCTAGGGTCATACACATAGTAGATATTCAATCAGGGCATGTTAAATTTGATGAGAGCATTTTCTTGAGCCATATATCTGCTGGGGATTGTTAGGGCAATAGCTATATGTCTGCCTTATGATCCAGCAATCCCACTGCTGGGCATACACACTGAGGAAACCAGAAGGGAAAGGACACACGTACCCCAATGTTCATCGCAGCACTGTTTATAATAGCCAAGACATGGAAGCAACCTAGATGCCCATCAGCAGATGAATGGATAAGAAAGCTGTGGTACATATACACAATGGAGTATTACTCAGCCATTAAAAACAATACATTTGAATCAGTTCTAATGAGGTGGATGAAACTGGAACCTATTATACAGAGTGAAGTAAGCTAGAAAGAAAAACACCAATACAGTATACTAACACATATATATGGAGTTTAGAAAGATGGTAACAATAACCCTGTGTACGAGACAGCAAAAGAGACACTGATTTATAGATCAGTCTCATGGACTCTGTGGGAGAGGGAGAGGGAGAGGGTGGGGAGATTTGGGAGAATGGCATTGAAACATGTATAATATCATGTATGAAACGAGTCGCCAGTCCAGGTTCGATGCACGATACTGGATGCTTGGGGCTGGTGCACTGGGACGACCCAGAGGGAGGGTATGGGAAGGGAGGAGGGAGGAGGGTTCAGGATGGGGAGCACGGGTATACCTGTGGCGGATGCATTTTGATGTTTGGCAAAACTAATACAAAATTGTAAAGTTTAAAAATAAAATTAAAAAAAGAAAAAAAAAATCAGTCCTGAATATTCATTGGAAGGACTGATGCTGAAGCTGAGCCTCCAATACTTTGGTCACCTAATGCAAAGAACTGACTTACAGAAAAGACCCTGATGCTGGGAAACATTAAAGGCAGGAGGAAAAGGGGACGACAGAGGATGAGATGGTAGGATGGCATCACTGACCCAATGGACAATAGTTTGAGCATGCTCCAGGAGTCGGTGATGAACAGGGAAGCCTGGTGTGCTGCAGTCCACGGCGTCCCAAAGAGTTGAACACAAGTGAGTGAACAACAACAAAATGACTCCATGCCATTTGGTCATCATTAGTCACAGAAGCTTGTACTGTCCTAGTGTGCTCTTACTGTGGCTATTACCATAATGTATAGATATTGTAACTACAATTTTGAGCCATGTTGCTTTGTACTAATATGTACAAAGCAGTATGTTATGAAAATAAAATATTTTATAAATGTTTATTTTGAATAAACATTCTAAAAGCTAAAAAAAATAAAATAAAATAAATTAAGAAAAGATAGCTCTTTCCCCCCAAAATCCTATTTAGAAATGAAAGCTCATTCCAAAGGGTGAGAAAGTTTATATCATCCTAAGCCATGAAATTAAAAGATGCTTACTCCTTGGAAGAAAAGTTCTGACCAACCTAGATATCATATTGAAAAGCAGAGGCATTACTTTGCCAACAAAGGTTTGTCTAGTCAAGGCTATGGTTTTTCCAGTGGTCATGTATGGATGTGAGAGTTGGACTGTGATAAAAGCTGAGCACCGAAGAATTGATGCTTTTGAACTGTGGTGTTGGAGAAGACTCTTGAAAGTCCGTTGGACTGCAAGGAGATCCAACCAGTCCATTCTGAAGGAGATCAGCCCTGGGATTTCTTTGGAAGGAATGATGCTAAAGCTGAAACTCCAGTACTTTGGCCACCTCATGCGAAGAGTTGACTCATTGGAAAAGACTCTGATGCTAGGAGGGACTGGGGGCAGGAGGAGAAGGGGACGACAGAGGATGAGATGGCTGGATGGCATCACTGACTCGATGGACGTGAGTCTCAGTGAACTCCAGGAGTTGGTGATGGACAGGGAGGCCTGGCGTGCTGCGATTCATGTTGTCGCAAAGAGTCAGACACAACTGAGCAACTGAACTGAACTGAACTGAACTGAAGCAGTATATATGTATTGCTGATTCATGTTGATGTTTGGCAGAAACCAACACAATTCTGTAAAGCAATGACCCTGCAATTAAAAAATAAATTTAAAAAATCCATTGCCATGACTCAGTAACATATTACAATTAATTTCACTGGTCATAATGGCAGTTATTAAAATATTTTTTAAAAAATCAATGGACTATAACAGAATAAAATAGAAAGGAGAGAATAAAGCTGAGCACATCAGTCACAACATGGATCAGAATTATTCCTGAGATTTTATTTCATTTGTTGTCTGTGTGTCTGTGCATGTGCTAGGCTGTACTGTAAAATGCGTTTCTTCCATTGCATCACAGCAAAAACAGTGAAAAACACTGCCCTCAGAGTGATGGTATGTGTTTACTTTGTCACTGTTCATGGTTTATGTTGTCAGCTGGTAGCAGAATCAGAGAGCGACATTGACACCTAACATATAACCATATTTGGCAGATGAAGACCTTGGAGAGCTTGTGCCACGTCTGAATCCAGCTTAGGCAGGCTTTCAATTGGTCCATAATGCGCTCACTGGTTTGGAACTCTGTGGATGTACGTGTCCCTCAGTATGGATGAATTTGTGGGACTTCTTGTCAAATCAATGTTTATTGACAAAAATCTATTTTGTTGTTTAGTCCCAGAAATCTATATTGGCACTGTTCCCTGTGGATATTTGGCTAGTCAGTGGCAACCAGTGATGCCAGCTAGAGTTTTTACTGTTTTTATGGTGCCAGCTGCTTTCTTGGCTTGGGTTTCTTTTGTTCAGATTGTAAATGAGGGCAAGACACCCAAATCCACCCCAGTGTGCTCAGTGGCAAATGACAGGAGCCCAATAGCTTAAGGCTAAGCAGCAGGAGTTTTCATGAATGAGGGGTCAGACATAGTGGTAGCTATAAAAGCTGAACTGTGCTAATGGATGTGATGCATAGAAATACTGGGGAAGTGTGTATATGAAGGTGTGTGTATGTATATGAATGCGTGTGTATGTATATGAATGTGTGTGTATGTATATGAATGTGTGTGTGGTGTCTATGTTTGTATGTATCTTAAAAACATTTCTTTTTGTTTGGAATGTCCTTATTTTTAACTAAATGAGATGACTGACTTTGTTTAAATGCATAAGAAAGTAGTCAAAATATAGGAAAAAATCTCACAGTAAGGCTATACATATGTGATTTAAAAAAAAAAAGTTCACAAACAGGTTACTCCATTGGTAGAATATTTAAGATTGTGTTCTTTTTCTTCAATTCTTAATGTATAGATTTGGGGCCATTCTAAGATTCTCTAGGATTTGTGCCAAAGATAAAGGGGAAACAAAAACATAAAATTTAAATCTCTCAAATGATAGGATTTGTTTCCAGACCCTTGTAAAATTTGAGGTAGGGTATTGAAGAGTGTGCCTACTATTAAGAGTTGAATTATCTATGTGCTAAATGATATGAGATTTTAAACTCTTATTATTATAAGTAACTAAGAGAGAGATGAATCACAAAGGGTGTCCCCTTGTACTAGAAGTGGTACAAGAAGGTTTCAGGCCATGCCTAAAGAATGGCACCAGAGAAAGGGAGGGTTTGCAGTGTGTCAGAGTGGACAGCCAAGGAGTACCTGCTTCCTCTGCGATGAATGACTAGTTTTCATTTGCGGAGAGTCTATTTACTACGATGCATGGAAAAGGAAGTAGGTTCAGGTTGAGGGGCCATTACAGAAGCCTTTTTTAAGGCCAGACCTTCCAGTGGGATAGAGACTGCAATCATACTACCTTTTAAGAAGAAAAGAAAAATAACAGAAAGAGGAAAAGATCATAATGGCAGTAATTAAATAAGGTCAGTATCTCGTTTTGGACTTATAAAGATATGACTTTCCAAATAAAGTTTTGATCTCTGGCACAGAAATGTTTTCAATTTCACAACTTCTGATAATGTGGCAATTTTGCTTCATACACATGCAAATGACACTAAATATCTCTAAATGTATACTTCTGCAAAAGTAAGTATGAGAAATGATGTATTGTTTCTATAAGGTATATTGCTGGTTAAGGAGGACAAAAAGCAAAATGTACTGGCTTCTGTCTTGATTTCTAAGCCACATTTCCTCTGTCAATGACTTGACCCCAACACCAACACTACCACATTGTTTTGTTTTACAAGCCCAAACTATTTTGGTTCTTGCTTATTCTGGCCACCCAGGTAGTCTATGCAAGAAATGAGTTGAAAGGTTAATGGAGTAGCATGGGGGTCCCCTGAAGTTGTGGCTCTACGTGTAGATATCTAGTGTTAATGCAGAGGCAACCAGACTGGTTCCACATTATCATCCCCTCCCTTCAAACCTCCCATTAAATCCTACCAACTAATACCTTTATTAGTGTCAATTGTGATCTCAAAGTCCAGTCTGCCTCCTGAGTCTGACTCTAGAAAAGATTAAAAAAAGAATGTATGCTTGCTCAGGAAAAAAGTTCACAATACGCAAATAATCTCTTGGGTACTTTTTTCCTTGTCTATGTCTAATAAACAAACTTCCTCTGAAAAAAAAATCGACTCCACCAAAAACCAGAAGAGACAGAAGAGACACACCCTGAGCTCCACCCAGCCCTCACATCAGATGAGAACTTTCCATTTTTTTGTAAAAAAGAAATACCACAATAATTGCTTTTCTACTGCCTTGCATGAAATCATGAGACACAGAATGTTTGCCAAATAATTCTAAGCCTCTTAACGTGATCCACTACATGTGAGTAATGAAGAGGGATTCAGGAGGATTCTTTCAGTATTGAGTTCACAGATTTAAAGGAAACTAAGAAATCAGTCTGATACCTTTTAAGAAAACATTTCTAAGAAAATTGGCAAAGAGCAACAGCATGGATCCTTCTAACTTAAATATTTAGGGAAATGTACATTTATGTCCACAGAAACTTACGTAAAAGCAAAAGCGATGTAATATTTAGACAGTAACTAGGACAGGGACATTTGAATCTCTCTCTTTTCTTTTTTCTTTTTTTTTTCTTAGCAAATGTCCTGTTTAGCTCATATTTGAATTAAGTGAACCATTCAGAAAAATCTCAAAATAGATGGTAAGGACAGGAATCTATATACAAAATCAGATCACTGGCGTTATTTAAGTGTACACTACCCTTTCTATTTATCTACAGGCCAAAGTTTAAGCAACACTTGTATATATACGTAAACATACACTCACTCTCCATCTGAGGGCCAAAGGACACAGTGAATGGACACAACTAACGGGTCACAGTTAACCCTCCAATCTCCCCTCAACACCCTCCACATTTAATAAGAAATGGAGAAAGGGCTTATGTTACCATAAGGTCCATACACTGCGATCCAGGCTTCTAGAATTCTGGTTATTGGCCCTGTAAGATGTGAGGCACCAATGTATTATCACCTAGAGGGCAAAACTGGTTATATTGCTCTACATGGCAAGCAAGCCTGTAGCAGTCCCAGGGTACCTCCGAGGTGCATGTAAGACAAGAAGTCTGAACAACATTTCTGGGTCATTCCAATTCACTGGACAACCATGGGGGTCTCAGCTCTCTGGAGCACTCCACTCTCCTGCCTGTTTATTTGGAGAATATGCTTCTTTTAGCTAGGGCTAAGGATCTCTGATTTATCCTTGTTCTGGATCATTAGTAGAGAGAAAATGTATAACCAACACGGAAGGAAACATTTGTCCTGCAAGCATCAAACCAACACATTATGATGCCGTTTTTCTGGAAGTTTTGGGACTCTTTAGCAAACCCCCAAATCAGAGCAGAACTTGTTAGCTATAAACATCCTGAAGAAAAGGCCTGTCAGATTTGAGTGCATCTTGCCTTTTGTGAGTGTGAATTTAATATTAATGGAGACAACAGAGTGCAGTTCAGAAAATAGTGCCACTGAAATTGTCTAAGAAGAAACAGAAACACCAGGGTTACATAAATATACATATATTCCAGTGATACAGCATTTGTAAGAGGGAATTTCCTTCAGCAAGGGATGTGAGTAATGTAATATAAGAAAATGACTGGACAAGCCAAAAAAAAAAAAAAAAACTTCCCTGGAAACTGTGTTTAAAGTGACCACAATTTTCTGAAAGAAAAAAGTTGAATTCAGAGGTGATTGCTGTGTTTATATTGCTTCTAATTATAAAACGGTCAGGTAAGGTGTCTGATTTCCTTTTTCTTTCTGATAAAAAGAAGAAGTTAAAAAAATATATTTTTTTTCTGTTTAGTAGCAGAGAACACACAAGGAAATCTGCCTGGATTTGAAACCTAATAATCTCTAATTTACACAATAAGTTTATATCAGAGTCCTCTCGACTTGCATTTAGAAATTACTAGTTTATTGTTAAATATTAATTTCCTATTTTTTTTTTTCTTTCAGAAAGCTGGCACTATACTAAATACAAGTGCTTTTGTATTCTGCTATCCTCTTTGAGTTGGGGAGAATTGCATAATTAAACCTGGCCTGAAATCAACCACATACAAGTTGAATAAACACCAAGTCCAACTGGGGAGGATTTAACATATGAATGTTACTTTCCTAAGACTAAAACACAGGTTAGATTTCCAAGTTTCAGAATGTTGCTCAATGAAAGAAACATGCTGCCCATGAGAAAAAAAATAAATAAATCAAATGGTGGTGTAATACATAATCAAAGGCACTGATGGTCACAAAGCGTTCAGAACAAAGGTTTGCTGAGCAAGCAAAGACATGTACACAGTTTGATACATAATCTCTTCTAAGTAAAAGGTCTTTATTACCTAAAAGAACAGGAATGCTTATTGGTAGTTTGGAGTGGTTTTTGTTATTTTTTTATTGTTGTTTTTGTTTTATTTTATATACCTCTAGACTACCATGAATAGATTAACTCTTTCTGTAAAAAGAATGAGTTCTTAGAATATGAACTCACTTGAGAGATAGGACAGCACCCAATATGCTATTTTTTTATTCTAATTTCACAACTGAAAATACATCATAAAGGGACTTTAAATAAGGTTTTCTTAAATTATCTTTATTTAGGGTGATTAAAACTTTTTGCTTCCCAGGGTGCTCTTATATAAAGAAACAAAAGTTCAACTCTGCTTGTTTGGTACTTGGAATAGCTCCTACATGAAACATTGTCAGAGGGCAAGAGGGTTGTAAGGAACACAATATCAATATATGCTTATTCCAAACTCTCTACAGTAGGAAACAACAGTGTGTGAAGAAAGAAAAAGAAATGTTTTATATCGCCTTTTATTAACAGGTAGGAGACAAGTGATATTTATATGAAAGCAGATATCCTTGTTTTCATTCCATGGTAAAAACTTTGTTATTCAGCCCTAACACATTTTTTAAAAATGAAAGAAAAAAAAAGTTAAAAAAAAAAGAAGTGTGTATGCACATGTGGCCTGCATACCAGCATTTGAGTGGGTGGTGAACAGTAAATCTGTGGTATTAACAGTTGGAAGAAAATGGCTAGCGTTCAGATTTAAGGAGGCAATTGAGAAAAGGATGGACAAATTACTGATTATTGTTGACCATGATAAAATCATGCATATCATTTGTAAAAAAAAAAAAAAAAAATTCTCTAAGCAACAGAAACAATTAAGTTCCCTCAAAGGAAAACAACATTTTAAATTTTATAAATGTTTTAATATTATAACCCCCAAATCATGTTTGACCTTCTAAAGTAGATACCTCAACAATAATACAAAATTTATTTATTCTGTTCTGCAATTTTTATTCCCACTCACATGTTCTACAATGACAAATAGGGCTTAGCAATTCTTCAGGGCAAGGTGTATTTTTATACCTATTTTTATCTAAAAGTTTCTACTCCCCAAATGAGAATTATGCTAAAATAATGATTACTTGAAATGCTCTGAAAATAAAGAGAGTCTGAGCTATTTTAATTTCTGATGTTATCCCTCAAATCCCTATTCTTGCAGTTTTTTTAAAAAAAATTTTTTCCCAAGTATCTTTCATTTCCCAGTTAGATAGGGGTCTGTGTTCCAGTCCATGCCTGTTTTTATCCAGCATAGTAATATGAATCAACTAAAATCGCTTCTTCTGTAAAATGAAGGGTGATGATTACTGGAGCTTTAATAGTTTGATCAACTTTTAGAACAAACAATAGAACAAACTATAAAAATCTATATGGAAAATCTTTAAAAGAAAAAGGAATCCTTTGCTGGCAAGTGTGCACCTTGACCTTTGCACATGCCTTTCTCATGATCGTCAATTTCCTTGTGAAATTAACTGGTGTGATGGTAGAGAGTAGGAGGGATTAAGGGGACTGTGTATTGACCCTGGCACCTTTTCAGACAGAGATATGTCTATAGTAAACGAGAGGGCACTTTGCTTCTACAAGCACAATTATCCAAAATAGAACTAATATAGGTATGGAAACACCCATAATAATTTTAGAAAACTGAAATTATGGCATGAAAAGATTTTTATAGTATAAAGTGAAAATGTCAAATATGACAAATAAATGAGTAGAAGCAGGTGGGGGTAAGAAAATCTTAATTTTGATGAGTTTGCTGTTGCTGCTGCTAAGTCGCTCAGTCGTGTCCGACTCTGTGCGACCCCATGGACTGCAGCCTACCAGACTCCTCCATCCATGGGATTTCCAGGCAAGAGTACTGGAGGGGGTTGCCATTGCCTTCTCCGTTTGGTGAGTTTAGTTCTGTTTATATAAGTAAAAATCTCAAGTATGTATCCAGAGGTGCATTTACAGTTGTTTAGTAAGGCATCTGTAAGGTCTGCTAAGAATGGTGCCAAGGAGCTAGAAGCTTACATCAAAACAGATTCCATATTGAACAATTTTTTTTTTTTAAATCAGTATTCTAAAAAATGAGCAGGAAATATAGTATGATAGAGCACTACTGTAAGAAACAAGAGATCAAAGTCTAATGTTAATTCAGCTTGTAAGTTTCTTTATCACCTGGACAATTTAATTTCATCTTTTAGAGTTTCAATAACATTGACTAGAAAGAATTCATAATGTCTAAGATTCTATTTCAATAGCCAGTATTTCTATATGTCTAAAGCTAATTCATTAAATGATTATTATAAATCCATAATGATATTAGCTTTGCATCTGTCTCCTCTTTGCATCTGTCTTTTCCACCAAGCAGATAGGAGTAGGGTAGGGGAATGCTTTAATTGATGGTTCAAGGACTCTGGCACAGTGATTTCCAGGTATTAGGGATTTAATGTTCTGTGCTATCTTGGGCTCACACTGGATGCTCTATACATGATGTTAAGTCATTCTTGATGGTGAGAAGAAGCAAACTGTGAATGAAGGCTAAAGATATGAGGTTGAGAAAGCAGAAACCAGGCCCTACAGTTCTTACAGTGGTAAGACTCAAAGCAATAAAACCAGGCATCAGAATGAGGGCAGATAACAGTCAGGGTGGCCATAGCCTGGTGGATTAAAGGTATTGACTTAAAGCAGAAAGGAGCCAGCAGTTTGAGTCACAATAAAGAAAACAAGAAAGAGATAAGACGGACCTCCAGAAATTAGCCTTGACTAGATACTAATTTAAACTTGTCTCACATCCATGATTTTTATATATTTTCTCTTAACATTCAAGGCTTGAACTAGGGTCTTAGGTCAGCAATTTAAATAAGTAGGTGAGGCTGAAGATAGTGTGTACAGAGAGAAGTACCACCTTTATTTACCAGGCTGATTCTGACAAGTGGTTGAGTTTTACTAGGTGGGCCCAGCCTAGTTTTGAACAAACCCAGCCTTAAATTTAGGGCTTCCCCAATGGCTCAGCAAGTAAAAGAATCTGCTTGCAATGCAGGAGACACAGGGGATGCAGGTTCAATCCCTGGGTCGGGATGATCCCCAGAGAAGGAAATGGCACCCCATTCCAGTATTATTGCCTGAAGAATTCCATGGACAGAGGAGCCTGGCAGGCTGCAGTCCATGGGATCACAGAGATAGATACAACTGAGCGCGCGCACACACACACACACACACAGCCCTAAACTTAGGGAAAGAAAGTAGTAGATTATATACATACAGGTAGTTGAAAAGACTCCACAGAAACCGATAATTTAATCCTAAAAAATAAATCAAATTCCTTCATTTGGAATAATTTCTTTTGGATGTGCAATCATTCTTTAAGGTACAACCTTTTGATAACTCAGCTGGTAAAGAATCTGCCTGAGATGCAGGAGACCCCTGGTTCAATTCCTGGGTTGAGAAGATCTGCTGGATCTCAGGAGTACCTACTCCAGCATTCTTGGGCTTCCCTTGTGGCTCAGCTGGTAAAGAATCAACTGTAATGTGGGAGACCTGGGTTCGATTCCTGGTTTGGGAAGATCCCCTGGAGAAGGGAAAGGCTACCCATTCCAGTATTCTGGCCTGGAGAATTCCATGGAATGTATAGTCTATGGGGTTGCAGAGAGTCAGACATGACTGAGTGATTTTCACTTCACGTCATTTTTTAAGAAACCTAACTACACATGGGATGAGCAGTATCCATCAAGAACACCTTAGTATAAGTGATTTCATTAGACTGTTCTGTGAGAAAGACAGCCTGAGAACACAGAGTACTTGATATTTTGGGGGAAAGAATGTGATAAACGGGAAGAAATGGAACAGAAATGGGGTGCCAGGGAATGTATTTCTAAAGGCAAAAATCTTCTCACTTCATACTTTCCCCTTAAGTGTAAAAATAATCAGGAGTGATTTGGCTTTTCTAAAATGTAATAATGGACACCTAGAGACTTAAGATTTCGTTTAGTTGCTTGCTCCATCCAAAGCCTGCCTGTGTGGCTTTAAACTCTAGAGGGCCTAGTAGTTCCTTTTACCGTCTAGAAGAAAACCAAGCACACCCTTCCCACGTGCTTTCCTTTGTGCTGGAGCAGCTCTCTGGGATCCTTGGAAGAAAGGTGCCGTGAAAACCAGGAGGGTGTGGACTTGGAGCACTGGGGCGGGGAGCCTGTGCGGTCTTGGATGGAGATTTGGTTTCTCCATGTGTATTCAATTTATGATTTTTTTTCACTTCTGGAACCAACTCAGGAGGCGGATGGTGTACGTTATAAGTCTGGAAAAGCACATGCACGAAACAAATAAATAAATAAATAGCTGTCCTCTGCCATAGATGTGTGCTCTTCCTCAGAAATGAGTCAGTGCAAGGCAGAATCACCCAGACTGTGGGTATGCCCCAGCATTCTTGCCTGATTCACCATCTCCCTCAGACTTGCTGGCAAAAGGGCTCACAGGAGAGTGTAAGAGAAGGAATGAAAAGAACGTTTCACTCTTCTGGGGAGGCTTGTGATATGCTGAAAGCTCCTCCAGCTGAAGAGAGGCAAACAGAACCTTCCTCACCTTACCCCAGGCTCATTGGCCCCAAGATTAAACAGTTTGGGGTTGCCTTTTCATTTACTTAGGATTTTGGTCAACCAAATAACCCTCATATTCTGGCTAGAGATTGTTATCTAGACCTGAAACTATTTACTCAATTGCCCTGTGCAATTGCTTGTGTGATTTGGGTTAAAAAAAAAAAAAAAAAAAAGAGTTTGGGTGTGTGTGTTTATTGTGATGGTTAAGAGCTCACTCAATGATGAAAATAAAAAACTCAGAATACCATCTGAAATTATCAGTCTTCAGAAGAAAGGGAAAACTTTTAAGATTGATATTTATTTCCTACAATTAAATGTTGTACAATCAGATGTATTTTACAGACATTTAATAGCAGGCTTTCTATTAAAAGATATCTTGAAAAGTTTGAGTCATATTACTAATATGTGTAGAAAGATACATAGAAATATAGAGAAGTGAGAAAAGACATGTATTTTAAAGCCTATATTTATTTTTTAAGGTCCATATTTCTTTAATTTGCAATTTTCACTCTTCATATGAAAAGCCTCAGGCAGAAAGTACACAAAAAGTCCCCGTTCGACCAAATTTAGAGAAATGAGATACAAAATATAAAGAAGAGAGTTGATAGAGAGAGAGCGACGAATGGTCCACTGAACTGACTTTGGGTCAAATTGTAGTTAAGGCTACAAATTAAGATGACTAACTTTGCTTTTATAGAGGAACCTTAGAAACATTAAGAAGCTGACTATTGAAAATAGCTAAATTACAAAAAACTCTTAGATAACTAAACGGAATAAAAAGATAAACTAGGCATCCCTCTGACTTCAGGAAGACACCCTCAGTTAGAGTAGCTCCATATTCTTAGCCTGACTTGGATCACCTTGTAATCAAATTACGTTCTTACATAAGCACACTTTAGGAATGTTTTCTACTTTTTGCTTTCTAACCCCAAACCCCATGCCTCAGCTGGAAAGCCAGTTTACCTCTATTAAGCAGAAATGGAGAACTCTTACAGAATCCAGTTATGTCCAATGTTTCCCCAAAGTATGTTCTTCAGACTATCAGAATCAGAATCACCTGGCTGCTTGTGAAAATGCAGATTCCCAGAGACTAATCCATACTGTTTGATTCAGACCTTCTGGAATTTGCCTCAAGAATCTACAATTTTGTCAAACTCCATAAGGCAACTTTATGTAAGGCAACGTCTGAGAATCTCTGTTAAGCCAGCAATAGGATATTTGCAGAGAATGTCTCCAACTGTGTTTCCTTTCTTAGCCAAGTGACTGTAATGATTACATCTAAGGTAGAGAAATCCCTCTGTTACGACATTTTCCCTGCTGTGAAGCAACCCTGATGCGCCTGGCTTTGGGGAATAAAAGGAGTCTGGGAGAGGAAATGCCATTGGGTTTCCAGACCCACAGAATAAACCCTCTGAGGGAGAAGAGGCCAGGAGGAAAAGTAAAGTTTTAGTGTTTATCACCAACACGTACTGTTGATCCTAGGAGCTTATGCCCTAGAACCTGCGGACACATTTTTTTTCTGTAAAGGACCAGATAGTAATATTTTAGGCTTTATGGGCCATTCAGTTATGGCCACAATGTTTCAGTTCTACAAGAGAAGCTATGGACAGTATGTGAACATGTAGGTTTAGCTGTATTCTAATAAAACTTTGTTTATTGACAGAATTAAAATTTCATAAAATGTGTATGTGTTGTGAAATATTTTTCTTTTAATCTAAAAAATTATTCGAAAAAGTAAAAAGTATTCTTAGCTTCTTGAGCTGTACTAAAGTAAACAGAGGGCAGGCTTTTAGTTTTCCAACCTCTGCCCTAAAACATTTCTCAGAATTTAAAATACCCTGGAAGGTTTAAACACAGATTACTAGGCTGACCTACAGAATTTCTGCTACTGAAAACCTGGGGTGATGTTTTGCATGACAAAGAAACTCCAAGGTGGATTTAATCCTCTCCAAGTGGTAGTTTCACACGTGCCCCTCATTCTGCTAGCATGAGAATATTTTATTTTATATATTAAGTCTCATATTTGTAAAGAATAAGGATAACCCAAATAAAAAGTGAAGTTTAAAGTGAACACTCTTGTTCAGAGGTTGCTGAGAGATTGGTTTAGACTTAGCGGCAGCAGAGGTGGAGATGTGGACAATTTCTTGGCAAAAGAGACCTGGGAGGAGAAGAAAGTAGAAGAAAAAAGCAGGGTGGAGAGTTCTAGTTAGCATTACATTAAGAACAGGTTCCACTGATTCATGCGGACCTTAAAGTAATCTGAGAGGCTGAAAGTGTTCCATGTGAATCATTTTTTCTGAATCCTAAGACATTATTGTTATGTTTATTATTGAGGAAACAAAAATTATTTTGTGGTCGAGTAAGAACTTTGCTTCAGAGGCTTTAATCTGTGTCCGGAAGTCAAGAAATGAGGGGGAGGAAGTAAAATGAGTTTTCTCCATTCCCTTTGTGTTCTGTTTTATCCCCATTTCTTGCTTCTTCTTCTTTTGGGACCTAGCCCTCTCAAGTGTTCTCTGTATTTCTGTATCTTGCTTTCTCAATTTCTCTCTGTCTCCTCCTCTCTCCCTGTATGCAGTATCTACAATCTTTTCTTTCCATTGACTCCTGCATTTTTTCTTTCAAACAGAGTCCTAAAATTTAACCCTTTACTCAGACATGTTCTTTCCTTGGGTTTACATCCTCATTAATGCATCTCTTTCAATAAAAGCCGGTATGTACAAACATGGAAAGGAACAGTAATAACCCACCAAATGAAAAAGGCAAAGGTGGAGCTCAGTATAGCAAGGGAGTCAGGTACCATTATTTGCATTTTGACTCAAAGGCAGGCAGAGGAGTGGCAAAGCTTATTACTTAGTGGGAAAAAAGGGGAAGGCTTCATGTATGCCATGATAAGAGGCTAATGTCATGGGGAAGCTATAGGCAGGATAACCAGAAGCAGGGCATCCTATATGATTGTTTAGAGGTATATACAGGTTTTCTCTGGTTGGTCCTAAGTTGGAAGTAGGGACAAAAATTAGGAAAGCTGTCAGCTAGAGAGCAAGTCCTGACCATTTGGGGGCAATTGCTATAGAAGTTATTGTTTAGTTTCCTGGATTGTCACCAGAGATAGTAATCAGGCTTACTGCAAGCCTGACTTATAGCAAGCTAGCTTCCTAGGTTGCTTATTATAGGTAAAGAGCTAATTTCCTGGGCAAGTGGACCATAGGCTGTTTGTATATTCAAGTCTCTCATAAATAAATAGTTCACACAATGAACTCTACTTCACCTTTCCTTCCAGTTTTCCCCTTTTAACTCTCCATAATCTGATTTCTGCATTAATTATGCTAAGTAAACATTTCCTAAAGTGTGTTCCTTAACATTCTGGCCCCACAGGACACTCAATATAAAAAACAGAGTTCAGTGGCAAATAAGTTAGAGACAGAATAATGTTATCCATTCTGCTTTCTAGATTGTGAACTCCACAATCTATATTGGCATAGCAAAAGCTCTAAGAAAGAGTTCAGAGAGGATATTTTTAGTTTCTCTAAAGTGTTTGATCACTTACTTTGTTTTATACATTTAAGCAACATCAATTATACAGTTATATTTAGTATAGGTAACACTTGATTCACTTAATAAATATTATCCAGTTATAATACTTTTAGTACTTTTTAGAAAATGCTACTCCAGGAAAACTGCCAGTCAAAAGTTGCCATTACCTCTGAACTGTCATATTCAAAGGTCCAAATGTCACTTCTTAGACTTCTTTCTCCTTCACGTCTGCATCTCATGTCACTGTGGCATAAGCCTCTTGCAGTGTTATCCTTCCCTGACTTCTGGAAACAACACTATACTTCTGCCCCATCACTGATTTCATTGTTGAAATATCTCTGATTTGCACTTACCAGTTTGAGAAACTCATGAAGGGTAAGCTCTCTTGGGCTTTCTCTATATGAGTTGTCTTTAGGGGAATTCAAGCCCCTCCTCACTCTCCCTCTTCTTCTATTCCCCAATGAAGGGGACAGAGGCTAGAGTTGAGAGAATCTACTGCCTTTTCTAGGGGTAAAATTTCCAGAAGGTCAGAATAATAAGGAATTACTTTTCAATGCATTTGAAATGGCAAAGTCTTAGGGCTTGATCTCTATCCCACCCCAAATGTGGACGCTCAGGTCAGCTCTGCCTTTGGCAATGTGGCTAAACTCTCGTATTCTGTGTCTTTGCTTCCCTTCCCTGCAGTTCAGTTCAGTCGCTCAGTTGTGTCCAACTCTTTGCAACCCCATGAACTGCAGCACGCCAGGCCTCCCTGTCCATCACCAACTCCCAGAGTCCACCCAAACCCATGTCCATTGAGTCGGTGATCCACCCAACCTCTGTCATCCTCTGTCATCTCATCCTGTCAGCCCCTTGTCCTCCTACCCTCAATGTTTCCCAGCATCAGGGTCTTTTCCAGTGAGTCAGCTGTTCACATCAGGTGGCCAAAGTACTGGAGTTTCAGCTTCACCATCAGTTCTTCCATTGAACACCCAGAACTGATCTCCTTTAGGGTGGACTGGTTGGATCTCCTTGCAGTCCAAGGGACTCTTAAGAGTCTTCTCCAACACCACAGTTCAAAAGCATCAATCCTTTGGTGCTCAGCTTTCTTTATAGTCCAACTCCCATACATGACTACTGGAAAAACCATAGCCTTGACTAGACGGACCTTTGTTGACAAAATAATGTCTCTGCTTTTTAATATGCTGTCTAGGTTGGTCATAAATTTCCTTTGGTACAATAGTAAGACAAGAAGTTCCAGTTTAGAAGCCTAACAAATGGATTACTTAAGACTCTGTAAATCTAATTAACTCTGTTAACTAATGAATGTGTGTATTGGTGAGTGTAGGGGAGTAGGAAGGAACAGATAAAAGGCTAAGCAAAGGTTAGTTTAGGTAAAGTAAAGGTTAGATAAAGGTTTGTTTAAGTACAGTTGTATATTATGGATTCCATTCTAGCTTCTGCATTAGGGTTTGGACTGCAAGTTTCTGTTACTAAGAAAATGTCATTTCACTTTCTTTACCAGTAATCCCCATATATGTCTTCTCTTATATGGAAGAGGAGTGGGGCTAGGGTGAAGACATTACAAGTCCTTGGCCTGATTATATTAGCACCCAATTCCCACCAACAACCTCAATAATATTTACATTCTCTGTTCAACTCTCTAGAGGATACATCTACCAGTACACTCTTCAGGTTCATCTCATCAGACCTTCTTGTATTAAATGTACTATCTTTTTTCTCAAATTGGCTTCCATTCTTAATATACTTCCCTAGATATTTCTGTCGATCAGAGTGTATTTCCTGGCCAAAGGGCTTCAGCTCTCCATGTTAACTTGCTTCCTTTGTCCTATTCCCCTTCCCTCCCCTATATTTACCGTGTACCCTCATTTGGGTCTCTTACAAAGTATAATGATCACTCTTTAATAAAATTATTAACATCCACTCTTCACTCCCCTTGTAAAAAGTCTTAAACCAGAACTCACATCCGAACCTGCATCATTATTAAAGTTTCACAGCAGGCTCCTTGCCTCCAGTTGGCATATGTGGAGATATACAACCTTTTACTGGAACATTTCCCTTTTGCACGCATGTGCAATATCACAAATTAAACATGACTTTCAGCACTACAAATTCAAAACACAGCTGAAGAATATTTTTCAATACAATACCTGAGTTAGACAATCAGGACAGATATAATAGTCCATGAAACTTGAAAAAGTCAAGAGCATTTCACAGCAAAGTATGCAGAACTTGGGTGAATGGCTCATAAAAGAAAACCAAGAAGGCCTAGGTAGGACACAGAATTCTCTACAAAAGATTATTTTCACCCTAGTAGTATAGATGAGACAACTGAAAGTTAGAAAGAGTAAATAATTATTTAAAGGTCAGTCAATAAGTGTTTTTCCCTGAAGGCACGGACTTGATTTTTTTTTTTTTAATATTTAAATCACTTAAGTAACTTTTTGTTGTTGTTGTTGTTTTATTTTATTTTTAACTTTACAATATTGTTTGTTTGTTTGTTTTGTTTTTTTGCTGCTCTAACTCCAGCTTCTAAAATATTCGGAGTGTTAAAAAATATTTGTTGAATGACTGAATGAATCTACCTCCTCCCCCTTCACAAAATCGACTTAGCCTCTATGGATTTATCTGTATTCAATCTGTAATTTTCCAGTCAAAGTTCAAGTCTTGTCAACTCCTTTAAGTCTTGACCACTCCAGACATCTGTGATTTCCTACTCTGTTGAATTTGCACTGTGGTCAATTACAGAAATTTGCTCTCTTTTAGAAAAGGAAATGATTTCAAACAACTTCTTTAAAAAACTCGAGAAAAATACTGAAACTTTTGGATTCTCTCTCTTCGACCCAGAATAGTTTCAAGTTTCATTTCTAAAAATATTTCGTGTCAAAGAGCTAGACAAGTTTTGCTGAACACCGTCATGAGTGCTTTAGTAACAATAGTGTAGTATTAGTCACTCAGGAAGATCATGAGTGTTTTAGGGAAAGCCATAGGCTTAAACAAGACCAGACTTCAAATTTTTAAATATATGGGGATTCATGATTTCCTAGAGTAGATAGTTCAATAAAAATAGACGATATCTTCATCTGAATACAGTCAATATATTGGGATTAGTTAATTGAACTATAAAATTATCCTGATATATGGGTAAGAAACACAGTATACATTGGAATTTCTAATCCAATGTATTAGTTCTTTGGGGCACAGCCTCACCTCCATGTACAGTCATTTACACACACAGCTCCATTATTACAAGTAGGATTTACATGCAAATTCCTGTTAGTAGCAAAAGGAGAACCTAACTCAACAAGATTATTTCAAACTTTTAGACAGAAATCAAAGATTAGACTACCTTAAGCTACAGAATGTCAATATTCACTTGTCAAGAGACAATGGTTATAGAATGTGTTTGTATCAGGATTTCTTATGTTTAATTCTTAGGGGGGAAAAAGGAAAGAAAGCAATGCAATGAAATAGCTTTATTGAAAATACTTTCTAAAGGCTCTCGTGACCTTCAGCTTATCTTAGGTAGAGTTTTCCTCTTGGTTCATGTGGGACATGCTCAGCCAAAACTTCAGCCAAGGTCATTATTGTTATAGTTTCTATTCAAACACATTTTTAGTCTTTTTACTTAGGAAAAAGACAGAAGGGATTTCTTAGAGGGAAACAACTTGGAAAATAAAGAGAGATCTATAATTTTAGTTTACACAGCTTACAGTAAAGCTTAAGGTTAAAGCAACAAAACATAGCAAAACCCAACTTGCATCAACAGAGGCAATTGCTTTAAGGTTTCATAAATGAAGAAGAAGAAATAATAGAGCTAGGTTTTAAAGTGATCCCAGAACATGCCTGAATCTATTTGTTGGTAGACTATAAAAGAGAAAAGTATGTAAAATAAAGATTAATTAAAACCTTTCATTTTCTTAAATGTTTGTGAGTCCTCTGTGCACCAGGAAGATCACAGTTCACCCTGAAATTGGCATCCGTGCAGATTCATAAGTGGGCTCCAGTTGGACAGACAGACTCGTTAATTCTCTCTTTATCACAAACCCAGAACATCTGGGTATTGCCCTTTAAAACAACATCAGGTTAAGAAAACAAACCATTTCTCAGACCTGACAAAAGGTTTTGAGTTACAGGATAGACAGTCTTAGGGTGAATAAACTAATATGTTTGGGTATCATACACAGGCTATTTAGAAGTTGATTTACAACTTTATGAAATCTTAATCCCATTCTCTGCATTTCCCTGTTTCCATCCTTGTTCCTAGTTTTTGGCCAAAACTGAAAACGATTGTTGTCTCTCAGGAAACAAACAAATGTTGAATAAGTTAAGCTTGATCTCAGAATATTTGGGATAAAATTTAATGATCTCAAATACTTCATGCTGACTCATTCTTGGGGCAAAACTGACTTCTTAATAGAAGGAGGGCTTGATTTGTTCTTGCTGACATGGACTTCACAAGAAATTTTAAAATTTTGAACTATTGTATCTCAAAGATGCAACCAGAAGGTTTTTTATTTCTTTTCTTTTGAAAATTGAAAGATATGTCATGCCTCCTCTTAAAACATCATGGTTTTACAGAGCCAATGAGATGATTTGGCTGTCATACAAATGAACAAATTTGCTCTGAGTACTGTGTATAAGAAAGATGTGTTTTTCATTTAATGTTTATAGTAAAACAAACTTGAGAGACAATCAGTAGATACAATCTTAATGGAAATGCCAGACCTACTTTGTATCTCACATAGAAGTGATATTACTGCCCATAAGAGGGGGAAAATGGTATTATCAGATTTGAATCGACCAGGCTTCAGGAGAGGGTGTGTATCTCTGTATGAATGTGTGTGTTGTTGTTCACTCCACATATATGAGTTTGAATCAGCTTTCTAAAAGTATAACACACTTTTTAAACATTTTATATAAACAGACCTCCACTCATTACTTTGACAAGATTACAAATTAAAGCTTCCCTTCAGATTGTTAATGACAAGAAGAATCATTCCATTGGACATTTTTAGATTAAATTGTTACCTGAAGTCAATCCAAATTAAAAGCTCCTTGATTTTCCAAAGGTAAATGATGTGTAACAGAAGTTTATTAAAGCATCTATGATCTAAAGTTTTATATTATAGCGATATAATATATCCCTATTTTTGCAAAAACAAAACAAAAAAAAAATACATGAAATAAAGCCCAGAGTTGCTTTATTGTAAATGTGCTGGTATAAGCACTTTTAAATGCAAAAGGGATATTAAAATACACATGTACATCCACATTTAATGTTTTCACTTCACCTCTTCCCATTTTATTCTTTTAATGGCAATGCTACAGAGAGGAACTTTAGATAAGTCTTACCAGCAAAGCCTGGTGTTGCAACAAAGTTAACTACCCCCAAGCTTCTATTTAAGGTTACCTGGCATAGTTAGCTCTGCCAGATGTAGTTTTGCTATTGGATAATTTGATTTGCTGACAATATCCACTGCCTTAAAATAGGAAGTGCCTAGGTGACTGGTGTCCAAATCACACATATTCTTTTGGTTAAAATGAAATGTGAGTCTGAATTTAGCCTTTAATTACATTTCCTTCTCTACCTCCAACAAACAAATTTTTATAACCTTCCCAATGAAAAAAGTCATATTTTGTGAATTACTACTTTGGAAGCAGCCCAGGACCAAACTTTATTTAGGAAATTTTCTATTATTTGTATTAATCAAAGATGTACATCCTCTGTGTTTTCAATGGCTTTCAGATCAGATCAGATCAGATCAGTTGCTCAGTCGTGTCCGACTCTTTGCGACCCCATGAATCACAGCACGCTAGGCCTCCCTGTCCAACACCAACTCCCAGAGTTCACTGAGACTCACGTCCATCGAGTCAGTGATGCCATCCAGCCATCTCATCCTCTGTCATCCCCTTCTCCTCTTGCCCCCAATCCCTCCCAGCATCAGAGTCTTTTCCAATGAGTCAACTCTTCGCATGAGGTGGCTAAAGTACTGGAGTTTCAGCTTTAGCATCATTCCTTCCAAAGAAATCCCAGGGCTGATCTTCAGAATGGACTGGTTGGATCTCCTTGCATGCCAAGGGACTCTCAAGAGTCTTCTCCAACACCACAGTTCAAAAGCATCAATTCTTGGGCGCTCAGCCTTCTTCACAGTCCAACTCTCACATCCATACATGACCACAGGAAAAACCATAGCCTTGACTAGACGAACCTTTGTTGGCAAAGTAATGTCTCTGCTTTTGAATATGCTATCCAAGTTCAATGGCTTTATCAAATGGCTAATGCCTGCCTTGGAGGCATGGTTGGCCACAGAATTTAAGACTTCTATCTAAATTGCCAACTGGTAAGTTGAAATTGTTCTTGCAAGATTCTAATGCAGAAAAAAGCAAGCCAGTAAACAAGCAAAGTAATACCAGAGAGCTTCTGCAATATTTCAGGTACTTGAACTGACTCAAAAACATCTTCAGGATTAAGAATTTACTCAAAGCAGGTAAAAATTAAATTCACCATGGGTAAGGAAGGGAGCTTCATGTTAGAAGAGAAATAAAATAGTATTGCTTAAGAGAAGCATTAAAACTAGGCATTCCTTAAATTATCTCTCCTAATAAGATGTGTCTGTCATTTTTTTCTTCTGGCGTTAGCCCTGTGGAAGCTGCATTGTTCCATCAGAATTGTTCTGTCAAATGAAAAACCTGTCTACATTTTACCATGTGCTTAAACAAGCAAGACTAAGTATTAAATCTGAGGGCTCTGTACTTTAAGAAACATTTTTACAAGTGGAAAGTTATTCAGCTTAGATAGTTCATCCATTTTCCAGAGGCTTTTAAACCTGCATAATATATTGAATGTCAAAAAGCTATAAAATCTCTTTAACTATTGATATCTATTTGTAGATAGCAATATAAATCCTGCCATAAATTCGAACAAGCAAATGACTTTTATCTAAACACAGATTTGGAACATCACTCTACTGTTACAGATGCCTACCTTTCTTGTTATATTGTATACCAGCAAGCTTAAAAAAATTTTTTTTGATTACTGCTTTTAAATGATTGCCATAAGAGGTCAATATCAGGTGTTTTTTTTTTTTTTAACAAAAATTGGGTTAACTGTAATATAAAATATCTGCTGCACACTGTGTTTATATACTTTAGGTATAGGTACCTATAGCTATAGAAATAATACAATAAAAATAAAAAAACAAACACCATATCATGGTGGACCTTCTTCAGATATGAACTTATGTGAATTAAGGTATGGTTAGCTGCCTAAACTAACAAACCCAAAAGTTTACTTTTCACTGCTGCTGCTGCTGCTAAGTCGCTTCAGTCGTGTCCGACTCTGTGTGACCTCATAGACAGCAGCCCACCAGGCTCCCCCATCCCTGGGATTCTCCAGGCAAGAACATGGAGTGGGTTGCCATTTCCTTCTCCAATGCATGAAAGTGAAAAGTGAAAGTGAAGTCACTCAGTCGTGTCCGACTCTTCACGACCCCATGGACTGCAGCCCACCAGGCTCCTCCATCCATGGGATTTTCCAGGCAAGAGTACTGGAGTGGGGTGCCATCGTAAAAAATGAATGTTTCTGATTTGGGGCAGTTCTTTCTCAACTGCTAATTCTGGGGCATAGACACTCTGTCCATCTTGTACTCTTGTGCCTCTTCAATGGTTTCAGTGTCACTTAGACAGTCTTCATTGCCTCCGCAGGAGGAAAAACAACATGGAAGATACATGGGCTTGGCCTGGAAGGAACTAAAATCACTCTTCGTCAGCCCATTGGCTAGAATTCAGTATAGATTAGATCTCAATGGTCTTATGATTGGAAAGGGAAGAAATAGATTTTGTGACCAGATAGGAAGTCTCTGCTCCAGACCTATTTAGCGTGCCCTTGCATTTTATAACATCCATCTTCTTTATAGTCCTTTCTAGATGATCATTTTGACCATCAAATCCAGTGATGATGGTGTTTCCATCCCAACTGCCATTGCTTTTGTTTTTGTTCTCTTCACAATAGCCTCTTAGCTAAGCAAGCTGCATCTGGTCTTCCTCTATTTCTAATTTATGCTTCACACAAAGGCTAACATTTAAAGACACCAATATCATCCTTGAATCCTTACCTTGGCCTTTGATGCCCATAATGATACAAGTCTTTAAAATTTTCCATATTCATCTTCTGCCAGTCCCTGCATTTCATTTTAGTGACACCAATCTACTCAAACCTCTTGAAACAAGCTGCATACTTACTTGCATTCATATGTATGCATATTCATTTATTCCATCTAAAGCCTCTCCTTCTTGTTCCATACGGGGAAATTCTGCTTATTCTTTAATATTCAACTCTTCACAAAACTTCTTCCCAGAAGACTTGGTGTTTTCTCTTTTATATATAATCTAAACATTGCACTATTCATAGCACTCACATAAACCGTGACTATTTATTCTTTATCCCTTCCCCAGGATTGGGAGATTCTCAAATTTATGGACTATAAGATATTCTTCTTTGATTTAAAGCATCCATATAGAGTCTGGTATATACCAGGCTAAAAACTGAACAGAATCCAGTCTTTACCTAGAGTTGGCTAAATTATTTTGAATAAATGAATGACAGTCAAAAGTACAAGGAGGTAGGCTTTCATGTGAATATAAGTGTATTATACTGTGGGAATACAAATAAAAACTCCATAGTTCAGGATTTGAGCTATTTGGTCAAAACAGTTCTGCCTGCCTTGTAAAACTAATCTCAAGTTATTTTAAAGATAATCCCTATTATTTTCAATAACATACTGTCACTTACAAGGGCCTTTTGCCACAAACTTTTCTCTAATCAATAGCCAGCCCTGACAATTTTTCAGACTCAACATTTCTAAGGGGCATTCTCTATATCTGCCCTTACTTTGTATTTTCATTTTGATATTCACTAAAATTATGCTTTAGTGTTTCCTCTATATTATTTCTATTCCAGTGGAGTCATATAGACATGGTCATGAATAGAGAACCTTAACCCTCCCCACTAAAGATATCCTCAGTTTTACCTCACAAAGCCCACAAATAAATATAAAATCTAATTAAGAAACAAACACAGTATTTTTCTTGCTCTATGAGTAACTTTATAGTAAATTTGATTCCCACTTACAACCAAATTTCCATTTGAATAATTCCTATATAGACATTTGGAGCCAACAATGACAAGTTCAAAGACATTATTTATTAACTATTTAAAAGAGTGGAACTTATTTTGTACCCTTCAAAGAGCTTAGTACAAATGTAAGCAAAGGGAAATCAATAATAATAATAACTTATTAAATGATTTTTCAATTACTATAGCATGTATCTAGATATTAGATATTGTCATACTTTGTACTAAGGTTACAATACCAGTTTGTGAATCTGAAGCATTCAATCAGAGGGAAAACAGAAACAAATTTTGCCAATTAATTGACTGATATTACGTGTCATAATGGAGAAGGCAATGGCACTCCATTCCAGTACTCTTGCCTGGAAAACCCCATGGACAGAGGAGCCTGGTAGGCTGCAGTCCATGGGGTCGCTAAGAGTCGGACATGACTGAGCGACTTTACTTTCACTTTTTACTTTCACGCGTTGGAGAAGGAAATGGCAACCCACTTCAGTGTTCTCGCCTGGAGAATCCCAGGGACGGGGAAGCCTAGTGGGCTGCTGTCTGTGGGGTTGCACAGAGTCGGACACGACTGAAGAGACTTAGCAGCATGTATCATAAAGAGAAAGTTTTGTTTAAATGAACACTTCACATTTTAACCACTTTTGATTTGTTAGAAATTCTCAATTCAGAATAACTTTCCACTCTATGGGACAGTTGGCAGTATCTAAGACATTTGTGAAAACAGTGTCAGACTTTATCTTTTGGGGGCTCCAAAATCACTGCAGATGGTGACGGCAGCCATGAAATTAAAAGACGCTTACTCCTTGGAAGAAAAGTTATGACCAACCTAGATAGCATATTCAAAAGCAGAGACATTACTTTGCCAACAAAGGTCCGTCTAGTCAAGGCTATGGTTTTTTCAGTGGTCATGTATGGATGTGAGTTGGACCGTGAAGAAAGCTGAGCGCCCAAGAATTGATGCTTTTGAACTGTGGTGTTGGAGAAGACTCCTGAGAGTCACTTGGACTGCAAGGAGATCCAACGAGTCCATTCTAAAGGAGATCAGCCCTGGGATTTCTTTGGAAGGAATGATGCTAAAGCTGAAACTCCAGTACTTTGGCCACCTCATGCGAAGAGTTGACTAATTGGAAAAGACTCTGATGCTGGGAAGGATTGGGGGCATGAGGAAAAGGGGACAACAGAGGATGAGATGGTTGGATGGCATCACCAACTCAATGGACATGGGTTTGGGTGGACTCCGGGTGTTGGTGATGGACAGGGAGGCCTGGCGTGCTGCGATTCATGGGGTTGCAAAGAGTTGGACATGACTGAGAGACTGAACTGAACTGAACTGAACTGACAACATTTTTAATATCACAACAAGTGAGGGGGCTTGTAGGTAGGAGGTGGGTAGGAGACAGAAATACTCTAAACATCCTACAATGCACAGCAGGTAAGTCCCTTACAGCAGAATCATCTGTTCCAAAATGTTAATAGCATCAAAGTTGAGAAACCCTAATATAGCCATAAACTGACACTTAATTTGAATAACATCACTTAAAAAAAAATTCTTCAATATTTCTCTGGGCTTGAATGTTTGCCTTAATATTTACCTTCTTTCACTCACTTAAACAATAAACTTTAAAACTTTAAGTTTTTTGATGAGCACAGAATTATATATAATATATATATATTACTTTTTAATATCATATTTACATGCTTGGGCTGAAAACATTTCACATGCAGCTTGTCAAATGGAAACAATGTAAGCATTCCCCAACTCATCTTTAGCTGTTTGAGTTCTCTGCTAGGAAAAAAGATGCCATTGGTTTGTTTGCTTTTCATGAAGTAAAATAAACAAAACAAGAGTGTTTTTCATGGTCCAAAATATTTATGCTGGTTCATGCAATGCTTACTAAAAGATGTTCATAAGTTATCCCTGTTGCATTTGCTGTGTCTAACTCAAGAGGTTATTTTTGATACCTCTCATGTGCTCAAACACCAAATCCAACCAGGAAACAAGTATTAAGAATTCTATCCTTTAAAATCTCTACAGTAAGCTTCTTGCATGAAATTCCTGCTAGCACTGCCCTTGTGTTCAAGCTCTCAGCATATTTTGCCTGACCAAATTATTCTCTTTTTATTTCCAGATGCAATCTCATGCCTATCACTTCCTTGTAACCCATCAGCTGTATTATTGCCATAGTGATTTTTCTAATCTTCAAAAATCTTTATGTACCTCTCTGTACTGGTTGTCATTTGATCTCCACTAATGGTCATCACTATAAATAGCTGTGAAAAGAAGAGAAGCCAAAAGCAAAGGAGAAAAGGAAAGATATACCCACTTGAATGCAGAGTTCCAAAGAATAGCAAGAAGAGATAAGAAAGCCTTCCTCAGTGATCAGTGCAAAGAAATAGAGGAAAAACAATAGAATGGGAAAGCCTAGAGATCTCTTCAAGAAAATTAGAGATACCAAGGGAACATTTCATGCAAAGATGGGCTCAATAAAGGACAGATATGGCATATGGACCTAACAGAAACAGAAGATATTAGAGGTCACAAGAATACACAGAAGAACTGTACAAAAAAGATCTTCATGACCCAGAAAATCACAATTGTGTGATCACTCACCAAGAGCCAGGCATCCTGGAGTGTGAGGTCAAGAGGGCCTTAGGAAGCATCACTATGAAAAAGCTAGTAGAGATGATGGAATTCCAGTTGAGCTATTTCAGATCGTAAAAGATGATGCTGTGAAAATGCTGTACTCTATATGCCAGCAAATCTGGGAAACTCAGCAGTAGCCACAGGACTGGAAAAGGTCAGTTTTCATTCCAATCCCTAAGAAAGGCAATGCCAAGGAATGCTCAAATTATCGCACAATTGCACCCATCTCACATGCTAGCAAAGTAATGCTCAAAATACTCCAACCAGGCTTTAGAAATTCATGAACCATGAACTTCCAGATGTTCAATCTGGTTGTGGAAAAGGCAGAGAAACCAGAGATCAAATTGCCAACATCTATTAGATCATAGAAAAAACAAGAGAATTCCAGAAAAACATCTATTTCTGCTTTACTGACTATGCCAAAGCCTTTGACTGTGTGGATCACAATAAACTGTGGAAAGTTCTGAAAGAGATGGGAATACCAGACCACGTGACTTGCCTCTTAAGAAATATGTATGCAGGTCAGGAAGCAACAGTTAGAACTGGACATAGAACAACAGACTGGTTCCAAATAGGAAAAGGAGTATGTCAAGGCTTTATATTGCCCCCATGCTTATTTAACTTATATGCAGAGTATATAACGAGAAATGCTGGGCTGGATGAAGCACAAGCTAGAATCAAGATTGCTGGGAGAAATATCAATAACCTCAGATATGCAGATGACACCACCCTTATAGTAGAAAGTGACAAAGAACTACAGAGCCTCTTGATGAAAGTGAAAGAGGAGAGTGAAAAATTTGGCTTAAAGCTCAACATTCAGAAAACAAAGATCATGGCATCTGATCCCATCACTTCGTGGCAGATAGATGGGGAAACAGTGGCTGACTTTATCTTCTTGGGCTCCAAAATCACTGGAGATGATGACTGCAGCCATGAAATAAAAAGATACTTACTCCTTGGAAGAAAAGTTATGACCAACCTAGACAGCATATTAAAAAGCAGAGAGATTACTTTGCCGACAAATGTCTGTCTAGTCAAGGCTTTTTCCAGTAGTCATGTATAGATGTGAGAGTTGGACTATAAAAAAAGCTGAGTGCCAAAGAATTGATGCTTTTGAACTGTGGTGTTGGAGAATACTCTTGAGAGTCCCCTGGACTGCAAAGAGATCCAACCAGTCCATTCTAAAGGAAATCAGTCCTAAATGTTCATTAGAAGGATTGATGTTGAAGCTGAAGGTCCAATACTTTGGCCACTTGATGTGAAGAACTGACTCATTTGAAAAGACCCTGATGCTGGTAAAGATTGAGGGCAGGAGGAGAAGGGGATGACAGAGAATGAGATGGTTTGATGACATCACCAACTGAATGGATATGAATGAGTAAACTCCGGGAATTGGTGATGGACAGGGAGGCCTGGCATGCTGCAGTCCATGGGGTTACAAAGAGTCGGATATGACTGAGTGACTGAATTGAACTGAACTGAATGGTCATCACTGAATAATTTTTATATTAAGGATTAGAAATCTAAATATATCTAGACACCTGTGCTCTTATATATGCTACCTACTTTTATTGGGATTGACTCATGGATTAAATTGATCTGAGTCTGAAAGTTTGAATTTACAGCATGACATTTCTCCACTGGGTAAAGCCCAAGCTCTTTAGCCCATAGAGTCCCTTGTGACCCGTTTCCTATGTAATTCTTTAGTATTCTCTCAGATCCCCCATATATGGGGCTTCCCTTGTGGCTCAGAAGGTAAAGAATCTACCTGCAATGCAGGATGAAGTGAAGTGAAGTGAAGTGAAGTAGCTCAGTCGTGTCTGACTCTTTGCCACCCTGTGGACTGTAGCTTAGCAGGCTCTTCCCTCCATGGGATTCTCCAGGCAAGAGTACTTGAGTGGGTGGCCATTTCCTTCTCCAGGGTATCTTCCCAACCCGGGTCTCCTGCATTGTGGGCAGATGCTTTAACCTCTTAGCCACCAGGGAAGCAATGCAGGATACCAGGGTTCAATCCCTGGGTTGGGAGATCCCTTGGAGAAGGCAATGGCAACCCACTCCAGTATTCTTGCCTGGAAAATTTCATGGACAGAGGAGCCTGGTAGGCTACAGTCTATGGGGTTGCAAAGAGTTGGACATGACTGAGTGACTAACACTTTCACTCTCGACATATACATGTCCTTTGCTGTCACTGCAGCAGACAGTCCCCAAGAGTACCATTTTGTGATGCTTTCTCATATTCATTCATGTCATTTTTATATCTCCTTTAGCTTATAAATAGCTACATCAAGAATTCACGTAGAATGTGGAATTATCATATCACCCAGAAATGCAATTCCTAGGAATCTACCCCAAAGAATTGGAAGCATGCATTGAAACAAATTCTAGTACAGTAAGTTAAAGTTTGAAGCAGTGCTATTCACTACAGCCAAAGTATGGAAAAATCCCCAAACACCCATCAATGGATGAATGGATTAAAAAATGTGGTATATCTAAAAAATAGAATCCCACTCAGCTATAAAAAATAAATGAAGTATTGATGCACGTTATACCATGAAGAATCTCAAAAATAAGTAAAAAGAAGCCAGACACAAAAGGTCACATATTATATTATTGCATTTATATAAAATATCCAAAATAGTTAAACCTGTAGAGACAGAGTAGATTAGCTGATGACCAGGGGCTAGAAGAGGTGAAAGGGATGGCAGGGGCAGGAAGGGGGTCTGTTTAATAACTACCATGCTTCCTGTGGAAGTGATAAAATATTTTGAAACTAGGAAACTGTGACTTTAGGCTTCCCTGGTAGCTCAGCTGGTAAAGAATCTGCCTGCAATGCAGGAGATCCCAGCTTAATTGCTGGGTCTCTAATATCCCCTGGAGAAGGGATAGGCTACCCACTCCAGTATTCTTGGGTTTCCCTGTACTGGCTCAGACAGTAAAGAATCCACCTGCAGTATTGAAGACCTGGGTTTGATCCCTGATTTGGGAATATCCCCTAGAGGAGAGCATGACAACCCACTCCATTATTCTTGCCTGGAGAATCCCCATGGACAGAGAAGCCTGGTGGGCTACAGTCCATGGAGTCACAGAGAGTCAGACACGACTAAGCAACTAAGCACAGCACAGCACAGCTGTGACTTTTGCACCACATCCTGAACATTCTAAATGCCACTGGGTTATACACTTTAAATGGTTAATTTTATGATATATGAATTTTACTTCAATTAGTGCTTGCTTCGGCAACACATATACTAAAATGAATTTTACTTCAATTAGGAAAAGAAATTAATCTGGTCAACTCAGCCTTGACATTTGATGGAAAGTCACTGCCAACCTTAATTTGATATGAACCGCCCTTCTTGGTTCCAAGAGAAACATATCTCTCTGTGCTCAAATATCAGTCTCATAGAGACCTTCCCTAAAAATCTCATTTAAAAAGGTCCCAAATCCATCATGTAACACTCTATATCTGGACCACTTTTCCTATTTGAATCTGTATTATATAATAGTGCAATTGGCAAAGAATCTACCTGCCAATGCAGGAGCACAAGAGACATGGGTTTGATCCCTGGGTTGGGAAGACCCCTAGAGCAGGAAATGGTAATCCACTTCAGTATTCTTGCCTGGAAAACCCCATGGACAGAGGAGCCTACAGGTTACAGTCCATGAGGTCACAAAGGGTCAGACATGACTGAGTATGACTGAGTGCACACACATAATCTAAAGAACAGGTGTTCACCTTTCACAGTCAAATAGATAAAGAAGCACACAGCTTTTCTTAATAATAATGAATTAACATTTAATTTCTTCATTGGGACATTATGTTACCTTCATGAGCTTCCAAATCTAAGTTAACACAGATGTCAGGGAAGTATTATTGGCATGTAATCTTAGGGGCCAGAGCTGCTAGATATCCTAATCTTCAGTTCTGTTAACAAAGAACTGTCTAGTACAACATTAAAATAGCAACCCACTTCTCTTTGAGAAATACTTCTCTGTGAAAGAGTGTTCCATTTGTCAGTGACATTGAATTAACCATGATGGCTAAAAAATTTAAAAGTTAAGGTCAACCCTAGCTATTGCAGCTATGGAGTTACAATGATTTGCTTCACGTTGTCCATTGTTTCCTAATGTTATGTGATTGTCTGTTCCTTCAGACTTGCATTATACTATCCCTGTTGGAAAAAAAATTTCTCCTTAAATTCAAGCTTACTTGCTAGTGATCTTAGCATCTTTGTATCTGATCTTTGTTGCTGTGTTACAAATAATTTAAACATTTAGTAAGTGAAAATACATCTATTTATTTAATTTACAATTGCAAAAGCCTATAGTTGAGGCTAGGCCTTGTTGCTCAGTTGTTCCAATCTCCACTGACTGCCTCAGTTATGTTTAGCTAGTGGCTTTGTTTCCAGGGTTGGTCGGGTACCTGTTTTTTTCCATTTATTTCTCACCCTCAAGTAGAGTAGCTCAGGCTGCAGCACATCATGTTGGCAGAGTTCTGGGAGACAGCATGGAAATTTGCACTGTACCAGCCAAAGTACGTCACCAGGCCAACTCAGATACAAACAATGGAACCACAGACTCTACTGTTCAATGAGAAAAGTCACAAAGTCACATTACAAAAGGTGTGGATACAAGGTAAGGTAAATAATGTTTGTGAGTGATCTACCACATTTTTGTGTAGCTCTTTTGAATCCAATAACAACACACACATAAACACACACACACACACACTCATACACACTCTTGTCCTCCTTTGCTTATACTCCTACTCACAAATGCAAACTGAGAAGACTCAATATTCAGTTTAACAACTGGTTGGAGACTTCAATTGCCATACCTTATCTCAATATTTTATTACCTTGAATATAGGCAGTGACCAAGCATGGATTGATCCTTCTTTTTAAGATACCTGGGTTGTGTGATCTCCATCAGAAGATAGTCAAGCTATAGGCAAGTTCTCATATTCCTGCATTCTTATACTTCCATCATCGTCTTCCCTTTCCTTTTCAAACTCTTGCCTGGAAAGCTCGGCAGTTGAACTCCCTCAAGTTACTAGAAGTAAAATTATATCCAAGTCATTAAGAAAATAATAAGAATGATAAAATAAGATTGATGAAAATACCTTGAAAATTCTCAGCTAATGATACTAAATTGCAGTGGTAAGAATTTCAATTAGATACTTGGAAATACTTCTTGATTATTATAATTTGAGATATTGCCAAGTGATTTAAAGGAAAACAATGTTCTCTCTAGAGATTTACAAAAAAATAGCAGACCACTTTATTGGTGAAATGCCTTTAATGAAATACTGCCAAGTTATATTGGGTTACATCAGGTGAATATTTGATAACATGTAGTTCAAAGAGAGAAAAGAAATTTGCCACATATAATATTCTACCTTAAGTAGAAAGACTGTACTTATAAACAAATTATACGATAATACAAAAAATACCTGTCATCATTCCTAATCTAGTGGTAGAAATGGAGCATCTTTAAGTCTACATTCTGGAAGGACATTTGTTAATATGGTCTTCTGACACATTTATGCTGCTACTGCTAAGTCGCTTCAGTCATGTCTGACCCTGTGCGACCCATAGACGGCAGTCCACCAGGCTCCCCAGTCCCTGGGATTCTCAAAGCAAGAACACTGGAGTGGGTTGCCATTTCCTTCTCCAATGCATGAAAGGGAAAAGTGAAAGTGAAGTCGCTCAGTCGTGTCCGGCTCTTAGTGACCCCATGGACTACAGCCTACCAGGCTCCTCCATCCATGGGATTTTCCAGGCAAGAGTACTGGAGTGGGGTGCCATTGCCTTCTCCGGACACGTTTATGGAAATACCTCAAATAACCACCATCAGGTTTATCCAGGTGGGGGTAATTTCAGCTAAAAGGTTCAGATTTTTCCAACTTAAAATATGTCAGCTGTTCGGTAAGGCTAAAACCTAAATCCTCAAACTTTTTTCCTAACCCTAACGTGTTTACTTGGGAACCCAATTTTCCTTTTTGTTCCTCTGTCCCTCATCTCATAACCTTCCCTCTTTCCCTGCTGAGAAGTGCAATGAACTCACTTATAAAAATAAATGCGAAAACTAAAGGAATGCCATACCATAATCCACTGGTCCAAACTGAACTAGAAAGAAAAAAATGAATTCATTATTTTATTTTATTTTTTTTTTTTTTCTATGTCTAATTCTTTTTTTTTTTTTTGGTTTTAATTTTATTTTATTTTTAAACTTTACATAATTGTATTAGTTTTGCCAAACATCAAAATGAATCCACCACAGGTATACATGTGTTCCCCATCCTGAACCCTCCTCCCTCCTCCCTCCCCATACCATCCCTCTGGGTCGTCCCAGTGCACCAGCCCCAAGCATCCAGTATCGTGCATCGAACCTGGACTGGCAACTCGTTTCTTACATGATATTTTACATGTTACAATGTCATTCTCCCAAATCTTCCCACCCTCTCCCTCTCCCACAGAGTCCATAAGACTGTTCTATACATCAGTGTCTCTTTTGCTGTCTCATACACAGGGTTATTGTTACCATCTTTCTAAATTCCATATATATGCGTTAGAATACTGTATTTATGTTTTTCCTTCTGGCTTACTTCACTCTGTATAATAGGCTCCAGTTTCATCCACCTCATTAGAACTGATTCAAATGTATTCTTTTTAATGGCTGAGTAATACTCCATTGTGTATATGTACCACAGCTTTCTTATCCATTCATCTGCTGATGGACATCTAGGTTGCTTCCATGTCTTGGCTATTATAAACAGTGCTGCGATGAACATTGGGGTACACGTGTCTCTTTCCCTTCTGGTTTCCTCAGTGTGTATGCCCAGCAGTGGGGTTGCTGGATCATAAGGCAGTTCTATTTCCAGTTTTTTAAGGAATCTCCACACTGTTCTCCATAGTGGCTGTACTAGTTTGCATTCCCACCAACAGTGTAAGAAACCAAGAGGAAAATTACCTGTAGAATTTCTGTATTTCCTTCATATGAGAACATAAAGGTTTATGTAGGGTTAAAATATAAAGGCTGCTTTTATTTTTATTTTTCTAATGTAAGATCAAACAGGTAAAGTAGACACAATATACCTATGACCCAGCCTTAATAGTTATCAACTCAAGACTACTTTCCTTCTCCTGTAATGGTTTGAAGCAAATTACAGTCATCATATCATTTCTTTCTTTCTTTTTTTTAATTAGTAGTGATAAATTTTATTTATAATAAGGGGAAAATCAATGTGACTATGCCAGACTCAATGGACTTCCCTTTGCCAGTTAAAATTCAAGGCCGAATTACTGCATTTTGGTACCTGCAAAGCACTCTGAACGTAACTTTCCGCCATTGTTTGAAAGAGCAAATGGAAGTCATTTAAACCAGATGAGCAACAGGATGGAGTGTTGGCATACCTACAGCACAGGATACACAGTACCATGCACCTATTTCAAGGGAATGAAGAGTGGGTGGCCGGAAGAAAGAAAGTCTTTTCCCCATTTAACCTGTAATTTGACAACATCTGTGAAGAATTATCCCCAGTGTTGGCATCGTAATTGTTGTATCTACCATCAATCACCGGGGAGGGGAAATTACTTGAAATAGATGTTAACGGCATTATAGTTCAACAACACGAAAGTCAAAAATGAGAGGAATGAGATCTGTAAGACAGTGCCCAAATTAATCAAGGGGCTAGAGAGACAATAAATTGTTTAATGCAAAATGAGGTACTATATATGCTTATATAAGAAGAGCTTAGATTCCAAAAACCATTATGTATTCCATATCAGTGTTAAAAAGTTGAGTATTTTATATCTTTTTACACTACTGCTTCAGTAGTAAGAGCAATATCAATATGAACAATTAAATGTAATTTTTTAAAAAAGCAATGCAAGCAATGATCCTTTTCCAAATGAATATCACTGATAGAATGATATAGTCACAGTCCTCCAGGAGCCTGAACTTTCAACAACCCCAAGTACATAGCTTGTCTAAAATTTGGAACTAACAAATTGGTAGCCTCAAATTACCTACATGTAAAGTATTGAGAAAATATTTATTAGTTTATTGGATTACTGCTTTACAATTAAGTACTTAGTCAAAATTGGTTGTCAATATTTACATTTTTAAGAATATTCTGTAGGCTGCATTTTGAAAAAAAACCTCATCTTTTCAAAACACTTTATTCATTGCTTTTTAAGACATACCCCTTTCCTGGTTTTTCTCCTATCTCTTAGCATGCTTTTTTAAAAAGTGTATTTCTTATTCATCTTCATCCTTAGTACTCTTCAATGTAATGATGTCCCAAATGTGCATTTCTCACTTTAGACCTATCCCTCAAACTTCATACATATGTACTCTGCTGCTAATGTGTCATCTCCACTCAAATTTAATGCCAAAACTGAGTTCCAGGTCAGTGTTTTCACAAAACCAAACTTTTACAGATTCACTCTCAAAAGTGGCATCATCACCTTTCCAATTACTCAATCCCCAAATTTTGAGTAATTTCTGATTATATTTCACCCATTGTTACAGAATATTCTGCTGGCTCTATCTTCAGAAATATACCCAAAATCTGACTACTTTTCAAAAATTCCACAGCTGTCATCATATTCTGCCCTATGACCTCTTAATTCAATTATTACACTAGCCTCCAAACTGATCTTCCTATTTCTGCCCTTGCCTTCCTGTCTATTCCCAGCGCAGCAATGTGTATATTGCTGCAATGTGTGATCCCTTTAAAACAAAATCAGATCTTGTTACTCCATTGCTCCAAATGACTTCATTTCACTGAGTAAAAGCCAAAGTTCTAATGCTTACAATTCTTCCCCACACTCATACTGTCTCTCCTCACTCCATTCTGTACTATTCCTTGGATACAGGAATATACTTTCACTACATGCTCTTTTGTATTGCTATTCTATCTTCCTGAGACTCTCTTCCTCTTGATATCTGCAAAGACTACTTTGTCATCTCCTGCAGGTTTGCATCAAAATGATACATTCTTAAGGTAGTCATGTTCACCATTGAAAATTCCACCATGAAAAAAAAAATCCCCATTTTTTTTTCTTTGCTTAATTTTTTTATTGTAGGACTCATCATCAGCAACCACTACATGCAATCATGCCTTATATTTATTTACTTTATTTACTCTCTGTTTCTCTTCATTTGGCTATAACTTGAAACTCCAGTACTTTGGCCACCTCATGCGAAGAGTTGACTCACTGGAAAAGACTCTGATGCTGGGAGGGATTGGGGGCAGGAGGAGAAGGGGACAACAGAGGATGAGATGGCTGGATGGCATCACTGATTCGATGAACGTGAGTCTCAGTGAACTCAGGGAGTTGATGATGGACAGGGAGGCCTGGCGTGCTGTGATTCGTGGGGTCGCAAAGAGTCGGACATGACTGAGCGACTGATTTGATCTGATCTGTCTTCTTTTATAGCTACATGACTGGCAAAGACCTAAAAAATTTGTATAAAGAAACCATGTGGTACATATATACCATGCAATATTACTCAGCCATAAAAAGAAATGCATTCGAGTCAGTCCTCATATGAGGTAGATGTACCTAGAGCCTATTATACAGACTGAAGTAAGTCAGAAAGAGAAAAACAATGATCATAAACTAACGCATATGTATGGAATCTAGAAAGATGGTACTGATGAACCTATTTGCAGAGCATCAATGGAGACACAGACATTCAGAACAGACTTATGGACACAGCTATGGGGGGAAGGAGAGGGTGGGAGGTATGGAGAGAGTAACATGGAAACATACATTACCATATGTAAAATAGATAGCCAATAGGATTTGCTTTATGACTCAGGGTACTCAAACCAGGGCTGGTAACAACCTACAGTGGTGGGATGGGGAGGGAGGCAGGAGAGAGGTTCAGGTGGGAGGGAACGTGAGTAAACCTATGGCTGATTCATGTTGATGTTTGGTTGAAACCAATGCAATACTGTAAAGCAACTATCCATCAATTAAAAATAAAGAAAGAAAGAAAAGATTCAAGGTGGCTTATCATATGTGTGTGCTTTTTTTTAACAGTTAAAACAGTGAACATTCTTCCTTTGTTGCTACTTTTAAAAAATGATTAAGAGAAAGGGGACTACAAGGCTTTCAAGCATATGCATCTGATAATCTTGTACTTATATATGGTTTCTTGGATATGGATGGAAGTTTATGGAGCTGTATGGGGATAATTACTTCTTTCTTTGTCATATTTATCTCACTTTTCTATGTGCATTACTTTCTTGATTATGCCTTTGGTGGAGCAAACAACATAAATTATTCTTATAATTCTTCCATCAGTCTCATAGCCAACATTTCTTAAAGAACAATTATTCAAACCATTTTATAGTGATTTAATGCAATTCTCAAATTAACTTATATAAGCTATTTTTGGGCTTCCCTGGTGGCTCAGCTGGTAAAGAATTCACCTGCATTGCGGGAGACCTGGGTTTGATTCCTGGGTTGGGAAGATCCCCTGAAGAAGGGAAAGGCTACACACTCCAGTATTCTAGGCTGGAGAATTCCATGGACTGTTTAGTCCATGGAGTCACAAAGAGTTGGACACGACTGAGAGACTTTCAGTTTTACTTTACTCTATTTTTCGTAAATATATTATTTTAGGCTAGTGAATTTGGTACCTCACAGCCAATATCTTCCTTCTCACTTTAAGACTCAGCATTCTTTTCATTAATTTCCCAAGCTGCCTGGAGTTTTTCCTGATGGTGGATGAAAGCTGAGTCCCACCCCAGAAACTGGCCATCCAAGTACATGCTTTATCCTCAAGAGCTCCTCACATATAATGACTGGGCAGTAGTGTTGTGAGACTATAGAGGCTTGCAACTTTCCCCTCTATTTGGAGCAACTTTAGCTCTAGATATCCTAGCTCTAAGACTCCTCTAAAGATTGACAAAGGCTTTTATTACAAGTGGAAGTGAAAAGGTATTAGTCACTCAGTCATGTCTGACTCTTTGCAACCCCATGAACTGTTGCCTTCCAGGCTCCTCTGTCCATGGAATTCTCTAGGCAAGAACACTAGAATGGATGGTCATTCCCTTCTCCAGAGGATCTTCCCAACCCAGGGAGAGAACCCAGGTCTCTGATATTGCAGGCAAATTCTCTACCATCTGAACCACCAGGGAAGCCCTATTATAAGTCAACTATAGTTCCATGTCTCACTCTGCTCAAAGCTTCTTTCCTTATTCCCTGAATCTGTTGCTTCAGAAGACACTTAGACACAATTCTCTTACTGAACACAACTTTCTGCCTCACAGTCTGTTCCTGGGAACATGACCTAAGACTGTTGGTGAAAGAGGTGGTCCAAGACTCTAAAAAGGAGGTGAAAGAGGTGGTCCAGACTCTAAAAAGGAGGTGAAAGAGGTGGTCCAGACTCTAAAAAGGAATTTGGATTTGCAATACCAGCCACCAGACTGGCATTGGGAGACTGGTATCAGACAGGCATCAGTGGTAGGAGATGCAGTACTGATAGTCCCTGGCTTATGGTATGTGCAAATGTTAAAACTTTTACTGAAGCTACACTGAAAGAAAACGTCAGGGGAAGGGAATAGATTGATAGGGTCGGTATTTTAGGTGACTGTAAAGTACAGAAAATGTAGCAATTTTAAAGACTATAGATGCATAAAATTATCACTGGAGACTATCAATGCATTGGAGAAAGACAATAAAGGATGAGATGACTAAGCACAGATTTAAGAGTAATTGTAGAAACAAGAAGGCCTTTAGTTGCTTAAAAAGAGGCTCTGATCTCCCACAGCCAGAATGAAGAAAATGCCAAAGATTACATGTAGGATTCGATGATTAGAATGGTAGAGCTCTAGAGAAGGTGAATTCTCCATGCTGACAAGGCTTTCATATCAAAATCAGAGCTCTAATTGGGTCAGTGAGGGACCTGAAATTTGGTACCAGATATCTGAATGGGTGCAGTCAATAATCTTGAAATCTCAGATTCCCTGAAACCTGTGGAGTATGCAGAAGTGGATCCCTCTTCTCTGCTAAAACTAGTGATAATCCCTTTATTTGAAGATGGTATAGACACTTCTGTCTTGCAAGACAATCTATGATCACTTATGGTGTATCCTTACTTCTCTTTCTAATAAGAGGACCAAGAACTAGAGTTAAGTCATGAAATCAACCAGCCAGCAGTATGGTCGGATACTAAGGGATGAATGAGACTTACCCAGGGGAAATTGCAGGACCTATTCAAAACATATGAGTAAGAGATAGGAGAGTATGCATGGGACTGGATCCTGAAGACCCTGAATCAAGGAGAGCAGAACATAGTTTGATAAAGGAGAGTATCAGTATGGGGGCACTTTCATGATCATAATACAGAACTAACGCCTTGATGGGCTTCTCTACAGGAGGTGCTATACTACTAAAATGAGCACCAGAAACTTGAAATCATAGCCCACTGTAAATGAAGAAAAATGCCAAAACAGTTCTAGAAGAGTGTAAGAAAAGATCAATAAACTTAGAAAAGCAAGTGTAATATACACTAAATATATTGCATGAGGCTGGAAAAACACACCACTGAATGATGTTGCATGGGAGGGAAGGGACTATAGGACACTCCAGCTACAAACACAATAAAGAACACATGGGTGAAAGAGACACAGAATCTCTATGGAACTCAGTAGTGGACGTCCTCTCTAAACCAGGGATGATAATAAAAGATGCATTTATAGTACTGGGCTTCCTTTTAGTAACTGGAATAATGGAATCTTGAAATAACTTAGGCTATTATAATAATTGGATAATATTAATAATAATAATAATTGGATACTAACTGTCAGAAGAAAATATGTGGATTTTCATAATGAGCAATAATGTCAGAATGATTACTAGGCCATCCCTACACACAAGGAACTGTGGACATGTTTAATAGCACACAGTACCCCTAGACAAAAGACAAATGGGCAGTTAACATGAATTTTGCTTAATTTATTCAATAACCTGTCATCATGGATGGAAGATAAGATTAAGGGTAACCATCCCAATAAGATGATTTTGCACCTTGTTTTCATACTTGAGTCAGTTTTCAGACATGGAAACCTCTAACTACCTAAGAGATAGGTTCCCATAAAGAAGGCTACAACAGCCCAAGTAAGAATTATAGTCATTCCTTCAGTCTTTCCTAAAAGAAATTCTTGATTATTTATTTGAAAATTGTACATTGGTGAAAGGAACTACCCAAACTTACCAAGAATTGCATGACGTGTCTGAGTTGACACTGAAACCCAGAGATCTGCTTAAATGAGGATGTATGGAAGGCAGGTAAATGGAATCCTAGTCTAGTTCCAGCTCACTGTGGGTCCTCTGAGCAAACAGACAAACCTGGTAGTCATTATCAACAGACTGGAAACATAGTTGAAATGTACATAGCTAGCATAACCTTACCATTGTTTTCTTGGCAGGGGCAAAAATTCATCTCAATTAACATCAATAACTATTCTGTGTGTGGTTTGCCTTTAATGCTTGTGGGGCTTTAACCAGCACTGCTATTGAGGGCCTTCAGATTGAAGGATTCACAGACAAAGGATTCCATATAACATTACATCAGGCCAAGGAAACCACTTTACTGCAAAGAAGGTATAGCAGTGGACTTGTGGTCATGGGATTAACCAAACCAGTAACATATTGTATAACCCAGAATCTACCTGTCTGTAAGAAAAGTGGAAGTCTTCAGAAGGTACAAGCAGATTTGAGATAATAATCTGATGTGATGAGGCACCATACTTCAGGATGTATTATAAATTCCAAGTCAGTTACCATTGTATGGTGCTTTGTTCCCAATGGGCTTCCCTGGTGGCTCAGTCAGTATAGAATCCACCTGCAATGTGGGAGACCTGGGTTCGATCCCTGGGTTGGGAAGATCCCCTGGAGGAGGGCATGGTAACCCACTGCAGTATTGTTGCCTGGAGAATCCCTAAGGACAGAGGAGCCTGGCTGGCTACAGTCCATGGGGTCACAAAGAGTCAGGCACGAGTGACTAACAAAGCACAGCACAGAGCTGTTTCCAATAGATATATACATGGGTCCAGGAGCCAGACAGAAGTAAGACTGACTTCACTTGTCATCATTGCTAGAAACCTATTTGGAGACTCTGTGCTTTCTGTCCCTGTACTTCTGGGATTTGTAGGTTTACAGATGTTATTGCTCAGAAGAGAAATGTTTTCACTAAGGAACACAGCAAGAGTACATTAAACTTCATCTATGACTATTGTTGGAGAAGGCAATGGCACCCCACTCCAGTACTCTTGCCTGGAAAATCCCATGGACGGAGGAGCCTGGTGGGCTGTAGTCCATGGGGTGGCTAAGAGTCGGACACAAATGAACGACTTCACTTTCATTTTTCACTTTCATGCATTGGAGAAGGAAATGGCAACCCACTCCAGTGTTCTTGCCTGGAGAATCCCAGGGATGGGGGAGCCTGGTGGGCTGCCATCTATGGGGTCGCACAGAGTCGGACACGACTGAAGCGACTTAGCAGCAGTAGCAGCAGTAGCATGACTATTGTAGAGTTACTTTTGGCTTCTCATGCCAACAGACCATGAGTTAAGGAAAGGATTTACCAAGCTGGCAGGGGTAACTTATGGACTCTGATCATCAGGAAAAGGTAGAGCTGGTATTTCTCACTGGAGTCTGGGGAGTATATATTTTGTGTCTAGTGATTAACTGGGTAATTTATTTTGACAAACAAGTATAGCAGTATTGGTCTAATAAGTTTGTGATGATCAGGCATTTGGACCTTTGAAGATGAGAATCTAAATCATCCCATTATGTAAGCCTTCTAGATCAGCAGAGCTACCAGCCAGGGTGAGTAACATCTAGAATAGCAGAGTAATGTCAAATATTATTGTAGATCCGAGTCCAGTTGCATTAGCTAGGGCTGTATTTCATGACAGTAACCTTCTTTTTTTGTAAATGTCCACAAGAAAAGTGACCCACTAAAATCTAAACAGACCTGGCCTGTTGAGATGAACTTAAAAGCAGCAAGAGGTCTGACTGGTACAAAAACTGAACTGTGGTGGATACTGTGGTACACTGGCCAGATAAATCCTTAAAAACCAAAGTACTTATTCCCTCAGAAGCATTGGTTTCTGGGATCGCACAGTCAAGTCCCTTCCTTCAGGATTATAGTAGATTTAAGGGAACTGTTCACATTAGGTCAACACTCCTCCTTGGGGACAAGGCCACATTTGATGACTAAGAGGTAATGGTATACAAAAGTCTGGTCTTTTTGCTTCAATTTGAGATAATACTGCAAGGCCATCTAAGGAAGATGGTATTGATCTATTATCAATTCTTATTATAAGTACTAATGTTAATGTATATTAGAAAACCCACAATATATATTAAAATATTTATATCATACATAAAAATACAAATTTATGTATAACACATTCATTTATTCTAATATACATATATATGTGTTTATATATTCACACACATATACATACATTTACATAAATGTGCACAAAAATTTTGCTAATATTGGCAATGGTTTTTATAGTGTTGGGGCTTCCCTGGTGGCTCAGACATTAAAGAATCTGCCTGCAATGCAGGAGACCCAGGTTCAATCCTTGGGCTGGGAAGATCCTTGGAAGAAGGGAATGACTACCCATTTAATATTCTTGCCTGGAGAATCCCATGGACAGAGGAGCCTAATGGGCTACAGTCCATGGGGTCACAAAGAGCTGGACACAACTGAGTGGCATACTTTAACTTTATCACTTTCAAAAAAAAGAAGGCAGTCAACTTTATTTTCTCCAAAAAGTATCCCCATCCAAACTCTCTTGTTACATAGTCAGGATGAGTCATATTTTTTAAAAAATATGACATTATTATTACTTAGAATAATATTAGTTAACCTTTACCAATTGCTATATATCATGAAGTATACTGACGAATTGTAATGGTGGTAAAAAGGAGAGAACTGAAGTAAATCCCTGCTCCTAAGAGAACATTTTAAGAGAAAACATGACTCTGATCAGCAAAATATAGCTATGTATACTCAGAAAATGTACACATACCCTGGGGTCCTATTGCAATAAATAGCTTTAGAGTAAAATAAATTCAAATTTGATATTATTGATTTAATATCCAAAGTGTGTTCATGCTTGAAAAATGTGGCAAATATAAAATTCAAGCTCTATATAAAGTCATTTACTTGTAAGCTAATCAATCACACAAAGAAATGCCAAGTCTCAGATACATGAAATCTAAAACACAAAATATTAATTGACCAGATGAAAAAGATTTTGATGTAAAGATACAACATTCTCAAGAAGACCAATAGTCTACTCCACCAGCCTAGAAAAGATGGTGAAGAAAAATGCTAAAGATTCCCCCAAAAACGTCTGAGGAGCCTTTATCTGATAGAAGTGTGGAAGTAAGAAGTGGTTGGGTTGTATAGGTGGTCTCTAGCAAGTTTTAATTAAATCGAGTAATAAAAAAGCACTGCCCTTTATGGTGAGAAAGAACTCATAAAATTTTTGTACAAATGCCAGGTAATGTTTGCCTTAGTGTCCATGAGGGGTTTCGTTTTTGCTGTTTTCAGCTCTATAAAAGTTCCACCTAAAAAAATAATGAATATCCTAGTCTTCCTTAAATGTTTTTGTGAATCAAAGCTACTTCACAATTCTGTCCACGGTAATTTTGGCAAACTAAATCTATTATATAGCAAAAAAAAGAAAAGTAGGTAATTTTAAAAAATCATACTATCTAGTTACTTTTTCCTTGAAATGAGCCACATTAAAACTTCAGTTGATTAGGGATATTCTAATCAACATTCTCTTTCATGAATGAGACACTCTAAGAAATTTGCTTGTTTTGTCTGTCCCTTCAAACATTCTTCCATATCTTCAGCCAAATAGGTCCTTCACTAGACATCTGAGTTATTTCTCTGAAACACAAATTTGTCATGTTGCTCTCTCACATAAAAATATTTTCTGGATCCTTATAACTCTAGGCCAAAGTCTTACTCGCCTACCTCTTCTCGATGTTATCATCACCTAGAATTATTTACAGTTCTCCACTTGTTCTCTTTCACTCAGCCTGTTATTTGTATATAAATAACTCTCTACAAAATGCAATGGGCTCCTGTTGTCCATTGGTATCCTTCTGTTTGTAAACTGTGAAATAAAGTGAAGAGCAAAAGTTTTGGAATTAAGAATTAAAGTCCCAATTTTCTAGAAGTGACCTTGAGGGAAAATTTAATATATCTTAGTCTTACTATTTTCATTGACAAAATGCTGATAAATATTACCTTATAAGATTGTGGAGATTGATGATTAATGTATTTAATGCATCAAGGTATGCTCAGTTCAGTTCAGTCCAGTCACTCAGTTGTGTCCAACTTTTGCGAGCCCATGGACTGTGGCATGCCAGCCTTCCCTGTCCATCACCAATTCCCAGAGTCTGCTCAAACTCATGTCCATCACGTCAGTGATGACATCCAACCGTCTCATCCTCTGTCATCCCCTTCTCCTCCTGCCTTCAATCTTTCCCAGCATCAGGATCTTTTCCAATGAGTCAATTCTCCACATCAGGTACCCAAAGTACTGGTTTCACCTTCAGCATCAGTCCTTCCAATGAATATTTAGGAATGATTTCCTTTAGGATGGACTGGTTGGATCTCCTTTCAGTCCAAGGGACTCTCAAGAGTCTTCAACAACACAGTTCAAAAGCATCAATTCTTCTGTACTCAACTTTCTTTATAGTCCAACTCTCACATCCATACATGAATACTGGAAAAACCATAGCTTTGATTAGATAGACCTTTGTTGGCAAAGAAATGTCTCTGCATTTTAATATGCTATCTAAGTTGGTCATGGCTGTTCTTCAAAGGAGCAAGCATCTTTTAATTTCATAGCTGAAGTCCCCATCTGCAGTGGTTTTGGGGTCCCCAGAAATGAAGTCTGTCACCATTTTCATTGTTTCCCCATCTATTTGCCATGAAACAATGGGACTGGATGCCATGATCTTAATTTTCTGAATGTTGAGCCTTAAGCCAACTTTTTCACTTTCCTCTCTCACTTTCATCAAGAGACTCTCTGCATATCTGAGGTTATTGATATTTTTCCCAGCAATCTTGATTCCAGCTTGTGCTTCATTCAGCCCGGCATGTCACATGATGTAATCTGCATATAGATTAAATAAGCAGTTTGACAATATACAGCCTTGACATACCCTTTATCTATTTGGAAACAGTCTGTTGTTCCATGTCCAGTTGTAACTGTTGCTTCTTGACCTGCATACAGATTTCTCAGGAGGGAGGTCAGGTGGTCTGGTGTTTCCATTTCTTTAAGAATTTTCCAGTTCGTTGTGATCTACACAGTCAAAGGCTTTGGCATAGTCAATAAAGCAGAAATAGATGTTTTTCTGGAACTCTCCTGCTTTTTTCATGATCCATTGGATGTTGGCAATTTGATCTCTGGTTCCTCTGCCTTTTCTGGATCCAGCTTGAACATCTGGAAGTTGATGGTTCACGTACTGTTGAAGCCTGGCTTGGAAAATTTTGAGTATTACTTTGCTAACATGCGGGATGAGTGCAATTGTGTGGTAGTTTGAGCATTCTTTGGCATTGCTTTTCTTTGTGATTAGAATGAAAACTGTCCTGTGGCCACTGCTGAATTTCCCAGATTCGCTGGGATATAGAGAACAGCACTTTCACAGCATCATCTTTTAGGATTTGAAATAACTCAAGTGGAATTCCATCACCTCCACTAGCTTTGTTCATTGTGATGCTTCCTAAGGCCCACTTGATTTCACATTCCAGGATGTCTGGCTCTAGGTGAGTGATCACACCATCGTGATTATCTTGGTCATAAGATCTTTTTTGTACAGTTCTTCTGTGTATTCTTGCCCTCTCTTCTTAATATCTTCTGCTTCTGTTAAGTCCCTACCATTTCTGTCCTTTATTGAGCCCATCTTTGCATGAAATGTTCCCTTGGTATCTCTAATTTTCTTAAAGAGATCTCTAGTCTTTCCCATTCTATTGTTTCCCTCTATTTCTTTACATTGAGGAAGGCTTTCTTATCTCTCCTTGCTATTCTTTGAAACTCTGCATTCAAATGGGTATATATTTCTTTTTCTCCTTTGCCTTTTGCTTCTCTTCTTTTCACACTATTTGTAAGGCCTCCTCAGACAACCTTTTTACCTTTTTGCATTTCTTTTTCTTTGGAGTGGTCTTGAACATCTGCCTCCTGTGCAATGTCACAAATCTCCATCCTTAGTTCTTCAGGCACTCTGTCTACCAGATCTAATCCCTTGAATCTATTTCTCACTACCACTGTATAATCGTAAGTGATTTGATTTAGGTCATACTTGAATGGTCTAGTGGTTTTCCCTACTTCCTTCAATTTCAGTCTGAATTTGGCAATAAGGAGTTCGTGATCTGAGCCACAGTCAGTTCTTGGTCTTATTTTTGCTGCCTGCATCTTAAACTTAGTATATGCTCAATAAATATTAGCTATTATTATTTTAATCATAAAAATGAAAGCCCCTCTGTAAATATTTCCCTGATTCACCCATGCAAAGTTAGATACTCCCAATAGCCTATCAGTGTTCCATTAGCAAGTTATAGAAATTATTACTATGGAATTGGAATTTATTGTAACTTTTGCATGCTCTTCTCTTTTTACTTTGAAGCAAGTTTCTAGATCTGTAGAAATATTTAAATGATTTCCCCCTCCTTCCATTCTACCTTTGCCATAACTGTATTAGTTAAATCTTTACATAATAGTCATAATTATCTTGTACATTTGTTTGCCTCAAATTAAGGACTTTGAAGGAAAAGTTTATGGCAGAGGTTGGTGATTGGGAGCCTAATCCTCTTTCTCTTATTCCTTGTCATAAAGCTAGACTGAGTTTTCCAGTCTCACCTACAGTTAAGTGTGGCTCCAGGAATAGGTTCCAGTTAACCCAGTTAACCCAGTTAACCCACTTTGAGCGGAGAAGGCGATGGCACCCACTCCAGTACTCTTGCCTGGAAAATCCCATGGATGGAGGAGCCTGGTGGGCTGCATTCCATGGGGTCATGAAATGACTGAGCACACACGACTGAGCGGACTTCACTTTCACTTTCATGCATTGGAGAAGGAAATGGCAGCCCACTCCAGTGTTCTTGCCTGGAGAATCCCAGGGACAGGGAAGCCTGGTGGGCCGTTGTCTATAGGGTCACACAGAGTTGGACACGACTGAAGCAACTTAGCAGTAGTAGTAGTAACTCACTTTGAGCTGGATCAGTGCATTCAGGCCTGGTTCAAAGAAACGACTTATGCATTACATACATACTCCTGTCATTCCAGCATGTTGCAAATAAGCAGAACTCCAGAATATCATGTTAAATTCAGTTCCCAGGGATCAGAAATGGAGGGATTCAGGGTCCCTGCATCACTACTTGGAGGCGAGATACTTACAAATCAGGGACAATCTATTAAGGACTCCAGGTTGTAAATATTTTCAGTTTTGTGCGCCTTATGGTCTTTGTTGCAACTACTTTGTCATTGTAGAGCAAAAGCAGCTAAAGACAATTCATAAATGAATGACTGTGTTCCATTAAACCTTTATTTATGGCACTGAAATTTGAATTTTATATTACTTCCACGTATTATGAAATAGTATTCTTGCTTTGGTGTTTTCCAATTATTTAAAAAAGAAATAACCATCCTTAGCTCAAGGGGCTTAAAACCCAGGTAGGAACCCTTGGGCTGTAATGGGCCCATTCCTGTTAGGCCACTGAAACTTCAGAGCTTACTATTTACAAAAATAGTTGTTACAAATATAAGAGTGGTAATTCATTCATTTGTGTATTCCCAGGAAAAACTATGGCACATAGTAGGTAATCAGTACATTGTATAATCAATGAATTAATCAGTGAATGGGTGAGTCTAACGACTCCACTTTTGTCTTTGGGAATCATTTAGGGCAGAACATACAACTAAACAAATTGGCATAAATCCCACAGTTTCTCAACATTATGCTGTGTCAAGTACTCTCAATGTTTTACATAAGTATTTGAGAATAACAAAAATGTATTTAAACTTCAACGTATTTATGAAAAATGAGATTTAGATACATATAAAGGCCAAAGTACTGCATGAGTCAATATGAAAACGCTAATGATAAAAATTAGATTTTCCCATAATAACTAATGCACTAAGATAATATTACAATAAAAATTCATTGTCAGTGTTGATTTTAACATTATCTTAGAATCAAAAGCTTGAGAGAAAGTAAGGTTTAGTTAGGATTATTTTCTCTCATCTCATCTTGGCTGTTTCTTTGCAGCACTTATCTTCATTGTAAAACACTCATTATTTGTTTTGTTACTTATTTAATGCATTCTTTCCCAATTAGATTTTAAGCTATTTGGTGGCAAGACCTTGTCTATTTTACTCCTGTGTTCTCATCAATTAACCCAGTTCTTGGCACCTATGAGACATTAAGTACATATTTGTGAGGTGAATGGATAAACCACACATATGATTCCATTTAATTAAATAAAAGACAATAGTTGGAAGACTATTATGAGTGTACTTTACTTGGCATAGTGCCAAGGAACTCCAAAAAGAAAATAGATATCTTCCAATTCAGAAATAAAATCCCTAAGTTAAAAATAAAAAATTGTCATTATGAACAAAATGGTCCTTACATCTTTCTAGTAAAGAAGAAATGGAATTTGTGAGAAGCAACTGTGTGTGTGTGTGCGAGCGTGTATGTGCACACACACTCAATTGTGTCTGACTCTTTGCAACCCCATGGACTATAGCCCGCCAGGCTCCTCTGTCCATGGAGTTTTCCAGGTAGGATACTGGAGTGCATTGCCATTTCCTTCTCCAGGGGATCTGACCTAGGGATCAAACTCATGTCTCTTGTGTCTCCTGCATTGGCAGGTGAGTTCTTTACCAGCTGAGCCATCGAGGAAGCTCAAAAAATAACTATGCCCTATTCATTATAAATAAGAGAAAGAAAAACAGCTGTTAATGAACTCACCTGAAGGAAGTGTGAAGCCTTATAACAAATGTAGTGGTCACAGTTGAGTTTGCTCCCTGTTAAGCATGCCAGGGCAATAGAACACATCAGAGGAACTTCAAAAGCCTGAATCACCTAAGCAGGTTGGCAAAGAATGTCATTTTAAATCACCTTAGGTCGTTTTATGAGCCTGGAATGCTCTCAAGCATCAGGCAATTCCCTAAGCTTAATTCAGGTACATATAGTTCCAAGCTCATAAGGTTTTAGACTTGGTGTCATAGAATCAGAACAGAAAATGAAAATACCGCCATATAAACAGAGCTAGTGTTTCAGCCACACATCTCCCTTTTAGGAGAGTATATGGGATGTAGAGAGGAGAACAATTCTCAGATATATAGCCCACCTAGGTAAAGCACTTTCAAATGTACTTCATTTATTTATTTTAGGCCATTTTTGGCTCAAAATTATGCAAAATTACTGTCTCTAGTTTCATTCTGCTCTTTTGAAATACTCCAGATTTTGTGCTAAGAGTTTAAAGCCACAGCAAAGAGCTAGGCCAAGAGGGAAAGCTTTTGAAGAGTTCTCACAGCTGTGAAAACACAGGCCTCAGGCTGTGTGTAGAGTTACTTCAAACAGCTGCTTCAGGTGACTAAACACCTTGAGTCTCATTCATCAAGTGTTGTTTATACTGGCTGACAGACCAGACTTGGAGAATTAACTCAGAGAAAAAAGATGTACTACATACCAAGTATGGGAAAGGAACCTCAGTTCTTTAAATCTGAAGCAAAGAAAAAAAATAATAACGAGTAATTTAAAACCAAGCAGAACAGGAATTATTTTATTTTATATTAATACTCCTTGTGATATCCTTTGCATCTTTACAATCAAAGGGGAAATAAAACCAATGGTTTGCCACTTTTTGATTCTGCAAATAAAACCGAGGAGGAGAGTCCTACACACTGGGAAATACCTTAAATATATGGCCACAAAACTTCTCATTAATTATCAGTGAGCACAATATTGAAAGAGTAGGTAGAAATAATGCATTTTCATTATTTTTAAAAAGGAAAATATGGCTTTCTTCTTGCCTATGTTCACTGCTTTATCATATACATTGTCTCATGAAAACTTGGCCATAGGGTTCATCACCCAGTATTAAAATATTCTTTCATCTGATCTAGTCAAAAAGATGACATGATAATATATTTTAAACCATGTAACTATTTGCATGGATCAAAAGAAGAATGAAATAAAATGACATGAGTTGGTGTCAGGCAAAGTGTTACTAGTTAAGTAAGCTTTAAATATTGAAAGCCAGTTTTAATATTTCCTTTTAATCTAGAAATATGTCACTCGGTAATTCTTTCTTTATAACATCAGGTGGTTATGAACAACATCTACCATGGCTCCATTTGGCACTAAGCTGGAAATTCTAGCCTAGCCTCTCTTTTGTCACGACCAATGTTGTTGACTGTCTCTTCTACTGGCAATTAGTCTGTCATTTATACCATGGCAGGTTGCAAAAGTTAGACCTCTTTTTCAGTCCCCCATTTACTAGTTTAAAAGTGATATTTAAATATTGTCTCTATTTTTCTGATTTTTAGTTCAAAAATGACTTTCAATTTTTTAAATCAATGTGCTTTAAAGCATTTCTTTAGCTTTACTGTACACAGAAAGGATCTGAGGAAAGGCAGATTCTGATTCTCTACATCTAGGGAGGGCCTGAGATTCTGAATTTTTATAAGCTCTCCTGTGAATACACAAGCAAGGACCACACGCTGAATACTTAAGAAACATCAACAACCTTGGACATGCAGATGATACCACCATAGTGGCAGAAAGTGAAGAGAACTAAAAAGCCTCTTTATGAGAGTAAAAGGCTAGAGTGAAAAAGATGGCTTAAAACTTATTCAAAAAATAAAGATCATGTCATCTAGTCCCATCACTTCATGGCAAATAGAAGGGGGGAAAGTGAAAACTGAGACAGATTTCATTTTCTTCGGCTCCAAAATCACTGTGGATGGTGACTGCAGCCATGAAATTAGAAGATGCTTGCTCGTTGGAAGAAAAATTATAACAAACCTAGACAGCATGTTAAAAAGCAGAGACATCACTTTGCTGACAAAGGTCTGTATAGTCAAAGCTATGGTTTTTCCAGTAGTCATGTATGGATATGAGAACTGGACCATAAAGAAGGCTGAGCACCAAAGAAATGATGCTTTCAAACTGTGGTGCTGGAGAAGATTCTTTGGAGTCCCTTGGACAGCAAGGAGATCAAACCAGTTAATCCTAAAGGAAATCAACACTGAACATTCCTTGGAAGGACTGATGCTGAAGCTGAAGCTCCAATCCTTTGGCCACCTGATGCAAAGAGCTGACTCACTGGAAAATATTCTTCTACTGGGAAAGATTGAGGGCAGGAGGAGAAGGGGGCAGCAGAGGATGAGATGGTTAGATAGCATCACCAATTCTATAGACATGAATTTGAGCAAACAAACAACAAAGTCAAGAACTACAGAGCAAAAGAAGGTAGGGAAAGCATAAAAAGGGAACATTTAATGAAAATCTACCAATCTACAAATAGAATCCTTTGAGGCAGCCATTGCATCCATTTTATAGATGAAGACATGAGTCCCCATAGGATTAATGAATTATTTATGTAAATATAGGTAATAACTATCAGAGATTTAAATCTAGTACCAGCTAACTTTAAAATCTGTCTGTCTATCTACCATTGACCTGTCTCTTAAAAATCTGATAAAGGACAATGTAGGTGTTAAAGAAGTAGTTGATATTAACACTGCACTAAGAAAAACTGAGAAATCAAGTAATATTCGGATTTTGAGCAGGGTAACAGAAAGTCAATTTGAGAAGTGTAGTAGGAAATAAAGGTGATCAGGGAATAAGTGATGAGAAGTAGGAAATGGGTGCTGAATGGTAAATGTTCTGCAAAATGGATAACACACACTGGTTACTGAAAATTAATTATATAAGGTATGGTACTGGCTTTTCAGATCTGGGCCATTAGGTATGTTCCCATTTAATCTCAGCTGCTTTATATAAAATATCAGACCAGTCCATTCAAATTATTGAGTACTTATTATCCACCACTTACTGTATCAGAGACTGAGTTAATGAAACTTTATATGGTTCATCAAAATATATTTGCAAGAAAAAATGGTTGGCAAAGAGATTCTTGATGATATTAAAACAGCTTCACAATGAATGCTTAAATTAATTGAATCATTCTTACAGATCAGTTTAAAGATAAGAGTGTTTCAGAATTACAAAAATACCATATTTCTCTTGCCACTGTCTTGTGAGACAAAGACATAAGTGTTTTATGTACAATACAGAAATACGATTTGTAGGATTAAATTGTAAAGAGAAAGCCATGTATATTTAAGAATGACCTAGACACCCTACATGAAATCTGTCTCCAGGGACATATCTCTTTCTGCCCAGTTACAGATATGAGTAAGTCAATAAAGCACCACAATAATCAGAGTTAATCAGCTTTGATGATTTCACCATATAAAGGTGGGGGTAGCACAGGACACCAAAACCAGACAGACAATTAAACTACTCCTCATTAAGCCATCTCAGGAAATGGCAACACTGCTGAATAGAGAATGCTAGTAGAGGGGTGCTTGCTGCCACTACCGTGTGAGGCCAGTGGGGCAACCTGCCCGAGATGGCCTCTGCATTTCTGGACTTGTAACATACACAGTAGCCCATATGCTTTGGTTCTCTTTGCCAGATGGCAGAAAAATAAAATAAAAATCTGAATTGTACTATATCTAATTTCTTTTAAATAGCTCAGCTGGAATTCCATCACCTTAACTCAATGGACATGAGGTTGAGCAAGCTCTGGGAGATGGTGAAGGACAGGGAAGCCTGGCGTGCTGCTGTCCATGGGGTTGCAAAGAGTTGGACACAACTGAGCAACTGAACAACAAATATCTAATTTACTTCTTTAAGGTATGGGTTTCTCCTCTAGAAAAATGAGACTTGTTTTACAAAGTTAAAAAATAACCTTAAAATGAGGATATTCACAAAAATCCTCCTGAGGAGAGTTCCTGAGGATCAGAGGGTACTCAGCCATCATCCACTTTAGTGTACATTAAAAATATGTATACATATATATATATATATATATATATATATATATACTTAAGTATAGTTGAGTTACAATGTTGTGTTAGTTTCAGGTGTAGAGCAAAGTGATTCAGTTAGATAAACATATATATATATATTTTTTTTTTTTTCCCCGATTCTTTTCCATTATAGGTTACTAGAAAATATTGAGTCTAGTTCCCCAGGCTATATAATAGGTCCATTTTGGTTATCTATATTATATATAGAAGTATGCATATGTTGATTCTAGTCTCCAAATTTACTCCCCTACTTTCTCCTTTGGTAGCTGAAAGTTTGTTTTCTGTGTCTGTGGATCTATTTTTGTTTTGTATATAGGTTCATTTGTATCACTTTTTAGACTCCGCATATAAGCAATATCATGGTATTTCTCTTTCTGAGTTACTTAGTATGATCATCTCTAGGTCCATCCATGTTGCTGAAAATTGCCTAATTTCTTTCCTTTTTAAGGTTGAGTAGTATTTCAATGTGTATATACATTTACCACATTTATGCATTCATCTATCAAAGGACATTTAAGTGGCTTCCATGCCTTGGATATTGTAAATAGCGCTGCAGTGAACATTGGGGTACATCTATCTTTTTGAATTTGGTTTTCTCTAGAAATATCCCCAGGAATGGGACTGTAGGATCATTTGGTAGCTCATTCTTTTTACCCTTGTTTCAGTTCAACACAGGATTTTCTTTCTGCTTTCCTAACCTTTATATGTGTGTCAGGAGGCAAATTTGAAGCCATGTATTCTTCTCCTCTCCTACTTAAATTCTTACCAAAAGTTAATTTGCTTGTATAATTTATATTCCACAAGAGAGTAAGTCTCAAGAGAAGTTGTTACGATTACCTGCCATTGAAAATTTCAGGAATTATAGAATAAATAACATTGGGAATGGATGTTTCTGAGGGGAGGGAGGGTGTGTTTACATGACTCCTCCACCTAAAAACAACTGCTTAAATCGTATGAAAATTAGTACTCAAATCTGCATGCCTACTTTTATTTTACGGCATTTCTTTTCTTTGTTTCATTCTCCCTATGTACATTTTCGTCTGCCTGTGTACCTAAGAATGCCCTGAGTATACCACTGAGTAAATCTTCAAGACTGCTTTGAGTATCCTGTAGTCACTGCTTCACAGACAGACTGGCAGCCAGTAGCTTACATGTGCTTCTGATTATGTTAATGAATTAGAGGTCAGGCCCTTTGACTCTTCAGTTAAAGCAATCTGAATCCAGTTAAAGGTAAAATTAAACTAGAAAGAGTTTTGGTTACCTCATAATCTCACCAAAAATAGCTAGTTTAATATATAGAGAAATCTGGCATAAATGAGTCTCTTCTTTGATCTATGCACAACAAAGCTAGAAAATATAATTTCCTCAACTCTAAGAATGATAATAAAATATATATTTTACTCACTGAAGCAAATGCAATTACTCACATTTTCCACCTAATGCATGGTGGTAAATTCCATCACAACTTCACAAGGTGAAAATAGTCAAATATGGACAAACTTGGCTCCAAGTTTCAATCTGCTCCTTTGAAAATTTGGAAAGACAGCTGCCGAGTATTCTAGCCACCTCCTGTTAACATAGAGCAATAAAGCATGGGGTAGAATACTGCTTCCCAGAATGGGTTTCTGGGATAAACGGGCTCTACTCACACATCAGGAAGTCAACACTGGGATTATTGGTGGCTCCCAGACTCAATGGAAATATTTTATTTGTGAATATGTATGAATTCAACATAACAGAGAAAAAGAAATAGAATAGAAAATATAGTTTTTAAAAGCCATAGGCAACCAGTGATAAAAGCATTGGCCCCTCTCAATTCTCAGGGCCAAACCTACTTGTCCAAATCCATGAGCTATGGGAAGAGAAAAGGATCATAAGCATCTTAATTTCAGCCATGGGTTTGCAGGTTAAAACAGATGGGAAAGGCCATGTTCTTTAATAAAAGTCATTCTAGAAAGACTTGTCCCACGAGAAAAGAAATGATAAGGTATGGTATGGAAACAGAGATCCATATCCAACATAATATTTTCTTTCAAAGATCAGATTTAAAAAGACAAGGCAGATTAATTTTACTAATCATGAGGACTTGATAAAATATTGTACAACTGATTATTAATTCAAGTAGATTTGTGGTAAAATGTTATTAGTCAAGATTTATTAAGCATGGCAATGGCCTAAGCACTTTATATGTTTGAAATATTAATGCCCACACCTGATGAAGCAGTTCTATTATTATCTGCACTTCACAGATGAGAAACTTGGAGCAGAGAACTTAAGTAACTTTCCCCACAGCATATAACTGGTAGGAAAAGGAGCCATAGATACACCTAGGCTGATCCGAGTCCGCATTCTTAACCAGTGACCACACTAAACTCTAATTATTTCTTGAAACTGTGCTTTTTATATTACTACTACAGTAGAGGAGAATGAGATATTTAAATTAAATAAAATTAGATCCTGAAATTAGGTGCTGGTCTTGCTTTGACACTAGCTAAATTTTGGTATCATTTAGGTTTCTATGAGCAGCTCACCAACTTGTCACAAAAAATAGCAGACCCTCTGAAGTCAAGGGAATAGGGAAATGAGACTACCTAAGCATTTCCCAATTTACATTAAGACATGAGAAACTTACTGAAACTATAGTTGCCTTTATCCTGTGTCAACTTAGTTTGAACTACATTTCCAGAATTTCTTTTCCTAAAAGTGACTGAGTTGGCCACAAGAGAAATCTGTGTGAGATTTGCAAGGCAGAAGCAAAGAAACAGGCATATTTATGATTTAAGACATGAACAGGGAAGACCCTATTAGCATTCACTTAAGTAACTGTTTTTTCTCTCACCCGTCTTGTTGGTAGAGACAGCAGCCAGGGGTATTGGATTCCTTCCTTCAATATCCCAGAAACATGGGCAAAGCGCATGTGCAGAAAGGGTGGCGGCACACCCTACAAATCACCTGCATCATTGATGCTGGAGGCAGAGAGAGACTGATGTGATTCGGCGGTGCCCTCACAGGTTCCAATTATTCCTTGGTCTGTCCTACTTGATTTCTTTCTGCCCTTTGCAGCTGATGCCTTTGCTGATACTAGACCCATCAGCAGATGCGGGTGTGGCAAGCTGATATAGACTACTCTTCCAGACTTGGGTAACAATCACTTTACAGAATTTCTGATTCTGTGTCACTCCTGATGGATCTTCTTTTATTGAACCCTGAGCAGTATACCAGTTGTTCCCTGTGGATTGGTCTTAGCCAACTTTTAGAATTTGCGGTTGCAGATGCCATCAGTGATGGCCTATTATGAGGAAAAAAGTCAAAGATCAGAAAAATGTAACATTTCCTTAAAACTGGAGTGGGGAAAAAAGTACATTTGGGACAAAGAACATGCAATATACAAACAATTAAATAAAATATAGTATATAATATTTATCAAGTGAATTTTACTCCTCCCATCCTGTATCTAGTCATATGTCATATAATGTAAGCATGCCATCATGCTTCATGGCAACACAGCAACATGGAACTTCTGAAGTAGGAACTGTCTTGCTCATAGAAACATGGAGGTAACTCTGATGTTGTCAAGTCACTCAGTTGTGTCTGACTCTGAAACCCCATGGACTGCAGCAAAACAGGCTTCCCTATCCATCACCATCTTCTGAAGTTTGATCAAACTCATGTCCATAGAGTCAGTGATGCCATCCAACCATCTCATCCTGTGTTATCCCCTCTCCTTTTATCTTAAATTTGTCCCAGCACCAGGGTCTTTCTAATGAGTCAGCTCTTCTCATCAAGTGGCTGAAGTACTGGAGTTTCAGCATCAGTCTTACCACTGAATATTCAGGATTGATTTCCTTTACGATTGACTGCTTTGATCACCTTGCAGTCCAAGGGACTCTCAAGCATCTTATCCAACACCACAGTTCAAAAGTATCAATTCTTTGGCTCATCCCTCTTTATGGTCCAAATCTCACATCCATAACTGACTATAAGAAAACCATAGGTTTGACTATACAGACCTTTGTTGGCAAAGTAATGGCTCTGCTTTTTAATATGCTGGCTAGGTTGGTCATAGCTTTTCTTCCAAGGAGCAAGTGTCTTTTATTTCATGGCTACAGTTACCATCTGCAGTGATTTCAGAGCCCAAGAAAATAAAGTCTGTCACTGTTTCCACTGTTTTCCCATCTATTTGCCATGAAGTGATAGAACTAGATGTCATGATCTTCATTTTTTGAATGTTAAGCTTTAAGCCAGCTTTTTCACTCTCTTCTTTACTTTTATCAAGAGGCTCTTTAGTTCCTCTTCACATATCTGCCATAAGATATGCTCATGTGCATATCTGAGTCTATTGATAATTCTCCCAGAAATCTTGATTCCAGCTTGTGTTTCATCCAGCCCAGCATTTTTCATGATGCACTCTGCATATAAGTTAAATAGGTGGGGCAACAATATACAGCTTTGACATACTCCTGTCCCAATTTGGAACCAGTCTGTTGTTCCATATCCAGTTTTAATTGTTGCTTCTTGACCTGCATACAGGTTTCTCAGGAGGTACATAAGGTGGTCAGGTAGTCCAATCTTTTTAAGAATTTTCCACAGTTTGTTCTGATCAACACATTCAAAGGCTTTAGTATAGTCAATGAAGCAGAAGTAGATGTTTCTCTGGAATTCTCTTGCTTTTTCTATGATCCAGCGAATGTTGGGAATTTGATCTCTAGGTCTCCTGCCTTTCTAAATCCAGCTTGTACATTTAGAAGTTCTCAGTTCATGTAATAGGACCAATGCTGAAAGCTAGCTAGGAGAATTTTGAGCATTACTTTTCTAGTGTGTTAAATGAGTGCAATTGTATGGTAGTTTGAACATTCTTTGGTACTGCCTTTCTTTGGGAATGGACTGAAAACTGATCTTTTCTAGTCCTGTAGCCACTGCTGATCTTTCCACGTTTGCTGGCATACTGAGTGTAGTACTTTAACAGCATCATCTTTTAGGATTTTAAATAGCTTAGCTGGGATTCCATTACCTCCACTAGCTTTATTCATGGTGATACTTCCTAAGGTTGACTTCACATTCCAGGATGTCTGGCTCCAGGTGAGTGATCACACCATCGTGGTTATCTGGGTCATGAAGATCTTTTTTGTATAGTTCTTCTGTGTATTCTTGCCCCCTCTTCTTAATATCTTCTGCTTCTGTTAGGTCCATACAATTTCTGTCCTTTACTGTGTCCATCTTTGCATGAAATTTTCCCCTGGTATCTCTAATTTTCTTGAAGAGATCTCTAGTCTTTCCCATTCTATTGTTTTCCTCTATTTCTTTGCATTGTTCACTTAGGAAGGCTTTCTTATCTCTCCTTGCTATTCTTGGAACTCTGCACTCAGATGGGTATATCTTTCCTTTTCTCCTTTGCCTTTTATTTCTCTTTTTTCTCAGCTGTTTGTAAGACCTCCTCAGACAACCATTTTGCCTTTTTGCATTTCTTTTTCTTGGGGGTGGTTTTGATCACTGCCTCCTGTACAATGTTTCGAACCTCTGTCCATTGTTTTTCAGGCACTCTGTGTATCAGATCTAATCCCATGAATCTATTTGTCACTTCTCCTGTATAATAATAAGGGTCATATGTGAATGGCCCAATGGTTTTCCCTACTTTCTTCATTTAAGTCTGAATTTTGCAATAAGGAGTTCATGATCTGAGCCACAGTCAGCTCCTGGTCTGCCCCATGCAAACACCCCCCAACCTCCCACCGTCCCACTCGACTACATAGATAACTCAGTATAGCATTTATTCAGTGATTTTTACTTCACTGCAGACCTGGCCTCCACATGAGTATAACTACATAATGAATAATGGCAGCAATAAATTGAATTTGATGTCATCAAACTAGCTAAATTCCATCTGAAGTGACCCTTAATAAAAATTAAATTTTCTCTACCACCACCTAAACACCACCTACCCACAAAAAATGAACAAAGACAGCCTAGGGCATTTGTGTCCATACTAGCTGCCAGAATCAAACTACATGTAATGACTAATACTAGTTGGGAAGAAAAAAACCTTCAAAGAGTTAAGAAACTTAATGAATTAAGCACATTCAACTCTGAAAGGTAAAAGGAAATCCACAGCAAATTTAAGTACATCTAGGTTAGCCATCGGAGAAAGCAATGGCACCCCACTCCAGTACTCTTTCCTGGAAAATCCCACGGACGGAGGAGCCTGGAAGGCTGCAGTCCATGGGGTCGCTACGAGTCAGACACGACTGAGCGACTTCCCTTTCACTTTTCACTTTCATGCATTGGAGAAGGAAATGGCAACCCACTCCAGTGTTCTTGCCTGGAGAATCCCAAGGACGGGGGAGCCTGGTGGGCTTCTGACTATGGGGTCGCACAGAGTCGGACACGACTGAAGCGACGTAGCAGCAGCGGTGGCAGGTTAGCCATATCTGCTTCCCTGGTGGCTCAGACGGTAAATATGGCCTGGTTTTCTCTGGACACCCAGGTCTATACTTGATTTACCAGAGAAAACATTTACAAACTTCTCTTTCATTCTCAAATATATCACAGTTTTGACAAAAATTATCTTTTACCCTAGTTTCAAGCCAATCGCATGGAGAGTGAAAATCAGGTGAAATAATAAAAGTAACTAACATGTATTGAGTCCTAGTATATGATAGGTATTGTCCTATGAAATTTAGCATATTCCTTATTTAGTCTTAGCAAAGCCCTCCACCATGAGGAAAGTATCATTAGCACTCTCTTTGTTAAGATGCCTGAGTCACATGGAAATTAGCAACTCATCAAAGCCCACGTGTTTTTTTTTAACCACTAATCATTTCTTTATTATTATTATTATTATTATTTTATTTTTAAGGCCTTTGCTGTTATGACAAACTACAATAAGAAGTACAGGGGATGGAAATCTCCTAGGTCTGCACAAAGATGATCTCTCCAGTTTCTGCCCCTCCAAAGGCTTCAGTTTCCCCATACATTTGCTACTGTTCTACAACAAACATTTGATGGTTGATTTTATGTGTCAACCTGGCCAGGCTATGGTGCCCAGTTATTGGGTTACACACTATATGTTGCTCTGAAGGTATTTTGTAGATGTGATTTCAGTTGACTTTCAGTGAAGGAGATTATAGTCCATAAGTAGTTCCTTACACTGAATAAGGGTAGGCCTTGTTCAATCCTTTGAAGACCTTAAGAGCAAAACCTGAGATTTCCCAGATAAAAAGGAATTTGGCCTCAGGATCATACCACAGACATCCTGCCTGAGTCTCCATTTTTCTGGACTGCCCTATAGACTTGGTGAAGACTGACTTCAGTTCTTGCCCGAGTTTCTAGCCAGTGCATCTGCTTTACAGATTTTGGATGTGCTGGCCTCCACAACTGTGTAAACCAATATCTCTTGAAAATATCTCTTTCACTTTCACATCAGGAGCAATACTACTCTTTTTCCCACTTTACAGGTGAGAAAACTGAGATGTTAAAGATACTGAGTAACTTAGTCAATGTTGCATAGTTACACAGTGATAAAGTGTAATGTTTACCCAAACCTATCTGACCTCAGAGATGTCATCAGTTCAGTTCAGTCACTCAGTCATGTCTGACTCTTTGCGACCCCATGGACTGCAGCGTTTCAGGCTTCCCTGTCCATTACCAACTCCCAGAGCCTACTCAGACTCATGTCCATCATGTTGGTGATGCCATCCAACCATCTCATCCTCTGTCATCCCCCTTCTCCTCCTACCTTCAATCTTTCCCAGAATCAGGGTCTTTTACAGTGAGTCAGTTCTTCGCATCAGGTGGCCAAAGTATTGGAATTTCAGCTTCAGCATCAGTCCTTCCAATGAATATTCAGGACTGATTTCCTTTAGGATGGACTGGTTGGATCTCCTTGCAGTCCAAGGGACTCTAAGAGTCTTCTCCAACACCACAGTTCAAAAGTATCAATTCTTCAGTGCTCAGCTTTCTTTATAGTCCAACTCTCACATCCATACATGGCTACTGCCATGCTTAGTCACTAAATTATCTGCAACCAACCCCCAAAAGTCAACAAAACAGGGTGAGAAAAGTCATAACTTGAAGTCAAGGCTCCTAAACTTTAAGTCGAGTTTTAAAATCTACCAACAAAATGCTCTTGAATTCCCTCTTTATGCTCCAAAATTTCTGTCTATAATAGAGTAAAAAAGATGCCAGTAACTTTGATATAAAGATAACAATATGTCAATACATAAAACTTTAAGCATTGTTTAAATTTTATTTTCTAGGTAAGCATTGTATCCTGGACTCTTTCTCCCACTGACCACAAATGGCCTAGGATATTGAACATTAAAATAACTCTTGCATCAGAAGTCCTAGAACATAGCACCCAGTGTCCACACAATCCATTTTAATTCATTGACATTAAGACAAAGAACACCAGAACATTTTATCAGCATAGAGCTTTTGACGCAGCACTGATTGTTTTCTTAACCCTTTAAATCAGTATGTATGTGTGCAAGTACATATCCAGTTAACATTTTAAAAAGGTAAACATTGAGGATTTTAATTTGTAAAAAGGAAATAAGTAAAAATAGTATGAAATAAGTAAAGCAATTAAAGTGAAAAAAAAAACCTGAAAAAGCAATAAATATTAAAAGGTTGATAAAATGTTAGTGTTTGATGAAACAAAATGCCAATTAAAAATCAAAAAGAACACTATGTCAGACATTTTAACACAGCAGAGAAATGAGAAATCTTAACAAAATCAGAAAAAAAAGACTCTTTAAAGAAGAAATTTGCCAAATGTTGTTTTAAAAAATCTTTCATGATGTACTTACTTTATTCAGAATATTTCAAGTTCATGTGAAAGTCAATGTTCACGATACTGCATTTTCATTATTCTTAAAGATGTAATAGTTTCTTTACTTAAATAGTTCAAAGTATTTTTCTTTAAATGAGCAGCAGCAACAGACATAAGGTGTGTTTATACTCAGCAGGAGGAAAGGTAAGAATCCAGAAGCAAGAATGACCATAGGAGAAATGGTCAAAAACATCAAAGAAAAAAAAACATAGAGGAAGCCAAAACAATGAGGAGAAGGCAATTTATTTTAGCAATATGGTGAACTGAGAAGAAAAAAATGGACAGTCTAATATGGCAACTTGCAAAGACAGATCCAAGTGAGTTTATTGGGTCATTTTATGTGTAAGTCAAATCGTAACTAATAAGTTAAAGCACTGAAATCCATTTGGCATATTGTGTATGTTAAATGAAATTGCTTTGCTTCCCTAAGGTCAAGATACTTGGGAGAAGATCAGGTAAACGGCTACATATACCAAAGGGGTTGTTAATTTTTTTATTGGTACATTGAGCCAACGTAGCTAATTCTACAAATTCAGACTCCAGACCCCTCAATGTATCCTCATTTACTGATGTTAATAGGTAAAGGGTCTGTAAGAGAGACAGATGAGAGTTAAGCTGGGAAAGAAAATTCAGCTGTCTGTCTTTGTTCTCAGGACGGGAGAGAATGATATACTAACTAGTTTCCTCAGCTCATTCTGTAGTCATGTTTTTCAGACCTTAGCTCTTTCCTCCCTTTTCTACTACAAAGAGAGCATGTGGCACCACAGCCTTGCACACAGAAAAGGAAACATGGTAGTAAATTATCTTAAATACACCTGAACTTACGATGTCCAGAGTCAAGCTTCCCCTAAAAGGATTTGTTTTTCACATAATTCTAGATTCATTTTGCCATTTGAAAGTTTATTTTGGCTAGAGTCAAAATTTAATTTGTTCTTCAAAGAAACATAACAATGGACATACAAAGAGGAAGCCTTTGTTCACTCCCTGGGAGTTCTGAAAGGTAATAATTATAAAATGATAAGATTCTAAATGAAAATGTCACTTGGAAAGGCTGAGGTTGACAGCAGCACAGACCTATGTGAAAGGAAAAAAGTCACATTATATTCATGAACATAAATATAACCAGATGATGTAATTTTACATCTTTTGATGATTTATTATATAAATGTTTCATACATTTGAAATAAAATCTTTTCTAAAAATAAATGTTCATTAGAAGTCACAGAAAATCCTTCTTTTGAAGAATAGTCCTTATGAGCTAATATTATTGTTAAGAGAATTAATAGTAGATTGATAAAATAGCATAAACTAAAGAAAATTGATACACACATACACATATTGATTCAGAGAATAAGGCGTTATGACAGATACTTTTACATATTTCCAGTCATGTCATTCAGTCTGTATTGAACAGACCTGATAGCCACTGCATTATGGTTTCACTTGTTCCTCAGAAAGACATACACACACACACACACACACACACACATCACATACACACACATACACAACCACCACCATAATGACAGCAACTTTGGAATTAAAAAAAAAAAATCAAATGTCTGTTTTATAATTATACACACTGATTAGAAATCAGAAACCAGCTTTGACCAAAGAATATGGCCTGAGGGTCATTATTCACAAGGAGTTTCTATGATATTTTCCGTGTGTGGTGAAGTTAGGCAGGGTTCAGGAGAATGACTAACTTATCAAGACACGTTTCAGTTTTACCTTTCTAGGTTTCTAAAATGTGTGTCACTTGAGTCATATGTTAGAAAACAGGATGGTACATTCATCTACACATATGAATAGATGCACACATGTGGGTGCATACACAGATGTGTCTTAGCAACCAAACTGGTCAGTTCCCTGGACATACGAACCTCCACCAAAACTCTACTAAAGGATTTCTGTATGTTTCACAGAGTGCTAATCTGATGTGGAAGCAGCAGCAGGGCTGGTTTCCTAATACTGTCACTGTTTTTTGAGTTGTCACTTGATATCTCTGCATGAAATAACTGACACAGGGATGTTTCTTCCAGTCTGATTAGTGGATAGATTTCCTTATACCACAGAGAGACTCACGTCTCTGTATATTTCTATTGTTTCCCTCATCTGTATACACAGCCTTGACAAATCAAGTGTATATGTCACCAGCTCCATTTTGTCTGTGGCCCTCGGCTTTAATCAAACCCCTCAAACACGAGAGTTCCAGTTAACATTTATTGAAATTCAGTTCAGTTCAGTCATTCAGTCATGTCTGACTCTTTGCGACGCCATAGACTGCAGCATGCCAGGCTTCCCTGTCCATTACCAACTCTCAGAATCTACTCAAACTCATGTCCATTGAGTCAGTGATGTTGTCTAGCCATCTCATCCTCTGTTGTCCCCTTCTCCTCACACCTTTAATCTTTCCCAGCATCAGGGTCTTTTCCAAGGAGTCAGGTTTTCACATCAAGTGGCCAAAGTATTGGAGTTTCAGCTTCAGCATCAGTCTTTCCAATGAATACTCAGGACCCATTTTCTTTAGGATGTACTAGTTGGATCTCCTTGCGTCCAAGGGACTTGCAAGAATCTTCTCCAAAACCACAGTTCAAAAGCATCAATTCTTCAGCATTCAGCTTTCTTTATACTCCAAGTCTCACATCCATACATGACTACTAGGAAAACCATAGCTTTGACTAGACAGAACTTTGTTGGTAAAGTAATGTCTCTGCTTTTTAATATGCTAGTTGGTATAACTTTCCTTCCAAGGAGTAAGCATCTTTTAATTTCATGGCTGCAGTCACCAACTGCAGTGATTTTGGAGCCCTAAAAAATAAAGTCTGTCGCTGTTTCCACTGTTTCCCCATCTATGTGCCATGAAGAGATGGGATTGGATGCCAAGATCTTAGTTTTCTGAATGTTGAGCTTTAAGCCAACTTTTTCACTCTCCTCTTTCACTTTCATCAAGAGGCTTTTTAGTTCTTCTTCGCTTTCTGCCATAAGGGTGGTGTTATCTGCATATCTGAGGTTATTGATATTTCTCCCAGCAATCTTGATTCCAGCTTGTGCTTCATCCAGCCCAATGTTTCTCATGATGTACTCTGCATGTAAGTTAAATAAGCAGGGTGACAATATACAACCTGACATACTCCTTTCCCTATTGGAACCAGTCTGATGTTCCATGTCCAGTTCTAACTGTTGCTTCTTGACCTGCATATTGATTTCTTAGGAGGCAGGTAAGTTGGTCTGGTATCCCCATAACTTTCAGAATTTTCCACAGTTTGTTGTGATCCACACAGTCAAAGGCTTTAGCATAGTCAATAAAGCAGAAGTAGATGTTTTTTTGGAACTCTTCCTTTTTCGATCATCCATTGGATGTTGGCAATTTGATCTCTGGTTCCTCTGCCTTTTCTAAATCCAGCTTGAACATGTGGGAATTCCCAGCATGTAGAGTATGAGAAACATTGAAAGGAAGTGTTGTGACTGTTGTGATGGCAAACTTCACATTCTTGAAAAGAATAGACAAGTTGAGATAATATAAAGAGGGATCATCTGCAGTTGCACAGAATTCCCTGATATTTAGGGAGCTAAAACAGACAATTTTCCATTCTGAATAATGTCTATGGAAATTTCATAATTTTATAAGAAGGAACATCATTCTCTAATTTAACCCTGTGGACAATTAACTGAATTTTTCATATTATATGATTTTCAAATTTAAACAAATATCTATGATAGCATTTAGAATCCAGTTAAAACAAAGAGTAGAAGGATCAAATAATTTAATAAATATTTTCACTATATTATTTTAACATCAATCCTAGATTTGCCTCCAAATCAACTATACAAAAAATAATTTTTATGTCAACTTACCAAATACCCAACATCCATATCAGAACCAGTTCAATTTTAGTCAATATCCTTCCCTGTCATGTCAGATATATTTGTTTGACCTAATTTTATTAGTATTACATTAAATATACTTTATTCTTTAGATGTAGGAGGTTTTTTTAAAGAAATTATAGCATCTTAGATATTTAGAACTAAATGTCAGTGATCATGTGATAGTGCTGCCTCTTTTCATTGATGGAGAAGCTCATTACAGAAGATTTAAAGTAATTTCTTTATCCCTACAGCTGATTAATGACAAGACCAAGACTAGAACCTTGGTTTCTGTCTCCCAACTCAAAAGTTCATTATATTACTCCATACTTCCTAACCATCTTTCAAAAATTTTTTGCACTTAGTAGAAATTATAAAACTTACAATGTGAGGAGTAGTGGTTAAATGAAAGGACTAATTTACTAATAAAAAAAATATGGTTTTCAATTGGCTCTCTATACATGTTGAATGTGTGATTTGGGGCTACTTGTTTATCTATTTCTGTATTTTCCATCTCTAGAAAAATTACATTAAGGCTTTACAGGCTCATTTTAAGAATAAAATCGTATTTTGCATATAGACCGTTTACCACAGTACGTGGCAAGCAACAAGTGCTCAATGAACGTAAGCCATTAGTACAGGCCAAGTGTTGGAAACTTTTTTCTATAAAAGGATAAACTGTAGATATTTTAAGTTTTTTGAGGTGTTGTAGGGTGAAAACAGACATAGCATTATGTAAAAAATGGGCTGCGTTTCAATAAAATCTTTTTAAAAACAAGTAACTGCTTAGATTTGGTCCATGGACTACAGTTTGTTGATGTTTTGTATGATCCACAGGTGGGGCTAGTGGTAAAGACCCACCTACCAATGCAGGAGACATAGGAAACACAGGTTCTGTTCCTGGGTGGGGAAGATCCCCAGGGGAAGAGCATGGCAGCCCACTCTAGTATTCTCGCTTGGAGAATCCCCACGGACAGAGGAGCCTGGCAGGCTACAGTCCATAGGGTTGCAAAGAGTCAGACACGACAAGCAACTTCACACACACACACACACACACACACACACACACATGATCCACAGCTGTCAAATCAGGCTGCTGAGAATTACAATTCTTCCTTGTTTTTTCACGCCCCCCCACCCCGCCATGGAAACCCATGTGGAAAAAGATGTATACCTTGACAGTGAGACAGTAAATTCCTAGGCAGGTTGATAAGAAGTCTGGGGATCCCTGAGGAGATAGGGATCTGGAATTCTCAAGGAGGAGGAAAAGCCAATTTTTTTTTCTTTATAGTCCTTAGTCTTAGTCACATAAAATGTTTTTTTCTTTAAACCCTGAACTGTGATTACACAAAAAAATCTCAGTTTAAATTCTGTACTAGAGATTATATAACAACAATATATCCTTCTTGAGGACAGTTTCTCCTTCCTGAAAACCTTCTGACTAATCCTGATATTTTAGAATGTATATTATAGAAGGATCTTTCTACTGTTTAGTTCTATCCTGTTATCCTAAAATGTAAATTGTGGGAGTGGGTCTGGTAAAATGTTTACAACCTTGAGATATTCTTTTGATTTATTGTAATAACTAATTAAATATATATATATATATATATATAAATATATAATTCCTTTCCTAAAGGCCAGTGAGTGGGGCACTCTCCATTCCCCTTCTGATGTCTATGTCAGAAACTTTCTCTCTCCCTTTCTATACTTTAATAAAACTCTGCTGCACAAAAGCTCTTGAGTGATCAAGCCTGGTCCCTGGTCCCAAAGCTAAATCTTCTTCAGAGATCGTGAATCCAACACCATTCATTGTAAGCTATCAACAGGATACACATCAGATCAGATCAGATCAGATCAGTCGCTCAGTCATGTCCAACTCTTTGCGACCTCATGAATCGCAGCACGCCAGGCTTCCCTGTCCATCACCAACTCCCGGAGTTCACTCAGACTCACGTCCATTGAGTCAGTGATGCCATCCAGCCATCTCATCCTCTGTCGTCCCCTTCTCCTCTTGCCCCCAGTCCCTCCCAGCATCAGAGTCTTTTCCAGTGAGTCAACTCTTCGCATGAGGTGGCCAAAGTACAAAGGTCTCAGATCACTTATGTCATTACTCTCAAGGATGCATTTAATTGTGTTTTATGGTTGCTTATTCAACCTGTCAAGATAAATGAACAATGAACAGAAGTTCATATATCTAACCAAATAAAGATGCAAACATGGACCTCAATGAAAACTCCATGCATGTTGCTTGCTGGTTACAGACTTAACAGATAAATGTAATAAGTGACATATGTTCTGAGGACTGGGTTGTTCTCTTTCTGTTGACAAAGGGAAGTTCAAACATGTGAACCCCTAATGTATGTTATGATATGAAGGAGGACTTGAAAGAGAGTCAAAGATTTCACCTTGCAAATTTATGCCACTTGCATCTTCATAGAAAATCACTTAGATAAAGTATACATAAGGAATTCTAAAGGAAATTTACTAAACTCTCTACAACTCATCCATCTTCCTGTTGGAAAAGACACCTCTGGATTCTGGTCTTTTATTTATGCCTTTAATTCATATGGGGTTTATTTTTGCATATGCTGTTAGGAAATGTTCTAATTTAATCCTTTCATTTTCATTCTTTTAAATATATATGTCCAGTTTTCCAAGCACCATTTATTGAAGAGAAGCCACCCTTTACTCTAACGTAAGCAACTCTTACTCCCTATGATAGGAGGTTAGCTTGTACTATGATTGCTCAGTTGTTAAGTCGTGTTTGACTCTTTGTGACCCCATGGACTGCAGCATTCCAGGATTCCCTGTCCTTCACTATCTCTATGCTCAGACTTGTGTCCATTGAGTTGGTGATGCCATCCAACCATCTCATCCTCTGTCATTCCCTTCTCCTTCTGCCCTCAATCTTTCCCAGCATCAGGGTCTTTGACAGTGAGTCTGCTCTTCACCTCAGGTGGCCAAAGTTTTGGAGTTTCAGCTTCAGCATCAGTTCTGCTAATGAATATTCAGGGTCGATTTCCTTTAGGATTGACTGGTTTGATCTTGCTATCCAAAGAACTCTCAAAAGTCTTCTCCAGCACCATAATTTGAAAGCATCAATTCTTCAGTGTTTAGCCTTCTTTATGGTCCAATTCTCATATAAAACTACAACTTTGACCATATGGATCTTTGTCAGCAAAGTGATGTCTCTGCTTTTTAATATGCTATCTAGGTTTGTCATAGGTATTCTTTCAAGGAGGAAATGTCTTTTGATTTCATGGCTCCAGTTACAATCTGCAGTGATTTTGGAGCCCCAAAAAATAAAACCTGCCATTGTTTCTACATTCTGTCCATCTACGTGGCATGAAGTAGATGCCATGATCTTAATTTTTGGAATGTTGAGTTTTAAACCAGCTTTCATTGTCCTCTTTCACCTTCATCAAGAGGCTCTTTAGTTCCACTTTGCTTTCTGCCATCAGAGTGATATCATCTGCATATCTGAGGTTGTTGATATTTCTCCCAGCATTATTGATTCCAGCTTATAATTCATCCAGCCTGGCATTTTGCATGATGTACTCTTCATATCAGTTAAATAAGCAGGTGAGAATATACACACCCTTTGCATACTTCTTTCCCAATCTGGAACCAATCCATTGTTCCATGTCTGGTTCTAACTGCTGCTTCTTGACCTGCATACAGGTTTCTCAGGAGACAGGTAAGGTGGTCTGGTATTTCTATCTCTTTAAGAATTTTCCAGAATTTATTGTGATTCACACAGTCAAAAGTTTTAACATAGTCAATGAAGCAGAAGTAGACCTTTTCTGGAATTCCCTTACTTTCTCTATGATCCAAAAGATATTGGCAATTTGAACTCTGGTTCCTCTCTGCCTTTTCTAAATCTAGCGTGTACATCTGGAAGTCCTCAGTTCACATACTATTGTAAACTAGCTTGAAGGAGTTTGAGTGTTAACTTCTAGCATGTTAAATGAGCACAATTGTTTGGTAATTTGAACATTTTTTGGCATTGCCTTTCCTTGGGATTGGAATGACCTTTTCCAGTCCTATGGCTGTTGCTGAACTTTCCCAAATTGCTAGCATAGTGAGTGCAGCACTTTAACAGCATCATTTTTAAGAATTTTAAAAAGCTCAGCTGGAATTCCACACCTCCACTAGCTTTATTCATAGTAACACTTCCTAAGGCCCACTTGATTAACACACCAGAATGTCTGGCTTTAGATAAGGGACCACACTACAATGGTTATCTGGGACATTAAGACCTTTCTGGTATAGTTTATTTTGTGTATTCTTGCCAACTCTTCTTAACATCTTCTACTTCTGTTAGGTCCTGATGTTTCTGTCCTCTATTGTGCCCATCTTTGGGTGAAATATTCCCCTAATTAGTATCTCTAATTTTCCTGAGGTCTCTAGTCTTTCCCATTCTATTGTTTTCTTTCATATCTTTGCATTTTTCACTTAACAAGCCTTTCTTATCTTTCCAAGCTATTCTCTGGAACTCTGTATTCAGTTGGGCATATTTTTCTCTTTCTTCTTTGCCTTCTTCTCTTCTTATCTCAGCTATTTGTAAGTCCTCCTCAAACAAGCATTTTGCCATCTTGCATGTTTTTTTCTTTGGGATGACTTTGGTTACCACTTCCTCTACAGTGTTACAAACCTCCATCCATAGTTCTTCAGGCACTCTGTCTACCAGATCTAATCCCTTGAATATATCTGTCTCCTTCTCTGTATAATAATAAGGGATTTGATTCAGGTCATATCTGAATGGTCTACTTTCTTTAATTGCTACTTTCTTCAACTTAAGCCTGAATTTTACAATAAAGAGCTCATGATCTGAGCCACAGTCAGCTTTAGGTCTTGCTTTTGCTAACTGTATAGAACATCTCCATCCTCAGATGCAAAGAATATAATAATTCTGTATGATGATTGGGTTAAGTCAGTTGGTGAGGAGTGCTCTCCTAGCCATGGGCATTGGTTCAAAAATGTATAAATTTCCAGCCAGAGGCATTAAGATAAGGTTTCCTGAAATGCCTGGGAAGGAAAGAGGTGTCCTTTTCCCTGAAAAAAAAAAAAAAATAACAAATGGGATAGCTGCCATCTTCTTCTTTCCAGGTAATGTGAATGGTGAGGACAAGTGCCTGACACACTAGGGCCAGGCAATAGGGCATGAATGATATAGGACTTTGTGGTGCTGCTAAATCGCTTCAGTCGTGTCTGACTCTGTGCAACCCCATAGATGGCAGCCCACCAGGTTCCCCCGTCCCTGGGATTCTCCAGGCTAGAACACTGGAGTAGGTTACCATTCCCTTCTCCAATGCATGAAAGTGAAAAGTGAAAGTGAAGTTACTCAGTCGTGTCTGACTCTTCGCAACCCCATGGACTGCAGCCTACCAGGCTCCTCCGCCCATGGGGTTTTCCAAGCAAGAGTACTGGAGTGGGTATAGAGACTTTGTAGACAATATTAAAACCTACCAAGTGAATGCTTTTTATTATCATAATTCACTGTAATTCTGAAAATCCTCAATGATAAAATATCCTCTCCATTGAGGGTAGACCACTCCAGAGAGGGCCCCATCATTACCTTTTTGGTACCCACTCCCTTCACACAAAGCAAGAAACTTTCAGACAAAGGCTGAGAATAAAATAAGTCTGATCTAGGTGATATCACAGAGTTCTGGATTTGGTCATGCGAAAGACAAACCTTTGCCAAAGACAAGCTTCTCAACATTCTGTTGGAAGAGAACCAAGATTTCTTTTCTTCAAACACCCGAATCTTAAAGTTTTTGTTTCTTATTATAAAGTTTTTGTTTCTTATTATAAATCAAAATTTTCAGGTATCAAACTCATCAGTACTTTTATACTTTAATGACTGTTAACCACTTATAGGGCTTCCCAGGGGGCTCAGCAGTAAAGAATCCACCTGCCATGCAATAACTGTGGGTTTGATCCCTGTGGTTGAGAAGATCCTGTGGAGAAGGAAATGGCAACCCACCCCATATTCCTGCATGGGAAATCCCATGGACAGAGGAACCTGGATATAGTCCATGGGGTGGCAAACAATTGGACACAACTGAGTCACTGAGTGCACACACACATACATACACAGCAGTTACTGGAAACATGAAAGTTCAGTGCTAAAACTCACCGTGATGCCTTTCATTAGGAATGTTAGAATTAGCTATGTCCAGAAGACTTTATTTCATATATTGTGGTTTTTTAGTCTTAAAAAAGTAAATAAATAAAATAGCTATTTTAATCCTCTTTATCTCACTGTACAACAAAATAAAGTTATACACACAGGTACAGTATGAATATGACCAACCTAGACAGCATATTAAAAAACAGAGACATTACTTTTCCAACAAAGTTCCGTCTAGTCAAGGCTATGGTTTTTCCAGTAGTCATGTATGGATGTGAGAGTTGGACTATAAAGACAGCTGAATGCCGAAGAATTGATGCTTGTGAACTGTGGTGTTGGAGAAGACTCTTGAGAGCCTGTTGGACTGCAAGGAGATCCAACCAGTCCATCCTAAAGGAGATCAGTCCTGGGTGTTCATTGGAAGGACTGATGTTGAAGCTGAGACTCCAATACTTTGGCCACCTGATGCGAAGAGCTGACTCATTTGAAAAGATCCTCATGCTGGGAAAGATTGAAGGCAGGAGAAGAAGGGGATGACAGAGGACGAGATGGTTGGATGGCATCTCTGACTCAATTGACATGAGTTTGGGTAAACTCCAGGAGTTGATGATGGAAGAAGATGGTCTGGCATGCTGCAGTCCGTGGAGTTCCAAAGAGTTGGACATGACTGAGCAACTGAACTGAAGAGTATAAATATATACACATGCATATATATATATATACATTGTATACACACACACACACACACACAAATTTGGTTGGTCCAGACTTTTCATCAGCCTCCTCCATAAACTTTTTTAAAACCATACATACTTGCATTTAGGCTTAATCACTACAAATATCCTTGAAACAGAATTATATGTTCTTGTTTTATTTAGGCAGCAAATATAAACATGAGTTCCATTTTTATTTTTAGCTTAAATTTGTATAGATATTGGGAGAAAATCTGTAATAATTCCCCTCAACCTCTAAAGTGTACTTTTAATGACCTACCCTGAATAGAGAAGGAAGAGTAAAAGATGGTCTGTTCCGCCTAACCCCCCTTATAGCATCAGTCTTCTGATAGTTATCTTCATCCTGAGGAAGCTTGGTTTTAAGTTTCCCTTTGAATCTTGTCTGATGCATGACTATTAGCAACATGCCCTTTGCCCATATTTGACTTTCTCTGAAATATATACAACGACAATTAATAACCTTTTCAAAGTGCAATGAAATTAGCTTTCTGATTAATTTGATTTAATTGCTACAGTAGTAAGACCAGGTCACTTGCACTGCATCTTCACAGGACAATCTGATCTAATGTACTGAAGGACATAGGATAAGAGGGAACGTGATGACCTAAACCAGAAAGAGATAATCTGCATTTTAACAAAGTCTGAAATGAAAAAAGTGATTACACATATATCCTAATATTTTTACTACTGATTATTAGATATTCTTCTGATTGTACAATACAGATGGTAAGTTATAAAACATTTTTATTCAAAGCTTTATTAATGGCAAAGTATATATAGTATGCCTGATTTGCCAAGAACTATTCTAGGCACCTACTTATAATAACTAAGTAAATTACTGTAAGGAAGATACTATTATTATCACTGTTCCCTTTAAAAATATGAGAAAACAGACAGAAAGAGTTTAAAGAATCTGGACATGGTCTACAGTTAGTAAGGAGTAGAGTGAGCATTTGAACTAAGGCAGTCTAGGTCAGAAACTAATGTCCGTAAAAATCACTCTGCTGTTTCTCAGAAGTATTCAAGGATTGTACAGTGATACAATTGCACTAAGGAAGAATCTACTTGGGTTTCTGTTCCAGGTTAAGGTGGTATAAGCACACTGTCTATGACAGAACAGAAATATAAACCCTGCACAGAAGCTATGATGGCGGTAGTGGTTTAGTCGCTAAGTCGTGTCCGACTCTTGCGACCCCATGGACTACAGCCCTCCAGGCTCCTCTGTCCATGGGATTCTCCAGGCAAGAATACTGGAGTGGGTGGCCATTTCCTTCTCCTTTTATAGTAACTCTAAAAATGTATAGAGTACTAGGGAAGGTTAGTGGAGGGAAAACTGAAGTATCAAATGAGCTGGCAGTGAGTCTGCCATTTTATTTTTTTCTCTGGGTCTCCCAACCTGATTTTAATGCACCCAAAACTGGAAGTAGACACTGGGCTGTAGTCAAAAAGACAGCACCAAGGAAAGTCTTCTAGTTCTGGTTTGGAAGGTAGGAAAGGGAATGCTAATGCTGGGCACAGTGTAGATAACCCTCACGTTCATTTTGATGTATCTTTTTTTCCCATTAAAAAAAAATGCACCATTTTATTGTCCATGAGCCCCCAAGCAATCCAACAGTGGTGGTAACAGTATGAGCAGTGGAGGCCCAGTGGAACCACAGCTGAGACGAGGGGAATCTTCCTCTCTGCTTAAGAGAGGTATGCTCCCAAGGAGGCAGCAAGTGTATGATGCTTTCAATATCTCTCTCGCTTGCTCTCTCTTTTCCTATCTCCCTCTGTCTTCCTACCTCTTTGGTCCAGATGTCAGCACCATCCTAAAAGGACACAGCAGAACAAGGCAACTAAATCCTCCAAAACTCACATGCTACTAAATTGGTAATCTTAATGCTTTGAGGACTATTAAAGAAATTAATAAATAATTAAACTCTTAATTAACTATTCATTTAATAGTTCTGCCCACGTCCGAGGTCAGAGGTGGCAGCCAAGACGAGCTACCCCATGTCCGAGGTCATGGGCGGCAGCCGAGAGTGCCAAGCTGCGACAGCACTATTAATAATAGTTAATTATTAACTATTTAATAATTTAAACTATTAAATAATTGACTTTATTTTGGGGGGGGGGCTCCAAAGTCACTGCAGATGGTGATTGCAGCCATGAAATTAAAATATGCTTACTCCTTGGAAGGAAAGTTATGACCAACCTAGATAGCATATTCAAAAGCAGAGACATTAGTTTGCCAAAAAGGTGATGGATAGGGAGGCCTGGCGTGCTGCAAGTCATGGGGTCGCAAAGAGTCAGACACGACTGAGTGACTGAACTGAACTGAACTGAAAGAAATTGTATTTATAACTTAAAGCTTTCCATAAAAGCTATCACTAAACCTAAACAACTTTTCTGGTGAATTCTACCAGATTTTCAAAATAGAGATAACACAAATTCTACACAATCTCTTCCAGAATATAGAAGACAGAACATTTTCCAAACTGTTTTACAAAATTCCATTACCCTGATATTCAAATTAGAAGGAAACATTTTTTAAAAAGAACTAATCAGGCAGTTCTGGTGGTCCAGTGGTTAACTGCCCTTGCAATTCTGGGGACATTGATTTGATCCCTGGTCTGGGAAGATCCCACCAGGGAAGCCTGATTAGTACTTTTTAAACCCACATGCAGCAGAGCAGCTAGGCCGGTGGCAACTAACTAACCCTTGCAAGCCTCAACTACTGAAGCCCACTCTCCCTAGAGCCTGTGCTCTACAAGAGAAGCCACTGCAATGACCAGCCCACACACCACAATGAAGGGCTTTCTGCAACTAGAGAAAGCCCATGTGTAGCAACAAAAATCTATCACAGCCAAAAAATAAAATAAATCAGTCTTTAAAATAAAGTACTCATCAATCCCTCATGAATTTCAGGACATGACCAAGTCATGTTTATCTTGGAAATGCAAGGTGTAGAAAATTTGAATATTCAGATATTAATCAAGCTGATACCCCCATATTAATAATCTAAATTAGAATGCCCACATGATCAAATCAATGGATATAAAAATATTTTTAAATTTATGATTCTTTTATGTTTAAAAACTCTCAGTAAATAAGGAGTAGAAGAGGATCCTCAATTAGGAAAGAATATCTACACAAAACAACATGCTGAAAAATGCATGCTTTCTTGCAAAGATGTTCCCTAATTTCACTGTTCCTATTCAACATGATACTGGAAATCCAAGCTAGCACAGAAGGAAAACCAGTCTCAAGATCAAAAGGAAAAAAACAAATCCATTTTTATTCAAAGACAACATTATCATCTACATGTAAAATTCTAAGAAAACTACAAAAACATTCCTAGAACTAGTAAGTGATCTAGCAAGTTTGCAGAATGCAAGGCCAATGCAGAAAAATTCAGTTTTTATACAGGAAGCAATGTACAATCAAAAACCCAGATCAAGTGATCAATACCCCCAAATATTAATATCCACTTATCAAGGTAACAAAATAAATGTATATACCTCTGGTCATATAAAGACTAGACCTGTAAAACAAAGACAGTTTTGTTCTTTTTTCCTCAAAGAATTAGGGGGCCATCTCAATGATATCAAAGGACTGACACAACCATTTACCTATGTTGGAATGTTTTACTTTCTCTCATTTAGCTTAGGGGAGAAGCCCTCCATCCTAAATTCCTATCATGTAAATATCAGCTATGGTGGGTTTAGTTAGACCCATTTTGGTAATCCATTTACAAACACTTTTGTGGATTATGCTGGGGTTTAAGAAATTCTCTAATTAGGACAATCAGTTGGAACTTTGATCTGAAAAGGTTTCCTACAGCTTCATGCGGTGTCATTTATGAAGGTAACCATGTAATAGTGTCTTCAGAGTGGAAAAGAATTCAGATTACTATGATGAGTACTCAAATAAAGAAAAAGGGAACCAGTAGTTAAAATTTTAGGTACCTTCCATATCATTCATCTTTCACTAGCCTTCTACAACAAACCTTTCAATTGAGGTGATTATGGAATTCTAAAGCCTTTGGAGTTTCTGAATCCAATTAAAATAGGTAAAGTTGTTTAAGATAAAGGCTCTTTAAAATTATAACAATTCAGATGCTTCTGGAATTTAAATGATCCATGGAGCTAGCCCTATATGTATTTTTCCCTGCTAATCTACTTTTCAGTTCAGTTCAGTTTAGTTCAGTTTCTCAGTCGTGTCCGACTCCTTGCGACCCCATGAATCACAGCACGCCAGATCTCCCTGTCCATCACCAACTCTTGGAGTTCACTCAAACTCATGTCCATCGATCAGTGATGCCATCCAGCCATCTCATCCTCTGTTGTCCCCTTCTCCTCCTGCTCCCAATCCCTCCCAGCATCAGGGTCTTTTCCAATGAGTCAACTCTTCGCATCAGGTGGCCAAAGTATTGGAGTTTCAGCTTCAGCATCAGTCCCTCCAATGAACACCCAGGACTGATCTCCTTTAGAATGGACTGGTTGGATCTCCTTGCAGTCCAAGGGATTCTCAAGAGTCTTCTCCAACACCACAGTTCAAAAGCATCAATTCTTTGGCGCTCAGCTTTCTTCACAGTCCAACTCACATCCATACATGACCACTGGAAAAACCATAGCCTTGACTAGACAGACCTTTGTTGGTAGAGTAATGTCTCTGCTTTTGAATATACTATCTAGGTTGGCCATAACTTTACTTCCAAGGAGTAAGTGTCTTTTAATTTCATGGCTGCAATCACCATCTGCAGTGATTTTGGAGCCCCAAAAAATAAAGTCTGACATTGTTTCCACTGTTTCTCCATCTATCTACCATGAAGTCATGGGACCAGATGCCATGATCTTCGTTTTCTGAATGTTGAGCTTTAAGCCAACTTTTTCACTCTCCTCTTTCACTTTTATCAAGAGGCTTTTTAGTTCCTCTTCACTTTCTGCCATAAGGGTGGTGTCATCTGCATATCTGAGGTTATTGATATTTCTCCTGTCAATCTTGATTCCAGCTTGTGCTTCTTCCAGCCCAGCGTTTCTCATGATGTACTCTGCATATCAGTTAAATAAGCATGGTAACAATATACAGCCTTTTCGTACTCCTTTTCCTATTTGGGACCAGTCTGTTGTTCCATGTCCAGTTCTAACTGTTGCTTCCTGACCAGCATATAGATTTCTCAAGAGGCAGGTCAGGTGGTCTGGTATTCCCATCTCTTTCTGAATTTTCCATAGTTTATTGTGATCCACACAATCAAAGGCTTTGGCATAGTCAGTAAAGCAGAAATAGATGTTTTTCTGGAACTCTCTTGCTTTTTCAATGATCCAGCGGATGTTGGCAATTTGATCTCTGGTTCCTCTGCCTTTTCTAAAACCAGCTTGAACATCTGGAAGTTCATGGTTCACGTACTGCTGAAGCCTGGCTTGCAGAATTTTGAGCATTACTTTACTAGTGTGTGAGATGAGTGCAATTGTGCGGTACTTTGAGCATTCTTTGGCATTGCCTTTCTTGGGATTGGAATGAAAACTGACCTTTTCCAGTGTGGCCACTGCTGAGTTTTCCAAATTTGCTGGCATATTGAGTGCAGCACTTTCACAGCATCATCTTTCAGGATTTGAAATAGCTCAACTGGAATTCCATCACCTCCACTAGTTTTGTTCATAGTGATGCTTTCTAAGGCTCACTTGACTTCACATTCCAGGATGTCTGGCTCTAGGTGAGTGATCACACAATTGTGATTATCTGGGTCATGAAGCTCTTTTTTGTACAGTTCTTCTGTATATTCTTGCCATCTCGTCTTAATATCTTTTTTCTTTGTTAGGTCCATACTGTTTCTGTCCTTTATGGAGCCCATCTTTCCATGAAATGTTCCCTTGGTATCTCTAATTTTCTTGAAGAGATCTCTAGTCTTTCCCATTCTGTTGTTTTCCTCTATATCTTTGCATTGATCTCTGAGGAAGGCTTTCTTATCTCTCCTTGCTATTCTTTGGAACTCTGCCTTCAGATACTTGTATCTTTCCTTTTCTGCTTTGCTTTTCGCTTCTCTTCTTTTCACAGCTATTTGTAAGGCCTCCTCAGACAGCCATTTTGCTTTTTTGCATTTCTTTTCCATGGGGATCTTCTTGATCCCTGTCCCCTGTACAATGTCATGAACCTCCGTCCATAGTTTTAGGAAAGATAAAAATATTTACCATAGTTCTTTTCCAAGAGACCTGGCAGGCAGAGGTCCAGAAGACTGTGGTTTAACCCAAGACTCGAAATTATTTTGGAGTGTCAAAAGAACTCCAATTTGGCCATCTCAGGGCCAGAGTTCCTTTCCCTCCCAATTAAATACTAGCAAGCAGTACAAAAACCCATCTGGTAGTCCCATAGGTAGCTCTTTGCAAGTGAGCTCTTTGGCTTTTGAGACACTATTAATACCATAGCCTAATGCAGCATGAGATACATTCTGAACAACTTTCTGAGGATAGTGCAATGGATCGCACAAAGTGATGCTTCTGAGTCTAGTACACCAAGGAGTTACCCTTGGTCCAGTTCCCTTTGACTTCTGTGTGGCTTGGTTTCCCCCTGCAAAAGCCTAAAACCACCCTGGGTGCTCAGAACATCAGTTTATCTGCCTGTCTCGGTGCAGACTAGAAGACGTGCAGGAGTGCATCATCTTGCAAGGACTAATTCTCCGACACTCTGCAAGCTCCTCAGACGCTCAGCGAGGTCCTTTGTCGCCTTTATTTTTCTGTTTATTCTGAGTAACTCAGTCTCTTATGTCACCAGCAATAGTTTTGTTTGGACCATATATCAACTTTTTTTTTTTTTAATGTAAGCCAAATTTAACCAGTCACCCCTGTTTCCCTTGGCCTCTTGTCCTGACCCCTTAGGCCCCCCTAGGATATGCACTGGTGGTACTTTAAGACTCCAAGTCTGAAAAGAAAACCACCTCAGATAAAATTTTTAGGATTATCACCCAAACAGTGAGATCCTGAGATCTGAATCCCAGGAAAACTCACGGGAACACCTGAGGAGCCCTGAGAAGCTGTTGGAGCTCAGAGGGCCCACACTGGCACCAAGCATCATCCCAGGTAGACTCCTGGTGACTTCTGACCAGTGTATCTGATATCATACCAGTTGTGCCAAGTATATGTCATTGGAAAATTAATCAGTCGATCTAAGAAAGAAATGGAAGATTTTATTCAGGCTAAATTTGAGGATTATAATCTGGGAAGAGCACCTCAGAAAGCTTCCAGAGCTATTCTTCCCATTAGAAGTGAAGGTACAGTGATAATAAGTTTCATGAGACAGAGAGCTGTACATTAAATGGTGTATTATTGACAGTTTGCGTGCCTGCGTGCTAAATTGCTTTAGTCCTGTCAGACTCTTTGTGACCCCGTGGACCTTAGCCCACCAGCCTCCTCTGTTCATGGGATTTCCAGGCAAGAATACTGGAATGGGTTGGCATTTCCTCCTCCAGGGGCTCTTCCTACCCTGGAATTGAACTGGTATCTCCTGCACTGCAGGCAGATTCTTTACTGCTGAGCCACCAGGAAGCCCACTGATGCTTTACACAATCCAAATCTAAGCATCATTGGGGCTCTTTACAAGATTTGGAAGGAACATTGTCTTTTAAGGAGTTGTCAATGCTAGGAGTGTGTCGTATTGCTTTTTCTGGTGAGTAGGTGTTCCTGCTGATGGGGAGGTTTGGTCAAATTATAATGCAGGTACAGGGTTCACAGTGGGGGTAGAGAGGAGACCAAAGGGCAGAGAAAAATTTTATATTTAAATTTTTATTGTGTTGACATGAAATATGAACGTTATTTCATAATAATAAAACTACATATATATAATTAGTATATAATACTATATATGATGTATTGTTTTTAGTCACTAGGCTGTGTCTGACTCTTTGTGATCCGATGACCTGTAGCCCACCAGGCTCCTCTGTCCATAGGATTTTCCAGTCAAGATTACTAGAGTAGGTTGCCATTTCCTTCTCCAGGGCATCTTCCAGACACTGGAATTGAACTGGGATCTCCTGCACTGTAGGCAGATTCTTTACTGATGAGCCATCAGCCCCCATACATAATGTACATTAGTATATCATTTTATACATAACATAAAATTAGTGTTATATAGTAATACTACATATATATTAATTTCTTATCTTATTGTATTATAAATCTTGTAATAACATTTAAAATCATTTTTGAAAAGTACATTTATTTTCTATAGGCTTCTTTAAAATATTCTATGCCTAAGAAATATAACAATTACATTCAAATATCAACAGTTAGCCAAATCTTATACTAGTATCCATTTGATTGCTTCCAATAGCTCCCGATAAGCCACTCTGAGCCACTGAAGTTTCAGTACTGAAAAATGTGTAAAAAATTCTCACCTAACTGTTTCATTTACATATGAGGAAAATGATGTCTGGAAGTGTTAAGAAACTTTTCCAAATTAGGCCATAAGTCCAGATTGTTTTGCAAGGTTAAATACTCTGACCCTAAAGCAAATATTTCCACTTGAGTTTCTTTTCTCCTATCCTCTATTCTGTAACATACAGCAAAATATTTTCTGTTAAAACCAAGTATTCCTTTCCCTGAAATACTTCACAGGCCTGCCTGATTCCTCAGAGTCCAATAAGCACACATTTATATTTATTTCTCTGTCTTAAATTTAAAAATCTGTCACTGAATTATTTAATACAAAATATATCTCAATTTTTTTTTCTTGAGCATATAATATTTTCAAAAGAGATAATAAGCTTCTTGAAGACAGGAGTTAAATTGCATTTGGTTTGTTTACCCTACTGTACATAACATATGGTCTTGAGGACATTATATCAAAAACATTCAATATAAAAAAAAGCACTCAGTAATGCTTGTCAATTTTAATGACAAGCAATTAATTTGATGGTAAAAATTGTTTCTTCTTATTAAAAAACATACTCTGGAAAAAGACATTTACGAAAGATATATATGTGAAAATAAGCCATGTAGATAATATATTGTTACATTTATTTAAAAAGAAGCCTTCGGCATTCTCCCACACTTTTCTCACCATTATCTCCATCTGTAATAATAAAACATATCTTCTGATTACAGCTATTTCTGTTATCTCAAGCCTGAATCTAATTTATTTGCTATTCAACCTTACTTTTCCTGTTACAAGAGTTGTTTTTCCTGTAATGCAATCTAAGGTTTTGATTTAAAAGGTAGAAAGCACTTTTTACTCCAAAATGTGATATTTTAAATTAAAAGAGAAAAATAAATTTAAAATAGGTTGGGAGTATCTCACAACCAAAACATCAAACAAATTTTAATTTAAATACAGTAGTTTTTATTTAAATGTGTTTTAGAATAGATAAGTCCTTTGGGGAAATACAGTGATATATATTCTGCCAACCGGTAGAAATCTCAAAAATGCTTTCCTAACAAAACTTTTGAAATACTTATTTACAGAGAGCAAAGGATTTCTTAGAAAGCCTGTGTTATTTCTGAAGTTGCATTGTATTTCCAAAGCTATGAAATATGATGTTCCTTCTATGACACCATCATTAAAATTTAAAAGGCTAATTTAGAAACCACAAAACTATCAGGTAGATTTTCTTAGAGACTTTTCTCTGGATACTGTCATTTGCTGGTTTACTTATTAGCAGAAACATGAGTTTAATTTGTTATACCCATATACATGCTAATACCACACACGGCAATAAATCATGCCATTTCCTCACTTACATTTTACCCAGAGGGTGATTTCTCAACATCTACTTTTCCCCTAATAGTAGGAATATTGCTTTTCCTTCTCTACATAAGATACAACTTTGATTACTGGCTTAAATCCTTTGGTGAAATAGTTATACTTTGGGGCAGATACACTAAACTCTGGAATTTGAACACTGATGATGTTTTTACAAGATCTAGATTAAGTTAATTTTTGAAAAGTTAAATAATGTATCATTAAAGGCATTTAAAAACACAAATCAATGTCCTTAAATCAGAAATTTAGCAACTAAATTTATAGCAGATAATTTTTTTTTTTAATTCTAACGAGAATGAAAAAAATGTGATTCTCAGCCATGCACTGGGCATCCAAGTAGGTGATATACTCATTTTGAGAAAATGAGTTTCTATTTTGAGAAAAAATGAATTTTGTCTATTTTCTATAATACTTTTTTCAAAGTTTATAAATCAAAAACAAAATAGTATTTAAAAAACTTGTAGAAAAATACATTTTTTTCATGAATACTTTTACCATTGAAAAGCCTTTTGATTTCATCAGTTTCAGCATGTTACAGGTTCTTTTTGAGAGTAATGTTGAATTGCATTTGTTTACTCTAATAAATTGTTAAACCTGCATAGGAAACAAATCTGAAAAATTGGCAAGAAAAGTGATCTTTTCCCACTGAATTACCAAGTTGATATATCTAAAATGTTTTCCCTGGAGAGAGCTGGGTTGAAATTTTACCTTAAATAACTGTTCTAAAACCTCAGTACACTCACTTAAAATAACTCTGAATTAGGAAAATAGCCAAAGGCACAAGAAAGTACTTTACAGACTTAGAGAGTTAATCTCATTTAGCAAAAAGAAAGCAAATTAAACAATAAAAAAGAACTAAAGTGTACACATATGAATTGCACTTTCACCAGAATTCTCCTTTTTCTGTGTCCTATAAATTTGGAAAACAACTAACAGCTCGTTCTCACCATTTTCTTTCTTCTCTCTTTTCTCATTTTCTTCTGATTTATTTAGCTCAAAATGATGCTCTCTTTTTTATCACTATTCACGTCTCTCCATTTGGAATTTAAGTATTTCCCTATGCTATTCTTATTCCACACCCTCTGAGACAAGATAGCCACTTTCTACCCTTAAACTTACCATAATTCCTTTCTCTAGAGAGTTTTCTGTTAAAATGAAATTGAGATATAACTACTAGAAAATCCCTTTAGAATGTGGAAGTCTATTTACTACGTCCTTGCAAACATGCATTTTTGTGTCTAGGTAGCTTTACCTGGGATGGGAATTTAATATTCATGTATTAAACTATCCAATCTCAAAGAAGCAGTTTATAATATACTTCAATGTTGAATAATATACTTCAACATCAACTTTTTAGCTGTCAAAAGTATAAAAGCTTTCTCTGTGAGATCAACTCCCCAGCTACCTCCAGGCTGTTGGTACAGAGACAGGGACTTTTCTGGGGCATGATTCTGACTGTATAAAATATAACACTGATCCCTTTTCAAATTTTAAGTCAATAGTCACATTTAAGAATTCTGAAGTTAACAGATCTTGGAAAATTACACAAGTACAATTTCCTATATACAAGAAAGCTAACTTTCAGTAGAATACCAACCATCAATAACCCAAACAGAAGAAGCTGTAAAAAATTAAACATTCCAGGAAATAGGCTGAACATGTTAGTCACTCAGTCATGACCAACTCTTTGTAACCCCATGGACTGTAGCCTGCCAGGCTCCTCTGTCCGTTGAATTCTCCAGGCAAGAGTACTGGAATGGGTAGCCATTTCTTTTTCCAGGTAATCTTCCTGACCCAGGGATTGAACAGGGATCAAACTCAGGTCTCTCGCATTGCAGGCAGTTTATTTACCATTAAGCCACAAGGAAATGTCAACTAGTCCAACTAGGAAATATATGTAAATATCCACATAAATCTCTGTATCTCTATCTCTGTTTCTATCTCTAGATATAAATATAGATGTCAATAGATAACCCATCAATCTAGTAGAGAGACAGGAATCATATCTACTTTTTTAATAGAGGTTTTCACAGATAAAGCATTGTTGAAAGTGAAAGTGAAGTCACTCAGTTGTGTCCAGCTCTTTGCAACCCCATGGACTGTAGCCTACAACGCTTGGCCGTCCATGGGATTTTCCAGACAAGAGTCCTGGATCGGGTTGCCACTTCCTTCTCCAGAAGATCTTCCCGACCCAGGAATAGAACCTGGGTCTCCTGCATTGTAGGCAGACACTTTACCATCTGAGCCACCAGGGAAGTATTGTTAAATAACTATAAAAGTGTTAACCAGATAGCCAAAAAGCCAAAAACAGTACGTGAAGGTAACAGCATGGTAACAACTATAGGAAGCAGCTACAACTCGGGTATAGTTTGAAAGTTTGCGTCCCCCTAAAATTCATATGTTGAAACCTCATCCCCAATATTATGGTATCTGGAGATGAGGCCTTCGAGAGGTGATTTGGTTCTGAGGGTAGAATCCTCATGAATTGAGTTAGTGCTCTTATCAAAGAAGCTCCAGATAGATCCCTTGCCCCTTTGGCCATTTGAGAACACAGGGAGAGAGGGCTGTGAACCTAAAAGCAGGACTCACCAGATGTCAAATCTTCCAGCACCTTGACCTTGGACTTCCCAGGCTCTGAACCCATAAGGAGAAAATTTATTTTGTTTATAAGCCAACCAGTCTATGGTACTTGTTATAGTACCATAGTACCAACTAACAAACTAAGGTAGACCCTTTTACATAAGAGCCATGATGACAAAGAAATTAAAACACTTTTCAGGGGAAAAAAAAAATGTGTGATTTCCTACAAGCTTTTTAATACTATTTTGTTTCTGATATATGTACTTTTTAAAACGCAGAAGAAAAATGACTCAATTCTCTTATTTCTGTTTTCATGAGCCTTGTAGCAACACTGAAATAGTTCCAATTGTTTCCCGTATCAGCAGCTGAATCCAGTTAAAGAACCCACCTGCCAATGCAGGAGACATAAGAGATATAGAGTCAATCCCTTTGTCAGGGAGACTCCCCTGGAAGAGAACATAGCAACCCACTCCAGTATTCTTGCCTAAAGAATCCCATGGACAGAGGAGCCTGGAGGGCTACAGTCCATAAGGTCTCAAAGAGTTGGACATGACTGAAGTGACTTAGCAAGCAGGCACAAGCAACTAAAATGAAAATAAAAAATAAGTAAAGATAATATCAGAGATAAATGGTGTGAAGCAAATAAAATGGCAATAGTATAAATCACAGAAGGAATGTTACATACACTGATTCTGAAAGGCCTCCTCAAAAAGACAACATATGATGTAAATGAGGGGGAAAGTCAGCTTTGTAAAAATATTTCCAAAAAATGAGTAATCAGTGTAAAGGCTGAGCCCCTGATGTGGCAATTGGAAGGCATGTTTAAAGATGAGTGTGTAGGTCAGTTTGGCTGTTGTAGACTGAGCAAGTGGAGACGCCTCTAAGAGCTGAGATTAGAGAGCTGGGCAAGAGCAAGCTTTGGGGGACCAGGGAGGGTTCTGAAGTGCACTATCATGAGTTGTGGGGTTTGTTTTTGTTTTGGTGGGAGAAAGGGGATGGGTGGGGGGGTGAATCATGGAGAATTTAAGCAATGGGTGATATAGTCAGATTTTCATTTTAATATTTAAAGCCAGCCAGTCCATCAATACATTTTCTGTGCTTTCCATGTTCCAATATGATGTGCATGCTATGGCAGGTGGCTGTCTAATAACCTAGAGTTACTGACTTGGAATCCAAATTTAATATCGTTAAACCAAAGCTTTAATGGTGCTACTCAAATGGAAGATCTATTTTCAAGACTCACTCCGAGAAGGAAGTGAAACTTGTTTCTAAGTGTAATCTCTCCCAAGGTACAAAAGAATTATGAATCTGATAATGATACAAATATTGCTATAGAGAATTCTTATTTTGAAAAGTTATATTTATAGCATCACATGATCAATATAGACATCATATTAGAATGAAGCAAAGCTTTTCCTGAAAGGCCATAATAAGGTACATCTGAAGCAATTGTTTAAATAAAATCTAATCCTAGTAATGAGAAACTCTGAAGTAAAGAGCAGATGTCACGACATAGTATCACAAATAGCAAAAGGAGAAAACAGGACCATAGTGATTGCTCCCTTATGACCGTGTTGATTACAGGTTATCACAACAATTTCTCCAACATTCCAGGTAAAACTGGCAGATTAATATATGAATCATCTCTATACAAGACAAAACTCATCAAGAGAACAAACTCTTTATAATAAGTTTTATTCATTTTTACCCACAAAAATATTTATAAAACTTCTTTTATATGCCAGGACTGCTGTGGGTACAGGAAATATACAGGTGAAAAAGACTGTAGAAAGGCCTACATTCATGAACTTTATGGTTTTGTATGTGTTACTTATTGCAAACTAAATTGAGTTATCATAACAAATTGTAATATGTCATTCTCAATAAATTATATGGATATATATCAGAGATGGATTTATGGAGGTGTTGTAAGTTGGGATGAGGAAAGCGGGTAGTGGGAGAGATGAAACTCAGAAATGGAATCATAGCTAGTGTTTATAAGCAAAATGAATCTTTTAAAGTTTAATGTCTATCCAAAATATATTGTTATAGAAGAGATACAAAAGTTATACAGATTCAAATGAAATATTTGATGGCAATGAGCTTGACATTAATAAAAATTATATATATCATAGTTGGGATGAGAATTCACTAGATTCCAAAGCCTTTTTACATATTTTGTTAGTTTAAGAATAAAAGAATGTAATAAGGGAAGGAATGATAAAAGGAAGAATGAGAGAAGGAAAAAATAAGAGAGAGAGAGAGTGTGGAGGGAAGGAAGAGAGAAAGGAAGGGAAGTTGGAAAGAAGGAGTGAAACTTATATCCTACTGACTTTCTATTCTTAGGCACAAAAGAATTGTGCCTTGATCCAAGTTGGTCCAAGTTGATGAGACCTGTCCCATATGCTTTTCCCAATATTCCCAAATACTTTGTTACTTATTGTCAAATTAGATTACAGATCTTATTTTTATTTATAAACACTATGCTGTTGTTTAGTTGCTAAGATGTGTCCAACTTTTTACGATCCCATGGGTTGTAGCTCGCCAGGTTTCTCTGTCCATGGGATTTCCCAGGCAAGGAAACTGGAGTGGGTTGCCATTTCCTACTCTAGGACATTTTCCCAACCCAAGGATTGAATCCACATCTCTTGAATTGGCAAGCAGATTCATCGGTTTTCAGTGCAGTTCAGTTCAGTCTCTTAGTCATGTCTGAATCTTTGTGACCCCGTGGACTGCAGCACACCAGGCTTCTCTGTCCAGCACCAACTCCCAGAGTTTACTCAAACACATGTCCATTGAGTCAGTGATGCCATCCAACCATTTCATCCTCTGTCATCCCCTTTTACTCCCACGTTCAATCTTTCCCAGAATCAGGGTCTTTTCAAATGAGTCAGTACTTGGCATCAGGTGGCCAAAGTCTTGGAGTTTCAGCTTCAGCATCAGTCCTTCACATGAATATTCAGAACTGATTTCCTTTAGGGTGGACTGGTTGGATTGCCTTGCTGTCCAAGAGGCTCTCAAGAGTCTGCTCCAAGACCACAGATCAAAAGCATCAGTTCTTCAATGCTCAGTTTTCTTTATACTCCAACTTTCACAACCATACATGATTACTGGAAAAACCATAACTTTGACTGGATGGACCTTTGTTGGCAAAGTAACGTCTCTGCTTTTTAATATGCTGTCTAGGTTGGTCAAAACTTTTATTCCAAGGAGCAAGCATCTTTTAATTTCTTGGCTGGAGTCACCATCTGCTGTGATTTTGGAGCACAAGAAAATAAGGTCTGTCACTGTTTCCATTGTTTCCCCATCTATTTGCCATCAAGTAATGGGACCAGATGCCATGATCTTAGTTTTCTGAATACTGAGTTTTAAGCCAACTTTTTCACTCTCCTCTTTCACTTTCATCAAGAGGCTCTTTAGTTCTTCAGTTTCTGCCATAAGGGTCATGTCAATTCTATATCTGAGGTTGTTGATATTTCTCCCGGCAAACTTGATTCCAGCTTGTGCTTCCTCCAGCCCAGCGTTACTCATGGTGTACTCTGCATGTAAGTTAAATAAGCAGGGTGATAATATACAGCCTTGACATACTCCTTTTCCTATTTGGAACCAGTCTGTTGTTCCATGTCCAGTTCTAACTGTTGCTTCCTGAGCTGCATAACAGATTTCTCAAGAGGCAGGTCAGGTGGTCTGGTATTCCCATGTCTTGAAGAATTTTTCACAGTTTGTTGTGATCCACACAAAGGCTTTGGCATAGCCAGTAAAGCAGAAGAAGATTTTTTTTTTTTCTTTTCTGGAACTCTCTTGCTTTTTCAATGATCCAACAGATGTTGGCAATTTGATGTCTCACTCCTCTGCCTTTTCTAAATTCAGCTTGAACATCTGGAAGTTCCAGGAGTATACAGTGGAGGTGTGGGTCAGTGGTGGCCTGCTGCAGGGTTGGGGGTATAGAGTGTAGCAATGCATGCATGAGTCCGTTTGAAGGAGGCTATCTTCGTTACCTGCACCACAGTTTGGCCTCAGGTCAAATAACAGGGAGGGAACACAACCCTGCCCATGGACAGAAAGTTGGATTAAAGATTTACTGAGCATGGCTCACATTCAAGGTCAGGAGGGGTGGCGGTGAGGAGATACCCCTCGTCCAGGATAAGGAGCAGTGGCTACGCTTTGCTGGAGCAGCCGTGAAGAGATACCCCACATCCAAGGTAATAGAAACCCAAGTAAGATGGTAAGTATTGCAAGAGGGCATCAGACGGCAGACACACTGAAACCATAATCACAGAAAACTAGTCAATCTAATCACACGGACCACAGCCTGGTCTAACTCAATGAAACTAAGCCATGCCCTGTGGGGCCACCCAAGATGGCCGGGTCATGGTGGAGAGGTCTGACAGAATGTGGTCTACTGGAGAAGGGAATGGCAAACCACTTCAGTATTCTTGCCTGGAGAACCCCAAAAACAGTATGAAAAGGCAAAATGATAGGATACTGAAAGAGGAACTCCCCAGGTCAGTAGGTGCTCAATATGCTACTGGAGATCAGTGGAGAAATAATTCCAGAAAGAATGATGGGATGGGACAAAGCAAAAAGAATACCCAGTTGTGGATGTGACTGGTGATAGAAGCAAGGTCCGATACTGTAAAGAGCAATATTGCATAGGAAACTGGAATGTTAGGTCCATGAATCAAGGCAAATTGGAAGTGGTCAAACAGGAGATGGCAAGAGTGAACACTGACATTCTAGGAATCAGTGAACTGAAATGGACTGGAATGGGTGAATTTAACTCAGATGACCATTATATCTACTACTGTGGGCAGGAATCCCTTAGAAGAAATGGAGTAGCCATCATGGTCAACAAAAGAGTCTGAAATGCAGTACTTGGATGCAATCTCAAAAATGACAGAATGATCTCTGTTCATTTCCAAGGCAAACCATTCAATATCACAGTAATTCAAGTCTATGCCCCAACCAGTAATGCTGAAGAAGCCAAAGTTGAATGGTTTTATGAAGACCTACAAGACCTTTTAGAAATAACACCAAAAAAAAGATGTCCTTTTCATTATAGGGGACTGGAATGCAAAAGTAGGAAGTCAAGACACACCTGGAGTAACAGGCAAATTTTGCCTTGGAATACTGAATGAAGCAGGGCAAAGGCTAATAGAGTTTTGCCAAGAGAACACACTGGTCATAGCAAACACCCTCTTCCAACAATACAAGAGAAGACTCTACACATGGACATCACCAGATGGTCAACACCGAATTCAGATTGATTATATTCTTTGCAGCCAAAGATGGAGAGCTCTATACAGTCAACAAAAACAAGACCGGGAGCTGACTGTGTCTCAGATCATGAACTCTTTATTGCCAAATTCAGACTTAAATTGAAGAAAGTAGGGAAAATCACTAGACCATTCAGGTATGACCTAAATCAAATCCCTTATGATTATACAGTGGAAGTGAGAAATAGACTTAAGGTACTAGATCTGATAGAGTGTCTGATGAATTATGGACTGAGGTTTGTGACATTGTACAGGAGACAGGGATCAAGACCATCCCCATGGAAAAGAAATACACAAAAGCAAAATGGCTGTCTGGGGAGGCCTTACAAATAGCTGTGAAAAGAAGAGAAGCGAAAAGCAAAGGAGGAAAGGAAAGATACAAGCATCTGAATGCAGAGATCCAAAGAATAGCAAGAAGAGATAAGAAAGCCTTCCTCAATGACCAATGAAAAGAAATAGAGGAAAACAGTTGAATGGGAAAGACTAGAGATCTCTTCAAGAAAATTAGAGATACCAAAGGAACATTTCATGCAAAGATGGGCTCAATAAAGGACAGAAATGGTAGGGACTTAACAGAAGCAGAAGATATTAAGAAGAGATGGCAAGAATACACAGAACAACTGTACAAAAAAGATCTCATGACCAAGATAATCACGATGGTGTGATCACTCACCTAGAGCCAGACATCCTGGATTGTGAAGTCAAGTGGGCTTTAGAAAGCATCACTATGAACAAAGCTAGTGGAGGTGATGGAATTCCAGTTGAGCTATTTCAAATCCTGAAAGATGATGCTGTGAAAGTGCTGCTCTCAATGTGCCAGCAAATTTGGAAAACTCAGCAGTGGCCACAGGACTGGAAAATGTCAGTTTTAATTCCAATCCCAAAGAAAGGCAATGCCAAAAAATGCTCAAACTACTGCACAATTGCACTCATCTCATATGCTAATAAAGTAATGCTCAAAATTCTCCAAGCCAGGCTTCAGCAATATGTGAACCATGAACTTCCAGATGTTCAAGCTGGTTTTAGAAAAGGCAGAGGAACCAGAGATTAAATTGCCAACATCCATTGGATCATCAAAAAAGCAAGAGAGTTTCAGAACAACATCTATTTCTGCTTTGACTATGCCAAAGCCTTTGACTGTGTGGCTCACAGTAAACTGTGGAAAATTCTGAAAGCAGACCACCTGACCTGCCTCTTGAGAAACCTATATGCAGGTCAGGAAGCAACAGTTAGAACTGGACATGGAACATCAGACTGGTTCCAAATAGGAAAAGGAGTACGTCAAGGTTGTGTATTATCACCCTGCTTATTTAACTTATATGCAGAGTACTTCATGAGAAATGCTGGGCTGGAAGAAGCACAAGCTGGAATCAAGATTGACAGGAGAAATATCAATAATCTCAGATATGCAGATGACACCACTTTTATGGCAGAAAGTGAAGAGGAACTAAAAAGCCTCTTGATAAAAGTGAAAGAGGAGAGTGAAAAAGTTGGCTTAAAGCTCAACATTCAGAAAATGAAGATCATGGAATCCGGTCCCATCACTTCATGGGAAATAGATGGAGAAACAGTGGAAACAGTGTCAGACTTTATTTTTTGGGGCTCCAAAATCACTGCAGATGGTGACTGCAGCCATGAAATTAAAAGACGCTTACTCCTTGGAAGGAAAATTATGACCAACCTAGATAGCATATTCAAAAGCAGAGACATTACTTTGTCAACAAAGGTTCGTCTAGTCAAGGTTATTGTTTTTCCAGTGGTCATGTACAGATGGGAGAGTTGGACTGTGAAGAAAGCGAGTGCCAAAGAATTGATGCTTTGAACTGTGGTGTTGGAGAAGACTCTTGAGAGTCCCTTGGACTGCAAGGAGATCCAACCAGTCCATTCTAAAGGAGATCAGTCCTGGGTGTTCTTTGGAAGGAATGATGCTAAAGCTGAACCTCCAGTACTTTGGCCACCTCATGCGAAGAGTTGACTCATTGGAAAAGACTCTGATGCTGGGAGGGATTGGGGGCAAGAGGAGAAGGGGACGACAGAGGATGAGATGGCTGGATGGCATCACTGACTCGATGGATGTGAGTTTGAGTGAACTCCGGGAGTTGGTGATGGACAGGGAGGCCTGGCGTGCTGCAATTCATGGGGTCGCAGATAGTCGGGCACAACTGAGCGACTTAACTGAACTGAGCATGGCTCCACCCATCAGAACAAGACAGTTTCCCCCTCAGGTAGTCTCTTTCATCAGGAAGCTTCCATAAACATCTTATTTTTCTCCATTAGAGGGCAGACTGAAAACCACAATCCCAGAAAACTAATCTTATCACATGGACCACAGCCTTGTCTAACTCAATGAAACTATGAGCCATGCTTTGTAAGGCCACGCAAGATGGAGGCCTCGTGGTGGAGAGTTCTGACAAAACGTGGTCCACTGGAGAAGGAAATGGGAAACCACTTCATTATTCTTGCCTTGAAAACCCCATGAACAATGTGAAAAGGCAAAAAGATAGGATAGTGAAAGATGAACTGACCAGGTCGGTAGGTGTCCAATATGCTACTGGAGACCAGTGGAGAACTAACTCCAGAAAGAATGAAGAGATGGAGCCAAAGCAAAAACAACCAGTTGTGGATATGACGGGTGGTGGAAGTAAATTCTGATGCTATAAAGAGTGATAGTGCATAGAAACCTGAAATGTTATGTCCATGAATCAAGGCAATTTAGAAGTGATCAAACAGAAGATGGCAAGAGTGAACATTGACATTTTAGGAATCAGCAAAATAAAATGGATGGAATGGGTGACTTTAACTCAGATGACCATTATATCTACTACTTTGGGCAAGAATCCCTTAGAAGAAATGGAATAGCCATCGTAGTCAACAAAAGAATCTGAAATGCAGTACTTGGATGCAATCTCAGAAACGACAGAATGATCTCTGTTCATTTCCAAGACAAACTATTTAATATCACGGTAATCCAAGTCTATGCCCCAACCAGTAATGCTGAAGAAGCTGAGGTTGAATGGTTCTATGAAGATCTACAAAACCTTCTAGAAGTAACACCCCAAAAACATTCTTTTTTCTCATACGGGGCTGGAATGCAAAAGTAGGAAGTCAAGAAATACTTGGAATAACAGGCAAATTTGGCCTTGCAGTATGAATGAACCAGGGAAAAGGCTAATAGAGATTTGCCAAGAGAACGCACTGATCATAGCAAACACCCTCTTCCAACAATACAAGAGAAGACTGTACACATGGACATCACCAGATGGTCAACACCAAAATCAGATTGATTATATTCTTTGCAGCCAAAGATGGAGAAGCTCTATACAGTCAGCAAAAACAAGACCGGGAGCTGACTGTGGCTCAGATCATGAACTCTTTATTGCCAAATTCAGACTTAAATTGAAGAAAGTAGGGAAAACCACAGACCATTCAGGTATGATCTAAATCAAATTCCTTATGATTTTACAGTGGAAGTGAGAAATAGATGTAAGGGATTAGATCTGAGAGACAGAGTGCCTGAAGAACTATGGACAGAGGTTTGTGACATTGTACAGGAGGCAGGGATCAAGACCATCCCCAAGAAAAAGAAATGCAAAAAGGCAAAATGGTTGTCTGAGGAGGCCTTACAGATAGCTGTGAAAAGAAGAGAAGCTAAAGGCAAAGGAGAAAAGGAAAGATATACCTATTTGAATGCAGAGTTCCGAAGAATAGCAAGGAGAGATAAGAAAGCCTTCCTCAGTGATCAGTGCAAAGAAATAGAGGGAAACAGCTGAATGGGAAAGACTAGAGATCTCTTCAAGAAAATTAGAGATACCAAGGGAAAATTTCATGCAAAGATGGGCTCAATAAAGCACAGAAATTTGCTTTATAAAGGGACATATGCTCCAGATATGCAATCACAGCCATTCCGAGACAGGCAGGTGTTTTAAGGATACACAGATCACTGCCCTACCATTTTTTGTATGAAAAAAAGATTAGTAGAGCTATGCATCTTTGTTCCCTTGACTAGAATGTTCCCTTGATATGCATTGTTCTACCATGTCAACTTTATGATTATTTATGTTTTATATCTGTTATAATTTTTTTTAATTGAAAACCTGGAAAAGTTTTGGATTAAGTATATTCAGTTTGCAAAGCTTTCATATTCACTGTACCCATATATTATATACATTGGATGAGGACATGAAATGAAAAATACATTACATGTTGTGGAAATGGTGTTTCACAGAAGATTATATAAAGAATAATGCAAATTATTATATACAATCATGATAACAAGCTCAGTTTAGAACTGTGGAGTCCTATTTTTTGAACCTTATTTCCTTCAGAGAACAAGGTTAGTGTCCATTTTTATAGAAATGCAGATGTAAGGTATCATTGAAACCCAGTACTTACATTTGTGGAAAGGTTCACTTTTAATTTTCTAACTTACATACAAAAGATAAAGTCAGAGTGAAAGTATAGTTTATGCATAATGTATTCTGAGTCAAAAATAAAGACTCATTCTTAAATTTACTTTAATCTAAGCCAGGATCATATGTTACTAATGATTTTTAGGATTCAAGTAATTAAGAAGCAAAAACAAAGTAAAGTGAGGTCTGGAACAGCTCCTGTGGCTCTTCAAAAATATTTCTCTCTACATTGTACATGTACTCTGTATATAAAACCTACAACATATTTATTGTATAATAGATGAAGCCTCTGTAAATTGTGTTTGTTATCTCACTCAACAAAGAGCACTGAAGTTATGAAACATATCCATTTTAACTCTATTATATAATCTTAGTTCTGTACAGCTTTATCACATTCTCCAGAAAGCCATGTCTTATAAGTACATAGATGTGTAAGGTTGTTGTTATTATTGCTGTTGCAATAAGCAGCTCTCAACCAGGGATATCCTGCTCAAAGTATTCCATAGGTAAGGATTCTGTTCTTAAGAAGTGCCCAGAGTCCATGTCACCTGCCTTCATTTTTCACTTCTGGAAGCACCTCCTCACAATATTGCTGTTGTTGTTTAGTTGCTGAGTCTCTTCTGACTCTTTGTGACCCCATGGCCTGTAGCCAGCCAAGCTCCTCTGTTCATGGGGTTTCCCAGGCAAGAATATTGTAGTGGGTTGCTATTTCCTCTGTCAGGGGATCTTCCCTACCCAGGGGTCGAACTTGCATCTCCTGTATTGTTAGGGGTATTCTTTACCTCTGAGCCAGTGAGGCTTCCTCCTCCCCCCAATAACTAAGAATAAATTAATCACACACAGATTAGTTGTTTTAATTTCTCTCTCCACATATTTAGACAATAGTACTTTACAAAAGAGAAAAGGGAGAACAAGCTATGCTTATTAGAAGGAAATTTGTAATCCCATTAAAAAGTAAAGGATAGAGTTACCCATTGGATTGTCACCATAAGTTGCCTGCTGATTAAACAAATTTCCTGGATATCAGGCCGATTTTGCCTTCCTTAATGGAGACAGTGTTGCTGTGGAAGTATGGTTTATATTCATTGGGTAAAATAGCTTTACTTTTAGAAAGGACACAAACAGCTGCTCAAAGATATCTATCTGGTTTTAAGAGAGACAACATTTTTCCCAAATTTGGATAAAACTTGCCACTTTAAAAAAGCTTGTAAAATTAGGGAGCAGGTATTTTAATTTTAATAAACATAATTGAAGATAAAATATATTGGCCACCATTTTGATGATGTCAAATATAACAGCCTTACTGAGTACATCATTTTTTGTCAGAATTAACTTGAATTTATTTTATCCTAAATCCTGAGGATAAATTGAGGATTCCTGGTAGACAATCTTTTTTCTATTTTTAATATTTTGAATCTCTCAGTATTCAATAATTAATATTTGAATATTTGAAGTTAAAAGAACTCAGAAAAGCAATTTGTACATATAGCTATGTTCAAAACAATTGTAATATTATTATACCCATTTCACATCCAAATTAAACATAGCTGAAAGAAACTAACAGATATGGCTGCCAACATAAAGCTAGTTGTTAGAGGCAAGGTGGGCAGAATACAGTTCTTTCTTTCCTAGTGTTGGAAGAAAAATATAAATTTGCCTAGCACTTTCTGTGATCCAGGGACTGTGCTAAGTACATTTTCCATAACCTTAAGCCTTTAATATTATTATTCTTTATTTACAGAGTAAAAATCTTTGAACCTCAGAGAAGTTAAAATAAAAAGTTCATGATCACATAGCTATTAAGTTATACCTGGAGAAGGGAACAGCTACCCACTCCAGTATTCTGGCCTGGAGAATTCCATGAACTGTATAGTCCATGGTCTCACAAAGAGTCAGACATGACTAAGCATATTGCATTGGCCAAACTAAAGCCCAGACCAATAATGTTCTAATACAACTGTCCAATAGAAATATGATAAAATGAAAAATACTAGCAAATATGTAACTTTAAGATTCTAGTAGTCATATTTAAAAAGCAAACACAAACAGTTCAACTTAATTTTTAAATTATATTTTATTTAAAATGTAATTTTACATGTATTGATGTAAAATTGTTAAAGAGCTATTTTATACTCTTGGTTTTGTATGTAATCTTCTAAATGAGGTGTGCATTTTACACTTACAGAATGCCTCCATTCAGACTAGCCACATTTCAAGAGTTGCAATAGTTAGGTTTAAAATAAATAAATCTGTGACTAGTGGATACTGTTTTGGACAATGCAATTTTAATACATATGGGAATGTTTACTTTCAATTTAAAACTATGCTTTTCCTTTTTATTATTCGTTAGGGCTTCTGCCTTTATGTATACATTTAATACATCTTACTGGACAGGGCCAGAGGATCAGAGTAGGCGGGTGCTGTGCCAGTTTCATTATGCAGTTCTGCTGAAGTAGTTAGAACTTTTTTTTTTTTTTTGAAGTAATTAGAATTTAGTGGGCCACCATCCTTAATCCCATTCTTGTCCTCACCTAGGTCCACTAAAATAAAAATATGATTATTACCACATCTGAAAACCAGAAATCCGATAAAGATGTTTCAGAAATAGTAGCCTTTCTATGATAGGGGAGAGAACCAGTATATAAGCTGGAGTTTTCAAACATTATTCGAAACTTCTCTCCATGATATGTATAGTTCTAATTTACCTAAAGTAGTTATTTATATGTCATTTTATGATGAAATAGCGAATTTTATCATTTTCTGTTATTTTTTTCATACTCATAATATGTATGCTATATCTATTGTTGTTGTTCAGTCACTAAGTCGTGTCTGACCCCTGTGACCCCATGAACTGCAGTACACCAGGCTTCCCTCCCCTTCACTATCTTCTGAGTTTGCTCAAACTCATGTCTGTTGAGTCAGTGAGTCCATCCAACCATCTCATCCTCTGTCGCCCCTTCTACTCCTGCTCTCAATATCTTCCAGCCTCAGAGTCTTTTCCAGTGTGTCAGTTCTTCACATCAGATTGCCGAAGTATCAGAGTTTCAGCTTCAGCACCAGCCCTTACAACAAATATTCAGGGTTGATTTCCCTTAGGGTTGACAAGTTTGATCTCCCTGCTGTCCAAGGGACTCTCAAAAGTCTTCTCCAGCACCACAGTTCAAAAGCATCAATCTTCAGCACTCAGCTTTCTTTATGGTCCAACTCTCACACCCATACATGACTACTTGAAAAACCAAAGCTTTGACTATACAGACCTTTGTTGGCAAAATGATGTCTCTGCTTTTTAATACACTGTCAAGTTTTGTCACAGCTGTTCTCCCAAGGAGCAAGCATCTTTTAATTTCATGGCTGCAGTTACCTCCGCATTGATTTTGAAGTTCAAGAAAATGAAATCTGACACTGTTTCCACATTTTCCTCAAATATTTGCCATGAAGTGATAGGACCAGATGCCACGATCATAGTTTTTTGAATATGAGTTTTAAGCCAGTTTTTTCACTCTCCTCTTTCACCTTCACTGAGTCTCTTTAGTTCCTTCTCACTTTCTGCCATTAAAGTAGTATCATCTGCGTATCTCAGGTTGTTGATATTTCTCCAGGAAATCTTGATTCCAGCTTGTACTTCATCCAGCTGGCATTTTGCATGAAGTATTCTCCATGTAAATTAAATAAGTTTTAAAATCTTTTTTGAATCTTCCTACTCAACTTGCTTCCCTATGTATAGAGTCTCCTGCCTAGTTGTCATCATATATTTAAATAGCATGGTTATTAAATAAGCACGTGCTTGTGTCTTCACCTTCACTGAGCTTTGCTAAGTATTTGCTTAGATCTATTTCAATAATTTTCCCTTATGCCTGGGAGGGTCTCTGAACTGTGTGATATGTGCTCAGTCACATCTGACTCTTGTGACCCCTTGGACTGTAGCCCACCAGGCTCCTCTGTCCTTGGAATTTTCTAGGCAAGTTTTCTTGCCTGGAAAGTATTTTCCTGATGCTGACTCTTTTGTGGGGCTGATTCCTGACTCTGATGCTGGGAAATATTGAAGGCAAGTAGTATTTCTTACTAGAGGGAATCTTCCAGACTAAGGGATCAAACTCAGTCTCATCTCCTGAATTTGCAGGCAGGTTCTTTTCCACTACACCACCTGGGAATTTCACAATACTGTAAAACAGAGATTTTTCTATTTTCCAAATGAAAATAAACTCTAATTCTTCGACTAACTTCAGATAGTAAATGTTTTGTTTCCCCACCTACACCATGCTGTTCTCTATCTGTATGTTGCAGAGACAATAATGACAAAAGTTGACCTCTGAATATTTCTTCTTTAATGAGGACCATGTGTAACTACCATTGTGTGTGGCCACACATGATTATTGGACCAAAAGGAAAATGGAATTTCTGGCAATGGTGCAGACTCTATATGAAATAGATTCATAAATCCACTCTTACGCCTAATGGAATTGTCCTGTCTAAATCCTGGGTCCTGAAAATACTACAGTGTCCACAAAAGGCAAGGGCTGGGGCTTAAACTCTTTCATTCTTTTGTAATACCTAAGAATACACAGAAGAATTATACAAAAAAGATCTTCCCAACCCAGATAATAATGATGATGTGATCACCAACCTAGAGCCAGACATTCTGGAATGCAAAGTCAAGTGGGCCTTAGGAAGCATCATAATGAACAAAGATAATGGAGGTGATGGAATTCCAGTTGAGCTATTTCAAATCCTAAAAGATGATGCTGTGAAAGTGCTGCATTCAATATACCAGTAAATTCAGAAAACTCAGCAGTGGCCACAAAACTGGAAAAGGTCAGTTTTCATTCCAATCCCAAAGAAAGGCAATGCCAAAAAAATGCTAAAACTACCACACAATTGCACTCATCTCACATGCTAGTGAAGTGATGCTCAAAATTCTCCAAGCCAGCTTTCAACAGTACGTGAACCGTGAAATTCCTGATGTTCAAGTAGTTTTTAGAAAAGGCAGAGGAACCAGAGACCAAATTGCCAACATCCATTGGATCATGGAAAAAGCAAGAGTTCCAGAAAATCATCTACTTCTGCTTTATTGACTATGCCAAAGCCTTTGACTCTGTGGATCACAACAAAATGTGGAAAATTCTGAAAGTGATGGGAATACCAGACCAACTTACCTGTCTCCTGAGAAATCTGTATGCAGATCAAGAAGCAACAGTTAGAATTGGACATGGAACATCAGACTGGTTCCAAATAGGGAAAGGAGTATGTCAAGGCTGTATATTGTCACCTTGCTTATTTAACTTATATGCAGAGTACATCATGAGAAACACTGGGCTGGATGAAGCACAAGCTGGAATCAAGATTGCTGGGAGAAATATCAATAACTTCAGACATGCAGATGACACCACCCTTATGGAAGAAAGCGAAGAATAACTAAAGAATCTCTTGATGAAAGTGAAAGAGGAGAGTTAAAAAGTTGGCTTAAAACTCAACATTCAGAAAACTAAAATCATGGCATCTGGTCCCATTATTTCATGGCAAATAGATGGATAAATAGTGGAAACAGTGACAGACTTTATTATTTGGGGCTCCAAAAATCACTGCAGATGGTGACTGCAGCCATGAAATTAAAAGACACTTGGTCCTTGGAAGAAAAGTTATGACCAACCTAGGCAGAATATTAAAAAGCAGAGAGATTACTTTACCAACAAAGGTCTGTCTAGTCAAAGCTATGTTTTTTCATTAGTCATGTATGGATGTGAGAATTGGACTATAAAGAAATCTGAGCGCTGAAGAATTGATGCTTTTGAACTGCAGTGTTGAAGACTCTTGAGAGTCCCTTGGACTGCAAGGAGATCCAATCAGTCCATCCTAAAGGAAAACAGTCCTTCATTGGACTTCATCAGTCCTTCAAATATACATTGGAAGGACTGATGCTGAGGCTGAGACTCCAGTACTTTGGCCACCTGATGCGAAGAGCTGACTCATTTGAAAAGACCCTGATTCTGGGAAAGATTGAAGGCGGGAGGAGAAGAGGATGACAGAAGATGAGATGGTTGGATGGCATCACTGACTCAATGGACATGAGTTTGAGTAAACTCTGGGAGTTGGCGATGGACAGCGAGGCCTGGCATACTGTAGTCCATGAGGTCACAAAGATTCAGACACGACTGAGCGACTAAACTGAACTTCCAGCAGCCATTATCATGTTTACCTCTCCCTGCTTTTAGATCTCTGTTCAGATGTCCTCTGTTCACCATAGCTGAAGTGAGATTTCCTATCTCTTCCACCTCTGCTTTTTCTTCAGAGTAAAAATCATTATCAGATGTATTGTATACTATAAATGCATTTGTCTATATTTTGCTGTCTGTTTACCAAAAGCTCACTATAATGGAGGCACCATGCATAGGAGTTGTTTGAAAATGTGCTTTCTAGTAATGTATGACTCATTTCCCATAATGAAGATAATAAGTACTGCCATGTATCAAATGCTTATTTGAACAAGATACTTTATTATGTCATATACTGGAATTTGAAAATGTATATTGCTTTGACAATGCTATGAGCAGATAGTATAATCTCTATTTTATAGAGGAGGAATTGAGACCAGATGCAAACCTTATATCTCCTTTATTTCTGTACAATATAAGACCTTAAAAAATTGTTTTACCTTTTTTCATACTCATGGAGATAAAGGAGGCCTGTATGCAATTCTGTAGTAGTGATTTAGGCACCATGATAGGCACACAGAAAACATATTTTTAGACTGGGGTGTCTTTAATCACCCAACAAATAGTATCATTTACATGACTACTTTCTTAGCCTGCCACCTGTAACAGTGCCTTCTGAGAAAAGAGTCATTTTTTTTTTTTTCTGTAATCGTACCATTTTTGTTTTAAGAGGCTTGTGTTTTGAATCTATGTCCTTTTGCTCCTGCCTCTCAATCATTATTCTAAAATTTGTTCCCTTTGTCTTATTGTGGCTGTCATTCTTACCTCATGGTTTTAAAGGAACGCAGTTGCTCAGGCTAAGACCTGCATTAATCCTGCCACCTAGATTAGCCATGTTAAACTATGTTCTCAACTCACGGGTTGTATCATCGGTCCTCACCCATGGAACACAGCCCCCTTGACAACAAGCTTCATCTACAAATATATTTAGAAAAGGGTGAGGACGTCAAATATTTATTCCTTTTAAAAGGTTTAATATGTTCTCTTGGGGCCTGATTACAGAATATCTTAATGCTTACAAATTTCTTCAGAGGAACAGTACTAGTTTGTCTCCTAGGAAACAAATGCACTTATACTGCAGTGCACACATCTTTAATCACTAAATTCTGTCATTTCTTTGTGAGTGTATAACTGCTAAAAAAATTGTTTGTCTTTATAGGAGTTACCAGCTACAATATCACTGAGGGTAAATCTACAAATACATTATCAGTTAAAGATTATTTCAGTTTATCCTAAAATATGAGAGAGAAGTTCAATGAAGTAAACTTAAAATAAAAATGCACATTCTTCTATGGCTGAGTTACATGGATAACTCTGAAGTGAGTTTGAAAGACATATATACTTGCCTCTCTTGTCATCCCCAGTCTCATTCTTTTTTGCACAGCAAAGATAGGTTAGTAATTTCTCCATTCAAGAAACTGGCTTGGATTGGGATGTCTTTCTCTGCTAACCAAATATTAACTGAAAGCTATTAGGAGCCCACAGAAGGGACAATGCATTTTTAAAGTGACATTTTAGCATTCAAGCCATTCATATTTCTCGATGTGAATATAATTTTTATCTAAATGATTTCAGAGGAAAATGGATTCATTTGACTACAGTGCTTATAAGACCAGTAGGAAGCTCATCATCTTAATATTGAATCTGTAAATCCTTTCCACTAGGGATGATTAACAGCTTTGTCAAGTGTTTATTTTACTTTAAGAAGAATATGTAATTTCCTGGTATAATGCAGACAGATTTCAGTCTATTTCTCCCTTCACATGTCACATTCATACCATGGACTGACACGATCTAGCTTACCTCTATTAGACTTCTATTTTGCACAGTAAGATGATAGCCTAACAAGTTTTTATAGTTTAATGGACATACATCAGTCTGTTCTATGATTCATTTTTACTTGATAAAAAAAAAGAAATCCTCAACAATCCTGACAAGAAGCAATAATTGTGAATAACTTCCAGATGGCACTTTTGCTGTGCTACACATGAGGTCCAAGCTACCCATGGGATAAAAACTTCTATTAGTGCAGACATGGAACCAGTCATATTAATTTTTGTATTCAAAGCCTTGGTGACCTGTACTCAGTATAGCTCCAGCCATTAAGCACATTGGAAATAAGCAGCTCTAAGAAATTTGCATTCTTGGTTTATTCACATGGTACCAAACCAACAGCAAACAAAAGCAAAAATGGGGAACAATTCACTGTACACAGGCTCTTTAAGAAGACATGATATAGATGCCTTCCCTGGAGCATCAGACTGTTAACAGATCCATAATCAAATGGAACCAGCCAGGAAGAAGTCAGTGAAAAATCTTAGTGTTCAATCTATTTTCTGAAGTAGCAGAGAAATTAACCACATTGCTTGGCTTTGTAAAAAAGGGAGAATCTAGAACATTACTGTATTTAATCATAATATATCCATTTTTTCATTAAATATTGAGTAAAGAAATTTCAAACAATCAGAACCCTCAGATAATAAGATTAAAAAATTTTTTCTAAACTTTTTGTGAGGAGGAAACCAATAATTAGGGAAAGGAAGCTGATTGAGCAGTTGGTCCAAAAGTAGCTTCTCAATGTCCTTGAGTTACTGCTTTTACAGCTTAATCTTTTTCATCTAGTTCTTAGCAATTGTAACTCCTGTTCAGGGTGGTGATCTTGAGGTACGATAAAAAGAATGAACTACAGACGTTGGACTGAATTAAATTCAATATATTAAGTTAGAAAAACAAATATGTTTTTTAAAATTTTATGACTAAGATTCAATTGTGTCCTCATCCTAGTTTAATCAGAAATTCAGTTAACCAGAACACAACCCAGAAACTGAGAATTCTTTTTATTGAGATTTAATATGTTTTAAATCTTGTACTGAAAAAGGAAATATATGTATATTTCAATTTAACCGTTCTCTTCATGAAAAATGAGAGAAAATAGAAGCCAAAACCATAGCCAAAAGAGTTTATTTTCTCATATCAAAATGATCTTTTTTAATATAATTTTATTTATTTATTTTTGGCTCTGCCGGGTTTTTGTCGATGTGCAGGCTTTCTTCCAGTTGCCATGTGTGAGCTTCTTATTGTGGTGGCCTCTGCTGTTGCCAACCAGGGGATTTAGGGCATCTAGGCTTCAGTAGTTGAGGCTTCCAGGCTCTCGAGCACAAGTTCAACAGTTGTGGCACATGGGCTTAGTCGCTCAATGGCATGTGGGATCTTTCTGGATCAGGAATCAAACCTGTGTCTCCCACATTGGCAGGCAGATTCTTTACCACTGAGCCACTAGGGAAGCCCCAAGTGATTATATTTTCTAACTGAAATTTTTAAAGTTGCATGCCTATGTCCAACATCACCTGGTTTCAAAATCTAAACCTCCTAATACAAATCTATATGGAAAGATCACCTAAGTATTGGAAAATAACATACATTTACTGTATCACAATTTTCAAAATGACATTGAATTAGTGACAAATCATGTTGAATTATCTTTCTTTATAAATATATGGTGAGGACACAAGTGTCTTAATAATCCAAGATCCGTGACTCTATTCAGCTTTTGAAATAGTATCAAGTATTTTCAGAGAGTAATACATGTTATTTATTTTTAATTTCCTGGTCAAAGTCTAAGATATAAATTGCAAATTAGAAAATCCTTTGAGGATAGAGTTCAGCAAAGGAACTGTTTCAAGGTAAGTTTTATATTAGTTTCACTCAATTTAATGAGCCTTTGTTAGAAACCAAGCAAGCAAATACTCTACGATTGAAGAGTTACATGCAAGCTATCTTTAAAAGAAACCATCATAAATCAGAACCTCTAACTGTATGCTTATATTATCAGGTTGACACAACAAAAGCATAAACTGATAGCTAGATGAGATAGCTTTTATTAAGAAAGAAAATGAGGCTTCAAATTTGAATATCAGCTTAAATATCAGGTTTGAAATAGGCTAGAGACACCCCAATTGACAATACATTTCTACTGAAATTAAAAATTGACACTGTTCTTCAATATATGATATATAAAATGGATTGAGGAAAATTTATTTTTAAATATGGACATAAGTTGATAAAAAAGCATACACATGAGTGCACATATATACACACACAAGACAATGGTAGAAGAATATTTCATTAATCAGTGAGAATTAGATGAGCCACTTTAATCCCTAGGAAGCTTGAAGGTAAAAAAAAATTTTTTGTATTCAAGGGGCTAATTTTTCTCAGTACTTGCTAACCTTGGGCTGTCTGCTTATAACTACAAGTTGTCCTTAGCTTGAAAAGAGCCTTTTAATATTTAAAATTATTGGTCTATAGTATCCATGTAATTTCTTCAGCTATGGAGCTTCATTTCCTTTGATGTGTATCAAGGTTCCAGCTGATATTACCACTATTCCCGCTGTCTCTTAGCCCTGAGAAATGTTTCTATCTCTCTAAAACTGATAGCAATGTTTGGTCTCCACTCTGAGAGGGACTTTTATCCATTTGTATAATACTGAGGCTCAGATGGACATGGTACTCTTCTGAGTAAGTTTGATCATTATTTTATCACTTTTAGCTTGTTGTTTTTTTTCCTCCAGGATTAAAGGTACCCACAACAACTGTCTCTAAAAACAAAATCACATTAAGTCTGGAAATACTAGTCTAGGCAGATTTAGGATCTCCTTTATAGTTATATAGATCTTATATACACACAGAAGATAAAGTGGCAGAACACATTTTATTCTCTGTTGGTCTATTATTACTCAAATATATTTCCAAGAAAACAAACAAAAATTAAGAAAACCTCCAGCTTAACCAGAAAAAGAGCACTATATGCAAAAATGTAGTAGTTTGGTAATGTCACAAGTACTCACCTTCAACTGGGTTTTAAATGTGGTAATAAAAAATCAATTGGATTTTAATAGATCCAAAATGATACTGATATATAAGACTAAAGCAGCTGCTCTGTTACCTTTATTTTTTCAAACATAAACTATTTTCAAATTTCCACTTCTTGAAGCTGCATTATGATGAAAACATTTGTTTTTCTCCACTACTGATAGCTAAAATTATCTTTTAAAATCATCTGTTCCTGACTAGTAGCTGAAAGTTGTTAGAGTGCAATGAAAACATTTGTTTTATAGAACTCTTGTATGTAGACATTTTCCAATATCTTTAACATTCATCTCGATGAAAGCGAAATACACCAAACACCTAAAAAGTCAATATACTATAAACTGAGGTTAAAATAATTTTAAAACAGATTTTGAATAAAATATTAAAAAAACAGAAACAGATTGATAAATGGATTCCTGAGGTTAGAGCCATAAAGTAAAGGCACTTTTATTCCACGTGATCATCAGGTGAATTTTGGCAACTCTAATAATACCGTGTCCCAAGAATGAAGAATTGGTGGTAATTGCTTTCATCAAATACAAGGAAACAAAGCCTTCAATCTCATAATCCAAATAAGACCCTGAAGACTCAAAGATGCCTTGAAGTCAATCCTTTAGCTGACGAGAAATCAATGGATGAATAAGATTTCTGTGATAACTCTGGTGCCACTTCATTTTGAGTTGGAAAAGGACTGGAACATTTTGCACCATGTAACGAATGAAATGATTGTTGGCAGGGTCGCAGTCAGGATTTAAATAATTAGTGTTTGGGGGACAAAATGAATTAGTCATTCTTCATAGCAAGTCAAGTAATAACATAATATGACTAACATTAAAATTTCTATACTACAACTTCTTTAATATGGAGATAGAGGATAAAGAGGAAGGTATAATTAACAATATACAGATGCAATCAATTGTTTTATTTATACCTGTTATTTTTTTTAATATATATATTGAAAAATATTAATACTTCATGTGTGTGTGTGCTAAGTTGTGTCAGTCATGTCTGGCTTTTTGCAACCCCGTGGACTGTAGCCTGCCAGACTCCTCTGTTCATGGAATTCTCAAGGCAAGAATACTGGAGTGGTTTACCATGCCCTTCTCCAGGGGAATCTTTTGGACCCAGGAATCAAACCCACATCTCTTATGTCTCCTGCATTGGCACGCATCACTTGGGAAGCCCTATGTGTGTGTGCATGCTCAGTCACTTCAATAGTATCTGGCTCTTTGTGACCCTATAGACTGTAGCCATCCAGGCTCCTCTGTCCGTGGTATTTTCCTAGGCAAGAATATTGGAGTGGCTTGCCACTTCCTCCTCCAGGGAATTTCCCAACCCAGGGATCAAACCTGCATCTCCTGTGTCTCTTGAATTGTAGGCAGAATCTTTACCTATTGAGCCACCTGTGAAGCCCACAAACACACACATACACACACACACACACACATATATATATACACATACATAATCTGGAGAAGGAAATGGCAAACCACTCTAGTATTCTTGCCTGGAGAATCCTGTGGACGGAGGACCCTGGCGGGCTGCCATCTATGGGGTCACACAGAGTCGGACACAACTGAAGTGACTTAGCATGCATGCATACATACATAAAATGAAAATACCCTACAATCAAAAACTTGTTTTAAGTTCTGTTTATTATTTGGCCTCAATCTTGTCATCAGTCTTAACCTATAAATTGGCCATTACATTTTCACTTTGTCAGCCACACTTTGAAGAAAACAGATCTTGAATGTTGTTTCATTACTCATTCTGAAAGCGAATATCTGCAGTGTGCTAATAAATATTTATCAACCAGCTTTGGAGAAAAAGAAAGAGCTTTGATGTACAGCATTTGCCAATTTTCATGGTGTAAATACTACCAACATTACTAAATTCAAACTACCAATAGTTTAACATATGCCTTGAAAACTACTTCAAAATGTAACAATCAGTCCTTGAGATAGTACAAGCCTGTTCTGTGCACCACTAGCTGGTCTTTCGCATACACACACACACACACACACACATATATATATAAAACATCTTTAGTTATATAATGAAAAGTGAAAGTGAAAGTGAAAGTCACTCAGTCATGCCTGACTCTTTGCGACCCAATGGACTGGAGCCTGCCAGGTTCCTCTGTTTGTGGAATTCTCCAGGCCAGAATACTGGAGTGGGTAGCCATTCCCTTCTCCAGGGGATCTTCCCAAACCAGGGATCAAACCCAGATTTCCCACATTGCAGGTAGGTCCTTTAGTGTCTGAGCCACCAGGGAAGCTGGTTGATAAATATTTATTAGCACACTACAGATATTCACTTTCAGAATGAGGAGTAACAAAACAATATTTAAGATCTGTTTTCTTCAAAATGTGGCTGACAAAGTGAAATTTTTTTTTTCTTTTATTCACTTTTATTCTGCTGTTCCTTTGCCATTATCTTCATTACCTCCACCATAGTTTGGCTTCCGGTCAAACAATAGGGAGGGGACACAGCCCCGCCCTTCAACAGAAAATTGGATAAAGATTTACTGAGCATGGCCCTGCCCTTCAGAGCAAGACCCAGTTTCCGCCTCAGTCAGTCTCTCCTCTCATCAGGAAGCTTCCATAAGCCTCTTATCCTTATCCATCAGAGGGCAGAAAGAATGAAAACCACAATCACAGAAAACTAACCAATCTGTTCACATGGACCAGCCTTGTCTAACTCAATGAACTATGAGCCAGGCCATGTGGGGCCACCCAAGACAGACAGGTCACGGTGGAGCGTTCTGACAAAACGTGGTTCACTGGAGAAGGAAATGGCAAACTGCTTCAGTATTCTTGTCTTAGAACACCATGAACAGTATGAAAAGGCAAAAAGACAGGACACTGAAAGAGGAATTCCCCAGGTCAGTAGGTGCCCAATATGATACCGGAGATCAGTGGAGAAATAACGCCAGAAAGAATGAAGAGATAGAGCCAAAGCAAAAACAACACCCAGTTGTGGATGTGACTGGTAATGGAAGTAAAGTCAGATGCTGTAAAGAGCAATATTGCATACAAACCTGGAATGTTAGGTCCATGAGTCAAGGCAAATTGGAAGTGGTCAAATGGGAGGTGGCAAGAGTGAATGTCGACATTTTAGGAAATCAGTAAACTAAAATAGATTGGAATGGGTAAAATTAACTCAGATGAACATTATATCTACTACTGTGGGCAAGAAACCCTTAGAAGAAACGGAGTAGCCATCATAGTCAATAAGAGTCTGAAATGCAGTACTTGGATGCAATCTCAAAAACGATAGAATTGTCACGCGAGTGTATGTTCCTCGGTTCTTTGTCTCATCACAACAAAGGTTTGGAGCAACGGACATTAAAGCCCTCGGCGCATCACAGCTCTCAGGTCTTGAACAAACCGTGTTACGGCTCTTAGGCAAATCAGTGTTACAGCTCCATTTTATTTAGAAGATAGCAAGAGGGAGAGAGAGAGAGAGAGAAAGAGAGAGAGAGAGAGAAAAGAGCGCACGCACGCGGGAGAGAGAGTCCAAGAGAAAGCGCTTTGGCTCCTCCTTTTATATGTTTTTTTCCTCCACCTGGGCCTGCCCTATGCAAATTGGGCTTAGCCAGGAGTGCTGTTAGTTCTGTTTGTTCTGCCTGAAGTCTTCACTCTGGTCCTCGGACCTTCCTTGTCTTTTAGCCACCGCCATTTTGGATTCCTTTTCCCTATTCTTAAAAATATGTATATTTACTTTCATCTCTCCATCTGCAATATACACATTTGTATTCCTGGAAGCCCTAAATTTTATCTTTTTTTCCATCTATTTTTTTTCCCCAAACGCCCACACCCACAATTGATGAGCTATATCTTCTCCATTGTGAGGGAAAACCTCATCTGTGATTACATGACAATTCCAAAAACCACTGTAGATGACTATTCCATTATTACGATTTGCATCTTTCTTTGCCCACATTTTTTTTCTTAATTTAATTTACACTACCCAAGTAACATCACTACGATAATCCTTGCCCTAGTTTCTGCTTTCCAGAAATCCTAAACTAGAGACATGTGGTTATAAAATACATTCCACTGTAAGTGTTGTGATGGAAAGATAATCATTCATTATAAAAATAATGTTAATATTTCTAAATCTCTGATGTCCTGTTATATTTTTGAAATTAAAGAAGTTTGGGATAAATAAGATGGATGTATTTTTAAACCATTTTTTAACATATCAACATTTTGTTTTTCTTGGAGCTTTATTATTAATAATATGTGATTTATGTATCATAATATTAACTCTTTTAAAGTATACAATTCTATGGCATTTAGTTTATTCACAGAGTTGTGTAATTATCACTGCTATCCAATTTTAGAGCATTTTCATCACCCCCAAAGGAAATCCCATAGTTGTTAGCAATCACTCTCAGCTCCCTCCTCTTTCTAGGCCCCAAGAATCACTAATCTGCTTTCTCAGCCTATGGGATTGCTTATTCCAGACATTTTATATTGATGCCATCATATAGTACATTGCTGTTCGGACTGACTTATATAACTTAACATACTGTTTCTAAGGTTCATCCATGTTGTAGAATGTGCTGCTACTTCATTCTTTTCATGGTCAAATAATGTTTCATATGAATACAGAACATTTTTATCTATTCATTAGTTGATAAACATTATGGTTTGCTTACTTTTTGGTTATTATGAATGCTTCTGCAATTAATATTTGTATACAATTTTATTTTGTAGGGATGTATAGTTAATTTCTCTTGTGTATAACTAGGATTATAATTGTGTCAAATGGCTTACATTTAACATTTTGAGGTGTTACCATTCTGTTTTCTAAGCACTGTACCATTTTACAATATCAACGAGGAATGAGGATTCCAATTTTTAGTCATCCACATCAATATTTGTTATTGTTGTTGTTGTTCTATTTTACTCATTCTGCTGCTGCTACTGCTAAGTCGCTTCAGTCATGTCCAACTCTGGGCGACCCTGTGGACTGCAGCCTACCAGGCTCCTCCGTCCATGGGATTTTCCAGGCAAGACTACTGGAGTGGGTTGCCATTGCCTTCTCCTTTTACTCATTCTAGCAGGTATAAACCAGCTTCTCGTGGATTTCTTTCACATTTTCCAAATAATTTGTGATTCTGATTGTATTTTCTTGTGTTTGTTGGTCAGATACATATCTTTTTGAGGGAAAGATCTTTAAAAAAAAATATCCAATTTTAGATTGATTATTTGATTTTTTATCATTGAGTTTTAGGAATATTTTGTATATTCTGTGTGAAATTTATTTAAATGATTTATAAATATTTTCCTCTATTGTGGATTTCTTTTATATTTTTTATTTGAAGCAAAGTTTTAAATTTTGATTTAATCAATGTATTTATGTTCTTAATATTTTATTTTATATTGGACTATAGTTGATTAACAATGTTACGTTGGTTTCACATATTCAACAAAGTGATTCAGTTATACATTTATATGTATATATTCTTATTTTTTTACTGGAGTATATTTGCTTTATAATTTTGTGTTGGTTACTACTATACAATGAAGTGAATTAGCTATATATATATATAGCACACAGACAGACAGACAGACACACACACACACACATATATATATATATATATATATCCTCCCTTCATTTTAGACCTCCTTCTTGCACCACTCCCATCCCACCCATCAAGGTCACTAAAAGGCACTGAGCTGAGCTCCTTGTGCTGTATAGCAGGTTCTCACTAGCTAGCTATTTTACACGTTAGTGTATATATGTCAACCACAATTTCTGAATTAATCTCATTCCTTATTTCTCCCAACCTGTGTCCAGATGTCTGGTCTGTACATCTGTGTCTCTATACCTGCCTTACAAAAAGGTCATCTGTACCATTTTCTAGACTCTACATATATGGATTAATATACAATATTTGTTTTTCTCTTTCTGACTTACTTTATTCTGTATGACAGTCTCTAGGCATATCTACTCTACAAATGACCCAATTTCATTCCTTTTAAGTGGCTGAGTAATATTCCATTGTGGATACATACCATATCTTTTTTATCTGTTCATTTGTCAATGGACATTTAAGTTGCTTCCATGTTGTCAATGGACATTGAAGTTGCTTCCATGTCCTGGCTATTGTAAATAGACCTAAAGTGAACATTGGGGTGCATGTGTCTTTTTGAATATGGTTTTCTAAGGATATATGCTCAGTAGTGGGATTTCTAGATCATATGGTAATTTTATTTTTAATTTTTTGAGGAACCTCCATACTGTTCTCCACAGTGACTGTATCAATTTACATTCCCATCAACAGTGCCAGAGGTTCTCTTTTCTTGACACACTCTCCAGCATTTACTGTTTGTAGAGTTTTTGATGATGGCCATTCTGACTAGTGTGAGGTGATACCTCTTTGTAGGCTTCACTTGCATTTCTCTAATAATTAGTGATATTGAACATCTTTTCATGTACCTCTTGGCCATCTTTATGTCTTCCTTGGAGAAATGGCTTTTTAGGTCTTCCAAACATTTGTTGATTGCCTTGTTTGTTTTTTGGATATTGAGCTGCATGTACTATTTTATATTTTGGAGATTAATCCTTTGTAACTTTCTTCAATGACAAATATTTTCTCACATTTCAGAGCTATATTTTTGTGTTGTTTATGGTTACTTTTTCTGTGCAAAAGCTTTAAAATTATGCCCCATTTTTTTTATTTTTGGTTTTGTTTATGTTAGTTTGGGAGTTGGGTTAAAAAAATTTTGCAGTGATTTATGGCAGAGTGTTCTCCCTATGTTTTGATCTAAGAGTTTTATAGTGTCCAGTTTTACATTTAAGTCTAGGAACATACATATCAATAATTACCTTAAATGTAAATGGATTAAATGCTCCAAACAATAGACACAGACTAGCTGAATGAATACAAAACAAAACCCAGAAGCAGAAGGCAAGAGAGAATGGGAAAGATATACTCAAATGAGTGCAGAGTTCCAGAGAATAGCAAGGAAAGATAAGAAGGCCTTCTTCAATAAACAGTGGAATGCAATAGAAGAAAACAACAAAATGGGAAAGACTAGAGATCTCTTCAAGAAAATTGGAGATACCAAGGGAATATTTTATGCAAAGATGGGCACAATAAAGGACAGAAACATTAAAGACCTAACAGAGGCTGAAGATATTCAGAAGAGGTGGAAGAATACACACAAGAACTATACCAAAAAGGTCTTAATGACCTGGATAACCATGATGGTGTGGTCACTCCCCTAGAGATGGACATATTGGAGTGTGAGGTCAAGTGGGCCTTAGGAAGCATTACTACCATCAAAGCTAGTGGAGGGGATGGAATTCCAGCTATTTAAAAACCTAAAAGATGATATTGTTAAAGTATTGCACTTAATGTGCCAGCAAATTTGGAAAACTGAACAGTAGCCACAAGCCTGGAACACATCTGTTTTCATTCAATCCCCAAAAATGGCAATGCCAAAGAATGTTCAAACTATGGAACAATTGCTTTCATTTCATACACTAGCAAGGTAATGCTCTGAATCCTTCAAGCTAGGTTTCAGCAGTACGTTAACCGAGAACTTCCTGATGTACAAGCTTTGTTTAGAAAATGCAGAGGAATCAGAGGTCAAATTGCCAACCTCTGTTGGATCATAGAAAAAGCAAGGGAATTCCAGAAAAAACTTCTAGTTCTGTTTCATTGGCTATGGTAAGGCCTTTGACTGTGTGGATCACAACAAACTGTGGAAAAGTATTCAAGAGATGGGAATACCAGACAACATTACATGCCTCCTGAGAATTCTGTATACAGGTCAAGAAGCAATAGTTAGAACCAGACATGGAATGACAGACTGGTTCAAAATTGGGAGAGGAGTATGATAAGGTGATATATTGTCACCCTGCTTATTTAACTTATATGCAGAGTACATCATGCAAAATGCCATAATTAATGAATTACAAGCTGGAATCAAGATTGCCAGGAGAAATAACAATAACTTCAGATATGCAGATGATACCACTGTAATGGCAGAAAGTGAAGAGGAACTAAAGAGCCTCTTCCTGAAGATGAAGGACGAGAATGAAAAACCTGGCTTAAAACTCAACATTCAAAAAACTAAGAAATGGCATTTAGTCTCATCATTTCATGGCAAATAAAAGGGGGGAAAGTGGAAGCAGTGACAGATTTTACTTTCTTGGTCTCCAAAATCATTGCAGACAGTGACTGCAGCCATGAAATTCAAAGATACTTGCTCCTTGGAAGAAAAGCTATGACAAACCTAGACAGCATAATAAAAAGCAGATACATCACTTTGCTGACAAGTCCATATACCCAGAGCTACGGTTTTTCCAGTAGTCCTGTACGGATGTGAGAATTGGACATTAAGTAGCTGAGTGCCAAAGAATCGATGCTTTCAAATTGTGGTGCTGGAGAGGACTCCTGAGATTCCTTTGGACTGCAAAGAGATCAAAGTAGTCAGTCATACAGGAAATCAACCTTGAATATTCATTGGATGAACTAATGCCAAAGTTCCAATAATTAGACCACCTAATGGGAAGAGCTGACTCATTGGAAAAGACTCTGGTCTTGCAGAGACTGAAGGCAAAAGGAGGAGGGTGTGGCAGAGGATGAGGTGGTTAGATAGCATGACTGACACAATGGACATGAATTTGAGCAAAGTGTGGGAGATAGTGAAGGACAGGGGAGGCTGACATGCTTCGGTCCTTGAGGTTGCAGAGTCAGACATGTTTAGCGACTGAACAACAGCAAATATATATGCTGTCTATAATAAAAGAGACCTAGGGTCACATACATACTGAATACGAGGTGATGGAAAATATATTTCATACAAATGGAAATCAAAAGAAAACTGGAGTAGCAATACTCACATCAGATATACTAGACTTTAAAATAAAGACTGTTACAGGAGACAGGAAGTACGCTATATAATGATTGAAAGATCAATCCAAGAAGGCATAACAATTTTAAATATTTATGCACTTGACATAGGAGCACCTCAATACATAATGCAAGAGCTAATGGCCATAAAAGTGGTAATTGATAGTAATATAATAATAATGAAGGACTTTAACACCCCACTTACACCAATGGACAGAACATCCAGACAGAAAATTAATAAGAAAATTCAAGCTTTAAATGACTCAATAGACCAGATAGATTTAATGGATATTTATAAGACATTGCACACAAAAACAGCAGAATAAATTTTCTTCAAAAAAGCACATGAAACGTTCTCCAGGATTGATCACATCTTGGTTCACAAATAAAGTCTCAGTAAATTTAAGAAAATTGAAATTATACCAGATATGTCTCTGACCACAATGCTTTGAGATTAGACATAAAAAAATTCTAAAAAAGCACAGACACATGGAGACTAAACATTATGCTACTAAACAGCCAAGAGATCACGGAAGAAATTAAAAAAGAAATAAAAACTACATTGAAACTAATGACAGCAAGATCACAAAGACTCAAATCTTATGGGATGCAGCAAAAGCAATTCAATGAAGGAAATTTGTAGCAATACAATCCTACCTCAAGAAACAAGAAAAATCTCAAATAAACAACCTAATCTTGCACCTAAAGTGACTAGAAAAAGAGGAACAAACAAAACCCAAAGTTAGGAGAAGGAAATACATCATAAAAATCAGAGCAGAAATAAATAAATTATAAATGAAGAAAACAATAGCAAAAATCAATGAAACTAAAAGCTGGTTCTTTGAGAAGATAAACAAAATTCATAAACCTTTAGCCAGATTCATTAAGAAAAATACAGAGATGATTCAACTCAATAAAATTAGAAATGAATAAGGAGAAATTACAACAGACACCACATAAATACAAAGGATTATACTAGACTAATACAAACAAGTATTATATATGCCAATAAAATGGACAATCTGGAAGAAATGGCCAAATTCTTGAAAATGTACAGCCTCCTTAAGACTGAACCAAGAAGAAACAGAATATAAACAGACCAATCACAAGTAATGAAATTGAAACTGTGATTAAAAGTCTTCCAACAAGCAAAAGTCCAGGACCAGATAGCTTCACAGGCAAAATTTATCAAGCATTTAGAGAAGAGCAAACACCCCTCCTTGTCAAACTCTTCAAAAACACTGCAGAGGAAGGAAAACTTCCAAGCTCATTCTATGAGGCCACCATCACCCTGATTCCAAAACCAGACAAAGATATTACATTTATCTATTCTTTTTCAAAGTCTTTCCCCAATTAGCTTGTTATAACATATTGAGCTGGAGAAGGCAATGGCACCCCACTCCAGTACTCTTGCCTGGAAAATCCCATGGGCGGAGGAGCCTGGTGGGCTGCAGTCCATGGGGTCACGAAGAGTCGGACACGACTGACTTCACTTTCACTTTTCACTTTCCTGCATTAGAGAAGGAAATAGCAACCCACTCCAGTGTTCTTGCCTGGAGAATCCCAGGGGCGGGGAAGTCTGGTGGGCTGCCGTCTAATGGGGTCACACAGAGTCGGACACGACTGAAGCGACTTAGCAGCAGCAGCATATTGAGCAGAATTCCCTGTGCTCTGCAGTAGGTCCCTATTTTTTTATCTTGTTACTTATGGTTTTGAAATCATCACCAAGAAACCATTAAATAATATAAAGTCATGAAAATTTACTCATATGATTTATTCTAAGAATTTACAGTTTGGGCTATTACATTTATGTCTACAGTGCATTTCAAATTATGTTTTTGTATATTATGTGAGCTAATAGTTCAAATATTTTTCTTTTGAATGTAGACATCCATTTGGGTCCCATCTCCATTTATTCAAAACACTAGTCTTTACCCACTGAATAATCCCTTCATCAAAATAAATTGACTAGATTTATTTCTGGTCTTATAGCAGGGACTCTCAAGAGTCTTCTCCAACACCACAGTTCAAAAGCATCAATTCTTCAGTGTTTAGCTTTCTATAAAGAATGGACTATAAAGTCCATCTCTCACATCCATACATGACTACTGGAAAAACCATAGCCTTGACTAGATGGACCTTTGTTGACAAAGTAATATCTCTGCTTTTTAATATGCTGTCCGGGTTGGTCATAACTTTCCTTCCAAGGAGTAAGTGTCTTTTAATTGCATGCCTGCAATCACCATCTGCAGTGATTTGGGAGCCCAGAAAAATAAAGTCAGCCACTGTTTCCACTGTTTCCTCATCTATTTGCCATGAAGTGATGGGACGGGATGCCATGATCTCAGTTTTCTGGATGTTGAGCTTTATAACAACATTTTCACTCTCCTCTTTCACTTTCATCAAGAGGCTCTTTAGTTCTTCTTCCCTTTCTGCCATAGGGTGGTGTCATCTGCATATCTGAGGTTATTGATATTTCTCCCGGCAATCTTGATTCCAGCTTGTGCTTCCTCCAGCCCAGCGTTTCTCATGATGTACTCTGCATATAAGTTAAATAAACAGGGTGACAATATACAGCCTTGACGTACTCCTTTTCCTATTTGGAACCAGTCTGTTGTTCCATGTCCAGTTCTAACTGTTGCTTCCTGACCTGCATACAGGTTTCTCAAGAAGCATGTCAGGTGGTCTGGTATGCCCTTCTCTTTCAGAATTTTCCACAGTTTATTGTGATCCACAGAGTCAAAGGCTTTGGCATAGTCAATAAAGCAGAAATAGATGTTGTTCTGGAACTCTTGCTTTTTCGATGATCCAGCAGATGTTGGCAGTTTGATCTCTGGTTCCTCTGCCTTTTCTCAAACCAGATTGAATATCTGGAAGTTCACTGTTCACATATTGCTGTTGCCTGGCTTGGAGTATTTTGAGCATTATTTTACTAGCATGTGAGATGAGTGCAATTGTGTGGTAGTTTGAGCACTCTTTGGCGTTGCCTTTCTTTGGGATTGCAATGAAAACTGACCTTTTACAGTCCTATGGCCACTGCTGAGTTTTCCAAATTTGCTGATATATTGAGTGCAGCACTTTCACAGCATTATCTTTTAGGATTTGAAATAGCTCAAATGGAATTCCATCACCTCCACTAGCTTTGTTCATCGTACTGCTTCCTAAGGTCCACTTGACTTCACAGTCCAGGATGTCTGACTCTAGGTGAGTGATCACTCCATCATGATTATCTGGGTCATGAAGATCTTTTTTGTACAGTTCTTCTGTGTATTCTTGCCACCTCTTCTTAATATCTTCTGCTTCTGTTAGGTCCACACCATTTCTGTCCTTTGCATCTTTGCATGAAATGTTCCCTTGGTATCTCTAATTTTCTTGAAGAGATCTCTAGTCTTTCCCATTCTATTGTTTTCCTCTATTTCTTTGCATTGATCACTGAGGAAGGCTTTCTTATCTCTCCTTGTTATTCTTTGGAACTCTGCATTCAAATGAGTGTATCTTTATTTTTCTCCTTTGCTTTTTGCTTCTCTTCTTAAAAAATAAAAATAAAAACAATATTCATACTCAGAAGTAAAGAGTAGAGTGGTAGTTTCCAAGGGCTGCTAGGAGGGAGAAATAATGAGTTGTTCAATGGATGTAAAGTTGACAGGAATCAAGACCATCCCCAAGAAAAATAAATGCAAGAAAAAAAAGAAAAGAAAGAAAAGCAGATCAGTAGAACTTACTTATTTTAACTGAAATTTTACATCCATTGAACAACTCCTTATTTCTCCCTCCTAGCAGCCCCCAGAAACTACCACTCTACTCTTTACTTCTGAGTTTGAATACCATTTTTATTTTATTTTTTTATTTTTTTCTGTAAGATCAGCATATTAACCTTACAAAATTTCTAAACCTTACTTTGAAATTTCCAAATTTTATTTTGTATTGTTTATTTTTCTCAACTTATTGTCAGTGTTTGCTTTATTTGCTTGAGATATCTTCCTAATGTCTTAGTGCTTTAATCATTTTATCATTGTAAAATGTTCTTAAGGTTAATTTTTTTTTTTTTTAGGTCATGCTATGTGGCATTCAAGATCTTAGTTCCTTTACCATATCAAATCCAGGCTCCCTGCATTGGGACCATGGAGTCTCAATCACTGAACTGCCAGTGACTAATAACCTTAATAATCTTATTATATATAATAATTATTCCCCTATAGCTCAATGAGGTCATAAGAGGTTTATTTTTTTTTTACATTATTTCATATTTAAGTTTATACTGTTGTTGTGCTGTGCTCGGTTGTGTTCAACTGTTTTTGACCCCATGAACTGTAGCCCTCCAGGCTTCTCTGTCCATGGGATTTCCCAAGCTAAAATACTGGAGTGTGCTGCCATTTCCTCTTCCAAGGGATCTTCCTGACCCAGGGATCAAACCTGTGTCTCCCGTGTTGCCTGAACTGGCAGGCAGATTCTTTACCATGAGCCAACTGGAAAGGTTAACTCTGCAATTTTCACATCTCCAGAGGGTGCTTTACAAGTTGTATTCTGTGGAGAGGCTGCTGCTTGGAATCTATGCAATATTCTATCTACATGTCCTCTTTTGTTAATTCTGCCAACTATATATGTCCTTGATGAAGTAGCATACTTTCTTTAAGCATTAGCTTTCTAGTAAATAATATCAGTTGTTTAGACTGGATTATCTCAAAAGCCTTAGGACTCTGCCATTTCTGATTTCTAGAAAGCTCTTTTAATGCTGTTTAGAAGTGGAAAACCTGTAGAGGACAGTTTTATATAGACACATCTCATTACCATGTCCTGAAATAGCATCAGTTTCAAAAAGCTACCTAAAATCAATGAGGTAAAACTGTACATTTTAAATAAAAATTTTTCAAGATCTATTTATACCACAGAGGCCATTAAGATACTTTTCAATTTCCCTGGACACCCTAAACTGCTTATTAATGGCCACAACCCAGATTTATTGATGACATCTAATGTCCCTGTGTGATCAAAGACTCTAAGTATTTCAGTTGCTATTCTGGTTGTCTGTTACATATACTCCCAGTTTTGTATCACATGTTCAGTGACACTACCGGTTTTTAGTGCCTGCTGGATTACATTGTTTAATAACTTACATGGAAACCGTGTATGCCAGTTCTAGCTGTTTCATATTAATAAATGTTTTCAAGGCCATTTAGTTATATTATGCTAAAAAAGAAAGTTGGCTCCTTGTGATAATTCATGAGTTTTTCACATGTTAAAAATGACTTATCCAGATGTTTAAGCATCTTTCCTTTTTCTATTGAAAATTGGCAGAAGATACACACACACACCCTTCTGTAAAATTTACAATTCCTCATCTCCTAGCTTGAAGATAGAAACTCTGTTATTTAATTCACTGTCACTTTTTGTCTGTATAACTTATTAGCAGAGATTCATGCACAATTAATTGCTAAATAAATGCCTAATGCAATTTTTTTTTAAATTAAAAGAATGGCCCAGCCATTATATTATAGCAAAGTGTCTCCTCATTGTTGGGATTGCTAGCAGAAGTTGAATATGAAATGTCAGAACAGTATTGGGCGTGTCTTAGGTTAATGGCGTTCTCTAGTCTTCAAAGTAGTCTTATCAAGGATTGTGAAATATATGTTTAAATATCAAAAAAATATTCACTCCAATGAAAAATAGTCTTATTAAACAGACCCAATATGTCTACCTAATTCTTAACCTCTTTATTCTTTCTCCACTATCCAGATTTTGCTTACTTTTCAAAATGGATTCTGTATGTAACAAATATTCCTGACAGTTTAAATAGTGTAAAAATGTTGATTTCATGTTTGCAAGCTTTGTCATTGGGAATTTTATACTGAATAGACCTTGTATATATACATACATAATCTACAGATGAAGATATATGTAATTGATTTATATTCACACAGCTACAGAGGTCTTCTGCCTTTATGTGGCCAATCCTAGCACCTTAGAATGGTGGGCATGCAGTTAACACACACGGTTCCATGTTGTTTCAAGTAGTCTAAAGGCAACAAAAACAAACTGATGGAGGCAGAAATAGGAGAATCCCACCCTGTCAGAAGATGAACGAGCTGAACTTGCCAGACGCAAACCCTGGCTGACACAAGCAAGGTAAAATCAAAGACTGGGCAACTTTTGACAACCCATGCTTCACAGTCCTGACCACTGTGGATGGCCATGATTATCTCCAGACAAAGTGACTGTGAGTAAAAGGCTTACATACACTTAAATTAAACACAGCAGGGTTTTAGCAATCTCTGTTTGAATTTTACTTTCCGTTAAGAAGGAAATTGCTTGGACTTGGAACATTTCATTTAATGGCATTTTTAGTTACCTTTTGTATTTCTAATGCCATGGTCTAAATTCACTCCAAATTACCCAGTAAGACATGGGAAACTTTTGTCCTTTTCTGTTTATTTATTTTTTTTAATTGCAGTAGCTTCCTTACCAATTTTACTAAATTAAATGTGTTTTAAAGCATCTCAGTTCTTGAAACTTAATTATTCCAATCTCTGGGTGAAGTATAGTAAACAATGCAAACCCCATTTATGTAATTTATTTTGCAAAAGACAATAATGGAATGCAGTTGTGCTAATGATATATGTATTTCTGTATTTTTTCCTTTTCAACAACAACTTATCAAAACCATGTCATTTTGAAACAAAAGCTGTAAGGGCTTTTGGGGCTTTAGGTTTGTCCATACATGGCTTTTTAGAGAAGGAGAAAACTGCAAAATATGTGCCATTGGAATATTATGAAAGATTGTGTTCTGTTTCCTTCATTTTATTTTCCCATCAATGAGTATTATTGACAGTCACTCATAATAAACTATGAATAAAGATCATAGCTTGTAATTGCAATGTGTAAATAAGAAGAAAAATACGTAGGTACTTCAGTAGCTGAAGCACCATTTTTTATGTCCCAGCAGAGAAAAAAATTAATTGTTAGGCCACATATGGTCTTGGAAACTTTGGTTTAAACTCAAGCATAATAAGAAAATTTATCATTCTCCTTCTTGTTTAATATGAGTGTTTTGAAATCCCTGAGTCCATGATTATTTATTATTTAATTCTGATATTCTTAATGCAATCAGTTAATTGTTCTAATTTGCTGAATTTCACCTGCTGCATTACTTAAAACCTAATTAATCAGTTTATGTTGTACTCTTAGGAGGTGGATAACTAGACTATGGTCCCAAGATTGTATTGCTGGATGAGCCAGTGAGTGGTTGAAGGATGCAGCCATTTGGATAGTTGAGGTGCTGAATCCCATTTAGCTCAAGCCCAAACAAAGCAAATATAAAAACTGCTTTTTCTGTGAAATAAATCCACAAACAAAAAAAAGTAAAAATAAAAAAGTAATAAAAAATCTCAAGCAAGCCAAGTACAGGTAAACATGCAGATGTATATGCTTTATATATACACATCTTTCAGCCTGCATATAAATATATTTACATAAGAATAAATGTTATACATACAGAAATATATGTAGCTAGACAGATAAGTAAGTCAAATGAGAGAATTTTGATTTATTCAAAAGGAAGAGATCTTACCGCCTTATAGATTGAGTATAAGTTGTGGTGGAAGCAAACCAAGTGTCCCCTTTCTGCAAGACAGTGGAGGGACCTGTTAGGTCACCATGGGGCAGAGCTGTGGTCCCAGGTTTCAAACCACCTAATGATTTGATGACAATGTGAGTGGGAGCTCTCTCCCTCCTGTCTCCATGCCCCTTACTGCTGACTTCCACCTGTCCTTGGTGACCCAGTCTCATGGCTTGACTGCTTAGATTCCACGCTGAGGGAGCTGCAGTCATGATCTGATTGTTAACTGCCTGTTGGATAGCCTTATTCTAGAAGTTTGAGATATTTCAAGTTCCTTACTGCTTCCTAACTACAGTTAACTTACTTTGACCATTGAAGATTGATGGTAGAATTATTTTAATATTGATTTGAATATACCCTTTATTCCCTGACATGCCCTCTAATTTTTAAACCTAATTTGTTGAGAGTTAATTATGTATGCTATCCCCCTATCAATATTTTAATTGTTACCAAGGAAATGTAGATGCCCTCATACTACACTTAGGAAGCAGATTTTTTTTAATTATTATTGATTTCACAAGGATGAAACACTTTTTGGTAAGAGAAGGCAGTGCACCTTGTATCCCAAGCCTTTTGTTTCCTTAGAGATAAATGTGTCTACAATATCAATAGGGAAAAAATAAATAATTTGTCTACTTCACAGTTTCATTACTATGTTCTTCTGTGATTGTAAACGAGGTGACATTCACCATACTAGATAAATATATTTTTTTAAATGCTGATCTTTCCTGAGGTAGTCAAAGAAGGAGATCTAGGTGACAAAGACTTAAGACCTCTTTAGTGTATCATGCTGAGCAGTGGACACAGTTCCTCCAGGCTATTTACACCTTAGTGATGTCTTCCTGATAATGATACTTAACTTGACACATTTACATACAGTGTCATCTTGTGAGATTTCACTTAAAATTTCACTCTTACCTAGTTTCATAAGTGAAATCACAATTGAACCATGAGATTTAAAATAAAAAACTTTATGTATTGGCTAAACAAAGTACAAATTGTTAAATGTGAAGATTGACATATGATTGTGCATCCAAAAACATATGAAAAAAACAATATGTATGTGTTATATATATATATATATATATATATATATATATATACACACACACACACCTACATACATGTATATTATATATATATATATATATATATATTTTTTTTTTTTTTTTTCCCCAGGTGGCTCAGTGGTAACAAATCTGCCTGCCAAGCAGGAGATGTGAGTTCAATCCCTGGGTTGGGAAGATCCCCTGGAGAAGCAAATGCCAATCCACTCCAGTATTCTTGCCTTAGAAATCCAATGGACAGAGGAGCCTGGTGGGCTACAGTCCAGGGGGTCACAAAGAGTTTGACACAATTGAGTGACTAACATTTTATATGCAGCATGTCTATGTATACACATATATAAAACACAAATAAAATTATACATAGCATACTAAATTAAAGTTAGTTTCCCCATTACCTAGCACATGTTTATTTATGCAGAACTCAGAAGATCTGAATTTCAACTTATCCTCTCAGGTTTACAGACATTTAAGCACATTAATAGGAACTGTGATTATTCAGCACACCAACACTCAGGTATCACCCAACTTCATTATTACCTGATTAATTAACCTGTTTAAAGTGTGAAAGTTGGCACCTTGTCATTAGAATCCATGGGAATAACTAATGAGAAACTATGAAATAATTTGTTCCTCAATTAAAAAACCTGAAAGAAGAGGTTTTATCTCATTATTCTTCTTTCCTGTTATCACCTATACAAAGCCAAGAAGATTTTGCAAAACTTACTCTTTAAAGAGAACAGGCTATGTAACATCTCGGGGAACATTTCAGACATTTAATAAAATGTGGTGTTATTCAGCAGCAAAAGGTAAGCCAAAAAGGTTCTTGGGATAATATATTCATTATAGAGCATCAATAAGAAAATGAGGTACATTTATCTCATACCTGGTGTTCAGGTTTAAATGAGGTTTCTAGATAAGAAGAGAGAGAAGTAAAGATAATCTAGTTCAACTTAGGTCTGTCTAAAGAGACTTCAGAAAAAATATCAAGAGAGGTAATTAGTATTAGGGAATTATTAAATTACAACTTTTCCATATATTAAAAAACACTTACTTGAGCCCCAGTTTCCTTCAGTGTGACTGAATTCATTCAGTTGCCACATTGCACTACCATTCAGATAGGGGAAAAGGTAATGAAGATATTCATTTCAATTGCTTGCCCTTATCTACTTTCATAAAATCATGCATATCATAAAATAATACTGAAGTACTAAAGGTACTTTCCTAGCTTATCTTTTTTTTAATATTTATAGATTTGTCCTCCTCCACACAAGTTGTTCATAGAGTTCACAAATGCCAATCAAAGAAATGTCTATTGTTTAAAGTAGAGAAGCCAAAGTTTTTCTTGGAGGTGAAGTGAGCAATCTTTCTTGTACTGATTATTTTACATACATCTTTCCAGTTAGAAAGAGTTCCGTGCTCTGAACCATGGCAGGATATAGACTATAGAATCTATCCAATGTAAAGCTAGGCATAAATGAATACAGATGTTAATTAATTGGATATCCTTATTTAAATTCCTTTAAATATATTCTGGATCATGTCTCCTGCTTCCTCATATAAATCTTTAAGCTGAGGCCACCCACATTTAGTGAAGGAAATAGTAAAATTTTTTAAAACCACATGCATAATTTTCCAAAATCAAGATTTTCTGAAGATAATGACAAAGTTTGAAATAACAAAATTTAATTAATCAACTTTAGAAAAAAAGATTCATATCTGTTTAAGCTTTATAATTTTATTCGGTTGCAAAATGTCCTGGAAGGAAAAAAAAAAAATGCTGTGGATTGGTAACACACTCTAAATATCTCTATTTTTTTTTTTTTTTTCTGAAAGCATTTCCATTACCATAAAATGAAAAATTTAGAGTCAAGTCTGGCATATATTTAATGATAATACCTGCTATTTTTTGAACATCAAAGGCATAAACTGAATGTTAGGCATTTCATATGCAAACTGTATTTCTATTTCAGCATTATCAAAGTGTATTAGTCACTCAGTGATGTCCAACCCTTTGTGACCCATTTACTGTAGCCCACCAGGCTCCTCTGTCCATGGAATTCTCCAGGCAATACTAGAATGGGTTGTCATTTCCAACTCCAGAGGATCTTCCTGACCCAGATATTGAAGCCGGGTGTCCCTCATTGCAGGCAGAGTCTTTACTGACTGAGACACCTGGGAAGCCCCAGCATTATAAAAAGTTTATATAATTACACCCATTCACAGGACTGGAAAAGGTCAGTTTTCATTCCAATCCCAAAGAACGGCAGTGTCAAAGAATGCTCAAACTACCACACAATTGCACTCATCTCACACGCTAGTAAAGTAATGCTCAAAATTCTGCAAGCTAGGCTTCAGCAATACATGAACTGTGAAATTCCAGATGTTCAAGCTGGTTTTAGAAAAGGCAGAGGAACCAGAGATCAAATTGCCAACATCCACTGGATCATCAAAAAAGCAAGAGAGTTCCAGAAAAACATCTATTTCTGCTTTATTGACTATGCCAAAGCCTTTGACTGTGTGGATCACAATAAACTGTGGAAAATTCTGAAAGAGATGGGGTGGATTCATTTTGATATTTGGCAAAACTAATACAATTATGTAAAGTTTAAAAATAAAATAAAATTTAAAATAAGAAGTTATTAAGAAAAAAAAAAAGAATATAAAAAAAAAAAAAAAAAGAGAGATGGGAATACCAGACCACCTGACCTGCCTCTTGAGAAACCTGTGTGCAGGTCAGGAAGCAACAGTTAGAACTGAACATGGAACAACAGACTGGTTCCAAATAGGAAAAGGAGTATGTCAAGGCTGTATATTGTCACCCTGCTTATTTAACTTATATGCAGAGTACATTATGAGAAATGCTGGGCTAGAAGAAGCACAAACTGGAATCAAGATTGCCGAGAAATATCAATAACCTCAGATATGCAGATGACACTGCCCTTATGGCAGAAAGGGAAGAGGAACTAAAAAGTCTCCTGATGAAAGTGAAAGAGGAGAGTCAAAAAGTTGGCTTAAAGCTCAACATTCAGAAAACAAAGATTATGGCATCTGGTCCCATCACTTCATGGGAAATAGATGGGGAAACAGTGGAAACAGTGTCAGACATTATTTATTGGGGCTCCCAAATCACTGCAGATGGTGATTGCAGCCATGAAATTAAAAGACACTTGCTCCTTGGAGTGTCCATCTAGTCAAGGCTATGGTTTTTCCAGTAGTCATATATGGATGTGAGAGTTGGACTATAAACAAAGCTGAGCACTGAACAATTGATGCTTTTGAACTGTGTTGTTGGAGAAGACTCTTGAGAGTCCCTTGGGCTGCAAGGAGATCCAACCAGTCCATCCTAAAGGAGATCAGTCCTGAGTGTTCATCTGAAGGACTGATGCTGAAGCTGAGACTCCAATACTTTGGCCACCTGTTGTGAAGAACTGACTAATTTGAAAGACCCTGATGCTGGGAAAGATTCAGGGCAGGAGGAAGAGGGAATGACAGAGGATGAGACAGTTGGATGGCATCACCAATTCAATGAACATAAGATTGGATGAACTCCGGGAGTTGGTGATGGACGGGAGGCCTGGCGTGCTGTGGTTGATAGGGTCGCAAAGAGTCAGACACGACTGAGCAACTGAACTCAACTGAACTATATTATTTAAGAAACAGTCACTTCAGATCAGTTGCTCAGTCGTGTCTGACTCTTTGTGACCCCATGGACTACAGCAGGCCAGGCCTCTCCATCCGTCTCTAGTATCCGGAGCTTACTCAAACTCATGTCCATTGAATTGGTACTGCCATCCAGCCATCTCATCATCTGTTGTCCCCTTTTCTTCCTGCCTTCAATCTTTACCAGCACCAGGGTCTTTCAAATGAGTCACACCTGTGCATCACGTGGCCAAAGTATTGGAGTTTCAGCCTCAGCCTCAGTCCTTTCAATGAATATTCAGGGCCAATTTCCTTTAGGATGGACTATTGGATCTCCCTTCTGTCCAAGGGACTGTCAAGAGTCTTCTCCAACAGCATGGTTCAAAAGCATCAATTCTTCAGTGCTTAGATTTCTTTATAGTCCAACTCTCACATCCGTACATGACTACTGGAAAAACCATAGCTTTGACTAGACGGACCTTTGTTGGCAAAGTAATGTCTCTGCTTTTTAATATGCTGTCTTGGTCTATCATAGCTTTTCTTACAAGTAGCTAGCTTGTTTTAATTTCATGGCTGCAGTCACCATCTGCAGTAACTATGGAGCTCCAAAAAATAAAGTCTGTCACTGTTTCCATCATTTCCCCATCTATTTGCCATGAAGTGATAGGCCCAGATGTCATGATCTCAGTTTTCTGAATGTTAAGTTTTAAGCCAACTTTTTCACTCTCCTCTTTCACTTTCATCAAGGGGCTCTTTAGTTCTTCTTCCCTTTCTGCCATAGGGTGGTGTCATCTGCATATCTGAAGGTATTGATATTTCTCCCAGCAATCTTGATTCCTGCTTGTGCTTCTTCTAGCCTGGCATTTCACATGATGTACTCTCCATATAAGTTAAATAAGCAGGGTGACAATATACCCCTTTGACTTCCTGCTTTCCCCATTTGGAACCAATCTGTTGTTCCATGTCCAGTTCTAACTGTTGCTTCTTCACCTGCATACAAATTTCTCAGGAGGCAAGTCAGGTGGTCAGGTATTCCCATTTCTTTAAGAATTTTCCACAGTTTGTTTTGATCCACACAGTCAAAGGCTTTGGTGTAGTCAATAAAGCAGAAGTAGATGTTTTTCCAGAACTCTCTTGCTTTTTTGATGATCCAACGGATGTTGGCCTTTTGATCTCTCGTTCCTCTGCCTTTTCTAAATCCAGCTTGAAAGTCTGGAAGTTCACGATTCACATACTATTGATGCCTAGCTTGAATAATTTTAAGCATTACTTTGGCTATCAATAAATTCTTTTTTTGTGTTTTCTGTGAAATCTTGCCACCTCTTCTTAATATCTTCTGCTTCTGTTAGGTCCATACCATTTCTGTCCTTTATTGTGCCCATCTTTGCATGAAATGTTCCCTTGGTATTTCTAATTTTATTGAACAGATCTCTAGTCTTTCCCATTCTATTGTTTTCCTCTATTTCTTTGCTTTGTTCACTTAAGAAGTCTTTCTTATCTCTCCATGCTATTCTTTGGAACTCTGCATTTGTATAGGTATGTCTTTCCTTTTTCCTTTGCCTTTTACTTCTCTTCTTTTCTCAGCTACTTGTAAGTCCTCCTCAGACAACCATTTGGTGATTTTCCATTTCTTTTTCTTGGGGATGATTTTGATCACCACCTGCTGTACAATGTTATGAACCTCAGTTCATAGTTCTTCAGGCATTCTGTCTATCAGATCTAATCGCATGAGTATTTGTCACTTCCATTGTATAATTATAAGAGATTTGATTTAAGTCATAGCTGAATATTGGCCTAATGGTTTTCCTTATTTTCTTCAATTTAAGTCTGAATTTTGCAATAAGGAGCTGATGATCTGAGCCACAGTCAACTTCAGGTCTTGATTTTGCTGATTGTACAGAGCTTTTCCATCTTCAGCTGCTAAGACTACAATAAGTCTGAATTCAGTATTGACCATTGGTTATGTCCACGTGTAGATTTCTCTCTTATGGAAGAGGGTGCTTGCTATGACCAATGTGTTCTCTTGGCAAAATTCTGTTAGACTTTGCCCTGCTTCATTTTGTACCCTAAGACCAAACTTGCCTGTTATTCCAGGTATCTCTTAACTTCCTACCTTTGCATTCAAGTCCCCTATGATTAAAAGTACTTTTTTTTTTTTTTTTGGTGTTAGTTTAGAAGGTCTTGTAGGTCTTCATAGAACCATTCAACTTCAGTAGTTATGTATGGATGTGATAGTTGGACCATAAAGAAGGCTGACCATGGAAGAATGATGCTTTCAAACTGTGGTGCTCTAGAAAAGTCTGGAGAGTCCCTTGGACAGCAAGGAGGTCAAACCAGTCAATGCTAAAGAAAATCATCCATGAATATTCATTGGAAGGACTGAAGCTGAATCTGAAGCTCCAATACTTTGGCCACCTGATGGGAAGAGCCGACGCATTGGAAGATTCCCTGTTGCTGGGAAAGATTGAAGGCAGGAGGAGAAGGGGGTGATAGAGGATGAGATGGTTGGATGGCATCATCGACTCAATGGACATGAGTTTAAGCAAACTCAGGGAGATAGTGAAGGACAGGGAAGCCTGGCATGCTGCAGTCCATAGGGTCACAAAGAGTCAGACATGACTGAGCAACTGAACAACAATTAATAAATACCTAACTACACTAAATATTGGATTATTTATTTGTTTTTAAAGACATGAAACAAAATCTAGGGGTAAAAACAGTTCAGTATAATTAATTATGAAACAAAAACAAAGTTATATTCAAAATTAATCACACACATTCTTCAGAAATAATATATCATATATATTATATTTAGTTTTATAAATAATATACATTCTATCTGTAATAGTTTAGCATTACTAATATAATATCATGAGTACTAAATTGGGTAATTAAAAGTTGCCAAAAGGAGAGAACCAAGAAAATAATTTGTTAAACATAAAGGTATCAGGGAAAACTGCATAATATTTTTAATAATGTATATTCTGCTAAGTAAAAAATGAAAAAGAAAGAAGGAGGAAATGTAATAAAGGAGGTTCCTGTCAGGCAGCTTTTTTATCATATTTGTATAAGATTAGCTATTTAAACATTTATGCCAGTCCAAAGTGAAAGAAAATGACCTAAAACTTTAAAAGCATCATATCATTTCAAGATAAACAACAGCTGCATTTAAAATGATGAGAAGATTATTTGCACTTTCATTTTTAGGTCAATATTTGAACTTTAAAAATAAAGTGATACTTAAAAGATTATGTTTTGAGAACAAATATTTAGAGTAATAGAAGATGAAAAAAGTAGGTTTGAAATTATATGATGACCAATAATGTGTCAAGGGAAAATAATTAAATAACAAATATAAATAAAACTAAATAGACTGAAAAATGAACCACAAATAGAGACACTATCTGAAGGAGAGCATTTAACTCAATAATAAAAGTAAGCAGTGTGCCAAAATAGCAAGGTGCTCGCAACCCTTATAGATATTATATACTAATACTTATTTTATTCACTAATGTGCAGTGTATTTTGAGTACAACCCCCTAGGATATATGTCCTCTCTCCTGTTGTGTTCAGTCATGTATTGGTATTCACATAGATGAGTTTTTAGGGGTATATATGTTGAGTGGCAACATCTAGTGGCTCATCTCCATTATTAACTAATATAAAACTTAAAGAAGTTCATAGCTCCAAACTGCCTGCTGCCATTAGCAACTTTCACATGTTCTGTGGGCTTTTACTCTACCTACAACTCTTTCTATAGGGGTAATAGTTACATCACTGCATTTTAATCCTTTTATTCGCAAGTCTCCAGAGTACCAGGAAATGGGTGTCTCCACTGGGAGTGTGATTGGGAAGCTCTGAATTAGTGGCATTCCTGGTAACATTTTCCCATTTATTTTTATGTCACTAGTGAGAAGCATTGCTATTGTTTAATCTTATCTCCACTCCAGAACTTAAAGGGAGTGTATTGTGTGACTTCCTTCCTTTGTTGTCCCCAGGAGCAAGGGTCAGGTTCTACCTTATTCAACATAGACTGGAAAGGAACACAAATGAGTAAGTCAAGCTAAAAATAGTCATTGCCTCCTCACATCACTGTTTTGAGTCCAATCAGACTTCTCTCATGTCCCCTCACTCAAGCACTAAGACTTGTACTTATCTTAGGTGTACTAGGGTACTAGGTGAACTAGTCTGAGCACCTCTAAGAGGCCCCATCTCCATCCTAGAATTCTTGACATGATCACTTGCCACAGCAGCAAATGCTAGTGCTTGAAATTCAGTTTAGTTCATATCTAAAAATGAACACTGGAACAACATGGGAAACTTTCTCAAAGATGTCCCTCGGTCTCCACTATCAAGTTATGTAGGAAACATGAAGTTGTTCAGTTTCTAAAGACAACTCCTGAGATTTTCTGGCAGTCCAGTGGTTAAGACTTTGCTTTCCAATGCAAGGGGTACAGAGTTTGATCACTGGTCAAGAAAGTAAGACCCCACATGCCACAGGGTGTACCTATGCCCCCAAATTAAAATAAACAAACAAGTATATGAGTAAATAAAACTTGTTTTAAAAAGAATTATTTAAAAAGCATCACCCTTCCTTTAAGATGTTATTCAAGAAACACATTGAACACTACCAAGAACACAACCTGGGAAATTGGATCATGATTTTGGACTTTTAAATCAACCACACAGGAAATCCTTAGAAAAGGAATCCTTTAAAAGAGGATTGTACTCTATTAAACAAGCTATAATCATATTTAAATGAAGCAGGGAATATACTTTAGAAGTATTTCAAAATTTATATTTTTAGGTTTTTAATTATGATAGATGTACATCTATAAAACTCTTCTTTGCAGTCAGCTAGCCCAGGTCAATGTCTACTTTAAAAAAAAAAATAGGGATGCCATCTATTCACCCATTGAAAGGATTATTCCTCTTAAGAAAAAAAGTGTGATGCTTAAGAGTTGGTAGCTTCCTAGTTTGTATTAATGATGGCAGGTAAAATATGACACATATCTAAATCATTATCAGTACTTAATCACTGTGTCTAGTCACAAAGGGTAGGAACAAAATTGGACCATGTTCAAATGACCTAATGAGTGTTAGATATTTTATGTACTTCATTCATTTTTCACAACACTCTAAGTGGTAGAAAGTATTGTCCTATTAGATAAGTGAGGATACAAAGTAGAGAGAAAGTAAGTATCTGATTCAAGAACATAGATAATAGTTGTTTCACTGGTTTTTGGACTTTCCAGTGTTGTTGATTCTAGATATCATGTTTGTTTATTTAGTTGATTGTGATTTTCTCTCTAAGCCATGCAGTTTCCTATCAATGACATGTAAATGGCAGGTTACCTTAAGGAGAGAAACTCTCCATCATGACTACTGGGTGGAAATGGACGGGCATGACATGATATAGTCAATGTGCTTTGTGACCATCAGCTCTCTTCCAGGTTCAGCACTAGAACACAAGGGACTGAAAATGCGATTAATGCAGCAACTCCAAAAGTATCCTGCCCATTGCTACTCTATTTAAGGTTTTTGACAACTGCTACATTTCTCATCTCCCCCCCAAATGCTTTTAACCAGAGGAACATAATCCTTGTGTTTAATTCATATTCTACTTATTAACCAATCATGGACTTCTCACTAGGATATTAGTTTGAATTTATAAACAAATTATTTAACTTGAATATGTCAGTGGTGTCTTCACTCATGAACAGATAACTTATTTATTGATAAGAAATTGTTTTTGAAGCCTTAAAATTATTTCCACCTTTTTGGGAAAAAAAAAAAGTACAATTTACTTTCCAACAATATTTATATTGTGTTTGTATCAAATCATGGAGATTATCATGGTATTTACAAAATCCCATTTGTATATTTCCTTTTGTATAATGGTATACCTTTCATTGTAAGTAGTGGAATCTCAAAATGAAAACAAATCAATCTCCAATAGATAATGAAAAATGTGCAATGAAGCTAAAAATATCCTTCACCAAGGTGCTAGTTGGCTGTGTTGCTTAGCTACCCATGACCAAATAGGTTGACAGCACCACGAACCCTCTGGCTGAGCTGGGTGTAATTAACAACCAGGTTTCCATTTCATTAAGTTCCACTTACAAATCTTAAGAATTTTGAAATGTGCATATTTAGAAGATTTCACCATCATAAATGCAGACAAAATTTATTTCTCAAAAAAATGATATTCCCCTATGTACCTCTAAGTAACTTAACTAGAACTTTCAAAGGTTTAAATAATGACATTTTTGAAGGCAAAATTCTATTTTTCAAGAAAATAACTGTAGTAAAGACTGAGGGAAAAGGGAATATTCTTTTTCTTTTTAAAATCATAAAAATTGTCTTTTTAATTTTTCTTTTAAATATAAATATAATTATGAGTGGGAAACAATATTGCTTTGTCTTCCTGAAAAGCTAGAAAACATTGATTTTTCTTTTCCATCAGAGATAATATTTTCATGCTTTTGTCCCCAGTTCTAATGTATAAAGGAGGTTAATTTCTGAAATATCTTAGATGATTTAGCAGAGTCCTGTGCAGGGAATGCAGTAATTCAGTTCAATAGACAACAAAGCCCATTAGCAGATATTACCAAGCCACTACTAAAAGGCAAGAATAATGGAAATGGAAAGATTCATATCCCTTCATAATTAACACACAAAGCTTTGAGTGCAGATTACAGTAGGATTATGGTGAATTAAAGAAGTACATTTGATGCTCCTTTTGAAGATTTCTTATTGCTTATCATCCTATTCTGAAATATATATGCATTCCTTTAATTCCATAAGTGTATAATTGAAACAAATAGCTGAAATCCATTTATACCATCTGAAAGTAAAAAAAAAAGAAAAGATTATGTTTCAAGCACATTTGCATCCATTTATAATCTAATAAACTGTACAACATTTTACTGTTCCATTTTCTCTGCTCTCTGTAGAGAGGCAGAGATTTTGTCTGATACTGGCTGAATTTGTGTTATTTAAAAATCATTTTAAAGTATATTTATCAAAATAATACATGCTTAAGGTAAGATAGCCTATAGTATACACAAGTTTATGATGAAAGTAAACAGGCTTTGGCTTCTTTCCTTACTATCTCAGTCCTATGGTTTTGGGTTTGCTTTTTTTAAGAAGTTGACAACTTTATTGAGATGAAATTTACATAACATAAAATTAATCCATTTAAAGTAAGCAATTCACTGGTATTTAGCTCTTTTACAATGTTGTGCCTCCACTATCTTTATTTAGTTTCAGAAAATTTTCATCACTCTAAAAGGAAAGCTCATACCCTCTAAACAGTCACTTTTCACTGGCCCTTCCCTCCAATGCTGGCAAGAGCCAATCAGTGCTTTGTCTCTATAGCTTTATCTATTCTGGTTATTTCATTACATGGAAATACACAATATTTGACAATTTGTGTCTGGTTTCTTTCATTTACCGTAGTGTAATAATTTTGATTTTAATTCTTCAGTAAAGTATCTTCATAATATTCGAAAGTAGATTCATAGCTGTCTGTCAGGCAATATCTATTGACTTCTTGATATGAAATAAGAGCCTTCATCCTACATTCACAATTCTCCCTTCTTATTCCAGTGTTTGAATTACTTTGCTGTTTTAAAATTTTCTATTGGTTGCTATTGTAATTTAAGTGATATATTTAAACTCACATTTTTTTTCCTTTTACAATAATATTTTGCAACTCTAAATTTTGCAAATTAGGTATTCACATTGCTGCATTTCTTCTTTTTTTCTTTCCTTTTGTTATGGTTTGTCTTCTCTTGGATTTGCTGTACTTTTACATTGTCAAAATACATGCATTTATTAATTTTTCAAATATTTATTGAGGACTCACATTTATTATGGACATAATTTAATTTGCTTTTAATTTAGATCATGATTTTCTTATATGTTGTCCTTGGATGTTTATTTTTCAATGCATTTGTAATTTTATTTTTGTCTAACATCTAACTTTATCAGATCTCCATTTTTTTTTATAAAATTTCAATCAGAATTTTTCATGCTTTAAGAACCTTTTTTTAAAATAAATTTTTTCCCTGAAAACTATAATCCTCCTTCTTCCACCTGGAAGATTTACTTTTTAACTTGTCACATGACTTTCAACTTTCACTGTGATGCTTCCCTTCACAGATGTGCAGAATTGAAGTCATTGTTTCCTGGAATATATAAGTGCTTCCTTTGGAAGTTATTCCTTTATTTTACCATTTATCTTCAGATCTATCCCTATGAAAAAATGAGGTAAGTTTTCTGTAGAATTGCATGTTTGAAAATCTTCCTAGTTTTATTTAACTTGAATGACAGTTTGTCTGGGTATAAAATTTGAAAGCATCATACCTTTTCCTTCTAGTATTCAGTGGCACTGATGACAATTACAATTCCAGTATGATTTTTTTTTAATGAATAGCATTTTTATTGTCTATAAGTTTTGAAGATCTCCTGGAGAAGGAAATGGCAGCCCACTTCAGTATTCTTACCTGGAGAATCCCCATGGACAGAGGGGACTGGTGGGCTACAGACCATGGGTTCGCAGAGAGTCAGACATGACTAAGCCACTCAGCAGCAGTAGCAGCATAAGTTTTGAAGATCTGGTTATATTTTGTGTTCTTAACTTTTACAGTAAAGTCTATGATCATAAATTCTTTCATTTTCATTGAGTGGAGTAAATGGGCATTTGTGGGCAATGTAATTAACGTCTCTCCTTTTAAATGTGCAGTCTAGGTTTTTCATAGCTTTTCTTCCAAGGAGCAAGTATCTTTTAATTCCATGGCTGCAGTCACCATCTGCAGTGATTTTGGAGCCCAAGCAGATAAAGTCTGTCACTGTTTCCATTGTTTCTGCATCTATTTGCCATGAAGTGATGGGACTAGATGCCATGATCTTTGTTTCCCAAATGTTGAATTTTAAGTCAGCTTTTTCACTCTCCTCTTTCACCTTTTACCTTCACCAAGAGGCTCTTTAGTTCTTCTTCACTTTTTGGCCATAAGGGTGGTGTAATTTGCATATCTGAAGTTGTTGCTATTTCTCCTCATAATCTTGATTCCACTTGTGTTTCACCCAGGTAGGCATTTTTCATGATGTACTCTGCATATAAGTTAAATAACCAGGGTGACAGTATACATCCTTGATATACGCCCTTTCCCATTTTGAACCAGTCCATTGTTCCATGTCTGGTTCTAGCTGTTGCTTCTTGACCTGCATACAGGTTTTGCAGGAGGCAGGTAAGGTGGTCTGGTATTCCCATCTCTTTAAGAATTTTCCACAGTTTGTTATGATCCACATAGTCAGAGGCTTTGGTGTAGTTAATAAAACAGAATTAGATGTTTTTTCCTGGAATTCTCTTGCTTTTTCTATGATCCAACAGATATTGGCAATTTGATCTCGGTTTCCTCTGCCTTTTCTAAATCCAGCTTAAACATCTGTAAGTTCTCGGATCATGTACCATTGAAGCCTAGCTTGGAGAATTTTGAGCATTACTTTGCTAGCATGTGAAATTAGTGCAATTGTGTTTTGTAATGTAGAAGTTACTATAAATGGGTGCATTTTGATGATTTTTAATCAAGATCATTTGTTTCTGTGGGTGCATGTTAGAAAGTATTTAGGTCTTTGAAAAGTTTTGTTATGAGAGATTAGATATCTCAATACTTTGTGTGTGTATGAGTGTCTTTGTGTGTGTGTGTGTCCAAGGCTTTCAGGAAAGGTCAATAATTTTTGGTTGAAAAACAGCCTTATTAACAAAGGAAAATGTGTACTTTCTCCTACATGTATTTTCCTACTTTATTAAGCAAAATTTCATCAACAAAAGCAGCCAAATGCTTCATTGCCCTTCCTTTCATTTCTAATTATAAAAAATTCTAGTTCTGCTCTTCTTTTTTGTCTTTAGAAACAAGTAAAAGGTATTAGTAATAAGAGAAGGAAAAACCGTTATGGTAGTCTTCTGATAGACAGACATAGAAGTAGATAACCTCCTTTCCTTACCAGTTGACATAATTAAGTGAGCATCCAATAAATGAAGGGCATTGCACTTGCTCTTTGAATATTTTTCAAGAATTTGAGGGCTTAAACCAATAAACATTTTTAAGCAAATAACTTTAGTTATTAAATTGCATATTATTTTTAAAAATAAAACAAATGAAAGAATATTATATTCTTGGAATGGGTTAAGTCCTGTCATCTTTCCCCTGGTTTTTATTACTCCATTTTTCCTCCCTACCTTGAGCCCCTGCTCAAGGTAACATGAATGTGAATGAATTTGTGACCTGAATGAATTGAATGTGCCTTCAGAAAACAACAGTGGATGTAGCTGCTACCACATACCTCCTATGGTTACTCTTTAGTGTTTCCCCTCCTATAGGATTGTGGAATGAAAGAGGAGTCATTGAACAGGGCTGGTTTCAGAAAACTCTTGTCATGGATACTTCAAGTTATCAAATCTAAAGTGAATGAAGATTGCCAAACTGGTAAGGTCTTTTCATGGTAGAAAAGAAAGTGGGGTACTTGCAATAAATAACAAATCTAGCAATAAGAGTATAGATAAGAAACAATGAAGAAACATTCTTCAAAATTCAAGGTAGGTCTGACTTCTGATGAGAAAAATATTAATTGGGCAGGGCAAGGTTTCAATTAACAAAGTGATTTAAAATGTAAAAGTGTTCCATTTTTTCATTTCAATGTTTATTTTTAAGATGTCTTTGCTATGTATGGCCAGTACAAGTTGATAGCTGTTATTGTTCAGTGGCTCAGTGGTGTCCAACTCATTGTGACTCCATGGACTGCACTATGCCAGGCTTCCCTGTCCTACACTATCTCCCAGAGCTTGCTCAAACTCATGTCCACTCAGTTAGTGATGTCATCCAACCATCTTATTCTCTGTCATCCTCTTCTCCTCTGGACTTCAGTGTTTCCCAGCATCAGGATCTTTTTCAATGAGTCAGTTCTTCATATCAGGTGACCAAAGTATTGGAGTTTCAGCTTCAGCATCAGTCCTTCCAATGAATATTCAGGACTGATTTCCCTCAGGATGGACTATTTGATCTCTTTGCAGTCCAAGGTCTCTCAAGAGTCTTCTCCAACACCACAGTTCAAGAGCATCAGACCTTTGGCACTCACCCCTCTTTATGGTCCAACTCTCACATTCTGTACATGACTACTGGAAAAACCATAGCTTTGACTATAGAGATCTTTCTTGGCAAAATAATGTCTCTGCTTTTCAATACACTGTCTACGTTTGTCATAGCTTTTCTTCCAAGGAACAAGTATTTGTTTGTTTGTTTTTAATTTCATGGCTGTAGTCAGCATCTGCAGTGATTTTGGAGCCCAAGAAAATAAAGGCTGTCACTGTTTCCATTGTTTCCACATCTATTTGCCATGAAGTGATGGGACTGGATGCCATGATTTTTGTTTTCTGAATGTTGAGTTTTAAGCCAGCTTTTTCACTGTCCTCTTTCACATTCTTCAAGAGGCTCTTTACTTCCTCTTTGCTTTCTACTATAAGGGTGGTGTCATCTGCATATCTGAGGTTATTGATATTTCTCCCTGTAATCTTGATTCCAGCTTGTGCTTCATCCAGCCCAGCATTTTGTTTGATGTATTCTGCATATAAGTTAAATAAGCAGGATGACAATATACAGCCTTGACATACTCCTAATTCTTTAAATGATCTAAAAACAAAACTCTGTACAGTAAATTTGTGATTTGTTTCAATGACTATTTATCAACTAATTTGTAAGGACATGTGACTGAAGTCATTCCCCTATCATTTATTTCTTTTGTGTAAAAAAACTTATATATATATATAATGTGAGTTTTAAACAGCATGAAAAATTTAGTAATTATTTCATTAGATTTGCTTTAAATGTATACATGCACACTGGAGTAAGGGGAGGGAGAAGAAAAGAGCTTCAGAGAGGAAGAATGCCACAATAAAATAAAATTATTCTAGGATGCTTTACAAATGAGAAATTAAGTGAAGGAATAATGATAATGATTAAAGAAATATGTGTAAAAATTTACTTAAATTCAATAAAAACTCTTAGGAAAATAATAGGACATTATCAAGAGAACAGTTGTAATGAATATGCGAATGTGTGAAGCAATTCTCTTAGAATTTCTGTATCTGAAACATGTGATCATCAGATTATGCGAAAATCTAGCCTTCTAAATCTTGAAAAAACACTTATGTGGGAAAATACAAGCTGTAGTCTTCAGACTTACTTTTTCTTCAACTATCTAAGTGTCAGGGAGCTAAAAAAATGGTGAATAAGTTAATGATAACAATATTCTATATCTTGAAAGTTATTTGGTTTAAACAGTTGTATGAACTTGACAGAACTCATTGTTTCACATATCTGTGTTCACTCCAAGACCCAGATACATCATGTGAAATGCCAGGCTGGATGAAGCACAAGCTGCAATCAAGATTATGAGGAGAAATATCAATAACCTCAAATACACAGATGACACCACCCTTATCACAGAAAGAGAAGAAGAATTAAAGAGCCTCTTGATGAAAGTGAAAGGGGAGAGTGAAAAACTTGGCTTAAAACTCAATATTCGGAAAACTAAGATCATGGCATCTGATCCTATCAGTTCACTTCAGTTCAGTTCATTCACTGAGTCATGTCCGACTCTTTGCAACCCCAAGTATCGCAGCACGCCAGGCCTCCCCGTCCATCACAAACTGCTGGAGTCTACCAAAACCCATGTCCATTGAGTCGGTGATGCCATCCAACCATCTTATCCTCTGTTTTCCCCTTCTCCTCCTGTCCTCAATCTTTCCCAGAATCAGGGTCTTTTCAAATGAGTCAGCTCTTCAGATCAGGCAACCAAAGTATTGGAGTTTCAGCTTCAACATCAGTCTTTCCAATGAACACCCAGGACTGATCTCCTTTAGGATGGACTGGTTGGATCTCCTTGCAGTCCAAGGAACTCTCAAGAGTCTTCTCCAACACCACGGTTCAAAAGCATCAATTCTTCAGTGCTTAACTTTCTTTATAGTCCAACTCTCACATCCATACATGACTACTGGAAAAACCATAGCCTTGACTAGACAGACCATTACTGATAAAGTAATGTCTCTGCTTTTTAATATGCTGTCCAGGTTGGTCATAACATTCCTTCCAAGGAGCAAGATTCTTTTAATTTCATGGCTGCAGTCACCATCTGCAGTGATTTGGGAGGCCAAAAAATAAAGTCAGCCACCGTTTCCTCTGTTTCCCCATCTATTTATCATAAAGTGATGGGACCAGCTTATCACTTCATGGCAAATAGATGGGGCAACAATGGAAACAGTGAGAGGCCTTATTTTGGTGGGCTCCAAATTCACTGCAGATGGTGACTGAAGCCATGAAATTAAAGACTCTTGCTCCTTGGAAGAAAAACTATGACCAACCTAGACAGCATATTAAAAAGCAGAGTCATTACTTTGCCAACAAAGGTCCATCTAGTCAAAGCTATGGTTTTTCCAATAGTCATGTATGGATGTGAGAGTTAGACTATAAAGAAAGCTGAGTGCCAAAGAACTGATGCTTTTGAACTGTGGTGTTGGAGAAGACTCTTGAGAGTTCCTTGGACAGCAAGGAGATCCAACCTCTCTATCCTATGGGAAATCACTTCTAAATATTCGTTGAAAGGACTGATGCTGAAGTTGAAACTCCAATAATTTGGTCACCTGATGTAAAGATCTGACTCATCAGAAAAGACCATGATGCTAGGAAAGATTGAAGTCAGGAGGAGAAGGGGATGACAGAGGATGACATTGTTGGGTGGCATCACTGAGTCAATGGACATGAGTTTGAACAAGCTCTGGGAAATGGTGTAGGACAGGGAAGCCTGGAGTGCTGCAGTTGATGGGGTCACAAAGAGTTGGACACAACTGATCAACTGAACAACAGCAAAAGGTTCATGCTGAAGCTGAAACTCCAATACTTTGGCGACCTGATGCAAAAAACTGACTCCTTGGAAAAGACTTTGATGCTGGGAAAGATTGAAGGTGGAATGAGAAGGGGATAACGGAGGTTTGATGGTTGAATGGTGTCACCAACTTGATAGACATGAGTTTGAGCATGCTCCAGAAGTTTGTGATGGACAGAGAAGCCTGGCATGCTGCAGTCCATGGGGTCTCAGACAGTCAGAAACGACTGAGCGACTGCACTGCACTGAACTGATTCAATATTTCATTGTACATAAATTTTACATGAAAGAAATGTAAACTAATATTGAAATGTAGCTAATGATATGAGAGCCAAAGTATTTAGGAGGAAATATAGTAATATCTGGGCTTCCCAGGTGGTGCAGTGGTAAAGAGTCTGCCTGCTAATTCAGGAGACACAAGAGACCTGGGTTTGATCCCTGGGTCATGAAGATCCCTTGGAATAGGAAATGGCAACCCACTTCCGTATCCTTGCCTAGAGAATTCCATGGACAGGGAGCCTGGCAGGCCATAATCCATGGGGTCTCAGAGTCAGACACAACTGAGCACATACACATGCATGTAGCAATATCTACAACTTACTTTGAAATATAAAAATATAGTGATATATATATATTATATATATATAATATAAAAATATAGTGATCATATATTAACACATGTAAGTAGAATCTAGAAAAATGGTACCGATGAACCTATTTTCAGGGCAGGAAGAGATATGCAGATGTAGAGAACAGACATATTGACATGAGAAGGGAAGGCCTGATGGGATGAATTGTGAGATTGGGAATGACTTATATACACTACCATGTATTAAATAGATAGCTAGTGGGAAGCTGCCATAAAGCACATGGAGATCAGCTCGTTGCTCTGTAGTGACCTAGATGGGTAGGATAAGGGTAAGGGTGGGAGGGAGGTCCAAGAGGCTGGGGATATATGTATACATATAGCTGATTCACTTCGTTGTACAGCAGAAACTAACACAACATTATAAAGCAACTATACCCCAATTTAAATGCATATATATATATATATATATATATATGTATTAAGATGGATTGAAATATGAATGGGAAAGGGATGATTAGGCATGTGACGAAGCAAGTATAGTAACAATCTATGTGCTGAATACATAAAATATACTGAAATATGCAGAAAATTATTCTCACTTATCAGTATGCTTGACATTTTTTACAATGAAATTAAGACATGGGTAGAAAAGGATACTAAACATCTTTTAGCAAACAAATTAAAAATATTTCAAATATTTCATGTTCACCTATATTCATGCGTAACAAAACCTTTCCAGTTTTTAAAGTACAAAATCTTTAAATACAGAAATACAAGTCCCAGTGCCATAACTTAATTTTGATTCAAGGAGGTAGACTCAAAATATAAATGATTTACAAAACATAATCTAACATCCTTTATAACGTATTCTATACATTTACAAGTTATTGTGGGCTGGGCATGGTATTGGAAGATATAAATGGGGCAGTGGGGTTTAAGTGAAGTGCAAAAGACAAAATATGAAGCACTCTTTGGGGTGAAGTCTCCAAGATCTGAACCTGGAACTCTCAAGGCAAAGCAGTCACATAATGGCATCCTCACATACAAGTCATAATTTCACAAAGGAATTGAGCTGGTTTCTATCTAAAATTGTTGAAAAATAATAATTTGAAAATAAATGCAATTTTTATAAAATTAAAACTTGCTTTTGAAACATGAGCAACCCTGCTCTTCTGATCTAATATGCCTCTGCATGTTCATTCACTTGTTTATTCTGTAGGGATTCTGAAGTCAGAATTGGCATTCACATATCAAAATAAATCTGTCTGTAATAAATACCACATCCTAAAGTGGATTTCAAATTACACATAACACTTTAAGAAACATACTTGCTCATGTTTCTTTAAAAAAGGTGTCTAAGTTATTGTTTACTAAAACTTCATATTTGCCTAAATGTATAAATACACTAATATCCCAGGGGTATTTCCTTATGTTACATAAAAGTCAGTTATAATCCTGATTCAAGTGGGGAAATTTGTGAATTTGATCAATGAACTCAATTATGGCCCCATTCCAAGGATTTCTACCCTTCTTTTACAATGATACATAGCTGCCTACGCAACTGACACTGCTCCCCAAATCTCTTTAATAAATAAGAAGAATACGTCAGAGCATGTGTGTATATTCATGCTGCCCTTTTGTCTCTCTCTCCTTTCTCTCTCTCTTTCATTTTACAGCTCTTCTGGGTCCCCAGCTGATTTTCTTCGCAAGGTTAGTTGCTAATACATTCCTAGCACCCATGCATTATTAATGCTCACCGCTCTCCAAGGTGGCAGTGACAAATAGGAAGCAAAATCTACTGACTAGTGGGGAATGTACTTTTTAGTCATGCTTGAATTTTTCAATCCATTCTGCTTGTTGAGGATTTTTTAGTAAAGGGTCTGTGACAGAATGTGCTTTATACCTCTCTTTTCCTTCACTCTCTCCAAACCCTTTTGTTTTTCAAATCTAAGAGGTATTTAAGTAGCAAGAGAGAGGATTATGCATCAGGGTTTTGAGGGAGAGTAGAGCAAAAAGTACTTTAGATGATTGCCAAAGCAGGAAGGTCATTGTTCCGCTTTACATGGTGAAAGTCTTTTTGACTCCAAAACGACTATGTATGTAGTCAAGTAAATTATACTATTTTAACTAGGTTACACCAGCTGTAGTATTCCCTGATATAATACTAAGTGTGTATCATGAGGAACATTGATTTTTTAATGTGCAGATTTGTTTCTTCAGATATAAAATCCTATTCATTTTGCAATATAAAGAAGCAATCTGTGAAGTATATTCTGAGATGGTTATTGGGTACTATAAATCTCACTAGCAGTTCTATTACATTTGTTTAATTCAGAATTTCTGCATTTAAAGTATTATACCTTTATGCATGTAATGATGAGCTTTTAGAAAATATATTTTCAGTGAATAAAAACTTAATTCACAGAGAACACAGAACTGGAATTCCCCCAGTGACCGGAGTTGGGAGTAAATCCTTTCTTTACCGCATTTCCCTGGCTTAAAGATGAAAATAGCCATTCTTAACAGCAAATAGTCAATTGCCACAATATCCATGTTCTTGAGTTCTTAATAAATATTTCACTTAAATCACAGCAATCCCTAATTCTTGGGTAAGAGAAAGTAACACTTTGGCTAAATTAAAACGTAGTTAGAACCAGAAAAGCAGTGGTGGCACCCTAGCCCTTTATGTGGGATTTTAATTTATCCCAAGGGAAGAAGGTACAAACAAAATTTGAGTGAGTATTTTCTACCTAATATTGTGTTTTTAATACATTATCTTGTTTATATGACAAATTTTTATGAGGTAAGTATTATTACATCTGTCTTACACTTAAAAATTAAATTGAGACAGTATAATTTACAGCCTCAAAAGTGCCAAAACTAATCTGAAAAAATCAGTTTGACACCAAAGACTATATTCTGTACACTACACAATTGTTGTTTTCTTTGACTTTGGGAGATGTTGACTCCCTGCATTACAATATTATAACATTTGATTCATTTAATTGCTTAGTAATGATGATGGCACATAAAACTATGTAGTTATTTATAGGTAGGTAGGTATCATTGACTTGACCCACTTCAAAGCGTTTTCAAACATGGATAATTGGTTCAAAAGCCTGAGTTTTACAGAGCCCATTACATCCTGGGAACTAACACATACATTGAGTCATAAAAGAATTAGTTGAAATGATTAGTGGTCTCTTGAAGGTGAATCTTAAATTAATACCTATGTATAATCATAGAATCAGATATTTTACAAGTGATGAGAGCAATAAAGGAAATCTCTTGGGTTTCTAAGCATGTGAAATAGGTAAGTTTGGAATCCTGAAGTAAATATAAAATAAAGGGGAAGATAGTTGTATGACTCTAGAAGTTATTCTACTGCTGGTCTGCATAACTGATGTAATCCAGGTATCTCAATGTATATCTGTAAAATCTCCACTAACCATATAGTTTTAGAAGGAGAGTAAGTAAAGCCACCCATAGCCCATACATACAGTATAAGCAGAGAAAAGAATGTAAATACTTGTATTTATATGCAAGTGCAAGAATATACACTGGAAACCAACACTAATTTCTGACAACCTGGCAGTGTTCAGTTAGGTTTACATCATACAAAACAGAGAAGATTACTAGTGATAGTGGTCACACAACTCAGACAAGTTTAACCTCAAGAATTAGTTGGTCCTATTCTTAGTGAGGGGGCTTTACAGGTTGCTCAGAGGTAAAGAATCTGCCTGCCAATAGAGGAGAAGTTTCTACCCCTGGATTGGGTCGATTCCCTGGAGTAGGAAATGGCAACTTACTTCAGTATTCTTGTCTGGCAAAATTCCGTGGACAGAGGAGCCTCATGGGCTACAGTCCATGGGGTCTCAAAGAGTCAGACATGACTGAGCAACTGAGCCCTCACGCATCCTTAGCGAGAAATACTAAAAGCAGGAACAGGTCTGATCCCTTATGGATCAGGATTCTGCTTCAAAAGAAAGGAGCTTGAAAGTACATGGGCCCAGAGCTGGTAACTTTCAGAAGGTAAGTTTCTAGATCAGATGGAAGCATTTTGGAAGAGGATGGCATATATCAGAGATTTGGTGGGGAAGCAAAAGAAAAAAGCAAATAATAGTTATTGATTGTCCAATATAAACAAAAACTAGATCAAGGAATCAGAAACTGAATCAACCTACTTCAAATAGACGGGGTCTAACAAAGAAATCAAATTTATCTATATCGATAAAAGAGTTCAGCTAAAATAATGAACCTAACAAACTACTCCTTACCATTTTTCCATATTTCACCTATTATTGCTGATCCAGGAAACTTTCTGGAACTTAAACAATAACAACAAAGTGGCAGAAAACACTCATACAAATTGATGAAAAAAAGTTACCACCAAAATTATTCTGATCAAAATATTAATGAAAACCTCCATTATGATACAGAATAAAGCTGCAACTCAATATATTAACATAAATTAAACAAACATGGTTTGGCTGATATGAAGTACACACCAAATTAAAAATTTTAAACTAGGAATAGAATAGAAATGATTATAAAACTAAAGATATAAGACTCAGTTCAGTTCAGTTCAGTCACTCAATCGTGTCCAACTCTTTGTGACCCCATGAATCACAGGACACCAGGCCTCCCTGTCCATCACCAACTCCCGGAGTTCACTCAGATTCATGTCCATCAAGTCAGTGATGCCATCCAGCTATCTCATCTTCTGTCATCCCCTTCTCCTCCTGCCCCCAATCCCTCCCAGCATCAGGGTCTTTTCCAATGAGTCAGCTCTTCGCATGAGGTGGCCAAAGTATTGGAGTTTCAGCTTCAGCATCAGTCCTTCCAATGAACACTCAGGACTGATCTCCTTTAGGATGGACTGGTTGATTCTCCTTGCAGTCCAAGGGACTCTCAAGAGTCTTCTCCAACACCACAGTTCAAAAGCATCAATTCTTCGGTGCTCAGCTTTCTTCACAGCCCAACTCTCACATCCGTACATGACCACTGGAAAAACCACAGCCTTGACTAAATGAACCTTTGTTGGCAAAGTAATGTCTCTGCTTTTGAATATGCTATCTAGGTTGGTCATAACTTTCCTTCCAAGGAGTAAGGGTCTTTCAATTTCATGGCTGCAATCACCACCTACAGTGACTAGGGTTGACTAAAATCACAAAATAAACTTTAAGAAAAAGACAGCATTATAAATGAAGGTTAAATTACAAAGTGCTCATGGAAAAGCAGATTTGACTAAAAATATAGTAAGAGACATTGGAGAAAGAAAGCAACCAACATAATGAAAATGCCTTAAAGAAAGTTATAGATATAGAGGGAAGGCAAATAAATGATTTGTTACATTTCTTGTCTTGTCCCATCAACTTACACATTCCAGTGGAAACTTTTTTTCTAGTCCCACTAGCTGGTAAGCAGAAATTTTAGTGTCACCAGATACAACTTTCCTGAATCCCAAGGCTAGGTCAGGCTATGATTGAAAATGACACCATTATTAAGATTAACACCATTATTAAGATTTTTTTTTTTTAAACTTTACAAATTGTGTTAGTTTTGCCAAATATCAAAATGAATCTGCCACAGGTATACATGTGTTCCCTGTCCTGAACCCTCCTCCCTCCTCCCTCCCCATACCATCCTTCTGGGTCGTCCCAGTGCACTAGCCCCAAGCATCCAGTATCGTACATCAAACCTGGACTGGCAACTCGTTTCATACATGATATTATACATGTTTCAATGCCTTTCTCCCAAATCTTCCCACCATCTCCCTCTGCAACAGAGTCCATAAGACTGTTCTATACATCAGTGTCTCTTTTGCTGTCTCGTACACAGGGTTATTGTTACCATCTTTCTAAATTCCATATATATGTGTTAGTATACTGTATTGGCGTTTTTCTTTCTGGCTTACTTCACTCTGTATAATAGGCTCCAGTTTCATCTACCTCATTAGAACTGATTCAAATGTATTCTTTTTAATGGCTGAGTAATACTCCATTGTGTATATGTACCACAGCTCTCTTATCCATTCATCTGCTGATGGACGTCTAGGTTGCTTCCATGTCCTGGCTATTGTAAACAGTGCTGCGATGAACATTGGGGTACACGTGACTCTTTCCCTTCTGGTTTCCTCAGTGTGTATGCCCAGCAGGGGGATTGCTGGATCATAAGGCAGTTCTATTTCCAGTTTTTTAAGGAATCACTGTTCTGCATAGTGGCTGTACTAGTTTGCATTCCCACCAACAGTGTAAGAGGGTTCCCTTTTCTCCACACCCTCTCCAGCATTTATTGCTTATAGACTTTTGGATCGCAGCCATTCTGACTGGCGTGAAATGGTACCTCATGGTGGTTTTGATTTGCATTTCTTTGATAATGAGTGATGTTGAGCATCTTTTCATGTGTTTGTTAGCCATCTGTATGTCTTCTTTGGAGAAATGTCTATTTAGTTCTTTGGCCCATTTTTTGATTGGGTCATTTATTTTTCTGGAGTTGAGCTGTAGGAGTTGCTTGTATATTTTTGAGATTAGTTGTTTGTCAGTTGCTTCATTTGCTATTATTTTCTCCCATTCTGAAGGCTGCCTTTTCACCTTGCTAATAGTTTCCTTTGATGTGCAGAAGCTTTTAAGTTTAATTAGGTCCCATTTGTTTATTTTTGCTTTTATTTCCAATATTCTGGGAGGTGGGTCATAGAGGATCCTGCTGTGATGTATGTCAGAGAGTGTTTTGCCTATGTTCTCCTCTAGGAGTTTTATAGTTTCTGGTCTTACGTTTAGATCTTTAATCCATTTTGAGTTTCTTTTTGTGTATGGTATTAGAAAGTGTTCTAGTTTCATTGTTTTACAAGTGGTTGACCAGATTTCCCAGCACCACTTGTTAAAGAGATTGTCTTTAATCCATTGTATATTCTTGCCTCCTTTGTCAAAGATAAGGTGTCCATATGTGCATGGCTTTATCTCTGGGCTTTCTATTTTGTTCCATTGATCTATATTTCTGTCTTTGTGCCAGTACCATACTGTCTTGATAACTGTGGCTTTGTAGTAGAGCCTGAAGTCAGGTAGGTTGATTCCTCCAGTTCCATTCTTCTTTCTCAAGATAGCTTTGGCTATTCAAGGTTTTTTGTATTTCCATACAAATTGTGAAATTATTTGTTCTAGCTCTGTGAAGAATACTGTTGGTAGCTTGATAGGGATTGCACTGAATCTATAAATTGCTTTGGGTAGTATACTCATTTTCACTATATTGATTCTTCCAATCCATGAACATGGTATATTTCTCCATCTATTAGTGTCCTCTTTGATTTCTTTCACCAGTGTTTTATAGTTTTCTATATATAGGTCTTTAGTTTCTTTAGGTAGATATACTCCTAAGTATTTTATTCTTTCCGTTGCAATGGTGAATGGAATTGTTTCCTTAATTTCTCTTTCTGTTTTCTCATTATTAGTGTATAGGAAAGCAAGGGATTTCTGTGTGTTGATTTTATGTCCTGAAACTTTACTACAGTCATTGAGTATTATTAAGATTATTAAGATTAAGAGTTGGGTTTAGGACAGGTAGTTATTTATCCAAGCACCAATTGCACTGAACCAAGTGACATAAGAAGAAAAGATGGGAATACCACACCACCTGGCCTTCTCTTAAGAAATCTATATGCAGGTCAGGAAGCAACAGTTAGAACTGGACATGGAAGAACAGACTGGTCCAAATAGGAAAAGGAGTACGTCAAAGCTGTATATTGTCACCCTGCTTATTTAACTTATATGCAGAGTACATCATGAGAAACGCTGGGCTGGATGAAGCACACACTGGAATCAAGATTTCCAGGAGAAATATCAATAACTTCAGATATGCAGATGACACCACCCTTATGGCAGAAAGTGTAGAACTAAAGAGCCTCTTGATGAAAGTGAAAGAGGAGAGTGAAAATGTTGGCTTAAAGCTCAACATTCAGAAAACTAAGATCATGGCATCTGATCCCATCTCTTTATGGCAAATAGATGGGGAAACAGTGGAAACAGTGTCAGACTTTATTTTTTGGGGCTCCAAAATCACTGCAGATGCTGACTTCAGCCATGAAATTAAAAGACGTTTGTTCCTTGGAAGGAAAGTTATGACCAACCTGGACACATATTAAAAAGCAGAGGTATTACTTTGCCTACAAAGATCCATTTAGTCAAAGCTATGGTTTTTCCAGTAGCCATGTATGGATGTGAGATTTGGACTATAAAGAAAGCTGAGCACTGAAGAATTGATGCTTTTCAACTGTGGTGTTGGAGAAGACTCTCAAGAGTCCCTTGGACTGCAAGAAGATCCAACCAGTCCATCCTAAAGGAAATCAGTCCTGAATATTCATTGGAAGGACTGATGCTGAAGCTGAAACTACAGAATACTTTGGCCATCTGATGCAAAGAACTGACTCACTGGAAAACACCTTGATGCTGGGGAAAGATTGAAGGTGGGAGGAGAATGGGATGACAGAGGATGAAATTGTTGGATGATATCACTGACTCAGTGGACGTGAGTTTGGGTAAACTCCTGGAGCTGGTGATGGACAGGGAGGCCTGGCCTGCTGCAGTTCATGGGGTTGCAAAGAGTCGGACATGACTGACTGACTGAACTCAACTGAACTAAAGTGACATAAGCTGTTAAAAAAAGCAAGATTTTACCCTCAACAGTTTCCAGTCTTATCAGGAAAATGAAATACTGATACAACTAAGACACCACTCAACTAGGACACCACTCTGGTTCTTTACCTATGGATGATAGAGATTAAATTCTACTGTGAGTTCAGAGGTGGGAGAAACTATTACCATCTGGCGATAGAAGATATCACCTATTCCAAACATGGTATAATTGCTTAAAACAAGTTTGTAATTCAAACTTTGAAAACGTTTTTACATTAAAAGCAAAATAATTTAATAATGATCTTACCAAAGTATATAGTTCTTTTATTTTCCTTTTTTTTTTTTTTTTTGCTAGATGAGACTCCAAATGCCTTTATTCTGTCCATAAAAATCAAATTCACTAATCACAGTAATTAAGGAGGCTATCACTTAAGGTATTAAAAGGTACAGTACAGGCTCAGTCTCTTCCAAAAACTTTTCCAAATGTGTTATTTCAAATAGTGACACTCTTGGAGTTGACATAGTGTCTTGTGGTTGTGATTCAGAACACCTCACCTCTTCGGAATATATAGATTTCACAAGTATTTTAAAATTTATTAGATTGTAGTCACACCTCATATGTACTAAACAAATCATCAAGAGTGGATCCTTCCTTCAGGTTACCCATGTCTCTTCAGCCAGCAGCTGGAGGTGGTGTCCGACAACATATGTGATTTCAGCTGTGGTCCTGATTAAAACTCTGAGGATTTTCAGAGAAGAGTCACAGCTTCAAGGTACTGGTGCTACTCATCATCCCCTCGAGGACTCAGTTCCAGCCACACAGCCTCCTTCCTGTTCTTTAGCAAACATTACCTAAATTCACCTCCACAGAGAGCCCTTTCCTAGTCACTAGCTAAAGTAATGCAAAATCTACCCACCTCTGCCATCCTGATTCACAGAATCCTGTAACTCTTTACCCAATTTTATTGTTTTCATAACACTACCAGGAGTATATTTGATCGTGTTTAGTGTCTGTCATATTGTAAGCTCCATGTCTATCTTGTTCATTGCTCTATCTGCAGTGCCTAGAACACATTTATCAAACCAATGTTAGAATCAATGAATTAGTTCATGACAGAATAAGTAAATGAATGAAGGAAGGTAGTATACTTTGATTCATCTCATTCAGCTTTCCTCTTTCCTTATGATTACCAGGGAACACTGAGCTTCCCTACTATCTCAGTTGGTAAAGAATCTGCCTGCAATGCAGGAGACCTGGGTTCAATCCCTGGTTTGGGAAGATCCCCCTGGAGAAGGGAAAGGCTACCCACTCCAGTATTCTGGCCTAGAGAATTCCATGGACTGTATAGTCCATGAAGTCACAAAGAGTCAGACATGACTGAGAGACTTTCACTTTCTTTCACCAGGGAACAGTAGCTTCCATATTCTTCCCTTCTTCTTCTCTTGCTTTTATTAGCATTGAGAGGATGACTAAGCAAAATTAGTTTAAAAACTGGGATGAACTAAATCTCCTAGTGTTCTGTATTATGTTACCTAACTGACATGATTTTCAATCTTCATTTTCCAACTAAACATTCTCATAAGGTTAGTTAGCTGATATTAAAAATGAGCCAAGGAATAAAAACCATGGACCCCATGTCTGTGCAGTTTCACACTTACTGATACCTGCTGCTTTGCTACAGGCAAACACAAAAGAAGCCAGGGAATGTCAAAGATGTTTCAGAGTAAAACAACTGGTGGGTATTTCCCTAAGTGGACTTTTTCCGCTATTCTCAAAGTTATGTTACATTTTTCCTTCTAATTTTCAGAGGCTTGAATTTTCTTTGACTCAAAGCAGTATTTGGGGAAAAGTGATAGTTACCAAATACAAGGGAGGCAAAAGTTTCATGTTTATAGAATGGCAAATAGAAAGACACATTTTTATGTTTCCTTGTGTGAGTGAATTTTACTATTTCTTGTGGTGATATAGACATTAAGTGAGAAAGGGAAGCTGGCACTGGCCAGGTATAGATAGAAATGTATGACTAAGGATCAGGAGGGCTTTCCAGGTGGGGCAGTGGTAAAGAATCCACCTGCCAACACAGGAGACACAAAAGATGTGGGTTCCATCCCTGAGTCAGAAAGATCCCCTGGAATAGGAGCTAGCAACCTGTTCCAGTATTCTTGCCTGGAAAATTCCATGAACAGAGGCGCCTGGAGGGCTGCAGTCCATGGGGTTGCAAAGAGCTGGACACAACTGAGCAACTGAACACACATACACACACACACACACACACACACATGGCTCAGGAACAGAATCAAATATTCTTTTCAGTTCTCAAATATTTACTATATTTGAAATACCCAAACATTAATTATGACTGCTACTTTTTAAAGCATTTTGGCAAAGAATACCAGCTCAAACAAAGAAACAAAAAAAATAATTAAGAGTAAAAATAATAATAGATACATTATTATTATTGCTTTACTGAACAAAAAGCAATGTGATATTCTTCTTTGATATTTTAAGTTCTTATTTTTTCTTAGCTGTAGGTACAAATGATATCCAGTCCAGAAACATGAGACCACCAGGCACCTCCATGGTGCCTCTCCTGGGAAAATCAGTAATAAAGAGAGAGGGCTTGGAATGAAAATAGCAGAGATGAAGTCAGTAGTCAAAATATTATAGAAGCTAAAATATTGATTATATATAGTGATGAAGTTATCTAACCTATAAGTTATGAATATCTGTATTTATTTCTGAATGTTAAAGCCATACCTATTATAACTACAATTATAATGGTTTTGTAAGAAAGTGTGTAATTTGTTTCAGTGCCTTATTTATTTATCATAAGATATTATTCTTCACACAGAATCTCTACCTGTACCTCACTCAGGCTCTGTTGTTTTGCTTCCTGGATAGATTTACTTAAAATCTACAAAAGGGAGGAAATAAAGAGATAAAAAGAAAGGAAGGAAGGGATGTAGGATGGGATGGAGGAAGGAAGGAAGATTAAAATGTTAGCAATTGAAAAAAATTTGGTTTATGAGGGAAACTAGTCAAACAAGATTTTTGGCAAGCTTTTCCAGTCAGTTTGATGAAGTCGCTTGATACATATTTATCCAGGGAGTTTAATTCTATATAGAAATTTACTATATAAATATTTGAAAAATCTCATAAAACTTTGACCTGGTAGCTCTTTCAAAGCCCTGTATATGCAAGACTTACATTATTCTGGAAAGCAGAACATCATGACACATGTATCATTTACATATTGTATACTCTGGTTGTCTTTTCTTATTATAAAGAAATTTTATTTTCTTTTTAATTTTATAAAATTTATCCTATAACCTATACTCACTTAGGTAAGCAATCTTTATATTATTTAGGACGTAAGCTATCCATGAAAATATATATTCAAATACAAAATCAACACCACTGTGTGACTGACTGCACTTATTATTTTGCCATTAGTATACACCACTGGGACTTGCCATTGCTATCACATGCCAGGATTAAGTACCATATTCCCAGATCCCAACTCCATTAGGAACACATAGACTTGTCACTCTAGGACAGCTGTGAAAGTGAAGAAGGCACAAGTGCAGAAAGGCCAAAGAGGTCCCTCTCCCTAGGTAAAAGGTTTAATGCCATTTTTATCATACACTTTAACCCAGTGATTTTGTCATAATCTCTGGGGAAGTTTCCCATTTACTTAATCAATTCTTTATCAGTTATGGTATCTACAATATGAAAGAATTCATTTATACACAAGCCATTTGCTGATGACCTTTAAGCAAGGAGCTTCATGTACTTTCTAGTTCTTTCCAAAGTTGGTAATACAACATTCTTGACTAGCCCTAAAATAATGGCAAAGGGAGTCACTGTCTCTTTCCATTTGAAATAGCTATGTGTGATCATGATACGGCAGGGATTCTTTTCAACCTCAGGCTTCTATTGGCGTCATATTCAAAGCATATGTTATCACAGAATTTATGTACAGGTCACAACAGTTTAAGGAGGAAAAGAGGGCTTTGATAATATACCAAGAAAACAGGTATATATAGTTACCTGGATATATAGTTACTTAATTATCTCATGATACCACCAAAGAAAATTCTATTTTAACTAAAAACTAGTTTAGTTGCTTTAAAAATGCACAGTTCAGGGGAGAGTCTAGTTGGGTAAACATAAATTCACTAGGCCTGACGGGAGAAGCTGAGATGAGAAGAGGCTGTGTTAAATTTATGATTTTCTCTTTAAAAATTTTTCCTTTGCATTAAATGTAACAAAATCTTATAATTCCTAGAAATATTGTGGTTTCATTTTTTCTTTGCTCAAAATAAATCTTAATTCCCTATTGAGAAACATTTGTTAAGTTCTAGAATGTTCATTCATGCAGTCCTTACAATTATTGAGAATTACTAATATTTTCTTATGTCCAAGCACTGTGACAAGAGCAAGAACTAACAATACAAGTAAGATAAAGTGCTGTCCTCAAGATAAGAGCAGGAAAGACAATTGCAAACAGTATGTTAAGTATATAATGGTTAAAAACTGACACAGAATATTATGGAAGTTTCCTGAAGGAGGCAGTGGCTGGCTGGCACATTTGCATTCTGTAATGTGTGATACTGAGAGACCCACATAGACATGGTCTTTCCCCACAGAACTGATGACCAGAATCTGACTTACATGAGGAGTGGAGAGAGAGGACAGAAACAGCTATAAACTGGGATTGAACACATGAAAATTTTAAGGAGTTACCAGCAGAGAAGATTTTCTCTTTAAAATATATAAAACAGATTTTTTTTTTTTAATGGACACAGATTCTTTGCTTTCCAATGTATTTCACAACTCCTTGAATTTGAACTAGCTTATTGGCTTCCCAGACAAAAGTGATGGGAGAATCAAGGTTGTTCAAATTTTAAATCGGGGATTGAAGAGACCGTGCATACTTCCTCTTGCTCTAAATAGCCCTCTCAGAGGATGAAAGCCTACATGGAAAGAATGTGTGCGCCCTAGCCAACAACGAGCTATCTCTCTGCTGACCAGCACTGACTGCAGAATTAGGAGCAAGCCCAGCAGAGACAAAAAAATGTCCACCTGAACCCAGCACAAATTGCCAAACTGCAGTCGTAAATTATATAAATAGGTAATTGTTTTAAGCCACTTAGTTTTCTGAGTAGTTTGTCAGTCAGTAAAAACTAACTTATTTTGTGTATAAATACACACACACTGCCATGTGTGTATGTGTGTATAATCTTATGCATATACCTATAGGTATATGTGTTTATATAAATAATACAGTATGGAGATTTCCCTGGTGGTCCAGTGATTAAGAATTTGCCTAGCTAGGCAGGGGATGTGAGTTCAGTCCCTGGTCAGGGAACTAAGATCCCATGTAACATGGATCAACTAAACCTAAGCACACCAACTACTTCAGAGCTCGTATTCCCTGGAGCATTTGTGCCACAACTAGAGTATGTGTGCCACACAAAAGATCCTGCATGATGGAACTAAGACTTGATGCTGCTAAATGAATAATTTTTAAAAAATAATACATGATTATGGTCATGTGTGTATATTGTAGGTTTATATGTGCATATATATTACATATACATATATTTAAGTAGACAGGTATGTGTATATGAATGCATATAGATATATGGCTTTGTATATGTATACAGACATATGTACATATACCATATGTATATAGAAAATGGGCTTCCCAGGTGGCTCAGTGGTAAAAAAAAATCTGCCTCCCAATGCAGGAGACACAGGAGATGTGAGTTTGACCCCTGGGTCAGGAAGATCCCCTGCAGAAGAAAATAGCAACTCACTCTAGTATGTTTGCTTGAAAAATTCCATGGACAGAGAAGCCTGGTGGACTACAGTCCACAGGGTCTCAAAGAGTTAGACATGGCTGAGCCACAAGGGGATCTTCCCAACCCAGGAACTGAACCTGGGTCTTTAAGTTTCCTGCATTGGCAGGTTCTTTACCACTAGCACCACCAGGGAAGCCCCCAGTGTTAGTCTCTCAGTTGTGTCTGACTCTTTGCAACCCCGTGGACTGTAATCAGCCATGCTCCTCTCTCCATGGAATTCTTCAGGCAATAATACCTGAGTGGGTAGTCATTCCCTTCTTCAGGAGATCCTCCCAACCCAGGAATCAAACCCTGGTCTCCTGCATTTATTGCAGGCAGATTCTTTACTGTCTGAGCCAGCAGGGAAGCCCCACATAACTTAACACACACATATAGAAACACACACATATACAAACTACTGTAGTATTTTTTTTTAAATCTTTACTCAAAATTACACTTATAAAATGACAAATTATAGGATTTTTTGTAATTCTTTTGTAATTTTGTATAATCCTTTTGTAATTATAAATTATGTAACAAATGGTTAATTTGCTGTTTGACCATGTGATTCCCAAGCTCTTTCAGACTTCTTTTTCCAAGGATCTGATTGGTTCTGATAAAACCAACTGAATCTCAAGGAATGTGAGTTTTAACATGACCCCCAAGTCTTACATTGACTTTCTTATTGCAACTCACTGAGAAGAGCTTTCACCAAACATTTGCATCTTGCAGAATAGATTAGAGAGATGACAGAAGTACTTCTTATGTTGGCTATGTGTTCCTGCTGTTGGATTATTGGTACATGAGGAATAACTGGGCACTGGATACTGTTGCCCCAGCTGATGCAAAATAGTGCTACCCTTGCTATTAAAGGAGAGGAAAGGGAAAAGTAGGGAGAAAATGGGAATATTGGCAGGAGGGTCCTTTGGATAGCTTGGTTTGTTTATTTTCTCTTCTAGAAATTTAATGGGAAGAATTTGCTTTTATATATTTAAATAACCTAAGATATATTCAGGTTAACACGTATTTCTTTAAAAATTGTGTTACTCATCTGTAAATTTCTTTGATTAACATATCTAAACTATACCATTTGAAGGAATTTGAAATTTGACTGGAAGTCTAAGGAGAAGAGAGGAGAGAAAAATATATAGAAATATCACACATATATGAATTTACCCTAGATTAGGTACTTCACATATGTTCTAACTTGAGAATAAATGAATCAGAGTAAATCAATACCATAAAATTGAGTATTTCTGAGACTAACCTAGAGACAAAAAAGAAACACTAAAACATAAATCAATAAATAACAAGTGAAATACTGGAATTATGAATAAGTCTCAAACCCACTTCCCTTCTTAGTCTGTCCTCTCACTCCACAAATTTACTTTTTTGCCCATAAATTTGTTAGCTGGTGTGTCAATGATCCTTGAGTGTTTATTTTTTAACCAGAAATCTCTTCTGACCTCCATGCTTGTATATCCATTGAATGTGTCACCTTTAAATGTTACGACATTGCAAACTCACTAAGTCATTAATTGAAATTGTCATCTTCACATCTAGATTGGAATTTTCGCTTTTACTGGTGAGTGACCCTGGCATCTATCCATTCCTGTGAGTCAGAGATCCAGGCATTATTTGTGATACTTGGCTTTTCCTTACTCCAGATCCAACATTTTATTAGGTCATATCAGATTCACTCCCTAAAACTTCTGAAACACATTCACTTCTCTCCATTTCCATTGCCATCTGTCAAGTCCAGCTTCTATCATATCACATCTGAGTTACTTCGATGGGCTCCAGTTTTTCTTTCCAAATTCACTCTTATTCCTTACCCTGCTTCTCCATTGCAGCTAGAGTGACCTTGTACAAACACAAATATGGTAATCTTCTTGTTTAAAATCTTCAATAATTTTTCAACTTTATCACCAAGACAAAACTATTTATTATGTTCCAGAAGGTTTCACATGAAGTGAACCTCGCTGACTTCTCTCACCTGTTTATCACCACTGAATTCAGATGTTGAGGTGATAGAGGCAAGGTGGAGAGTGAAATAAGCCTGCAGTCTGTTCATTGATATCTTTGATTGTACGTATGACACACTCCTCTTTGCTCTTGTTGCTTTGCATATCTTGCTCACCTTGCTCTACCCATCTCTCATTATCCTCCCCCTGTTAACTCCTAGGCATTTTTAAGACTTTATGGAAATGTGATTTCCTCTGGAACCCCTTTCTTGACCACATTCCAGGTTAGTAAGGTCATCCTGTATAACTGTATTATTCTTATTGCTGCTGCTACTGCTGCTAAGTCGCTTCAGTCATGTTTGACTGTGCGATCCCATAGATGGCAGCCCACCAGGCTCCCCTGTCCCTGGGATTCTCCAGGCAAGAACACTGTTCCTTTAAACTGTTGTCATAATTTGCAATTATATACTTTTTAAATTTGTTAGATCAATCTCTCTAAATTAATGCTGACCAATATGATAGTCACCACTCACACATGACTATATAAATGTAATCTAACAGATCAAATTGCCAACACCTGCTGGATCATGGAAAAAGCAAGAGAGTTCCAGAAAAACATCTATTTCTGTTTTATTGACTATGCCAAAGCCTTTGACTGTGTGGATCACAATAAACTGTGGAAAATTCTGAAAGAATGGGAATACCAGACCACCTGACCTGCCTCTTGAGGAATTTGTATGCAGGTCAGGAAGCAACAGTTAGAACTGGACATGGAACAACAGACTGGTTCCAAATAGGAAAAGGAGTACGTCAAGGCTGTATATTGTCACCCTGCTTATTTAACTTATACGCAGAGTACGTCATGAGAAACGCTGGACTGGAAGAAACATAAGCTGGAATTAAGATTTCTGGGAGAAATATCAATAACCTCAGATATGCAGGTGACACCACCCTTATGGCAGAAAGTGAAGAGGAACTCAAAAGCCTCTTGCTGAAAGTGAAAAAGGAGAGTGAAAAAGGTGGCTGAAAGCTCAACATTCAGAAAACGAAGATCATGGCATCCGGTCCCATCACTTCATGGGAAATAGATGGGGAAACAGTGGAAACAGTGTCAGACTTTATTTTTGGGGGCTCAAAAATCACTGCATATTGTGACTGCAGCCATGAAATTAAAAGGCTTACTCCTTGGAAGGAAAGTGATGACCAACCTAGAGAGCATATTGAAAAGCAGAGACATTACTTTGCCAACAAAGGTCCATCTAATCAAGGCTGTGGTTTTTCCTGTGATCATGTATGGATGTGAGAGTTGGACTGGGAAGAAGGCTGAGCACTGAAGAATTGATGCTTTTGAACTGTGGTGTTGGAGAAGACTCTTGAGAGTCCCTTGGACTGCAAGCAGATCCAACCAGTCCATTCTGAAGGAGATCAGCCCTGGGATTTCTTTGGAAGGAATGATGCTAAAGCTGAAACTCCAGTACTTTGGCCACCTCATGTGAAGAGTTGACTCATTGGAAAAGACTCTGATGCTGGGAGGGATTGGGGGCAGGAGGAGAAGGGGAGGGCAGAGGATGAGATGGCTGGATGGCATCACTGACTTGATGGACGTGAGTCTGGGTGAACTCTGGGAGTTGGTGATGGACAGGGAGGCCTGGCGTGCTGCGATTCATGGGGTTGCAAAGAGTCAGACACGACTGAGCGACTGAACTGAAATTTAAAAAAAAAAAAAAATCATTTCCTCAATCATGTTAGCCAGGTTTCAAGAGCATCATACTGTTAAATAAAAATCATGCAGTTCAGTTTAGCTCAGTCATGTCTGATTCTTTGTGACCCCATGGACTGCAGGATGCCAGGCTTCTGCGTCCTTCATCAATTTCCAGAGCTTGGTCAAACTCATGTCTGTCGAGTTGGAGATGCCATCCAACCATCTCATCCTCTGTTGTCCACTTCTCTCCCGCCTTCAGTCTTTCCCAGCATTAGAGTCTTTTCCAATGAATCCATTCTTTGCATCAGGTGGCAAAAGTATTGGAGCTTCAGCTTCAGCATCAGTCCTTCCAATGGGTATTTAAGACAGATGTCCTTTAGGATTGACTGATTTGATCTCCTTGCAGTCCAAGGGACTCATTAGAGTTTTCTCCAACATCACAGTTCAAAAGCATCAATTCTTTTGATGCTTAAAGAAATCGTCAGGTTTCTTGGTTTCTTTATGGTCCAACTCTCACATCCATACAAGATTCTTGGAAAAACCATAGCTTTGACTAGATGGACCTTTGTTAAAAAGAAATATCTCTGCTTTTTATTATACTGTTGCAGATTCATGTTGATATATGGCAAAACCAATACAATATTGTAAAGTTAAAAAATAAAATAAAAAAAAATATATATATATACTGTTGAGGTTGTTCTAAGCTTTACTTCCAAGGAGAAACTTCTTTTAATTTCATGGCTGCAGTCACCATCTGCAGTGATTTTGGAGCACACAAAATAAAGTCTGTCACTGTTTCCATTGTTTCCCAATCTATTTGCCATAAAGTAATGGGACCAGATGCCATGATCTTCATTTTTCGATTGAGTTTTAAGCCAGCTTTTTCACTGTCCTCTTTCACTTTAATCAAGAGGTTCTTATTTCCTCTTCACTTTCTTACATAAGGATGGTGTCATCTGCATATCTGAAGTTATTGATATTTCTCCCCATAATCTTGATTCCAGTATGTGCTTCATCCAGTGTGGCATTTTGCCTGATGTACTGTTTATGTAAGTTGAATAAACAGGGTGACAATATAAGCCTTGATGTACTCCTTTCCCAATTTGGAACCAGTCTGTTGTTTCATGTCCAGTCCTAACTGTTGTTTCCTGACCTGCATACAGATTTCTCCGGAGGCAGGTAAGATGGTCTGGTATTCCCATCTCTTTAAGAATTTTCCACAGTTTGTTGTGATCCACACAGTCAAAGGCTTTGGCATAGTCAATAAAGTAGAAGTAGATGTTTTTCTGAAACTCTCTTGCTTTTTCGATGATCCAGCGGATGTTGGCAATTTGATCTCTGGTTCCTCTGCCTTTCTAAATCCAGCTGAACATCTGGAAGTTCTCTGTGTACTGTTTAAGCCATGCTTTGGGAATTTTGAGCATTACTTTACTAGTGTGTGAGATGAGTGCAAACGTGCAGTTGTTTGAATATTCTTTGGCATTTGCCTTTCTTTGGGATTGGAATGAAAACTGACCTTTTGCAGTCCTATGGACACTGCTGTGTGTTCCAAATTTTCTGGCATATTGAGTGCAGCACTCTAACAGCATCACCTTTTAGGATTTTAAATAACTGGAATTCCATCACCTCCACTAGTTTTGTTTGTAGTGATGCTTCCTAAGTATTCTTGCCTTGAGAACCCCATGAACAGTATGAAAAGGCAAAGAGATAGGACACCGGAAAGATGAACTCCTTAGGTCGGTAGGTGCCCAATATGCTACTGGAGATCAGTGGAGAAATAATTCCAGAAAGAATGAAGAGACGGAGCCAAAGCAAAAAAACACCCAGTTGTGGATGTGACTGGTGATGGAAGCAAGATCTGGTGCTGCAAAGAGCATAGAAATCTGGAATGTTAGGTCCATGAATCAAGGCAAATTGGAAGTGGTCAAACAGGAGATGGCAAGAGTGAACATCAACATTTTAGGAATCAGTAAACTAAAATGGACTGGAATGGGTGAATTTAATTCAGATGACTATTATATCTACTACTGTGGGAAAGAAAACCTTAGAAGAAATGGAGTAGCTATCAAAGTCAACAAAACAGTCTGAAATGCAGTACTTGGATGTAGTCTCAAAAATGACAGAATGATCTGTTTCCAAGGCAAACCATCCAATACCACAGTAATCTAACTCTATGCCCTGATCAGTAATGCTGAAGAAGCTGAAGCTGAGCAGTTCTGTGAGACCTACAAGACCCCTTAGAACTAACATCCAAAAAAGATATCCTTTTCTTTATAGTGAATGGGATGCAAAAGTAGGAAGTCAAGAAACACCTGGAGTAACAGGCAAATTTGGTCTTGGAGTACAGAATGAAGCAGGGAAAAGGTTCATAGAGTTTTGCCAAGAGAATGCACTGATAATAGCAAACACCCTCTTCAAACAACATAAGAGAGGACTCTACACATGGACATCACCAGATGGTCAATATCGAAATCAGATTGATTATATTCTTTGCAGCCAAAATGAAGAAGCTCTATACAGTCAGCAAAAACAAGATGGGGAGCCGACTGTGGCTCAGATCATGAACTCCTTATTGCCAAATTCAGACTTAAATTGAAGAAAGTATGGAAAACCACTAGACCATTCAGATATGACCTAAAACAAATCCTTTACGATTGATTATACAGTGGAAATGATGAATAGATTTAAGGGACTAGATCTGATAGACAGATTGCCTTATGAACTATGGAAGAAGGTTTATGACATTGTACAGGAGACAGGGATCAAGACCATCCCCAATAAAAAGAAATGCAAAAAAGCAAAATGGCTTTCTGAGGAGGCCTTACAAATAGCTGTGAAAGAAAGAGAAGTGAAAAACAAAGGCAAAAAGGAAAGATATACCCATTTGAATGCAGAGTTCCAAAGAATAGCAAGGAGAGATAAGAAAGCCTTCCTCAATGATCAGTGCAAAGAAATAGAGAAAAACAATAGAATGGGAAAGACTAGAGATTTCTTCAAGAAAATTAGAGATATCAAGGGAACATTTTATGCAAAGATGGGCTCAGTAAAGGACAGAAATGGTGTGGACCTAACAGAAGTGGAAGATATTAAGAAGAGAGGTGGCAAGAATACACAAAAGAACTGTACAAAAAAGATTTTCATGACCCAGATAATTGAGATGGTGTGATCAGTCACCTTGGAGAAGGCAATGGCACCCCACTCCAGTACTCTTGCCTGGAAAATCCCATGGACGGAGGAGCCTGGTAGGCTGCAGTCCATAGGGTCACGAAGAGTCAGACACGACTGAGCAACTTCACTTTCAATTTCACTTTCATGCTTTGGAGAAGGAAATGACAACCCACTCCAGTATTCTTGCCTGGAGAATCCCAGGGATGGGGGAGCCTGATAGGAGGCCGTCTATGGGGTCGCACAGAGTCGGACACAACTGAAGCGACTTAGCAGCAGCAGCAGCAGATCAATCACCTAGAGCCAGACATCCTGAAAAGTGAACTCAAGTGAGCCTCAAGAAGCATCAGTATGAACAAAGCTAGTGGAGGTGATGGAATTCCAGTTGAGCTATTTCAAATCCTAAAAGATGATACTGTGAAAATGCTGCACTGAATATGCCAGCAAATTTGGAAAACTCAGCACTGGCCATGGGACTAGAAAAGGTCAATTTTCATTCCAATCCCAAAGAAAGGCTGTGCCAAAGAATGTTCAAACTACTGCACAACTGTACTCATCTCACATGCTACAGAGGAATGCTCAAAATTCTCAAAGCCAGGCTTCAGTAATATGTGAACTGTGAACTTCTAGATGTTCAAGCTGGATTTAGGAAAGGCAGAGGAACCAAAGATCAAATTGTCAGCATCCATTGGATCATCGAAAAAGCAAGAGAGCTCCAGAAAAATATCTATGTGCCTTATTGACTATGTCAAAGCCTTTAACTGTGTGGATCACAACAAACTGTGGAAAATTTTGAAAACAATGGGAATACCTGACCTGCCTCTTGAGAAATCTGTATGCATGTCAGGAAGCAACACTTAGAACTGGACATGGAACCACAGGCTGGTTCCAAATAGGAAAGGATGTATGTCAAGGCTGTATATTATCACCCTGCTTATTTAAATTATATGCAGAGTACATCATAAGAAACACTGGGCTAGAAGAAGCACAAGCTGGAATCAAGATTGCTGGGGAAAATATCAATAAGCTCAGATATGCAGATGACACCACCTTTATGGCAGAAAGTGAAGAACTAAAGAGCCTCTTGATGAAAGTGAAAGAGGAGAGTGAAAAAGTTGGCTTAAAGCTCAACATTCAGAAAACTAAGATCATGGCATCTGGTCCTATCACTTCATGGCAAATAGATGGGGAAACAGTGGCAGACTTTATTTTGGGGGGCTCCAAAATCACTGTAGATGGTGACTGCAGCCATGAAATTAAAAGATGCTTACTCCTTGGAAGGAAAGTTATGACCAACCTAGACAGCATATTAAAAAGCAGAGACATTACTTTGCCAACAAATGTCTGTCTAGTCAAGGCTTTGGTTTTTCCAGTAGTCATGTATGGATGTGAGAGTTGGACTACAAAGCTGAGTGCTGAAGAAATGATGCTTTTGAACTGTGGTGTTGGAGAAGACTCTCAAGAGTCCCTTGGACTGCAAGCAGATCCAACCAGTCCATCCTAAAGGAAGTCAGTCCTGAATGTTCATTAGAAGGACTGATGTTGAAGTTGAAACTCCAATGCTTTGGTTACTTCATGCGAAGAACTGACTCATTTGAAAAGACCCTGATGTTAGGAAAGATTGGAGGTGGGAGGAGAAGGGGACAAGAGAGGATGAGATGGTTGGATGGCATTACCAACTCAATGGACATGAGTTTGGGTAAACTCTGGGAGTTGGTGATGGACAGGGAGGCCTGGTGTGCTGCAGTCCATGGGGTTGCAAAGAGTTGGACACGACTGATCAACTGAACTGAACTGAAGGCCTGCTTGAGTTCATATTTCAGGATGTCTGGGTCTAGGTGAGTGATCACACCATTTTGGTTATCTGGGTCATTAAGATCTTTTTTGAATAGTTCTGTGTATTTTTGCCACTTCTTCTTAATATCTTCTGCTTCTGTTAGATCCATACTGTTTCTGTCCTTTATTGTGCCTATCTTTGCATGAAATGTTCCCTTGGTATCTCTAATTTTTTTTTTTTTTTTTAAGAGATTTCTGCTACTGCTGCTGCTGCAGCTGCTAATTCGCTTCAGTTGTGTCCGGCTCTGTGAGACCGCATAGACGGCAGCCCACCAGACTCCCCCCTCCCTGGGATTCTCTGGGCAAGAACACTGGAGTGGGTTGCCATTTCCTTCTCCAAGACAGGAAAGTGAAAAGTGAAAGTGAAGTCACTCTAGTCTTCCTCAATACATTGTTTTCCTCTTTTTCTTTACAATGATCACTTAGGAAGGCTTTCTTATCTCTCCTTAATATTCTTGTTACCCTTATTCAGATCTTTCCTTTTCTCCTTTGCCTTTCACTTCTCAGCTTTTTGTAAGGCCTCTTCAGACAACTATTTCGCAATGGCAACTCAAGGTGATCAAATGTAACCCAAAGGATTAGAAACCCAATTAGATATTGAGGGTGATATAGAAAGTGGGGAATGATAGCTTACCAATTTAGTAGGGTTTTGCTAAAATTCGACAACGCTGAGGGCTCCCTAAGTGGTGCAATGGTACATAATCCTCCTGCCAATGCAGGAGATGCAAGAAATGTAGGTTCAATCCCTGCATTGGGAAGATGCTCTGGAGTAAGAAATGGTAACTCATTCCAGTATTCTTGTCTGGAAAACTCCATGGATAGAGGAGTCTGGCAAGCTACAGTCCATGGGTCTCAAATAGTCAGACATGACTGAGCAACTGAGCACACACACAGACAATTCACAGATGAACACAGAGGTTCATAAGCTGAGGACTTTGGAAAGTTTAGGGGAGGATGAGTACAGTTTGGTCAAGAAGAGAAGTTTTGTCAGTAAGCACATATGACTCATTGCTACTGTATTGGACAGTGTAGTTAATAAACATTTCCATTACTGCAGCAATTGCTATTTGGTAGCAGAGACTTAGACCATAAGCTCTCTGAGAATGCAGTCAATACCTATTTGCTCAACACTAAAATCTGGTTCCTAATAGATGCCCAATAAATACTGGTTGCTTATTATTAAAGGGAAAAAAGTCTTCTCCAGGCTTCATTTCAAGTTTCTTATTCTCTCTTTTGAAATGATTTAATTAACATTCTTCTTGTTAGATTTGTTCACTTCCTAAAAGATTAATGAATTTGCTCCTATGGTTATGTCATCATGATTTAATGATTTAATATAACTGTCATTGATGGTCCTATCTTCAATGCAGTGTTGTCCAATAGCACACAGTTAAAATTTTCTTAAATCTGACTCTAGGCAATAATGATATAGTAACATCTCAGGATTAAGAACCTCTGTCATTTAAGGGCAAACAATTCTCCTCAGAGCTTCCTAAATCACAACTGCTTCTCTCTAAACTGCAATATCACCTTTTTCTTGTGTAGATTGACTGTGGGCCAATTGGCTTTCATCCATATCTGTAAATCAACCATGCCCTGGTAAAGCTGGCAGGTTGCAGGAGTAATTAGAAACAAGACCAGTGAAGCTCTGCTTAAGTCTCCCTGTTTATAACCTTGAGTTAGGATTCCTTTCAGTCTGTGGCCTCTTAAGGAGAGACTTGAGGGTGGTTCCACCTGGAACTCTTATTTCTCTTTGATTTTTACTTCTACTTTCATCACCAAATCTAGAAGTTTCCACAAAAACATTGAAGACTTTTAAAAGGCTGAAAAGAAAGATTTTTTTTTTTTTTGTATGATTGTGGGATCCAGATCTCTGACCGCTTTGAAATAAATTGAACTGTCAAGAAGGCTCTGAAGGGTTTATATCTGATCTACCACCTAAGGCTAGACACAGTCTGGCACCTTCAATGGATTGATGTTAGAGCCATGGTAAACATTCTGAATGAACCTCAGAAATCCCCTGGGATGCCACAAAAATCTAAACAATTAGAGTGTATAAGATGCCAATTAAAGAAAAGACTAAATTTAGTGAATAAACTCTACATATTAGTACCATCAGAGAGTGTAAAGTTTCAGAAAGGAATCTTGGATGTATTTGCTACTTCCACATAATATGGAAGCTATTTTTGGATCAGGTGTAAGGAAGAGGTATTTATTTCCAGCAGGTCCTAAATTATCCTAAAATTAGCCTTCCATGATCTCCATAGGCAAAGCAATAGATGAACCAGAGAGACTTAGGGAACCACAGGGCCACTCAAATAGAGAAAAGACAGTCATATTGAATAAACAGCTCTTGATAGCTATTTTTGCATAGTCTATTGGGAGAGGGAAAAAAAAAACACTCATAAGAAAATGAAGAACTTTGGACAATCAGAATTCAAGAAATATATAATTCTTTTGGATTAACACTGACTCTTAAATTTATCATCATAGTATAGATAAGATCAGAGTGCTTACAAAGTATAAGATGAGCAGTATACAAATCATAAAACTTTTGAATTCAGAGTCTAAACAAAAATGGTTTGGGTTTGGGTTTTCGTCTTTTTTTAATATATCCTTGGTTAAAAGGATTGAAAGTTAATATCAAAAGCAAGCTATCTGACACTTGTGGATCATTGTTTATAATTATCCATAGAATAAATGTATACTTTTCCTATATAGATGTTATTCTATAGTGTTATAACATTCACCTCAATGAGGTTTGTAAAGTCCAAATGAACCAACACTGATAACAAAGTAAAATTAGATAACTCTTAAATATTAAATATACTAAATACTGACTAGATCAAGCAAAGATCAGGGAAAGAAAGAGAAGGGTGAATCAACGAGTAAAACTTTACTACCGTTCAGCTAATCACCATGTAACAATATGGTGCCATAAGAAGCTTGTTTCTTTGCTAACATTTTACATGAACTTCTAAGGCAGTTTAGGGCTTCCCAGATGGTACAGTGCTAATCAATCTGCCCGCCAAAGCAGGAGACATAAGAGACATGGGTAAGGCAGTACAGTTAAGAATATGAACTTCTAAATCACCCAACATCAGCTTTAAACTTTCATTCTGCAGCTAACTCGATAAATGACACAAATATTCTCACTGTTCCTGTGTATAAAATAAGCCTACTCATTTTTCAGGGTAATTGTTAAGACTTAAGTAAGGTGTTTCACATAAAAGCACCTATCACATTGTTGGTTCATAATTGGCACCCACTAAATAAAAGTCTTATGTCTAAGAGAGAGAAGTGTTTTTTATTGGAAAATTGAAAGATAAAATGAGCATGGTTTATGATCACATGACTCCTGAATAAAGTTAGCTAACATATTTTAAAAATACTTTAGGATCAGAGGAAATGTACCATATTCACCAGCCCCCTCACATTCAACAAATTCTGTCAATATCTGGGTATTTCTAAATAAACAGACCAAAAATATGCTTCTTTAAAGTTAGTTTTATTCTAGTTGTCATCTGGGTGTTTGAAATTATGAAGAAATGATTTAGTAGCAAAGATATATCAAATACAAATGACAATTAGGACAACTGTAAGATTGAGGAATATTTTCCAATTTTAATCAAAATATTTCTGGACTCAGTTTACTTTTTCAAAGCATGAAATCATGGCTTATAAGTATTTGGGAAAGGCTAGAGACAAAGCAAAAATTTTGTTCTATGATATCTTCATTACAGTGTGTGAAAGTGAAAGTAAAGTTGCTCAATCGTGTCCGACTTTTTGCCATGAACTGTAAGTCTACTAGGCTCCTCCATCCATGGGATTTTCCAGGCAAGAACACTGCAGTGGGTTGCCATTTCCTTCTCCAGGGAATCTTCCCAAGCTAAGGATTGAACCCGGGTCTCCCACATGGTAGGAAGATGCTTTACCATCTTAGCCACCAAGGAAATCCAGTGTGTGCATGCATGCTAAGTCACCCACTCATGTCCGACTCTTTGCAACCCCATGGACTGTAGCTGCCAGGCTCCTCTGTCCATGGGATTCTCCAGGCAAGAACACTGGAGTGGGTTGCCATGCCTTTCTCCAGGGGATCTTCCCAACACAGGGATCAAACCCAGGTCTCCTATGTCTCCTGCATTGGCAGGCGGGTTCTTTACCACTAGCATCACCTGGGAAGCCTGATATCTTCATTAGCTTTATAAAATGACTGAAGCATAGGTGTCATATTTTTTTTGCACTGCCCATTTTTAAAGTATGTACTGAGAGCAAAGATGATGAATATTTAGCAACAGTTTGAGAATAGCTTCAAAACAGATGAATTTTTGTGTATATATAGTTAAATACTTAAAATCTTATATATTCTAAATGCAGTTAGTCTTTGCCACTGTCCTGGTATACTTAGTAAATCTGTATTTCATATATTTCTTGATAGAGGCATATTACATTTCCAAAAGTTTAGAACCCAACTTTCAGGCATTGCATAAAAAGTGAATTATAGCAGACATTATCTGTGTTGAAAAACCAATGAACCGCATCATCAAATTTCATAAAAATATAGTATGTGCCAGATTGCTGAGAAAATAGTTTTGCAAAAGCACACAAACTAATAGTGTTACCAAAAAAGAAAATGGCTCTTTTTGACTTTCCTCCTTATCAAAAGACCCCAACTCAAACAGGACAAGTTTTTGGCAGAAGATTCATTTGTGTTTTCTAAATGAAGCCACTCTGTGCCAACTAAGTGTTTCTTCTTTATTCTTCTTTACTTGGTAACTAAAGAAATCCAAGTGCATTTTACGGTTTAAAAAGAAACATTGCTACTGGCTTGGGACCTTGCCCACCAAATATTGGCTTGGAGTTCATTTCGTCAGTCATTGGTATACCCAGAAAACAAAGGAATGATGGGCAACAGGTATGCTAACAGACAGTTATTGGGACACAATTCTAATTTAAAACTAGTCGACTAGTTTCCCTTTCTTTCTCTCTCCTTTTTTGTATGTTAGACTTAGAATGATCTAAATCTGTTTACTTCTGGCTGTCAGTCTCCACATATCCACCTTTCCTGCCAATGCAGTGTCATCCATCTAGAACTCTGGGTTTTTTGGTTTCTTGCTTTCAATATCTAATTTATTAAGCCAATTTTCCACTTTTCCAAGACTCCCACACCTATCACTCTGCCATTTACTGCTGATGTGGAACTCTGTCAAAAATGCTTTCAAAATGCAAGTGCTTTATGAAAATTTGTGCAGTTGTTTACAAAAAGTTTTTTTTTATTTTATCAACAAAATAATTACTTTTTTATGGCTTCCCCTAGAGCCATAGATTTTAAAGGTGAATAGAGTAAGTATTTATTCTATTCTAAAGATGAACAGAGCAAATATGAGGTCTAGAGTCTAGATTCTAAAATCAGAAGAATAATAATTGTATGTTTTTATACTTTAGGTGAATAAATAGCTAACATTATCAGAAAACATTTTATATAAGATTTGATAAATTCATAAAATACTGGAAAGGCTTGGTATTTATTCAGTTTTCTAATGCAGAGGGAAAATACCATATTGCTTTTTTTTTTAATACCACCAGGTAAATGTTTCCCACATCTAAAGGCTCAACAAACTACAGAAAAAATTAGCATAAGCTCTCTAGAATAGGGAATTGCTGAATACTACTAAATGTAGAATAGAGAATGACTGAAAATTAGTAAACACAAATTAAAAATATAAAAATAAGCCAGGGGAGATGGCTCCCACCTATGGGTCACCTATGGAAGGCAGGAGGATGCGTTGAACCCACAAGTTCTAGGCTGTATCTGCACTAAATTAAGTATTAATATGGTGACCTCTCAGCAATGTGAACATTAAAATAATTTTGATTTGAAGTGATTTATTATTAAATAATACGTTTGATGTGGCAAAGCAGAGTCCTGACCATCATTTTGGGGCTTACACAATTAATAAATCATATTTAATCTCTTTTTTCCCCTTGAAACATTAACTTGAACCAAAGGCCTTGAAAAGTTACTGAGGTAAACAACACCATTAGACAAAAAAACATTTAATTCAGTTATACTATTGAAAAGGTATTAAAAAATAAAGCAAATTACGATCTTAACGTTTTAACTCCTGCATTATCTATTATTACATAAAAAAACGTTCCCCAGATTTTGTTCCAAGCACATGCAAGAGTGTTTTACAGTAGAAAAAAACTACCACATTTAAGTCAGTTTGGGAAATGCTGCATGTAGTGTCTCTGTCTTGACATGCAGATTAGCATATTAATATGAACATATTTAGCTGTGTTGGGAGTGAAATTCCCCTCACATATTTTAGCACAGAATGCTTTTGGTAGCATTTTACCAGACTGTCTTCTGAAGAATACATATTGGGAAATGTTGGCTAGGCCTAAAGGTCCATCTTTCAGTTAGTAATTTGTTGCTAATTTTAATTTCAAGAAAACTTTCTTTTCTGTCTTGTGTGTGTCATGTAACAATAGTTATCTAGGATGTGCTTGTTTGAACAGGTGAAAACAGGGATTGAAATTTCAGAGCCTTAAATCATAGTCTATTTTTTCCCTAGAAATTAAATAGGCTTTTTCTTTCATAGAAATTTATTTTCATAGAAATTATCCAAATCAATATTTTATAATTTTTAATAATGTATGAATATATTACAGAAAGACAAAGCAAGAATATTGAGCCTATACCAGTGATAAACTATTTAAGTAAAGTAAAACTTACAACAAAGCAAATCTTAAATTTAAGTAATGCATAATTGCTATTAGCCTACAGAGTTCAGCATAAGTTATAAGTAGTCAAAGTGAATCACTGGAATTAAAAGGACTGTTTTGTTACATAGTCAACTTTTGAAGTTTCTTTTTTTGAAGCCTTTAATATTACTTAAGCCACTCACACACACACACACACACACACACACAACATATTACTGAGGGAATACTTTCTTCCATTATTGAAAGTTAATTATTTGCACTTACAGAGTCTCTCATAAAAGTAAAACTATCTAATCAGCAATCAGACTTTAGTAAGCATTCATTTCTTGTTTCCCTAGGAATCCCTGTACTTAATGAATGTTCTAGACCTACCTTACCATAGTTTGCTCCATATGAAAGATTTAAGACTGAGGAACAAAGCTACTGTTTGGAGGTCAGTGGGATGAAGTTTATTATTCAGCCCCCTAATGGCAATACTCCTTTTTTTCTTCTAGTAAGGAGATATTTTTTTAGTAAAGAAATGGTTTAATAGATCTATTATCTAATAGATAGTAAAGCCCTCTAACAATTTAGCTCAACAACCCATACAGAGTGCCTATTTTGTGCAATTGTTCTATGCTAAAAATTTACAACTCTGGTCAAAGTGCTTCAAGAAATTTCATTCTTATTTCCAGATTTTGCCCATGTTTTACTGATATCATGTTTTGTTGATACCTTGGCAGGGATATATTTCGTAGTAGATTATTTTTCTGTCATGAGCGTCCTTAAGATCTATGTGTGGAACTTCTAAATGTTCACATTCTGTGCATGACATGAACCAACTTTGTTTCCTTTAATGAAGTGAGAAGGAAAACATCAGAGTACATGGAAATATATGACTAATGGAAACAGTAAAGAGATCCAGTCTCCCTTCTCTTCTGTTACAAAGTTGTTCCCAATCAGGAAGAGAACAAAAGTTGAAAGTGATTTTGAAAGGAGATTTTGTGGGTCAAGAAAACCTCCTAAAAACACCAATAGTTTTATAAAGTGATGACAAGACAGAGAAAGAGAAAGATCAATAAGGAATGATCATGTCAAACCAATCTATCAAATATTACCTATTCAAAAACAGTGAATGAAGTTATTTCACTTATTTTTATTAATCCTTGGCTAATTTTAAATCTAGTGAATCTCTTAAAAACATGATCTAAATTTAACACTTTATTGCTGCTTCATTATTTGGATAAAGATTACAAGTCTTTAATATTGCTGGCTTGAAAACTAAATTATTTTCTAGAAGCTTTTTGAACAGAAGCAGTGTAACTCTGTTTCATGAAAAACATGATGCAGCAGAAAAGATAAAAGATTTATAGGGAATTTCTTTTCCTCTTTTTGAAAGCTGATGCCTATGGCTTTCACTAATTGAAAATTTTATTTATAAAGACAGACCTGTAGGCAGTCTATTTGCAGCCGCCAGCATTAACTGCACATTGTAATTTCCTGCATTTAGAAAAAACTTAGAGATCAATGGGACTGGATGGTGATAATTTGAGGAAGTCTTCACTAATTTGTAATGACACAGGTATGCAGAAAAACAAATAATTACCTAATCATTATCTTTCATAATTTCAAGGATATCCCTGAAACTATCATTATCCATGAATAAGAATAAGAGAAAGATTTAATGGTCATTAACATTGAAAACACTTATGGTTCATTTTTACTGAGGTTTTTCAATGTAGTAACTTTTATAAATTAGGGGTGTTGTGTATGTGTGGGTATGTGTATAAAATTATGTCTATTGACATTCCAATGCTAAACCCTAGAAAGTATTATTTAACATTTGATTAGATGTTTGATGATATTGTCTCCAAATATTTTGTCTGTTTATAAGTCTGCCTAAGATACCAGCCAGAGAAGGCAATGACAACCCACTCCAGTACTCTTGCCTGGAAAATCCCATGGACGGAGAAGCCTGGTAGGCTGCAGTCCATGGGGTCGCTGAGTCGGACACGACTGAGCGACTTCACTTTCACTTTTTACTTACATGCACTGGAGAAGGAAATGGCAACCCACTCCAGTGTTCTTGCCTGGAGAATCCCAGGGACAGGGAAGCCTGGCGGGCTGCCGTCTATGGGTCTCACAGAGTTGGACACGACTGAAGCGACTTAGCAGTAGCAGCAAGATACCAGCAATAATTGAATAAAAGGGTTGTACTATTTTGCTTAGGGATTCTCAGGTGGCACAGTGGTGGTAAAAACTCACCCGCCAATGCAGGAGATGCAAAAGACTCTGATTAGATCCCTGCATCCGGAAGATCTTGAGTGGGAAATGGCAACCACTCCAGTATTCTTGCCTGGAAAATTCCATGGACACAGGAGCCTGGCGGGCTACAGCCAATGGGTTTGCAGAGTCAGACTCTACTGAGCATACATTCATGCACTATCATGCTTATGCTTAGGGAAAATATTCTGTGTTATTTTTACTTTTATTATCTGTATTAAAGCTTTGTGAATTCCAAGGAAGAGAAGAGTTGAATTTGTTATCTGTCCCGGTCTATATCAATTTAAGCTCTGCATTACTAATACATTTCAAAATCTTCGAAGTAAAACTATACAGCAACCATTTCCTTGCTGATATAGGCAAATTGATTTTTTGTTGTTCTTAAGTCCAAATTGTCCTTTTTCATTATGTTCAGGTGAATAGACTATGAATTCCAGGTCAAAAACTGGAGTTTGGCTTCTATGAGAAAGAAGAGTATATAAAGAAGGATGTTTACTTTCTTCAGTTGGTGTAAGAGAATGATAAACTTTGATTAAAAAGTCACAGTGTATTAATTTTAGATTTAATTAAATGGAATGCATTCTTTCATCATATTTTTCTTTCTTTGGATCATATTACAAAGCTTATTTTTTTAAATATAAATAATCATTTTGTTAAAGTAGTAATGAATATTAGTACATTTAACTGAAAAAGTAATATTAAAAAACAAAACAAAACACCTCTTACCACTCAAAAATAGCCACAGAAATGTTTTGGTGCAGTTCCTCCCAATCTGTTGTCTAGGAAAAAGGAGGCATCTCTATTCCCTCTGTGACAGCTGGAAAAATTCTTTATACCATATGGAAGCATATGAGTCACCCCCACCCCCTCCAGTCAGAAAAACCCCGCTGGGGCCATTCACACTTGAAACAAACTCCAACATTCTTTGCTCATCCCTCAGGGCCCTGCATGATTTAACTGAGTACTCACCCTCTGACCCCAGCTCTCTTAAAGGGAGTTGTGTGGGTATCTATTGATAGTCCCAGAAACTAGACCATCAGTTCTTTATATCATGACCTCCAATATTCTAGTTTGGCATCATTTAAGATGCCAAACTATCTCTATTTTCCTTGGATTGCCCTCAGTTTAAATCTGACAAGCTCACATTCCAGGAACTTACTCAGTTTTTGGCAAATAAGATATTCCTAGAATAAGGGTATTAATTATAATATTAGTATGTTGGTCATTTTAGATACATCAACCATTGAATAATATTTGTTCTTAAGTCCACAATTTTGTGCTTCATGGCACAACTTAATGATATTATATATTCCCCACTGATTTGGAACACTGTCATTACTAAAAGTTAAAATGAGAAATGATTGACACTGGTTTTTGACTATGCATTCTCATGAATTAATCTATATGTCTATGTAAGTAATAAGACCATACTTTTTAAGTAATTGTGACTTTATGGCATTTAATGATACATAGGAATAGAAGGGTCCATCTCATTATGTTTTCAATATGCTATTTTTGTTGATTTATTTTTCAAATATATTTCAAAACAATTTTTCAAATTATAAAAATGCCATATTGGAATACAAATTTGAATTAGAATGTACAGCTTGAGAAAAATGCCTATAGTTGTAATATTAAAAGTATCCATTCAGAACATATACATATCCATGTAATTTTTCAGATTATCTTTATGACTTTTAATAATGCAATTAGTAATAAGTTCAGAGCATTTTTTACCTTTACTTTAGTTTTAATTGATTTCTCCTTAATCATTTTGAGTTGTTTTAGTGGGTATTTCAAACTTGAAAAGTTATGACCAACCTAGACAGCATGTTAAAAAGCAGAGACGTTACTTTGCCAACAATGGTCCTCAGGTCAAGGCTATGTCTTTTCCAGTAGTCATGTATGGATGTGACAGTTGGACTATAAAGAAAGCTGAGTGCCAAAGAATTGATGCTTTTGAACTGTGGTGTTGGAGAAGACTCTTGAGAGTCCCTTGGACTGCAAGGAGATCCAATCAGTCCATCCTAAAGGAGACCAGTCCTGAGTGTTCATTGGAAGGACTGATGCTGATGCTGAAACTCCAATACTTTGGCCACCTGATGCGAAGAGCTGACTCATTTGAAAAGACCCTGACACTGGGAAAGATTGAAGGCAGGAGGAGAAGGGGACGACAGAGGATGAGATGGTTGGATGGCATCACCAACTCAATGGACATGAGTTTGAGAGTAGACTCCGGGAGCTGGTGATGGACAGGGACACCTGGCGTTCTGCAGTCCATGGGGTTGCAGAGTCGGACATGACTGAGTGACTGAACTGATACTGACACTGACCGTGGCTATCTTTGTAATGCCTCTCTTTCTTACCTATGTGTGCTTAGTTGATTAGTCATGTCCAACTGTTTGTGACCCCAGGTTCCTCTGTCCCTGGGAATTCTTCAGGCAAGAATACTGTAGTGGGTTGCCATGCCCTCCTCCAGGGAATCTTCAAATTTGGAATACAAATTTGAATTAGAATGTACAGCTTGAGAAAAATGCCTATAGTTGTAATACTGAAAGTCTCCATTCAGAACATATACATATCCATGTAATTTTTCAGATTATCTTTATGACTTTTAATAATGCAAACCCAGGTCCCCCACTTTGCAGGCAAATTCTTTACCATCTGAGCCACCAAGGAAGCCCTTGAACTTCTAATCCAGTCTAATAGGAGGATCAGAAACAGTTGACATTCATATGACAAAAATATTCATTTACAGTTTTACTTCAAGGAAACATTAACTGTCTTCCCTTTCTCATAATACAGTCTGATTTGGACATCCTAGTCATTCCCTCAAATATCACAGTGATCCATTACCTTAATGTACCATGCTGATTTGGACACAGCAAACAAGAGCTGGCTATTACACTGATAACACTGGCAGACCTGGGAAGATACAGTCACTCCAGAGAGTGAGAGATAAATGCTTGGAAGGTACACAAAACTATGAGTTCAGTAAAGTTTTTAAGGTTCTGATGGCCAGAGGTATCCTGGGCTATCCTCTGTAGAGTAAGAGAAAAACCCCTGCATCTTGCATCTTCTACTACAAAGAAGGAAGCACAGCGCCTGGTACACCTGTTGATATTCTGGTGATAGTAAATTACATCCACCACTTATCATCATGTGAAATTACCTCCTTTGTTTAATTAGTTACTTATTTATCATCTGAATTTCCACTTAACTGTAAGCACTATGAGGGAAGGAAACTCCTTTAATTCCAGTATCTAAATTATGTCTGGTTCAATGGGTGGTAGGAGCAGCATTCCCCAGGTGCAGGTAAGGAGGGGTGCTGAGAAATCAAAACAAAAATACACATAAGTGCAAGTTCATTTGCTTTCCATGATACTCACACACCAGGAATATGAAACAATTACAGTAATAAAATGCATCTCTCTCTAAAAAATATTTTAGAATAAGTTCTAAACAATCACTGTGGTTGCCATTAAGTATTGTACATATATATATTTATTATTTTAAATATTTCTCCTTTAATAAATATAGTATTCTACCTATAAGGTGATTCTGAGATCTCCAAGTTATAGCTGGTCCATGACTCAAAAAAGAGGAATAACTACATGAGTTTCCTTAAGATTGTAAACTAGTAGAGATTTGAAATTAGTTAAGCCTCCTTCAGATTTTGTCCCTGCATCCAGTGGTACTACATATTCTTGTCTTTGAGCAATGGCTACCAAAGGCAATGAAATAGGATGTGAGTTACTTTAATTGTATTGTTATATGTGACCACTTAAAAATTGTGTGTTTAAAATATAAGGCAGTGAAACAGTGTGAACTTTGGGATGTATTATCTTTGTTTGATAAGTGAAAATTTTGATTATTCATGAAACATATTATTGGATTTTGATAACATCATTAACATGAAATTTCATCTTCTTTGTTAAATAAACTTTATTTTAGAGTGGTTTTAGGTTTACAGAAAGATTGCAAAGATAATGTAGTTCCTGAATACCTTAAACACAATCCATCTTATTATTAATGTCTTACATTAGTATAGTAGATTTGTCATAATTAATTAACATTGATGCCTCATTATTAACTAAAGATTGTCTTAGTGACATGAAAAGTGGACATTTGATTTCCAAAAACATAGATATAGTCTATCAACTTGACTGTGCAGTCATAAGAGCAATAATTATAAAAAAGATGTTATAGGGAAAAAGGTTATTGATTGTTAAACACAGTAAACAGTATAAAATTGTATACAGTGATGGCAACTACGTGCAGATATAATATGGACATATTATATGAACTAGAGGGAAATAAAAAGAAATTAAATTAGTGTTAATGGCATGTGATATATTTGTAGTGACTAATTGATTTTTTTAATTAAGCAATTTATTTAGAGATAATTGTAAATTCATATGCCATAAAAAATAATACAGAGAGATCCCATGTATCCTTCACCAAGTTCCCCCAAGGATAACGTCTTACAAAATTGTACATTATCACAACCAGGAAAAGGATATTGGTCCAAGTAATACATGCATCTTCCTTGAAATGTCAATTATTTCTAAACTAAAGCTCAATAAAGAAAATGATATGATTGCTCTATATGTATTATTGAAAACAGTTTTATTACAGAGGAAGTAGGATTATGCATCTGAGTATCAGAATTGGTAAGTATGCAGTGGTCTGGCCTTTTCAGATAGCTATAGAAACCCAGAAAGTAGGACATTATGCTAGTAAGTAAATCGAAATGCATATTTACCACTTTTCTCTAATTTCATATGAAAAATAGCTATTGTAATCATTCTCTCCTGAATGCTTTTCCTCTGACTTTTTAACTCAGTGGTGAGTGCCCCATAGCTGATCTGTGTTGGTAAGAGACACCAGACTCTCTCTGTTTCTCTATGTTTACATCTCACTCTACTTCTCTTTAACCTTGAGCAAGAAAATGAAATCAAGCAGTTCTCTAAATAAAACTCAAAGGCAACTTACCCCTTATGTACATTTAAAGAATCATAGGAAGATTTAATTAATCTGATTCTTAACAATCTGAAAACAGATGGGCACTAAATAAAAACAGGATATTGCTATATTGTCAATCACATCAATGGAACTCAAAGTTGTTGATTTGCTTCCCACTTTAAAAAAATGAATATAAATTAAAATGCAAATGAAATGACAAATGCAAGCCCATTTGAAAATTAAAATACTACCCTGTAAAAAAATTAAGTAAGACAATAAGCCTATCACGGAGGAGGTAAAATATCAATAGGTTCTTATTCATTTAATCCTCAAACTAATGATCAAGGTGACAGGGCTTGAGTGTCCTGGTTGAAAACTGTAACATATTTTTAAAAATGTTTCTCAGAAGAAGTACAGCATAATAACAAATATCATCATCTTGCACATTGGGTGAGCTACATGCAAATTAGTCAACAATTATGGTTGACTTAGAATTATATTTAACAATTGAATGTCATTTCATACATGAATTATCATAAGGCAATTGAAAAGTAGTATCATACAGCAATTGAAAAGTAGTACTCAAAGTAGTCATCTTTAGAGAGGTCAGTTTTAAAATGCAAATTTGGAGTTATTATAGATTATTTGTTACATAGAAAGAGGGTCAAAACCCTTCCTTTTATTGGACAGACAGATTGGAGTCAATGTATTATGGATAGACTTTGGGAATAAAGAGGGAAAAAATAGAACTTTGACAAGTTTAACTATGGTTTCTCGAGAACTTCATAAACTTTTGTTTTCAAATAAAACTCTGAAGACTACATTTTGGATATTCAACCATATCTTGTCAAGCCTCTTAGTCAAGTGACCTGAAAGCAATTTTAGATGTGCAACTTTTTATCTCTGCTCTTTTATGTCCACATAAATTACTATTGCTCTCCTTTCACTTTTCACTTCTTATGTTTCTAATAAAGCCATACTTTTGAAAATAAACACTTGTCATTTGGAACATCTATTTGCAGCTTTCTACTTTTCATTAAGTGGAATTTGGAGGTAGTATTTTCTTTTTCTTCTAGATATATTTTGCAGCTAATAATATCAGAAACATTTTAATATTAAAGCTTCCATCTTAAAAAAAAAAAGCTTCTTTGAAACTACTTAACTCTGTTGTTAATTCATATTTGAACCAAAGTTAATCCTAGAGATTTTCAGAAGTCCCAGTCTCTAAAGAGATCCAATTGTTAACAAGGCTGAAAATACAAATTTTATAAGATCAGGAATTTATTCATACAACATTAACAACTAAAAGCAAATTTAACCAAGGAGCTGAAGTATCTGTATACTGAAAAATATTAGACATTAATGAAAACAATTAGTGAAGACAGAAATAAATGGAAAGATATTCCATGCCTATGGGTTGCAAGAATCAATATTGTTAAAATGAACATACTATCCAAATAAATCCAAAGATTCAATAATATCCCTATCAAAGTTCCAATAGCTTATTTGAAAAAAATCAAATAAATAATATTAAAATTTGTATGGAGTCACAAAACACTCTGAATACTATCTCTGTTCTTGAGAAAGAACAAAGCTGGAGACAACACTCTCTTTGACTTCAAATTATGTCACAAAGTTATAGTAATTAAAATAGCATGGTAGTGGTATAAAAACAGACATATAGAAAATGGAAAAGAATAATACAGAGTTCATATATGGTCAGTTCATTTACAACAATGGGGACAATTATATTCAATGGGAAAGGACAGTCTCAATTTTTGTTGAAAAAATTGAACAGCCGTATGGAAAAGAATGAAACTCAGCCCCTGTCTTATATTATACACGAAAATTGATTCAAAATGGATTAAAGATTTGAATATAAAACCTGAAACTATCAAAATCCTACAAGAGTACATAAGTGGTAAGCTGTGTGACACAGGACTTGACTATGATTTTCTAAATCTAATACCAAAAGTAAAAACAATGAAATCAAAAATAAATAAGTGGGACTAAGTGGAACTACACTTTACTTGGAGAAGGCAATGGCACCCCACTCCAGCACTCTTGCCTGGAAAATCCTATGGATGGAGGAGCCTGGTGGACCACAGTCCATGGGGTCACTAAGAGTTGGACAAGACTCAGCGACTTCACTTTCACTTTTCACTTTCATTTTTCACTTTCATGCATTGGAGAAGGAAGTGGCAACCCACTCCAGTGTTCTTGCCTGGAGAATCCCAGGGACGGGGGAGACTCGTAGGCTGCCATCTATGGGGTCATACAGAGTTGGACATGACTGAAGCGACTTAGCACCGGCAGCAGCACAGTGTACTAAAAAGTTTCTGCATAGCAAAGAAGTCATCAACAAAATGAAAATGTAACCCATGAGTGGGAAAAAATAATTTGGAAATCATACACTAATATATATTAAGAATAGGAGTTAAGATATATTAAGAATTCACCCAACTCAATAGCAAAAAACAAACAAAACCCCCAAATAATCCAGATGTAAAAAGGAGAAAGGACTGAAATAGACATTTTTCCAAAGAAGACATCCAGATACCCAATAGGTACATGGAAAGGTGCTCAACATCACTTATCATCAGGAAATTGCAAATTAAAATCATGGTAAGATATCATCTCACACCTTTTAGATGAGATTTATGTGCCAGGCATGTGATAAACATTTTATCAGTTCAGTTCAGTTCAGCCGCTCAGTCGTGTCCAACTCTTTGTGACCCCATGAATTGCAGCACTTCAGGCCTCCCTGTCCATCACCAACTCCCGGAGTTCACTCAGACTCACGTCCATCGAGTCAGTGATGCCATCCAGCCATCTCATCCTCTGCCCTCCCCTTCTCCTCCTGCCCCCAATCCCTCCCAGCATCAGAGTCTTTTCCAATGAGTCAATTCTTCACATGAGGTGGCCAAAGTATTGGAGTTTCAACTTTAGCATCATTCCTTCCAAAGAACACTCAGGGCTAATCTCCTTTAGAATGGACTGGTTGGATCTCTTGCAGTCCAAAAGACTCTCAAGAGTCTTCTCCAACACCACAGTTTAAAAGCATCAATTCTTCTGTGCTCAGCTTTCTTCACAGTCCAACTCACATCCATACATGACCACTGGAAAAACCATAGCCTTGACTAGACAGACCTTAGTTGACAAAGTAATGTCTCTGCTTTTGAATAAGCTATCTAGGTTGGTCATAACTTTCCTTCCAAGGAGTAAGCATCTTTTAATTTCATGGCTGCAATCACCATCTGCAGTGATTTTGGAGCCCAGAAAAATAAAGTCTGCCACTGTTTTCACTGTTTCCCCATCTATTTGCCATGAAGTGATGGGACCAGATGCCATGATCTTCGTTTTCTGAATGTTGAGCTTTAAGCCAACTTTTTCACTCTCCACTTTCACTTTCATCAAGAGGCTTTTGAGTTCCTCTTCACTTTCTGCCATAAGGGTGGTGTCATCTGCATATCTGAGGTTATTGATATTTCTCCCGGCAATCTTGATTCCAGCTTGTGCTTCTTCCAGCCCAGCGTTTCTCATGATGTACTCTGCATATAAGTTAAATAAGCAGGGTGACAATATACAGCCTTGATGTACATAGTAACTATAATAATCATGGTCCTTATTATCATCAATGTAACATCTGATGAAAGGGCAACAAAACGCATTTCACATGTTACTCTCTTATAGCAAGGCCTGACTTATGTACCCAAATACTTCCTCTGACTACATTAGATCATAATGAGAAAATTAGAAAGAGGATTGGTAACAATTTTCTGTGTTTTTGACCAACTTAAGAATATATATATCTTCCCTGGTGGCTCAGACTATAAAGAATCTGCCAGCAATGCAGGAAAACCTGGGTCTGATCCCTGGGTCAGGAAGATCCCCTGAAGAAGGGAATGGCTACCCATTCCCATATTCTTGCCTGGAAAATTCCATGGACAGAGGAGCCTGGCGGGCTACAGTCCATGGGGTCACAAAGAGTTGGAAATGAGTGAGCGACTAATAATTCACTTCATGTGATATATGTATATATATATATTTATATATATATATAAAGCATATAGAATACTTTGAAACGCTATTGAGCAATGCATATTTTAACACTTTTATATCTACAAACACATATGGAGACAAATGAAGAAATTTGTAGGTTATTTCAAATATGAGAATGTATGTAACCTTTCTACTCCTTTCTTTTTATATGACACCCTGCTTCAGATATCTTATTCCAGACCTGCTAAATGGGAAGGGAATGAAGAGAAGGAAGGAGAGAAGAAAAAATTCAATTTATATTGCAATAAATTTGCCAGATTATACTCATAATATATCTTCAAAATGTAATTTGTAAAGCCACTGCAAACATACATCACAATCTAATTGTGATTGCCATATTATATTAAACCATAATTAATAAAATGTCCTGGTAATAGTCATTAATTTAATTCATTCCTCATTATCCTCTTTAAAACATATCTATTTCATTCTTCTTATTCTCTAGCTGTTAAACTGACCTGTAAACAATTATCAATAAGGGGTAACTACCCTTGCTCAGTGATATCAGAGTTTTCCTTCATAATACCTGAGTATAGAAAAGTCACTCACCTTAATGGGGAGCAGCCATGGGAACCAGGTAGAAAATACTCTTGGCTTTACTATCAGGAAGAAACACCAGGGAAGACAAAGGACAGATGGGGAGTGGTAATTCATAAAGGAGGAGTGGGAGAAAGGCCCTAGTCTAAAGTCCACATTTTCTTAAATTTAAAAGTGAGAAAATTACTTAAGAACCCAGGGCAACCATTATTTCACTTTGAAAAAATAGAACCAGTGCAATCTCAAATTTTATCCTTATCCTTTATTTTGAATGTCTGTATCCTTATTTTATAAGAACCTTTTCTTTCTATGAAGTATAAAAGAGGTTCATTCATCTGTTCATTCATTCAGTAAATTCTTATTGAACAGCTACTATATGTGAGGTGTCAGTAAAACAAAGGAGAATGAAATAGAAAGGTAATAAAGTTTGTAAGTGTGGTAAGTTCAGTAATAGCATGCACATAAATCTTTATGGTAGCACAGAGAAGGAATGCTTAAATTTGCTCTATGAAAGTCAAGGAAAAATTTATGTAAGAAATAGAATTTAAGTCATACTTGAGTAATAAATATTGCTTCAGTGAATGGATCCACTAGCTGTACAAGTCAGAAGTCATCATCCTTGACCCACTGTCTTCCTCTTGTCTAATTTTTCCTTCAGTATATAATAATTCTGTGTACTTTTCTCTAGTTAAGTTATCCCTGTCCAAGTTCAACCTACTGTCTTCTCTTACTGGACTAGAGAAATAGCCTCTTAATGAGCTGACCTGCTTCCACTCTGCCCATTCTCTAGTTTTCTATCTGCAACCAAAATGAACAAGTATAAATACCATCACCTCCTCTTCCTGCCTTCCACAATGTTTTTTCATGTGTATTCAGATAAGGCAAAATGTCCTCACTAGAATCCACAATACCTGGGATGCTTCAGTGCTCATCGATGTGTACTCTTCATTTAAACATTGCACTCTTCTAACAGCTAGCTCTGTTCTGGAAAATAAAAGTACCCCTCTTTGTTTCTATTCTTCTCAAATATGTCAAGTTCTCTCCCACTACAAAGTCTTTGTAATATCCTCCTCTCTGCTTGGTATGATTTCCTTTACTCTTCCCATTTTAGTCAAGTAGTCTCTTTTTTTTTTTTTCATATCTCAGTTTAAGCATCACTTTCTGAGAAGGGATTTACCTTATGGATCCCTCCTTACTACCACCTCAGATGGTAAAGAATCTGTCTGCAGAATGAGAGACCCGGCTAGATACCTTGGTTGGGAGGATCTCTTGAAGAAGGGAATGGCAATCCATTACAGTATTCTTGCCTGGAGAATTTAATGGACAGAGGAGCCTGGAGGGTTACAGAGTGACTAACAATTTTCTCAGGAGAAATTCACCTTATAGACACCGCCTTACTACCACCACCAGTGAAAGCTAGATTGTTTTACCAACCATTCTCAAAGATTTATATTCCTTTTCTTCAAAACATTTATTTTTGTGTTATTACACTTGTGAGGTTGTTTAATAAATATCTTTCTCCATCAGGATATCAAATCTCATCTCACAAGAGCATGTTTTTACTCACTCTTGAATCTCCAGCAGCTAGTAGATTACCTGATCCCAAATATATGCCAAAACAATAAGTAAACTAATAGATAAGATGAATTAATAGATAGACAGGTGGTTGAATGACTAAATGCACAGATAGGTTAGCAGATAGATAAAGGAAAAGAAGAGACATCCAGGCACTGCATGAACAAAAACAGGAGAAAATAGCAGCTTGCGCCTTTGCTTTGAGTGAGCATAGAGTGCATGGGATGTGAAAAGATGAGTTTGGGGGAGCAAGTTGAAGCCAGACTGCAAAATTGTTGTTTGCCAAGTTAAGAAACTTTCATTTTTCATCCTATGGGCATTTGACAGTCAGAAGAGGCTATTGGGAGGACAAACTATAATTATATTTGATTTTTTAATTAAGATAACCCTGGCAGGAGGTGAAGGGGAGACAGTACTAAATATAGGGAGACTATTTAGTTACAAGGCAGCTCTAGTTATGCAGAACTGGCATTCAACCCAGAGTGATGGAGGGAAGCAAAAGTCCAGAATATAAAGTATATGGGGGACATTCAGGCTGACATGTCGGATTACATGTGGGATGAGCGAAGGTCCAAAGGGTGAGGGTCAAATGAAGGCTAGGGTGTCATTACAAAGGACTGGGAATAGCAAGTTAAGAAATTCAGTGATTGTTTTTTAATCCCTGTCTAATCTGATTATTGTTTATTAGCAGCATTGGTGAAGCCAGTGACAAAATTCAAGATACGGAATTATTTTTAAAGATAATGAAATGGAAGTTGTAAGCTCTCAGTTGTCAAAAAAATACAGAAATAACAAAAGGTTTCCATTTTAATGGAAGAATTAGGATTTAATAGGAGAGTAAGGTTTAAGAATTAGTTTTAGGATTATATTTCAATATTATTTGTATATTTAAAACATACTTTTAGAAATATGAGTATAAATCTCTAGAAACATTTTAAGTTAAACACCAAAGAAAATTTGCTATACCAAGTTCATTTATAGGAAGAAATTTTAAAATACTCTGTAAACTGGGAAGAATGCAATGAAAATTTCATTTTTTAAAAATTTGGTTTGTCAGATGTTCTCTGTGAACATTCCCATTTCTTTACAGGGTGGATCACTTCCAAGAAATGGACACTGGCAGACATAGGCTGAGTTATCACTTGAAACTTGGCATGTCCTTGCAGATAACCAATTGGTTGGTGTGCATGCTTATTTGTCTCCCCTGCCACCTACTCCCATCCATTATTTTCTGTCCCTCCTTGCCATTCTTTGAAATCTGAAGTGCTGACCACTAAAGACTGTATCATTCAGGCTCCCTTGTTGGCTGGCTTCTGGTAAGCTGAACACAACACGGAGAACAGGCAGAAGATAGAGGTCTTGGTACCATTCTTCTGTCTCTCGTGTGTATCTTTGGGTGTCTCTCCCCTTAGCTCTAAATATGCTCCAATAACTATGTTCTTTGATCCCCTTGCTCAGTCAGCCCCATGAATGCCAAGTGCTCATATTCTTGCAAATCTCTGGGTGTCTCCCTATATTTGTGGTTCCTTTAAACATGGCCATATACATACATAGGTTTTTTCCCTTTATTAAAGTCTCTTTCTGAGATGAATTCTGCTTCCTAATGGGATCAGCATGTTCCAAAGTCAGACAGACTTGGTTCCAATAGGTGATTTACTCTTGTTACTGTGGGGCTAAAGCAAGACATGAATTCAAGTGTCCTCACCTATAAAGTGTACATAAAAATAAGATGTACTTAACTGAGACCTTATAAAGACTAGATAAGCAAATGTATATAAAGTGCTTTTCACAGAACTTAGCATTTATTAAACATTACAGTAAATTCTGGGAAGAAAATTAAAATAAGAATAAGGTACACTTCCATGAAGGCTGCCAAGGAAAATTCATACATACTCTTTGGGATGTCTTGAGAAGGTAGCGATCCAGTGGTCATACTATTTTCCACCTCTAAACTCATGCATTTCTTAATTGGAGAAATGAATGTTAGGCCAGGGTAGTTTAAGTCTCTAGAACTCCAGACAAGGTGTAGACAGCTCTTACTATCACAGAAGGGTATACAGAAGTCATTATTTCTACCAAGGCTTTTGTAAATCAGGTTTTTAAAAGTAAGATTATTTAATACCTGTATTGAGTTATTTTGGTATATTGAGTTATTGGTATATTTTAAATTACTAGTTTAAATAGTTTAACTTAATTTTTACTGCCCTAATAGCATCTTTATTTGAGAGGCATATTGTACATCTTTCTTCTAAAATCACTAGGAATGCACATTGGAAATATCACTAAATCTCAGTGTCTAGATTTTCCAGCAAGTTGTGAAAAGGAACAAGGATAACCAACTCCTAAGTTAATATACAATTTATCTGAAATGAAATGGAGCAACACTACACGAGGACAAGGCTTACAGAGAAAAAAAATGGCATAAAAATAAAGTATATTCCAGAGGCCAGAATCAAAGTTTGTAGATGACAATAAATTCCCTGAGAAAGACGACATTATATAGTGGCCAGGAAAGCAAGAGAAAAATAAAGTGCTGTAAGGAATGTATCAGTTCCTCTTGAGCCGTCCATCTACATCGGATCAATAGCTCTTCCAACCATGGGACATGCAAGCTTTCAGCTTGAGAAATTGAAGTTCTCAAAATAAGTCAGGGTTGCAACACAAGTCCATCATGGTGTGTCACAGAAATGAAATGAGTTGTCTCCTGCTCGATTGATGACTGACATCAAACAAGGAGGAAAAAAGAAGAAAATAAACGAGATGCAGGTTTTGAAAAGTTGTTGCCGAGACTTCTGTGGAAAAGTTTACACTAAGAGGTCTGTTCTCTGCTTGAAGCATGTGCATAACTCCCATCACAGTAATGAGAGTCACAGCATGCCCAAGAAGCCATGAGGCGAGTGCATGCATGCTCAGTCACTCAGTCGTGTTCGACTCTTTTTTGACCCTATGAACTGTAGTCCACCAGGCTTCTCTGTCTATGAGATTTTCCAGGCAAGAATACTAGAGTGGGTTGCATTTCCTCCTCCAGGGGATCTCCCTGACCCAGGGATCCAACTCACATCTCCTGTGGCTTCTTCAATTGCAGGTGGATGCTTTACTCCCGAGCCAGCCGGGAAGTCTTAGGGAGGGGATAATGTTCAGGAAAAGAATTTACTGTGATGATGTTTTCATATAAGCTCTAAATAAGAAACCCAGAACCTCTCAGACCAGGGCAGAAAACAACCCATGGAATGTCCAAGGATTGGTAGAAAATAAGAAAGGCAAAGGGGAGGAACAGGTGATTTTTCAGTACAAAGTGATGATCCATATCTTGTATAATGACTGAAGCAACACATGCTGGTAATGGCCTATCCTGTAAAACAAACTTGTAAAGAGGAAATCAAAGGCTGTTCAGCATATGTCTGTGTTGCACAGCTAAAAAGACCCCTGTAGAGCCTACAAACAGGTCAGCAAAATCAATGTTTGGTGCAATTTCTAACTGAGCTTTATGATGATAAAAAGAAAAAAAGCAACTTTGTTATCCATGCTGCAAGTCCTTCTGCTCCTCTGTTATCTAGGCTTCAAAGTGATTGACCTGAAAATATTTTCCATCATTGTCTACAGATGCCTGGACATGTTAGAGAACTGTGAACTGATTGTCTTATATGTATCAGCTCTTCTTTCCTTAGCCATTGCCTGGAGCAAAAAAAAAAAAAAAAACACAGAATGGGAAGCAAGGAGCACCCCTGACACCAAAGGTGAAGGAATTTACACTCAAAGGTGAGACAGCGGCATTGCCTCTTGTAAATCTCAGTCAATGCTTTTCAGTTAGCAGCCATTTGCTCTAGAAGGCCCTCTACCTTTGCCAGAGTTGAATCTAGTTAAATCAACAGCCCGTTGTCTATTTTCTCTTCCCTCTCTTGATCTTGTTTGGTATTATCTGAAAAATGCTTTTTATTCGTCATTGCCTCAGTCAATTCATCTCTAAAATGGATCTTTCTCCTCCTACCCAAGAAGGGATGGGATTTTGAGCTTCTCCAACCAGTATGTGAAATGACTGGCAGAAAATTCAAGGACTTGACTTAGAAATATGAATGTATACAACTTCCTCTCCTCCGTGTGCCTGCTGTGCAGAAATCATGTGGCACCACAGTGAATACAGTACAGCTATGCAATGTTTACGGAATCAGCAGTCACTCTGTTATTAAATATGCAATTTGGTACGGAATTCCTGAAATATATACCGTATTTACTTCAGTGTAGCAGGAGGAAGCTTTAAGTACAGCTGTAAATTAGTGTTCAGAAAATTGCAGTTAGAATATAATGGAACACACTTGGAAACATATACTAGTAACTCTATCCTCCAGAATGTGTTCACAGATGTGATTACATACATGAAAACATGATTTTTTAAAAAAGCATAAAGTATAACAAACTCTTTTGGTATTTTGCTTGATAGTGGAAATTAGAGCTAGATCCCTTCTGATATGCCTTTGATTGACATAAATGAATTGCTATCTTTTTATTATCAATAACATTTCTGTCTCTCTATGTCTTGCTTTCTCTGTCTCTCTTCTGTTTCCTCTCTTTCTTCGTCTTAAGAGACAGAAGCAAATTTTATTATGCCCACATTTCTCAACAAATCAGTAGAATTTGAATGTTAGAATTTGAAGCAGTATTTCAGCGACTATAAACTATAAATTCATATCTATAAGTTTATAAATTTGAAAATTCTACTTTAAGAAGTGATATTTGCTGATAGGTAAGCCCCTTCTGTCGTATACTTTTTATTGATATGATTATTTACACTATTTATTTACTTACACACTTCTGTGCATTTGATGATATTAGCTTCTGATACACAAAATGTTTAAGCTGCTTAATCATTTGATTGGTTGAAATACTGAACATGACCTTTCTCCCAAGGAAACGATTCCAAATTGTTTTTCGGCTTTGGTTAATTGCAAAGTACATGTTCTGTCCTTCAGGTCAGAAATGAATCCCAGATTATGTTCTAACCTAAATCATTCTCTTCATTTTGTTCTCCATGTGAGTACTGCTGAGCAGCACCTAGGACAGAGTCCCATAAGAAGACATGAGAATGTTTTTCAGTTGTGGCGTTGAGAGGGGGCGGCCAGTTTCAGGAGTGAGTTCACCCTCTATGAATGGCAGGTCAGACTTGCACCCTATGGTCAAGAAACAAGGGTAATTCTTCAAATTGAGAAGAGAAACCAGTTTAAGACAGCTGAGCAAATTCTTGCTATTTTAGTCGACTTCACCAAGGCAGTTATTCTCTTGTAAGTGTAGCCTATTATATATTAGAGATTTGTCATTGTACTCAGCCAATAAAATATCTTTAACTGACTGTACTGACTAAAGAAAAAAATTTTGCACCTTCCTGGACGTTCTTCGGATCTCCTCAGAATCTGAGTTTGCAAAACTTAGAAGATTCTTTGATATTTTCTCCCAATTCCTTTGGCAGCTATAATTATATACAGGAAAACCTCCATCCCCAATGATAATTGGTACCTGAAAAAAAAAATCACTTGGGATGAAGCCATCTCAAATGGGAAACAAAGAAAAACAAAAAGATAAAATGGGGAATAGTGTTTCTAAGTAAAATGCACAATTATAATTTAGAATGTTCTGAAAAACTGTATTTCTCAGAAGAAATCTCTTTAAACTTTACTGATAATTTTTTATGTTCTTTTGAGATGCAATGGAACTTTTACATTGCTAACAGCTTAATGAAAACTACCTGAAAGCTGTCTAGCTCAAGTTTATTTCTTCCTCTACAATCAAATTATCATGATTTGATGCTACATTTTAATCTTCCTTAGGACAAAAAAATATCACTTAATTGACTTGCTATTGTTAATTTCTATAACGTCTATCCTGCCAGCAGTCAATAGCATTTTCAGTTTGTTAGACTACTTCCCCATGAGCTCCCCCAAACTACCTTCACTAACTGGTATTTACTTTTGATGTATGAAGCCATACCAAACCTTTACTATGTCCCTGAATGAGCCCTGGCCATCCAATGTGTTACTCCCTCTCTGAATGTGTTACTCCCTTCTGCTTATCCCATTCTCTATCCTCTCTTTTCCCTTCCTAACCCTGTGAAGTCCTACTTTTGCCTTTTATAACCTTTTCCAGAAAATCTGCCATGATCTTTTCCCACCTATTATCTTGGATACATTGGCAATTCACCTCCTTTCTGAGATTTTTTTTTGTATCATCTGCCATTCTGTCTTTGTACTTTTTAATCACTTATCTCCCCTAAATAAACTGTGAGCTCCTTGAGGAATGGAACTAAGTTATTGAGGCTGATAAGCCATCATCTGCCCATGAACCTTGCTTGGAGTATTTGTTCAATAAATGTTTGCTAATGAAATAAATGAAGGCATTACCCACCCACCCATACTCTTTCCCCACTGAAATCTAGTCAGTTTTAATAAAGTGAACTAATCAGATTGAAAGAGATCTTGTGAAGACAGCAATTTTCTAAATAAACATATAAGAGCAGGCAGGCTCATAGTATGAGCTCCGAAATGTTTGTAGAATTAATTCAAAATGGTGCTTGTATATTAAGCTGATTTTCTACCATGTATAGGTTTCCCAGATGTGATAATCACAACAATTACTTAATAGTGCTTGCTATGCTCTTCAGGCCGAGAAATGATAATTAATGTGATGATTGTATAGAATCATAAATTAAATGAGGAGCAATTACTTGTCTTTCAAAATTTCTCATGCTAAAGTTGGAATTTTGAGTTCTGTATAGGTATTTACTTGTTCAGTAAATTCTTTTATACTGAAATGACATGAAGTAGAAAGTAACAGGGAGATAGGGTGGTTATGAGATAAAGATTAAAAAAAATGGTTAGTGTGAATTACTTAATTTTTTGCACTTGTCTTTTTTTTTCCCTGATTGATCCTTGTCCAGTGGATCAACTTGTCATCAAGAAGATAATCTATATTTACTTTGTGGCAGGTACTGTAGCTCTTAACTCTGCATTTAGCTGATTCAGCTCCTACCCAGACTACTTTGACCTCAGAATTTTCCCTGCTAACTGTCCCCCTGTTCACTTCAATTTGTACTGCCTAAATGCTTACTGCTGAGTGTCCCTCTGGCCATTTTGAAAGGTGTTTCATCACACTATAATAAACGTGAAATACTGATGCACTCAAAATGGCACACACACACACACGAAAGGCAGCTGGATATCGACATGGGACTGGACAGGGGCATTTGTTACACTTTCCTCTTATACCATCGTCTACCTTTGGCAAAGGAAGATTGTAAGTGTCCCTGGTGGTCTGTGTCGATCAATACTACATGGGAGTTAAATTAGACCTCAAGTCAAGCACACATCTATGTTGGCTGAGATACCTTCAACCTAAAATCCCTGGAAAATTTACATTTTTCCACTAAGTTAACCAGTAATAGAGTGAAATGAGTGAGAAAAAAGCAGCTGTCTAGTTTGCATGTTGCATTCCTCCAAATAAACCTGGTCCAATTTTTAGCCCCTGTAGGTGTATTGCAGTAATTAGCTTAACAGTCTTGCAACATTTCAGCTCAGAAACACTGTTGATTTCATGGCAAACTTCACTAAGGAAGATAAAACATTATGACATAAAATTGTGAAATTAGGGAAATTCTCTTAACTGTTATCAGTCTTTCCTAAATACTCTAGTTCAAATATGTCTTCTAAATCCTTCAAGTGAACTTGGAAACAGATGTAAATTTCTGAACACAGAAGTACTATCACGTTAGTTGTTAACTGAGTTGCTGAGTCAAAGGTAAATTTAGGTGAAGCAGTCAATTCAGCCCCTTCAAATGAATATTTCTTCAATTATTTTGGTTCTTTGTAGGATTCACACATAATCTGGGAAATATTCAGTCCTGTCTGCAGACTACATTACCTTTCAATTTGTCCCACTTTTACACTTTGTGATTCTTGATCAGAATACTTTATGTTTCAATGTATTAATTTTACTTCCTTTTAGCATTAAAATTATTTTCCATAGAAGACAGAAGAACTTCTAACTATAGATCAAGCTTCCATTTAAAATGAACATCACAAGAAGACTTTTGTAAAAAATAGTGGATATATGTGTATGTATAGCTGATGCCTTTTGCTGTACACTTGAAATCAACACAACAGTATAAATCAACTCTATTCCAATAAAAGTTTTAAAAAAGAATTTTTTTGCCTTAACTTTACATAATCAGAGGCAGTTTCTGTTTCTGGTCATCTGACTAGCTATACAAGAAATAAGTAAATGGGCCAAATTTCTTAGAGTGGGAAAAAAATGTATTCAAATAATCTAAAGGGACTGTTTATGAAGAGTTTTTGAGAATATTCAGAGAAGGCAATGGCAACCCACTCCAGTACTCTTGCCTGGAAAATCCCATGGATGGAGGAGCCTGGTAGGCTGCAGTCCATGGGGTCTGGACAAGTCAGACACGACTGAGCGACTTCACTTTCACTTTTCCCTTTCATGCATTGGAGAAGGAAATGGCAACCCACTCCAGTGTTCTTGCCTGGAGAATCCCAGGGACAGGGGAGCCTTGTGGGCTACCGTCTATGGGGTCGCACAGAGTCAGACATGACTGAAGCGCCTTATTAGCAGCAGCAGCAGCAGCTTGAGAATATTGGCACATGTTTAAGACCAAAACAAGTTGAACCTATTGAAAATTGACTCAGTAGATTATTTTCAGTGGTATTCTACAAATGTTTAACAAGCAGTTCTTGGGGTATGGAGAGGCAGATTTGCAGTGTTTTCAATTTCTATCATAGAAGGGCATCCACTCACAGCTGATTTCAATCTGCCAAAGTGATGTCACTAATGGAAAATCAGGAAGAGATGCCCACAAAAGTATGTCATGAGCTGGTGCACACCAGCTCTAGCACAGTACTAGTTATTTTGCCAATTTAACTTCTCAACCCCAGCTTTATAAGTGAGAAAGTGGAAAGAGCGCTATGAAATGCTTTGTTATTCGGTCACTATGTCTGACTCTTTGAAACCCCATGGACTGCAGCACGCCAAACTTCCCTGTCCTTAACTATCTCCTGGCATATGCTCAAACTCGGGCTTCCCAGGTAGTTCAGAGGTTAAAGCATCTGCCCTCAATGCAGGAGAGCTGGGTTCGATCCCTGGATTGGGAAGATTCCCTGGAGAAGGAAATAGCAACCCACTCCAGTATTCTTGCCTGAAAATCCCATGAACAGAGGAGCTTAGTGGGCTATACTCCACGGGGTAGCAAAGAGTCAGACACAACTGAGCGACTTCACTTTCTTGCTCACACTCACGTCCACTGAGTCAGTGCTGCCATCCAACCATCTCATCCTCTGTCAATCCCCTTCTCCTTTTCCTCTCAATCTTTTCCAGAGTCAGCTCTTCTCATCAGGTGGCCAAAGTATTGGAGCTTCAGCTTCAGCATCAGCCCTTCCAATGAATATTCTGGCTTAATTTCTTTTAGGAAATTGACTAATTTGATCTCCTTGCTGTCTAATGGAGTTTCAGGAGTCTTCTCAAGAATCACAGTTTGAGAGCATCAGTTCTTTGGCGCTCAGCCTTCTTTATGGTTCAGCTCTCATAACCATACATGACTCCTGAAAAAACCATAGCTTTGACTATATGGACCTTTGTTGGCAAAGTGATGTCTCTACTTTTGAATATGCTGTCAAGGTTTGTCATAGCTTTTCTTCCAAGGATCAAGTGTCTGCCTGGGAAGCCATTAATTAAAAATGTCATGAAGTGCTATCTTGTTTTATCTTTAACCTATATTACCTAATGAAACAACAGCAACAACATTTCATTTTTTGTGCAAACTTTCCAAAATTTTTATATGTATTTAAATTGATTTTCTTTATATTAGAGGTTGGGGACCTTGGCTTCTCTTACTTAATCATGATCAAAAGCATTAGGCTAAAATTTAAGTGTAAGCATAATTTATACAATTGAATGTTTGCTGTAAATGAAGCATGTTTGTGTTATTATATATTGTTATGTATATATTATTCTCCAGAAATCCACATGACTACCATCTTCCTCTCATTGACCTCTCTGTTCATATATTACTTTCTGGAATAGGCTTATCCTACTACCTCATTTAAAATTGCCACTAACTCCTCTTATACTTCTACTAATTTTTTTTTTTTTGTCTTCTAATATTATTGACAATTTTACTTATTTTGCTAATTGAATATTATCTGTCTCTGAAAGTATGTTTTGCTTGTTTTGTTCACTTATACCTCTCCCATTCCCAGAACAGTGCCTGGTATAAAGTAGATGCTCAATGAAAATTTGTAGAATGAATGAGATGATCCCAAAGTCTGATCAGAATTAAAATCTATAATGCACGGGAAGGATTTTCTGGCAGTGTTGGTTACTTAATTGAGTGACAAGAAACTATGATATCTCACTCAGCAATAGGTTTATAAAATAGCCTAGATTCTCATTCTTCTGAAATTATTTAGATATGGTCCCATTTAAAGTTGGAACATTACTCAGTCTAGTGATTTCTTGGGTTCTTTAGAGAACTCTCAAAGACTTCACAAAGAGGTGATATAAAGGGGCCAAATGGATGGAGTTTATGTTTCCATTCTGACTCTATTCCAGGACTGTGATTTTACCAGCTCTGATTGAGATTGGGCAAGTGTGTGTTTGGGGCAGGGAAGCTGTGTCATAACATTTTATTTGAATAAAAGATACCTACTGCTAAAGTTTGGAACGTCTCTGATGGCTCAGACAGTAAATATATAATCTGCCTGCAATGCAGGAGACCTGGGTTCAATCCCTGGGTAAGGAAGATCCCTGGAGAAGGAAAAGGCTACCTATTCCATTCTTGCCTGGAGAATTCCACGGACAGGGGCTACAGTCCTGGGGAACACAAAGAGTCGGACATGCCTGAACGACTAACACTTTCATTTTCACTTCAGGTTGCTTAAAGCTTAAAATTCTATATTTTCTTCTATATTTCTAATTATTTAATAAACATCTTTCCCTTAAAGTAAATAACAAAACACCCTTGTATAAAATATCATCTAACAGGCAGGGGCCATAACCTTTTAACTTTTCCCTATTTTTCTAAAATGTTAAATGTGTCTATACTACATTTGTCTATAGAATTTACAAAATAATTTTGAAGATCATAGACAAGATTTAAGAAGATAGATTTGAAAAGAAACACAGTTAAAAAACAACAGAACAATCTATTAACAAACGCATGTTAAAGAAAATTATTTTGAAGTATGAATCAAGTAGAGTCAGATGCCTTCCCCTTGTAAGCCATTTGAATTCCATTTGTGACAGAACATGCAGATTCTTCTGGATCAATAGGGTGCATTCAGCACAGCTGACATGCTACACCTGATCCAGAGCCAACCTGACTCGGGACCTATTAGTCATACCTGAGGGACTTTCCCTAGCTTTTATCCCGAGGTACAACTCCTAGGATTACAGGTACTTGAGGCTAATTAGTCTGTTCTATTACCTGCCAGGGAAGGCCTCTGTTTCTACAACATCCTGTTTACCTTATAATCTCAAAGAGATAATCAGGATGCATGGTGCACTAAAGGTAAAATGATAGCCTTGAATGCACTCCTAACCGCCATGCGCCAGCTTGTGGGCACACGCAAGGTCACCACACACACACACACACACACGCACCCCAGAGCTAAAGAGATAAGGCAGACTGACCTGTTACAGTTTTACCATCTTTGCTTTATTGCTTTTCCCCAGAAGTCTGCCCCCTTCCAATGTAATTATGTAATTAGAGCTAATGACTATAAACAAATAGAGATTGTCCCCGCCCCCAGCTCTGCTGTCAAGCCTTTGGGATACTGAGCCTTTGTAGGGCAGCTTATGCCTGGCAAACACAGGGAGGCAGACCTGAGGCATTGAAAGCCTGTCACAGTGCTGACTCACTTGATCTTCTCCTGGACTTGATGCACAAAGGGAGCACAAATAGAAGCGGAGTGCAGGCTTTCCTGTTGCATTTGTTCATTTTAGAATAATAATCAGTGCTTTTTCCCTTTAAATTTGCATTTTGTTTCACTTTATGGCATATTCATCAGTTCAGTTCAGTCGCTCAGTAGTGTCCGACTCTTTGCGACCCCATGGACTGCAGCACGCCAGGCCTCCCTGTTCATCACCAACTCCCAGAATTCACCCAAACTCATGTCCATTGACTCGGTGATGCCATTCAAACATCTCATCCTCTGTCATTCCCTTCTCCTCCTGCCTTCAATCCTTCCAGCATCAGGGTCTTTTCAAATGAGTCACCTCTTCACATCAGGTGGCCAAAGTATTGGAGTTTCAGCTTCAACATCAGTCCTTCCAATAAACATTCAGGACTGATCTCCTTTAGGATGGACTTGTTGGATCTCCTTGCAGTCCAAGGGACTCTCGAGAGTCTTCTCCAACACCACAGTTCAAAAGCATCAATTCTTCGGCGCTCAGCCTTCTTCACAGTCCAACTCTCACATCCATACATGACCACAGGAAAAACCATAGCCTTGACTAGACGAACCTTTGTTGGCAAAGTAATGTCTCTGCTTTTGAAAATGCTATCTAGGTTGGTCATAACTTTCCTTCCAAGGAGTGTCTTTTAATTTTATGGCTGCAATCACCATCTGCAGTGATTTTGGAGCCCCCCCAAAAAAAGTCTGACACTGTTTCCACTGTTTCCCCATCTATTTCCCATGAAGTGATGGGACCGGATGCCATGATCTTCATTTTCTGAATGTTGAGCTTTAAGCCAACTTTTTCACTCTCCTCTTTCACTTTCATCAAGAGGATTTTTAGTTCCTCTTCACTTTCTGCCATAAGGGTGGTGTCATCTGCATATCTGAGGTTATTGATATTTCTCCCGGCAATCTTGATTCCAGCTTGTGTTTCTTCCAGTCCAGCGTTTCTCATGATGTACTCTGCATATAAGTTAAATAAGCAGGGTGACAATATATAGCCTTGATGTACTCCTTTTCCTATTTGGAACCAGTCTGTTGTTCCATGTCCAGTTCTAACTGTTGTTTCCTGACCTGCATACAGATTTTTCAAGAGGCAGATCAGGTGGTCTGGGATTCCCATCTCTGGAGGAATTTCCCACAGTTTATTGGATCCACACAGTCAAAGGCTTTGGCACAGTCAATAAAGCAGAAATAGATGTTTTTCTGGAACTCTCTTGCTTTTTCCATGATCCAGCAGATGTTGGCAATTTGATCTCTCGTTCCTCTGCCTTTTCTAAAACCAGCTTGAACATCAGGAAGTTCATGGTTCACATATTGCTGAAGCCTGGCTTGGAGAATTTTGAGCGTTACTTTACTAGCGTGTGAGATGAGTGCAATTGGTAGTTGCACTCAATTGCAATTGACAGTTGCACTCATCTACTCAAACTACCAATGTTCAATTGGTAGTTTGAGCATTCTTTGGCATTGCCTTTCTTTGGGATTGGAATGAAAACTGACCTTTTCCAGTCCTGTGGCCACTGCTGAGTTTTCCAAATTTGCTGGCATATTGAGTGCAGCACTTTCACAGCATCATCTTTCAGGATTTGAAATAGCTCAACTGGGATTCCATCACCTCCACTAGCTTTGTTCATAGTGATGCTTTCTAAGGCCCACTTGACTTCACATTCCAGGATGTCTGGCTCTAGGTGAGTGATCACACCATCATGATTATCTTGGTCATGAAGATCTTTTTTGTACAGTTCTTCTGTGTATTTTTGCCATCTCTTCTTAATATCTTCTGCTTCTGTTAGGTCCATACCATTTCTGTCCTTTATCGAGCCCATCTTTGCATGAAATGTTCCCTTGGTATCTCTAATTTTCTTGAAGAGATCTCTAGTCTTTCCCATTCTGTTGTTTTCCTCTATTTCTTTGCATTGATTGCTGAAGAAGGCTTTCTTATCTCTTTTTGCTATTCTTTGGAACTCTGCATTCAGATGTTTATATCTTTCCTTTTTTCCTTTGCTTTTCACTTCTTTTCTTTTCACAGCTATTTGTAAGGCCTCCCCAGACAGCCATTTTGCTTTTGTGCATTTCTTTTCCATGGGGATGGTCTTGATCCCTGTCTCCTGTACAATGTCACGAACCTCATTCCATAGTTCATCAGGCACTCTGTCTATCAGATCTAGGCCCTTAAATCTATTTCTCACTTCCAGTGTATAATCATAAGGGATTTGATTTAGGTCATACCTGAATGGTTTATTGGTTTTCCCTACCTTCTTCAATTTAATTCTGAATTTGGCAATAAGGAGTTCGTGGTCTGAGCCACAGTCAGCTCTTGGTCTTGTTTTTGCTGACTGTATAGAGCTTCTCCATATTTGGCTGCAAAGAATATAATCAATCTGATTTCAGTGTTGACCATCTGGTGATGTCCATGTATAGAATAGATGGAGCCAAAGCAAAAACAACACCCAGTTTTGGATGTGACTGGTGATAGAAGCAGGTCCGATTCTCTAAAGAGCAATATTGCATAGGAACCTGGAATGTTAGGTCCATGAATCAAGGCAAATTGGAAGTGATCAAACAGGAGATGGCAAGATTGAATGTTGAGATTTTAGGAATCAGCTAGCTAAGATGGACTGGAATGGGTGAATTTAACTCAGATGACTATTATATCTACCACTGTGGGCAAGAATCCCTTAGAAGAAATGGAGTAGCCATCATAGTCAACAAAAGAGTCCGAAATGCAGTACTTGGATGCAATCTCAAAAATGACAGAATGATCTCTGTTCCTTTCCAAGGCAAAGCATTCAATATCACAGTAATCCAAGTCTATGCCCCAACCAGTAACAGTAAAGAAGCTGAAGTTGAATGGTTCTATGAAGCCCATAAGACCTTCCAGAATTAACACCCCAAAAAAGATGTCCTTTTCATTATAGGGGACTGGAAAGCAAAAGTAGGAAGTCAAGAAACACCTGGAAAAACAGGCAAATTTGGCCTTGGGTACAGAATGAAGTAGGGCAAAGGCTAATAGAGTTCTGCCAAGAGAATGCACTGGTCATAGCAAACACCCTCTTCCAACAACACAAGAGAAGACTCTACACATGGACATCACCAGATGGTCAACACCGAAATCAGTTTGATTATATTCTTTGCAGCTAAAATGGAGAAGCTCTATACAGTCAGCAAAAACAAGACCAGGAGCTGACTGTGGCTCAGAGCATGAACTCCTTATTGCCAAATTCAGACTCAAATTGAAGAAAGTAGGGAAAACCACTAGACCATTCAAGCTTACTCATAGTATCATAGAATATTACAACTATGAATCAAAGCAGATTCTTTGACAATATTTACCTCTTCTTCTATAACTATCCTTCATTGTTTGGAAATCTCCCGGCTTATTATATTTGTTCATTACAGAGGAATTATATTTGAACCAGTGGTAGAATACCTAAGATGTATGTTCTATCATGATGCACTTATGTGAAGTCAAATGCGATTTTACCCTGAAAGTTATATTCTCAGCTCATACAGGAGACAGGAAATAGCAGAGGATGTGAGTGCACACTGTACTGTAGGGGCAGAAATGCACTTGCAATGATAACAAGAACAGTTAGCAATATTACTATGTGCTCTGGCTTTGCTAAACTTTTGTCACTAGAAATCATCAAAAAAGTTTCTCTCTGGAGAAATTTCAAGGTTCTCTTTATCATGCTGATTTTTCCCACTGTTTTCTGCCTCCTTTGATTTTGTTCTGTCTCCAGCTTCAAACCCACAGCAAGTCCTTTGAAGGGATCCATTCTGGGCTTCAGGAGTGGCCATGTAAGTGGTCATGTCAGGCCATTTAGTTTTCAGGAGCTGCTGCTGCTAAGTTGCTTCAGTCGTGTCCAACTCTGTGTGATCCAATAGATGTCAGCCCACCAGGCTCCCCCATCCCTGGGATTCTCCAGGCAAGAACACTGGAGTGGGTTGCCATTTCCTTCTCCAATGCATGAAAATGAAAACTGAAAGTGAAGTCACTCATTTGTGTCCAACTCTTAGAGACCCCATGGACTGCAGCCCACCAGGCTCCTTCATCCATGGGAGTTTCCAGGCCAGTGTACTGGAGTGGGGTGCCATTTTCAGGAGCTACACCCTCAAAATCCTGCAAGGACCAGGCAGGTGACTTGGGTAGGTAAAGAGGGCTTATAATGGGCTAATCGTATAACCCTCTACAGACTGTTTCTTTTTCCACTTTTCAAAAAAATTTTGAGATACTTGTTGATTCACATGCAGATACATGAAATAATCCTGAGAGATCATACATACATTATCCATTTTCTCCCAATGGTAATATCTTAAAACAATATAATATAATATCACAGGAAACTGACATAGAAACAATCTGTTATTCTTATTCACATTTCCCCAGATTACCTGTATGTGTGTGTGTGTGTTGGTGCATTTATTTCTATGAAGTTTTATCACTTGTGTTTGTGTATCACTGCTATAGCCAAATCAAGAACCAAAACTGTCAAATCACCATAGAACCCTTAATGTTGTCTTTTTATACCCACATCCACTTCAGTCTTGCACCCACCTTCCCATTCTCATCCCTAACTCCAGGCGCCCATTAATCTGCTTCCTATCTCTGGAATTTTGTGATTTCAATACTGTTATACAAATGGAATTGTGTAGTATACAAACTTGTGGTTATCTGCATTGACATTTTTTCACTTTGTATATATCCTTTGAAATTCATACAAATTGCGTATATCAAAAGTTCATTCCCTTTCATTGCTGAGAAGTATTCTACAGCATGGACATACAACAGTTTGACCACTCATCCTTTGAAGGATATCTGGATGTTTTCAGTTTAGGCTATTACAAATTAGGCTGCTATAAACATTTGTGTACAGGCTTTTGTATGAACCTAAGTTTTCATTTCTTGCTCACTTATGGCAGAGACATAGACACAGAAATTCCCCTACTATAAGAAAAATGACTACACACATACCACCAAAATTGGCAAGTGGCACTCTGCTTCAGTATGTTGGAACAATAGGTAGTTGTAGGTACTGTTGGGTACTACGCTCAGCTGAAAAGATTGTCCTGGGGACTTCCCTGGTGGCCTGTAACTAAGACTCTGTGATCCCAGTGCAGGGGGCCTGGGTTCGATCCCTGTTTGGGGAACTAGATCCCACACACCACAACAAAGATCAAAGATCCTGTGTACCATGACTAAGACCCAGTGCAACCAAATAGATAAATAATTAAAACAAAACAAAACATAAATCTTGTCCTGGGGAGAAGGCACTTCCTAGATCCAGTAAACAATGTCAAGTGGTAATGTGTGTCCCATAATGTCAAATTTTTACATTTTGAACAAAATCTTAAAATATAGTAATGTATATAAAACATTTTGGTTTACATATTTTATATATGGGGCTTCATGTTTTGAAATAGTGTGACAACCAAATGAAATATGACTGCACACTGGATTTTTTAACCATTGCTAAGTCGCTTCAGTTGTGTCCGACTCTGTGTGACCCCATGGACTGCAGCCTACCAGGCTTCTCCATCCAAGGGATTCTCCAGGCAAGAACACTGGAGTGGGTTGCCATTTCCTTCTCCAATGCATGAAAGTGAAAAGTGGAAGTGAAGTCGCTCAGTTGTGTCCGACTCTTAGCGACCCCATGGACTGCAGCCTACCAGGCTCTTCCATCCATGGGAATTTCCAGGAAACAGTACTGGAGTGGGGTGCCATTGCCTTCTCCTTTTTAACCATAGGCCACTTTTATTTTATTTTTTAAATCACAAAAGCACAGAACTCTCATTTCACCTCTTGGAGCTCATGACCTCACTGAATTTACATATATATTACTACTTTTTCCATCATGTCTGTTTTATTTTTGAATTCATGTTACTTGATGGAATATACTTAATTGGCTACTGAAACTATTCATTCAATAACTAGAATGGGCCTTCCATGGGTCATTTGATTTGCACTATGGATACACAGTGAACTGGAGGTAAAGCCTCAGGTCCTCTACTCTCATGGGCTTTTCTAGTGGCTTAGATGGTAAAGAATCTTCTTGTAGTGTGGGAGACCTGGGTTCAATCCCTGAGTCAAAAAGATCCCCTGGAGAAGGGAATGGCTACCTACTTCAGTATTCTTTTTTTTTTTAATAATATAAATTTATTTATTTTAATTCAAGGAGAAGTAAACGGCAACCCACTCCAGTGTTCTTTCCTGGAGAATTCATGGACAGAGGAGCCTGGTGGGCTACAGTCCATGGGGTTGCAAAGAGTCTGCTTTCATAGAGTATGAGATGTTTACAGACTGGTAACTGAGAATGAGTCTGGCCCTGGTGGTATGATTTTTCTGATAATAAACTATCAGCAATTATTAACTTCTTACATTTATATACAGGATGATATCTGATTTAAATATATATCAGATCAGATCAGTCACTCAGTCATGTCCGACTCTTTGCGACCCCATGAATCGCAGCACGCCAGGCCTCCCTGTCCATCACCAACTCCCGGAGTTCACTCAGACTCACGGCCATTGAGTCAGTGATGCCATCCAGCCATCTCATCCTCTGCCCTCCCCTTCTCCTCCTGCCCCCAATCCCTCCCAGCATCAGAGTCTTTTCTAATGAGTCAACTCTTCGCATGAGGTGGCCAAAGTACTGGAGTTTCAGCTTTAGCATCATTCCTTCCAAAGAAATCCGAGGGCTGATCTCCTTCAGAATGGACTGGTTGGATCTCCTTGCAGTCCAAGGGACTCTCAAGAGTCTTCTCCAACACCACAGTTCAAAAGCATACATACACATACAGACTTCTGGCTTTTGTTGCAAAACCAGAAACTCAGATATGTCTGAGCTCACTTGCCAGCATGGGCAGGTCAGTTTAAGATGAAGAACAGCCACCTCACTAGGCAGGACAGGCATCCTTCTTTCTCCTAGAGTCCCCATAGCCAGTCTTTCTCATTTATGTGAACTTCCTGGCCTCTATAAACATGTGAGTTTGCTACCTCAGGGTTAGTGAGACAGAAAATATTAAGCAAACTGTAAATGTGGTAAATCCTGACTTCTCCTAATAGTTACTTGTTCCTTCCAGGGAAATTACCACTGAACTTGAGTTGTTATGGCCATCATGGACAGTTGCATAGAAACTAGGCAGTTAAGCATGTTTTGTATGATTGGGTCATTGTATATACCTGCTATGATGTTTAATTCCTCATTTCTCAGTAAAACATCAGTCTTAAGATCCACAATCAGGAAGGTCAGAATATATGGAAAGCCAACAGGAATATGTAATTTTTATCTGTCTTACAATGTCAATGAAAAGCCCCAGACTGTGCTAGATTGGAACTTAGAGAAGGATTCTTGAATAAAGATTGTAAGTATAACATCTATTTTGCAGGTATGAACATGATCAAGAAACTTTGACAGTTCTATCTTTAAATTTATCAGAAATACACCCATTTCTATAAGTTAATATCTGGAGTAAGGGGAGAAAGTAGCTGTGATTATAGAAAAGAATCATATGACTTCTTCCAAAGAGAGAAAATATTAAGACATTGTTGACTTTGTAAAGTGATGCTTTTAAAAAGAGATGCCATAATGCCAATATTAGCAAACACTTTTATTTTTTAATTGGTGTGCTGCCCTCTCAGACAATCATGAAAGAACAACAAATATTCAAATCCCAGGGCATCATCAATGAACTTTAATCCAGATTCTGTGGTGAATTTCTCAGGTTTCATACCATTCTGAAGTTTATAAACCTCAAGAGAATATATTAAGGGTCTTGATTTTTCTTTAATATAAGATACGTAGCAACAAAAAAAGAGTTTTATTTTTTTCCCCAAGAAAAAAGCTACTTGAAATACACTGCTTGGTTTATACATGAACTAATCTTAGAAGGAATATTTGTTCTTTTTTGTTCATAACCTGGTCTTAAGACAAGGGTGAGGAAGAAGGAAAAATTGCCTAAGGCATTTACAAGCCCTACAAAGATTTTATTAAAAAGAAAAATACCCGCAAATTTACTACCAATCCATCTAGATCTTTTGCCATGTTGTGTCAGCTCTCATGGGGGAACTGTAACTTGAGAGATTTAACAGCAGAAAGGCATAAAAGCAAACTTTACAATGCAAAGAGTAAACAATTTAAAGATATAAATTTTCCATACACATACCTGAGAGAACAAATCAGAAGCTTCCAAGAAATTGATTTTGCATTTACCAAGGACAAGAGTGTTCAATGCAGCTGGCCCATTAAATATTTACTAAAATCACAACTTGTGCTGCTATTATAATTATTATTTTATGCATTCTATTTATGACATCAGCAAAGCTTCCAAACAAAGGGAATGATTTGCCAATCCTGCTGTAAGTCATTTTTGGTGATGTTAGAGTTGACAAAGTTCAAGATTGTTAAGCTCATTGGATGGTAGGTCCTTTCACGCCCTCATTTAAAATTCTGCACTAAGTACATAACACCCATCAAATGGCTTAGAGATCCTAGGCATTTATTGTTTCTGTTTTTGTTTTTTGGGGTTTTTTTCCCCAAATTTATAGCTCTTAAACTATTTAACCATTGATTTCTGCAGTCAGGCTAATCTGCTCTTTCAAGCATGTCATGTAAAACCACCTCAGGCCATGTTGTTGCTATTACCGTGCTAAGTCGCTTCAGTCGTGTCCGACTCTTTGCGACCCCATGGACTTAAGCCCCCCCAGGCTCCTCTGTCCATGGGATTCTCCAGGCAAGTATACTGGAGTGGGTTACCGCCTCCTTCTCCATGCTATTACTGTGGTAGGTAGAATTTTAAGATGGTTAGGAGAGTTCTGCTCACTTATGTATACACCTTGGGCAATCTTGTTCCAGTGCATGTGAGTAAGACTTGTGAATATGATCAGATTTCACTTCTCATACTAACCAGGTTGACTAATTTGCTAAATTTTAATTAATTTTAAAAGGGAGAGTAACTTGGATGGGCCTGGTTTAGTTATGTGAGCCTTTAACAAGAGACTAGGCTTTTCCTGAAGAGGTCAATTTGAAGGAGTAAACATTCTCCTAATGGCCTTTGAAAGGGAAGCTGCCATGTTGTGAGAAGGTTTCCAGAGGCGCCACATGGCAGGGACTTGAGACTGGTCTCCAGGAGATGAGCATGGTCCTTGGACAACAGCTGGCAAGACACTGGGAACCTTAATCTTATCGCTGCAGAAAAATGAATTCTGTCAACACCCACAGGAGTTTGAAAGGGACCTTGAGGTACAGATATCAAAGCCTCCTGGATAATACCTTATTTGTAGTTGTAGAAGACAGAACCTAGTGAAGCTTTGCTAGCCACTTGACCTACAAAACTCCTACAGGAGAAAATAAATAAATAGATGCTGTTTTAAGTGATTAATTTTGTGGTGGTTTGTTATACAGAGGAGAAAACTAAAACAATCACTACACCCAATGCCCTTGACTGTTCTTTATTTTACTTAATTCCTATCCATCTTTTCAGTCCCACCTTCCTCATGAAGCTGTACATGTAACCAATCTCTTTGCACAGTAATTTCTCATGTTTTACAGCAAATATGTCTAGCAAATATGTCTGTGCCAGGGATAGAGCATTTGATATAAACAGGTTTTCAATACTGTTATCGTAGGTTATACCCTCAGTTAAGAAGGAAGTGACTTCAGTACAGGGACCATCTCCTACATGTCTTTATATCCCCCTGTCTGGACTGTAACACAGTCACTAGCTATTAGAGATACTTAATAAATATTTTGGTAAATTAATAATAGTGTCACCTCTGTTGTATACCATTGCTGTTATAGCACTATTCAAATTATTCCTATGGATTCTGAATTAAATCAGGAACAAATGAAGACTCTATAGACACAGAATCAACTGGTAGGATTGATTGGACTTCAAAATAGTGCATCAGAAAACCCAATCTGTATCAATTCAGCAGGAAAAAAACATAGCAAACTTCTGAACCCAAAACCCACACTATCTCCTGTAAAATTTTCTAGGTGCTATATTTTCAAACTGAAAAGATTTGTAGAGCACAGCTTTCATGAGTGCAGATTTAGAAGACAGCACGGAATGGTGCTAGGGCAGAACACACATGTGCCACCGATAGGCAGGCTCATGCCACACCAACACTGCCCAGGTGGCCACGTCTCCTCTAAAGCTATAACGGTGAGTGAAGTAACCTGCTTAAAACACTACAATCTCCTAACCACAGCCACCTGGCTTATAATTATAGACTTTATTATAAATAGATGTAAGCTTTGAGTGATTAGTTATTGTGTACAAATAATTCAACCGTAGACCACCTGATTTTCACTCACTTCTGTACCTTCTCCTTCCTTTGATACATCCTAGCTATTAACAGAAAAACACCTGTTTCCTGATAGTCTTCACAGCTATAGAGACATTCATTTATATAGAAACAGCTAGAGAAAGGTCCTTGTGAAGGACAACTAACTCCAGTTCTTACCATCACAAAGCTTTCTCCTATAGCTGCTGATGGAAGCAGTTAAGTCTACCTTGCAATATTCTTGCACAAACTACAACAAAGTGAAGCTAGAGACAGTCTTTAACTACTGTGGGAGGATTAAGAAAATCCTGTCGCAATAAGGCAAGGATTTCCATTTGATCTTAGAAACAAACAAACAAAAATGTTTGTAAATCCACAGGTGAATGACATAAGCTGAAAACCAGGAGCTAGGTGGCAAGCATTCACTGCCTCCCTTTCATTTCTCTTTCCAGCACCTGCACACACCTACAGCCTTCCCGTCCTGATACACAGATGCAGAGGGCATTTGACTCCAGTGATAAACTGGGAGCAGCTAATGATGAATGATGACAGGAAATGAAAGTGACAGTGACAGTTTGTGGTTGTTTGATTACTTCAAGGCAATGAATGGTGGCCACAGAGTTTCCTGTCAACAAGTGTCTGTATAGAAAAATAAGAAAGCAATCAAAGCAGTAACTGACATTTCAGGGCATTTCAGAGAAGCTCAGCATTTCATGCTCAACAAAAACCATCTGTTTAATATTCTTGATAGAAACTACCATTCACCCTGAAAAGAATTATCAGGATAAAGGTGAGGTGAGTGGATTTTAACCTCCACGGGAAGGTGGGCCAGATGCTGGAAAACTAGCCTAAGTGACCTCAGTGGTCACATCCAATGCAACAATTCTAGAAATGATACAGGATGTGGGGTTAGACATTGACCCTAATGCAAATCCCATTAGTAATTTAATTATGTGACCTTAAATCAGTTCATTTACTTCTCTATGTCTTAATTCCTCCTTATGTAAAAATGCTACTTTCCCTTTTTGCCCTTAAACCAGAACTCTGATAGATGTATGAGGTACACAAAATGATCTGCAATGTCAGAGTCGTTGAAATCAACATGTCATCATATACAAGTACGTGTCTGGAAAAAAGCGAACACTGAATACAATATCGTGCAGATTTTCTTGGCTGAATGAACATATTTACATTTCACTATAGTTTCTTCTCAGCTTCCCCTGAGAATTCCCTCTCTCCAAACCGTTCTTGACATAGCTTCTTTTGAATCTGGATTAGCATTGCCTCTTGGCTTGTAGCATTCTGAGTTTCTGATTTCCACTTTCAGCTACTCCAGCTAATGCCCAGCTCCCTCTTCTCTGGTAGGCAGTCCTCCAATGCCTTCATCCCAGTAAGTTCCTCTCCACACAGAAAAACATGAACCTAGACTGCACGGTTTAGCTTTTTTCCTTGAAAAGCTTCTCTTCCCTTTTTTTCCCTTAAAAAAGAAAATGCTTTAGAGAAATATGACTGTAATTAGCAACTGACAAAAATATCTGGGCTTGAGCTGAAGTGGGAAATCACAGAGGTTAGTTACTTATTTTCTCATGCATTTACCATTTGTTCTCTTTTCTCAGGGAAGTTGAAAGACCTGAGGTTCAAACGTAATAAGGCCCCATACTGTTTCTAAGAGTATTTACAACATGCAAAGTATAAGGCAGTGCATTGCTTATATTTAAATTTGTTTTCACTCATCTGAGCTATTACACAGTATGCCATCCCTAAACCTTTTATAATAAGGAACACAGGTTTCTCAGCCACGAAAGGGAATGAAATGTGCAGCAATTTGAGCTCCCTGGTACTGCGGAGGTGACAAAACATGTATACGTACCCAATCCATTCTACTGATCTGGCGCCAGCGTTAGAAGGGACTGCCTGGGGCAGAGACCTTCTGCTATATACACGTTCCTGGGAATTAGCAGGTGAACCAAATGGCCCATAGTGATGACAGCAACATCTTTCAAAAGACTCAACCTTACTAAATGGATTCCCCAAATACATTTTCTCTTTCTGAAAACAGCAGTGTTTTTAAAGCTTAACTGATAGTACAAATGTTTGTTGCCATGTTAAAAAAAAAAATATTCCCAAGAACTCAAGGATCAAGTTATAAACAAATCATTTTCACTTATTTTAGAATGAACGAACAATCCACTTTCTACTATGTACCTTCATATTTTCACTAATCTTTTAAATCTCTAGCTCATGGCAAATTAATCTAGAAGAGTAATAGCATGCTGGGGTAACCATAGCCTGGCACTTAACATTTATAAGATTAGACCTTAAAGATACAAAACAAGCAGAAAATCATTCACTATCTGGATTATTTCACTCCTTGAATTTGAAGTAAAGCAATCTCTGGGTTCTAGTCTTAATCTTGTAAATAAACTGCTGTGGCACCTGGAGAAGTCATTTAAATGTTTTGGACTTAATTTTCCTTATTCATATAATCAAGAGGTTATAAGATAGTACTTAAAGTCTTTTACAAACTTATGATTACATTATTTAAAAATAATCCTGGTGTACACATTGAAAAATGTATGTCTAGAGTTTAAAATAAAGTGCTTTACTTGTAAATTATGCTTGTAATACTCCTTGTATTTCTTGTATGCTTATAATACTATAACTACCATTATCATATAGGAATATTTTACCATTATTAAAAATAGAAATAATACTTTACATTCAAATAATATATTTTGATTGCTTAAAAGTATTTTGCATGTATTATTGTACAGAATAGCTTTCTATGGTCAATAGGTTAGGAATAATTATTTCTTTTTAATGGTCATTTGTGTCCAAGGACATACAAGATGTTAGCAGCAAAACCTAGAACCAAAGTTTTTAAAATTTGAGACCTAATTTTCTATGTAATTTGTATAGAAATGTATCTTTCAGATAATAGCTCTAGCTAAGGAAATTTAAGGAGCCATTATCTTGAGTTGTCCACTTCCTGCCATTGTCAAGAGCTGGCCATGAGGACTCTTGGTGCCATCTTTTGCATTCTTCATGAATTGTGAGTGGGTTTTTCCAAGTTTCAGGGTGAACAGATGTGTATGTAGCCATTGGAAATTTGCTGGGGGAGGGTAAAACTTCTTTTAACACAGATATGCCTCTTACTTTCTATCCATTTAGAAACTGAAAAGCAAGTGCTGAATTATTGAATTTTAGTGTAAATTAGAGTTCCAAAAAATGACTAAAGACAACACTAAGACATATTTTCTGTGTTGTCATTCCTCAACTACCACTCTGTTCTTCCTTGCTGCCACCCATAGTACCGTGTTGTGCTCTCCAGAATCAAGCAGCTGGATAAAGAACTACATTAGGATGAAAATATTTTCCATTTTTTCAGTATTATACTCCATAAGAAGGTTTTGGTGCTGTTCTATGATCCCTTAGGGTAGATAGATACTCCTGGATATGACATGAGGCCATTCAGAAGATGTGTGTTGTTCTAGGACACATGCTACCTTCAATGAGCGTCTCTAGAATCTTGGAGATGGCCTGAATTGATTATTACCAAGGTATCAGAAAGCCTTGGAGAAGGGAATGGGAACCCACCCCAGTATTCCTGCCTAGGAAATCCCCTGAACAGAGGAGACTGGCAGCATAGAGTCCATGGGGTTCAAAGAGTTGGACATGACTAAGTAATACACACACACACACACACCAGAAAGACTAACATTAAAGTGAAAACACTGAGGCACAGCGGTGCCTCGGTGGATCAGTAGTATCAGGATCAGCATCCGAGGAAATGTGTTTGAAATATAAATTCATTGGTCCCACCCCAGACCTATTGAATTATAAACTCTGTAAATTAATTCCAGGAGTCTGTTTTTTAATAAGCCCTCCGGGATATTCTGAAGTATATTAAAGTTTAAGAAACAATGTGTAGGAGAAGGCATGAACAGGGAGTAAAATGACTTAGAAGGATTTGGGAACCATGGAAAGTAAAAAAAAATGTTTGCTTTGCTTGCATGTTTTACCTTGAACTACTGAGATTCTGAGAATGGGGAGTAGGGGTGGAGGTGGAGGGTTTATGGAAATAACTTTTGAAAATCACCTTTAGTGTTAATCCATACCTTTGCCTCAAGTTGGTCAGTAACCAGTTCCAGTTTAGACTCTGAATTATCCTTCCAGAATCCAGTCATACAAGACATGTGGGCAGCTGGTTGGTAGTAGTTGACAGTAGTGCCCAATAAAGGGTGCTCACCTAGTCCTCACACATGAAGGAAAACTCCAAACTGTGAAAATGAAGAAACCAGCTCATCATCTAGACTTCGAAAGTATATTTCCTATAAGTTAATACAAATAAAAAAGAAATCCTATAAGGTAAGATTTTCAAGAAATAATTTACTAATGTCTTTGTAGGAAATTCATTTTCCAAATTGGTGTCAAAAATAGAAAGAATTAATCATAAAGGAAAACCTTGCAAGAATATTCATTGTGGTTTGAAATTAGAGTAAAATATCAGCAATCTTCATGGGAGTTTGAAAGAAAATAACAGTTCAAATCAGAATCAAAACCAAGTGCAAAGGAGTTCCAGGAGGACTTAAGCTTCTGTGACAAAGACTTCTCTATTCTAGGAAGACCTTGACTGAAGTTATCTCAGACCTTAGTTGTTATTTAATTTAATTGTATTGAGGTTACTTTTTCTCTAGAGAGTCCCAAGCACAAAGATATTGAAGTAGTGACAGTATAGTGTTTGATCAGGAAATACAAAAAGAAATATATATGCATATATACTACTACTACTACTAAGTCACTTCAGTCGTGTCCAACTCTGTGCGGCCCCATAGATGGCAGCCCACCAGGCTCCCCAGTCCCTGGGATTCTCCAGGCAAGAACACTGGAGTGGGTTGCCATTTCCTTCTCCCATGCATGAAAGTGAAAAGTGGAAGTGAAGTCGCTCAGTCATGTCCGACCCTCAGCGATCCCATGGACTGCAGCCTTCCAGGCTCCTCCGTCCATGGGATTTTCCAGGCAAGAGTACTGGAGTGGGGTGCCATTGCCTTCTCCGATATGCATATATAATATATTATTATATACAGATATCTATAAGAATCACTCTTCCACATAAGTCATAGCTGTCTGTAACACAGCTGTTATATCATTGAGGGCCCCCTAAATGGAAAGCCCAACCAAAAGAGCAGAACTAGAAGAGAAAATGAGTGTGAAAAATCACTTTCAAAAACCATATTTAATGCTCATCATCAAGGTTTAGCTTCCAATTCATATAATGATTATAAAAGTCATTTTACCTTTAAACTGAAACATAACCCAGTCTATTGACTAGTTTTCCATCCAAAAACACATCACATAAACCTTTTCCTAGAGAACACTTTCTCAGTCTCTTAAAAATCCATCCATCAAACTAACTGAGGGCGTGAATAGCAGATGATCAATTTGAGAATACTTGAAATCAACACTGCGGGTTTGCTCAGGAAGCTTTGTTAAGGAGTGAGGGTCTCCCAGCATCTCCAACAGCTGAAAGTAGAGACAGTCATCAAACCAAAGGGTAGTTTGATATTCATGTGGACTAAAAAGGATTTCCTCTCTCCCCCTTCTGTAGATATCAATTGCGGGGGAGAAAAAAAGCAACAACATCAGCAGCAGCAGAGAGAATGGGGGAAATGCATTTGCTCTTATGTAAAGCACTTAATCTTCAAAAGGCCCATTTTTCCAAAGATCTAAGATACTCATGTGAGATGCTCCCACTTCTAAGTGCTCTGATTGGGCTATACTTTTACCACGTTGTTTTTTTAAGTGCATTCCACGAACAATCATTATCACCTGGGAGCTTGCTCGAATGGCAGAATATCAGGCCCAAACTCAAAACTAATGAGTCAAAATCTGCATTTTTAACAAGATACTCATTGATTTTTACATATGAAAATTTGAGACATATTAGGCTGTAGGACTATAAGCCCACTGCTTTTTCTCTAGTTATTATTTTCTCATGCTTACCTGATTATTATATTTACCTGGGAACATGTAAAAACTCTCAAGCCCCACTGAAAGACTGAATCAGAATCTCCATATTTTTTTAAAGTGTCCCAGTTTCTTTTGACCGAAGTATGGTTGGGAAGGCTTTGCTGGTAGCTCAGCATTAAAGAATCCGCCTGCCAAAGCAGGAGATGTGGGCTCAATCCCACAGTTAGGAAGATCCCCAGAGAAAGAAATGGCAACCTACTTCAATATTCTTGCCTGAGAAATCCTATGGATAGAAGAGCCTGGTGGGGTACAGTCCATGGAGTTCAAAAGAGTTGGACACAACTTAGTGACTAAACAACAACAACATTTGGGAAATAGTTATTTTAGGCAGTTGTGAAAGGGCTGATTCCACATTTGTATCCTATAAAAACCCAGTTGACATACAATATAGATACTTTTTATTTATGTAAATTTTACGTATATTTGGTGGTAACAAAATAAATAAATGCCAAATGGAGGGGATAAGAAGAAATAAGGAGGTGGCAGCATTGGTGAGATGAACAATGAGAAGCATAACACTGGCCATGTGCGTGTGTTTGGGTCCATCCTTAACGACGTGCCTTCATAAAGACACCTGTTCAAATCAGTGAACCAAATCCCTCTCCAGATGGCTGGGTACCTCCAAAGGTGTTTCAGATATAAAAGATTAAGACAGATTTCTTAATATCAGTCAACTGTACTGCCCTAATAAACACACAACCTAAGATTTTTGTTTGTTTGTGTTTTAATCTGAGTGCCTGTATCAGGTCGGGCTTCTAAGAAACAGATTTTGAATCTGAATTTATGTGCAGGATGTTCATTGGGGATACACTCTGGTTCACCTAGGAATAGGCACAGGGAAGGTGAATCTAATGCGGTCACAACAAAAGTCATGCCAGAAAGGGACTCAGCTGAGAGCTGCCAGCCACGCACACTTTGCAGTTGGAAGAATAAATGCCTCAGTCCTGAAGGGGAATCCAGGCTGTACCTCACAGCATGTGACACAGTGGAAGTCACACAATGGTAACTAAATTTTCCATTTTTAAATCTTCAAGAGGCTATCATGAATGCCTTATGGCTGTCTTTATCTCAGAATCTTACTTAAAGTATAGTCAGTGCAATTCCGTTTGTATTCTCTACTTTCTCCTGCTGCTTGACACCTTTTAAATAAATTCTTCACATATTGATTGTTTGAGGAACTGCAAAGTACAGAACTTCTTTTTGAAAAAGACTACTTTGTTAACAAGTGAAGGTTTTGTTTTATAGAGTCTAAAAAATCCCCTCAAAGGTGTCAGAAATTAGGCTATTAACCAAAGTTCACATCATTTTCCTTAATTTTTTGTAAGATTATGATTCATGTCATAATTATCTGAATTATGCTCACTTTCCTGATTGGATTATTAATTTGTGTTTATTATAGAGGCTATGGTATAATGTTTTATCTTAATTAGTATTTTTATGCTTATGATTTTAAATATGTATATAGCCAGTTTTTATGCTATTTCCCTTTCTAACATAACCAAGGTTAAGTGTTTTCTTTTAACAAAGGAAATTTATATTCAAATTAAAAGTAATTACAGATGCTTTATCAAAAATAAAGCAATTGGTAGTTGTGTAAATAGACATCTCCGCAGTAATAAAATGCAGTCTGGTAACCTCTGAGTTTATGATTCTGATGATGTTTCTTCTACGGGAAAAAAAAAATAAGTTTTATGTATAAAATATATCTGCTAACAAGGAAACATCCATCTTTAATTCCTAATGGTATCTTTCTTCCTTTGTTTTTCAGGAGATAAAGTTGATTGGCCTTCCGTCCATAGTATATCCAAATTATATAAGCAGATTGTAAATGATGGGTGTATATTTTTTTCTTTTTAACTCACTGTTTTCACAATGAATTGAGCAGTGTTCAAATTGTGCACATCACTAATATATAGTAACTACCCTCTTTTTTGCTGGATATTATAAGTGCCAGAACTACAAAAAAAAATATATATATATATAAATAAAACAGAGTCCTGGTCCACCAGGGGTTCAAATTCTAGTGAACAAATTGTGTTGAGGTTCAGTGATTAGGAAAATCAAAAGAATTGAACAAATGTTCCATTTTCCATTTATTTGGGTTGTCAAGAAGCAGCTACTGCAGCAACTATAACCTTAGAGAAATTTGTTTCAAAGAACAGATGAACAGTTCATTTAGATATCCAAATATTCACCCAAAATATAAATGTTTAAACCTACATTTAATTGAATAACAAAAAAGACAATGTATTTAATGATTTTTTAAAAACTAAGAATCTTGTTTTACTTCTGGCCTTAAGTTATATTCAAAGTGTTAGGAATCTGAGAGACAGACTAAGGAGAGGGGCCCTGATAGCACACTCTCATCAACATTGAGCAATGCCTGGTTCCTGGCAGATGTGAGTAAAGGAGAGACACTTGAAATTTTTTAGTCCATTGAGCTTGCAAGGAGTCAGTTGAGTCTGGATGGATTGTCTAGATTTCTAGGGGACATTTGTTGACATCCAATGTTGATGTTCAATGGCGTGTGTGTGTGTGTGTGTATTTGTACATGTGCACTCTATTCAGGGACTGACTGCAAGGCCCAGAATGTGGTGGTGGCTTTTGCTCTGGAAGGAATTGGCAATCTCCTGTCCAGCTGAGCACAGTTATCACTAACCATGAGCAGCTCTTTACTCTGGACAGAGGTAACCAGAAAATGAGTGGTGCAGGGATGTAGGCTTCAAGAACAAAGACATAAACCACATGATTCTAACACTCACTTCAGCTCCAAAGGACTGTGAATGAGTTCATCTCTTATTGAAAACTGAGCTAGGAGAATTTTCAACTCTCATTTGTAACTCACATAGAATACTTGTTTATTTTATACTCCAGGTAAACCCTCAACCTCCCCAGGGTTCTGAAGTGTCCCAAGCAAGAAACTCACATCCCTTTTAGCCCTTCTCCCTTTGCCACCTGTTCTGTCATCACTCCCACCAATAGATGCCTTAGGTTATTCCTGTTATAAGATGGTTGATGACTTCTAGGAAGGGAGTTCTTCCCTAACCCAGCAATTCACAAGGAAGTAAGAGTACTCTTTAAGTTATGAGAAGACATTTGAGTGGTACACAGGTCCTGTATATTTTAGGGGACTGATTTCCAGATATTCAAAGACCAAGTAAGATTTCTTCCAGAAAATAGATTTGGCTGAGAATGACCCTACCTTCAAAATAGTCCTTTTAGCCACTTTACAGAAGAAATATACAACTCTCTGCCTTCTGAAATCTAAAGTTGATATATTGACCTGAGGTATAAAAATCTTCTTGTGCTAGTCAAAAGGAAAATCACAACAATAGGTATAGGCAGATTCTTTTACAGATTAATCAAAGCTTGCCTTCTTTCACAGTCTTATTCATATTTCTTTTAAAAATGAAGAATGGCTAGGATTAAAAACAACTCATTTGGCCTGTGTTGGAATGCCTCAAATTCAAAGTAATATAAGTTATTGACACTGATTATTTTAAATATAAGTGCACTGTTTTCTAAAATAATTAAAAAATTCTAAATAGCACTGAATAAAGCCAAAGATATAAAAGTTTTATGTGATTTCTTTCAGATGTAAAGTACTATATTTAGTAAGGTAGTTAAAATCTATTTTATCAAGATAAAGAATTTTTATTCCATAGTCAAATCTCATCATATTTTATTTTCTCAAGTCTACAATGTTTTATCTTCCTATTATTAAAAACTAATTTTATTTAAAGCTATAAGTAAGGCTTTTACACGGAGAAGGCAGTGGCACCCCACTCCAGTACTCTTGCCTAGAAAATCCCATGGACTGAGGAGCCTGGTAGGCTGCAGTCCATGGGGCCACTAAGAGTCGGACACAATTGAGCGACTTCACTTTCACTTTTCACTTTCATGCTTTGGAGAAGGAAATGGCAACCCACTCCGGTGTTCTTGCCTGGAGAATCCCAGGGACGGGGGAGCCTGATGGGCTGCCGTCTATGGGGTTACACAGAGTCGGACACGACTGAGGTGACTTAGCAGTAGCAAGGCTTTTACACATCAGCTTCAGTTCAGTTCAGTTCATTCGCTCAGTCATGTCTGACTTTTTGAGACCCCATGAATCGCAGCATGCCAGGCCTCCCTGTCTGTCCATCACCAACTCCCGGAGTTCACCCAAACTCATGTCCATCAAGTCGGTGATGCCATCCAGGCATCTCATCCTCTGTCATCCCCTTTTCCTCCTGCCCCCAATCCCTCCCAGCTTCAGAGTCTTTTCCAATGAGTCAACTCATCGCATGAGGTGGCCAAAGTATTGGAGTTTCAGCTTTAGCATCATTCCTTCGAAAGAATACCCAGGATTGATCTCCTTTAGACTGAACTGGTTGGATCTCCTTGCAGTCCAAGGGACTCAAGAGTCTTCTCCAATACCACAGTTCAAAAGCATCAATTCTTCTGCGCTCAGCTTTCTTCACAGTCCAACTTTCACAACCATACATGACCACTGGAAAAACCATGGCCTTGACTAGACGGACCTTTGTTGGCAAAGTAATGTCTCTGCTTTTGAATATGCTATCTAGGTTGGTCATAACTTTCCTTCCAAGGAGTAAGTGTCTTTTAATTTTGTGGCTGCAATCACCATCTGCAGTGGTTTTGGAGCCCCACAAAATAAAGTCTGACACTGTTTCCACTGTTTCCCCATCTATTTCCCATGAAGTGATGGGACCGGATGCCATGATCTTCGTTTTCTGAATGTTGAGCTTTAAGCCAACTTCTTCACTCTCCTCTTTCACTTTCATCGAGAGGCTTTTTAGTTCATCTTCACTTTCTGCCATAAGGATGGTGTCATCTGCATATCTGAGGTTATTGATATTTCTCCCAGCAATCTTGATTCCAGCTTGTGTTTCTTCCAGTCCAACGTTTCTCATGATGTACTCTGCATATAAGTTAAATAAGCAGGGTGACAATATACAGCCTTGACGTACTCCTTTTCCTATTTGGAACCAGTCTGTTGTTCCATGTCCAGTTGTAACTGTTGCTTCCTGATCTGCATACAGATTTCTCAAGAGGCAGGTCAGGTGGTCTGGTATTCCCATCTCTTTCAGACTTTTCCACAGTTTATTGTGATCCACACAGTCAAAGGCTTTGGCATGTCAGCTTATGAATATGCAAAGAGGAGTATAACAACTTAAAATGTATTTTATACCCTACCTCCTAAGTACAAAAGTTTGAAGATAACAGTTTTATTTGTCACAATATTATTTCTTGGAGGTTTAGACCCAGGAGCTTCTGGAAGATTCCCAATGGTCTTTTTTGTTTGTTTTCCATCTAAATATGTGTGTTCTGTTGAATACAGGAAAGGCAGATGCTAACCTTGTTACATTCTGTGTTTGGCGTTGGTGTGTTTCTCTCAGCGGTGGTAATTAGTTTTCTACTATTCCTTGCTGTAGTGGTATCTAGAGGGCATTACTTTACTGGGTCTTTTTCTATGTCCTTTAAGTTTACCCTGGGGAAGGGACTCTGTATGGAGTATCATCCTCCAGCCCTTTTTTGTTTCCAATGGCAATGAAAAGAAGATGGGTCAGGCCAGCAGACCACACTGGCTCAATCTGACCATTCTCAATCTCCCTTAAATGCCATGCACTAAAGGAGAGGTGCAATTAACCTTCAGAACTGCACCCTCTGCTCATATGTCTATACTCCAAGAGACAGAGTTTGTGATACCACATAGTTATTCTCTGGGAGAAGACTTTGACTCGCTAAGTCTTTGTCACGAATACAAAACATTCATTTGTACTAGCTCTCCTCTCAAGATCAGCCAGGAAGAATTTCTGAATACTAATTTTTGTACAGTAAGACATCACCAAATTTGGGTATGAACTAATGCAGAATTAATTATAAGTAGACATGGCCAGACTGAAGCTTAACTTTTTAGAAGTTTGTGTAAAAGCAAATATGAGATTGCATTAGAACCCATTTAAGAACATTTCTTGTGTGGAGTTTCATGAGCATACAGCAGTAATAAGAAATGGTTTGTTCCTATATGTTTTTTTAAAGGTCCTGGAGAACCTGCCTTAGTAAGCATTTAGATTTTATTGTATGCACTGAATGTAATTGTCGATGGCCTTGTGGCCCTAGTTCCTAACAGAACTAAAATAAAATGAACAGACAAAATATTAAGTATTCTAAAATTAAAATTTTTATAACTTCCTTCTACTTACATGTAAGATAAAGTTGAAATATTAATGAGTGAAGACACTTGCAACCAACAATATTTAATAGCTTGCTAATTGCTTTTATGAGAGGTAAAATCCTATAATGATTCAAAACAAGGGCTTGGAAAATAAGATTTCTTAAGTGCAAATCCTGGTCCTTCCACTTATCAGATAAAATATATATAAAATAGAGATAAATGTTAGAAAAAAACATATTGATATATACTGCAAAATACACCTACTTTCGTTCATATACTCAGGAAGTCTGTCTCTCCTTTGGGCACACAAGAATCTCTAGCATGCCTCCTTTTGTGATGTTTCACAACCACATTTACCTGGAAACATTCTTATCCATTCCTCAGGCCCCCAGTTTAAGAATGGAGCTTTCTCCTAGCGATGTCACCGTTCTTTCATATATTTACCTTGGTTTCCATGATTTCATCAGAGATGCAGGCATACATCAGAGTCTCAAAAATTGAAAACGTTTTCATTATTTTCCCAGGAGACTTTGCAGCTCCCCCTTTAAACTATCCAATGTCAATAGACTGGGGAAGAGAAAGAGTTGAAAGACAGGGGGAGTAGAAGAAATATTTTCTAGGCTCACAGATGTAATCCTAGACTACACACAGAAAAGAAACTGAACAAATATTCTGAAGAAAAATAGCTATTTGTTTTGTATTCTTGAAATGTGCATACATGATAAGTCGCTTTAGTTGTGTCCAACTCTGCAACCCTATGGACTGTAGCCCACCAGTCTACTTTGTCCATGGGATTCTCCAGGCAAGAATTCTGCAGTGGGTTGCCACACCCTCCTCCAAGGGATCTTCCAGACCCAGGGATCGAAGTTGTATCTCTTATATCTCCTGCATTGGGAGGCGGGTTCTTTACCACTAGTGCCACCTAGGAAACCCTATTATTGAGATGAAGTATTTTATATTTCCCAAGCTTTCTAAAGTGGCTATATATTTTATAATAATTATTTTTTTAATTAACAAGTAATTAAATAATTAGTATTTCTAACTCCATCCTCTAACTTATGGCTGCCTTCAGGGTCCCTCTACCTTTTTCTCCTCTCGATTACTTCTGACCGTCAGTTCAGTTCAGTCACTCAGTCGTGTCTGACTCTTTGTGACCCCGTGGACTGCAGCAGGCCAAGCTTCTCTGTCCATCACCAACTCCCAGACCTTGCTTAAACTCATGTCCATGGAGTCGGTGATGACATCCAACTACCTCATTCTCTGTCTTCCCCTTCTCCTCCTACTGCCGGGAGCCGGCGAGAGACATTCCGCTCGTGACAAAGGTCATGAAGAAGGAGGCTCGATCCTGCCTTTGCGTATGCCTAGCCTCCTTCCTCATGACCTTTGTCATGAGCGGTCTTCCCCTTCTCCTCCTACCTTCAGCCTTTCCCAGCATCAGGGTCTTTTCCAATTAGTCAGTTCTTTGCATCCGGTGGCCAAAGTATTGGAGCTTCAGCTTCAGCATCAGTCCTTTCAATGAATATTCATGACAGATTTCCTTTACAATTGAATTACAAGGTTTGATCTCCTTGCTGTCTAAGGGACTCTCAAAAGTCTTCTCCAACACCACAGTTCAAAAGCATTAACAGTTCTTCAGCATTCAGCTTTCTTTGTGGTCCATCTCTCACATCCATACATAACTACGTATTTCTGACAAGATTTGAGCAGATCAAAACTGTATCTTAGATGACCAAACATATGTATATAATCAATCTGATTAGGCTATCAAAAGGCTCCAAACTTAGAGCCTGGTAAAGCTTAGTTTTGGCAAAAATATATTTTTTTAATAAAACAACTGGTAAGCAATTTTTTTCTAAGACCACACAACTGTTATTTTTAAAAAAAGGTTTATGTTTAATCAGTTATGAACTGAGTAATATGATAAGAAAGAGTTAATAAGAATAAAACCCCAAAGATAATATTAAAAAGGCTTTCCACAGTTATCAGACAAATGGAGAACAAGAGAAAAGGGGGACAAGCATGGAGAAAAATGTTCCCTTTCCCAAACGCTCTTTTTGAAAATTACTTGGAGACTTAGAGACTCTGTTGACTTTAATTAAGTGCTCATTAGACTGACAAACTTTTTAAAAAAGTGATCCTGCCTGCCATGTGGGTTTTCATATGCTCTCCTGGCTTTCCCTCTAAATTACTTTAGAACCATTTCAGAGTAACTTGTTTATGCAAGGGAAATTACTCATAACCCTTTAAAGAATTCAGATAGATTTTTATGTCCTGTGGTTACTGCTTTATTATTTTTACACAGTTTTATAATTTTCACTGAAATCTCTTAACTCCTCCATGCAAAGTCAAAGTCTTCCTAAACAGGACTTAATTCCTTTGGTACCAGTGGGGAAATAACTTATAAGCTTTGAAATCTCCAGAGTCAGATGTCAACACAGAAATAATTGAATAGGTAAAGTCCTGGAGGCTTGGGCGATACCCAAATAAACAACTGAATGATCTTTCCAAACATTCAACAGGAATAAAATAAAAAGAGTTAATTTTTTTTATGTTACAGTAAGTCCCCTACATACGAGTGAATTCCATTCTGAGAGTGAGTTCATAAGTCCAATTTGTTCCAACAAAGTTGGCCTAGGTACCCAACTAGCACAATTTACTATATAGTACTGTACTGTAATGTGGCTATAATACTTTTCACATAAATAATACACAAAAAACGCAAACAAAAAATAAAGTAACATTTTTAATCTCACAGTACAGTACCTTGAAAAGTCTAGTAGTACAGCACAACAGCTGGCACACAGGGGCTGGTATTGAGTGAACAGGTAAGAAGTAAAGGTAATATACGCTACAGTACTGTAAAGTAAACAAAAGCACAACCACTTGTAGAGGAGGCACACACATGACAATGTATGTCAGACATGTGAACATAGTTGGACATGAGAACACAGGTTCTCATCTTTGGAAGTTTGTAACTTGAAGGTGTGTATATAGAGGACTTACCGTATGTTACTGTGTTCATATTCGTACCACCTTCTGATTGAATATTTTATTTTTTAAATAGTTGCAAAAGATTTGTCTTAGTCTCAGTTTATAAAGGTACCAGAAAGCCTAACATTAAAGAAACTGTTGATGGATTAATCCACACTAGGACATACTTCCTGGTCTATCACAAAATTGACTACTTGAAGGTAATATTAATATTAGCTATCAGAATTATTGTTGTTTCCTGGATCTTCTTGTTTTATGCTTCTCTTTATCCCTTATACTATTAAAAATGGTATAATAAAGAATAAAACAGAGTATTACTTAGAAGAATAAGATTTAGAGACCAGAAGATATACTGATAATTACTGTTTTCATACACACTGCTCTTAGATCTTTTGACTAATATCAACATCAACATGTTGATGGAGTGTTTTAACAGACAAAAAGTCATGGCTGACTTCATATTGCTTTGTCATATCACTAGTCACATAATGGATTTGCCTAGATATACAGTTACAATTGTTTTCATTCTTGATACTTTATTCTCAAAATTCAGAATTATGAGATTCTGAGTAAAAATATAAAGCACCAAGTTAAAATAAAAAATAGTTAGGGGAATAAATACTCTAATAATTCTTAAAATACACCTAAAATATTATGCTTCCATTTCTGCCACTTATATTAATCTGATCAAAATTTATCTAGCACATACAAAGCTGTCTTTAGCATTTCAGCAAAATGATACTAATAAAATTAGACTTGATTCCATTTCATACTGTGTAGGATGACTAAAAATAAAACACTGATAACACCAAAGGTGGGAAATAATGTGGAACAAATAAAGCTTTCATATGTTATTGACAGGAGTGTGAAATGGTACAACCACTTAGGAAAAGTATATGTAGTTTCTCATATATATATCTGCTCTATGAACCAGTAGTTTCATCTCTAGGTATTTACTAAGAGAAATGAAAGCCAAAGTCAAATAAATTTGTACAAAAGTGGTTTATAGGACCTTTATTCATAACAGGTACAAATTGAAAACAACCACAATTTCGATCAAGAGGTGAACAGACACACGAATTGGGGTGATTTCATGCAGCTCAATACTATTTGGCAATAAAACAATAATGAGTGTGTTATATGAACAGTAACATGAATGTATTTCAAGGATTAAGTGAAAAGAGTCAAAGATAATATTACATTCTATATGACTCCTTTTTAAGAAGTTCAGGAACAAACACAACTAAGTCATGGTGCTAAAATCAGAATCACTGTTGCTTTGCAAACTGAGAGTTGACTAAAACGGGCAAGAGGAAATATCCTGTGGAGTTGGAAATGTTCTGTCTTATTTGCGGTGGTGGCTAGTGCGTATACACATTCATCCACTATCCCACTGAACTGAATATACTTATGATACGTAAAATTATTAAAAGGTACATTTTATCCAATGTTTAAATATTTAAAAAATTTAGTTTTCATATATCTAATCTAGGGAAAACCACTAGACCATTCAGGTATGATCTAAATCAAATCCCTTACAATTGCACAGTGGATGTGATAGATAGATTCAAGGGATTAGATTTGATAGACAAGAGTTCCTAAAAAACTATGGATGGAAGATCATAATATTGAACAGAGGGTGGTGATCAAAACCACCCCCAAGAAGAAGAAATGCAAAAAGGCAAAATAGTTGTCTGAGGAAGTTTTACAAATAGCTGAGAAAAGAAGAGAAGCAAAAGGCAAAGGAGAAAAGGAAAGATATATCCATCTGAATGCAGAGTTCCAAAGAATAGCAAGGAGAGATAAGAAAGCCTTCCGAAGTGATCAATACAAAGAAATAGAGGAAAACAATATATAGAATGGGAAGACTAGAGATCTCTTCAAGAAAATTAGAGATACCAAGGGAATATTTCATGCAAAGATGGGCACAATAAAGGACAGAAACAGTACGGACCTAACAAAAGAAAAAAATATTAAGAACAGATGGCAAGAATATACAGAAGAACTGTACAAAAAAAGATCTTAATGACACAGATAACCATGATGGTGTGATCACTCACCTAGAGCCAGACATCCTGGAATGCAAAGTCAAGTGGGCCTTAGGAAGCATCACTTCAAACAAAGCTAGTGGAGGTGATGGAATTTCAGTTGAGCTATTTCAATGAACAAAACTAGTGGAGGTGATGGAGTTCCAGTTGAGCTTTTCAAATCTAAAAAGATGATGCTGTGAAAGTGCTGCACTCAATATCCCAGCACATTTGGAAAGCTCAGCAGTGGCCACAGGACTGGAAAGGGTCAGTTTTCATTCCAATCCCAAAGAAAGTAAATGCTAAAGACTGTTCAAACTATTGCACAATTGCACTCATTTCAGATGCTAGCAAAGTAATGCTCAAAATTCCCCAAGTGAGGCTTCAATAGTACGTGAACCAAAAACTTCCAGATGTTCAACTTGGATTTAGAAAAGGCAGAGGAACGAGAGATTAAATTTCCAACATCCATTGGAGTATAGAAAAAGCAAGAGAATTCCAGAAAAACATCTACTTCTGCTTCATTGACGATGCTAAAGCCTTTGGGAGAATCACAACAAACTGGAAAATTCTTCAAGAGATGGGAACACCAGACCACCTTACCTGCCTCCTGAGAAATCTGTATGTAGGTCAAAAAGCAACAGTTAGAACCGGACATGGAACAATGGACTGGTTCCAAATTGGGAAAGGAGTATGTCGAAGCTGTATATTGTCATCTTGCTTATTTAACTTATACACAGAGTACATCATGTGAAATGCTGCACTAGAAGAAGCACAAGCTGGAATCAAGACTGACAGGAGAAATATAAACTTCAGATATGCAGATGAAACCACCCTAATGGCAGAAAATGAAGAGTAAATAAAGAGCCTCTTGATAAAAGTGAAAGAGGAGAGTGGAAAAGCTTAAAACTCAACATTCAAAAACCAAGGTTCATGGAACCTGGTCCCATCTCTTCATGGCAAATAGATGGAAAAACAATGGAAACAGTGACAGATTTTATTTTCTTGGGCTCCAAAATCACTGCAGATGGTGTCCAGTCATGAAATCAAAAGACACTTGCTTCTTGGAAGAAAAGCAATGACCAACCTAGACAGCATATTAAAAAGCAGAGAAATTACTTTACCAACAGAGATCTGTCTAGTCAAAGCTATGGTTTTTTCAGTAGTCATGTATGGATGTGAGAGTTGGACCATAAAGAAAACCAAGTGCTGGAGAATTGATGCTTTTGAACTGCGGTGTTGAAGAAGACTCTTGAGAGTCCCTCCGACAGCAAGGAGATCAAACCAGTCAACTGTAAAGGAAATCAGTCATGAATATTCATTGGAAGGACTGATGCTGAAGCTCCAATACTTGGGCCACTTGATGCAAAGAACTAACTCATTGGAAAAGATCTTGATGTGGGAAAGATTGAAGGCAGGAGGAGAAAGAGACAAAAGAGGATGAGATGGTTGCATAGCATCACCAACATGATGGTCATGAGTTTGAACAAGCTTCAGGAGTTGGTGATGGACAGGGAAGCCTGGCATGCTGCAGTCCATGGGGTCACAAAGAGTTGGACATGACCAAACGACTGAATTGAATTGAACTGATATCCAATTTAGCTTCTCATTTATTACATATGAAAAAAACTTTCCCATTCACTGTTAAGATGTGCTACTTAAAAGCAATCTCAAAAATGTACTCTTATTGTTTACTAATAAATTAAAATATGTATAATAAGCAGTTTTAAAGGAGAAATATGTAAGAATTCTAAACATCAGTACATGGAAGCTTTTTAAAAATTATGCTACAATCCAGAGTTAAATATTATTCTACACTTTACTACTTAGTCCTAAAACCAAATATGACACAGTATATCATGAGTTTTAGCAATCATGCATCTTGTTATATGATTAATTTAAATTATCATTGGCATTTAATTATGCCAATTATTATGCCAGTTAATTATCTATGGCATTAATTTGTGAATTGATTTAAAATGTCTTTGTATAGCACAGTATAAGCGTAAATTACCCCGTGTCCGAGGTCAGGGGCAGCGGCTGAGAGTGCCAGGCTGAGACAGCTCAGGAGCAGCAGAGAGAAGCTACCCCACATCTGAGGTCAGGGGCGGTGGCCGGGAGAAGCGACCCCATGTCTAAGGAGTGGTGGCTGCATGGGCGCAGGAGGGCCACTGGAGAAGGGAATGGCAAACCACTTCAGTATTCTTTCCTGGAGAACCCCATGAACAGTAAGAAAAGGCAAAATGATAGGATACTGAAAGAGGAACTCCCCAGGTCAGTAGGTGCCCATTATACTACTGGAGATCAGTGGAGAAATAACTCCAGAAAGAATGAAGGGATGGAGCCAAAGCAAAAACAATACCCAGTTGTGGATGTGACTGGTGATAGAAGCAAGGTCCGATGCTCTAAAGAGCAATACTGTATAGGAACCTGAAATGTTAGGTCCATGAATCAAGGCAAATTGGAAGTGGTCAAACAGGAGATGGCAAGAGTGAACGTCAACATTCTAGGAATCATCAAAATAAAATGGACTGGAATGGGTGAATTTAAATGAGATGACCATTATATCGACTACTGCAGGCAGGAATCCCTTAGAAGAAATGCAGTAGCCATCATGGTCAACAAAAGAATCCAAAATGCAGTACTTGGATGCAATCTCAAAAACGACAGAATGATCTCTGTTCCTTTCCAAGGCAAAGCATTCAATATCACAGTAATCCAAGCCTATGCCCCAACCAATAACACTGAAGAAGCTGAAGTTGAACAGTTCTATGAAGACCTACAAGACCTTGTAGAACTAACACCCAAAAAAGATGTCCTTTTCATTATAGGGGACTGGAATGCAAAAGTAGGAACTCAAGACACACCTGGAGTAACAGGCAAATTTGGTCTTGGACTACGGAATGAAGCAGGGCAAAGGCTAATAGAGTTTTACCAAGAGAACACACTGGTCACAGCAAACACCCTCTTCCAACAACACAAGAGAAGACTCTACATATGGACATCACCAGATGGTCAACAATGAAATCAGATTGATTATATTCTTTGCAGCCAAAGATGTAGAAGCTCTATACAGTCAGTAAAAACAAGACCAAGAGCTGACAGTAGCTCAGATCATGAGCTCCTTATTGCCAAATTCAGACTCAAATAGAAGAAAGTAGGGAAAACCACTAAACCATTCAGGTATGACATAAATCAAATAAATCCCTTCTGATTATACAGTGGAAGTGAGAAATAGATTTAAGGGACTAGATTTGATAGAGTGCCTGATGAAATATGGACTGAGGTTTGTGACATTGTACAGGAGACAGGGATCAAGACCATCCCCATGGAAAAGAAATGCAAAAAAGCACAATGGCTGTCTGGGGAGGCCTTACAAATAGCTGTGAAAAGAAGAGAAGCGAAAAGCAAAGGAGAAAAGGAAAGATATAAGCATCTGAATGCAGAGTTCCAAAGAATAGCAAGGAGAGATAAGAAAGCCTTCCTCAGCGATCAATGCAAAGAAATAGAGGAAAACAACAGAATGGGAAAGACTAGAGATCTCTTCAAGAAAATTAGAGATACCAAGGGAACATTTCATGCAAAGATGGGCTTGATAAATGGTAGGGACCTAACAGAAGCAGAAGACATTAAGAAGAGATGGCAAGAATACACAGAAGAAAAGATCTTCATGACCCAGATAATCATGATGGTGTGATCACTCACCTACCTAGAGCCAGACATCCTGGAATGTGAAGTCAAGTGGGCCTTAGAAAGCATCACTATGAACAAAGCTAGTGGAGGTGATAGAATTCCAGTTGAGCTATTTCAAATCCTGAAACATGATGCTGTGAAAGGGCTGCACTCAGTATGCCAGCAAATTTGGAAAACTCAGCAGTGGCCACAGGACTGGAAAAGGTCAGTTTTCATTCCAATCCCAAAGAAAGGCAATGCCAAAGAATGCTCAAACTACTGCACAATTCCATTCATCTCACATGCTAGTAAAGTAATGTTCAAAATTCTCCAAGCCAGGCTTCAGCAATATGTGAACCATGAACTTCCAGATGTTCAAGCTGGTTTTTGAAAAGGCAGAGGAACCAGAGATCAAATTGCCAACATCCATTGGATCATCAAAAAAACAAGAGAGTTGCAGAAAAACATCTATTTCTGTTTTATTGACTATGCCAAAGACTTTGACTGTGTGGATCACAATAAACTGTGGAAAATTCTGAAAGAGATGGGAATACCAGACCACCTGACCTGCCTCTTGAGAAACCTATATGCAGATCAGGAAGCAACAGTTAGAACTGGACATGTAACAACAGACTGGTTCCAAATAGGGAAAGGAGTAAGTCAAGGCTGTATATTGTCACCCTGCTTATTTAACTTATATGCAGAGTACATCATGAGAAACACTGGGCTGGAAGAAGCACAAGCTGGAATCAAGATTGCCGGGAGAAATATCAATAACCTCAGATATGCAGATGACACCACCCTTATGGCAGAAAGTGAAGAGGAACTAAAAAACCTCTTGATCAAAGTGAAAGAGGAGAGTTAAAAAGTTGGCTTAAAACTCAACATTCAGAAAACGAAGATCATGGCATCCGGTCCCATCACTTCATGGGAAATAGATGGGGAAACAGTGGAAACAGTGTCAGACTTTATTTTTCTGGGCTCCAAAATCACTGCAGATGGTGACTGCAGCCATGAAACTAAAAGACGCTTACTCCTTGGAAGGAAAGTTATGACCAACCTAGATAGCATATTCAAAAGCAGAGACATTACTTTGCCAACAAAGGTTCGTCTAGTCAAGGCTATGGTTTTTCCTGTGGTCATGTATGGATGTGAGAGTTGGACTATGAAGAAGGCTGAGTGCCAAAGAATCGATGCTTTTGAACTGTGGTGTTGGAGAAGACTCTTGAGAGTCCCTTGGCATGCAAGGAGATCCAACCAGTCCAGTCTGAAGGAGATCAGCCCTGGGATTTCTTTGGAAGGAGTGATGCTAAAGCTGAAACTCCAGTACTTTGGCCACCTCAGGCAAAGAGTTGACTCATTGGAAAAGACTCTGATGCTGGGAGGGATTGTGGGCAGGAGGAAAAGGGGATGACAGAGGATGAGATGGCTGGATGGCATCACTCACTTGATGAACATGAGTCTGAGTGAACTCCGGGAATTGGTGATGGACAGGGAGGCCTGGCGTGCTGAGATTCATGGGGTCGCAAAAGTCAGACACGACTGAGCGACTGAAATGAACTGAAGTGTAAATTGGCCTTTAAACTATATTTAAAACATATCTTAAATCAAACTGACCTAAAGTAAAAATATATAAATGCAAAATTAATATATCCTATCCCATGTTGAACCCATGATTTTAACAATTTAATACGTGTTCCTATGACACTAAACAATTCGGTGTGTGGTTTAACAGATACAGTCAGTTTCATTTTTGAATTTGTTTGTTTTCTTTGCTCAGTCCCCAAGATCTTAGATTTTCATTTCCTGATGGACCTTGGTGATTTAGTGAACAGTAACTGTAATCTTCTACAACTATGTCAGAAGAAACTTAGCATTAGTTTTCTAACATTTCAGACTCAGAATTCCTCATTTAAAATATTGAAATTTTATTGTCCTGAACTCATGACTCTGAGACAGAGCTTCCGACCAGAGGAAGTTCATGGTGAAGAATGGCTTCATGTATCACCCCCAATAATATTTTCACCTTGACAGAGACTATCATTGCCTTGATCCCAGGCATGAAAATTTTTGCAAAGTTTTTGGTGGTATTGTCTTTGGTAGAAAATTTTAAAATATAAGACATATATAGCTGTCTTCTACCTATTTTGCAAGGAGATCTAATCAGTCCATCCTAAAGCAAAACAGTCCTGAATATTCATTGGAAGGACTGATGTTGAAGCTGAAACTCCAATACTTTGGCCACCTCATGCAAAGAGCTGACTCATTGGAAAAGGCCCTGATGCTGAGAAAGATTGAAGACAGCAGGAGAAGGGGACGACAGAGAATGAGATGGTTGGATGGCATCACTGACTCCATGGACATGAGTTTGAGTAAACTCCAGATGTTGGTGATGGACAGGGAGGCCTGGAGGGCTGCAATTCATGGGGTCGCACAGAGTTGAACATGACTGAGTGACTGAACTGAATTGAACCTACTTTGCAATATAGAAATACCACCTATTTCTTTAAATAAACATCAGCCATCAGATTTTCCTATGATTCTCCCAGTGTCCCTGGTAGTTGTCACCACAAAGATAATCTTTTCAAAGCACAGCAATCACCTACCCAGGTTCCTGCTTGCTTTGTTTATTGTTGCCAATTCAAGTGAGGGCATCTCAGCTTCCCAGTTGACTTAGATCCTTTGTGTGTAAGTCCTGAAACTCAAACTGAATCTGCATGTGTGTGCATTTAGATATTCTTATGTACCACTGTAAGACTACAGTTCTTACAGAAACTGAAGCTGAAAAAACAATATCCAAATAAATATAAAATATCCAAATAAAATATCAAACTGTGAAACAATCAATAATGTGCTTTTCTACAATGAACTCACGTTAGTTGAAGGCAGTGCATTCATATTTAATTCATAGTCTGTTTTTGCTCAAAATTTGCTACCAGATAATTGATCTGGCTTTTTGTTTATCTGAATTAGAATGTAGTCATTATTGAGGTATCAAGTTTTGCTGTTCAGTGCCTGTTGTCAGCTATCGAGATGGCCAGAAGTACCAAGTCAACCACCATGTGGCCCACTGCGTTCACACATAGCCACAGGCTGAAGGAAATGCCAACTGTGTGTGTGTGCATGTGTGTGTCCTTGCCTTGCTGCTGCTGTTGCTGCTGCTAAGTCGCTTCAGTCGTGTCCGACTCTGTGCAACCCCATAGACGGCAGCCCACCAGGCTCCCCCGTCCCTGGGACTCTCCAGGCAAGAACACTGGAGTGGGTTGCCATTTCCTTCTCCAGTGTCCTTGCCTTAGGTACAAACAATTAAAATAAAGTTTGGATGAGATTTCCATACTGATAGCTACCACTGTGGGCAATGAGAGAGAAGGTGGGCAATAGCCTCCACTAACATGCCTTGTAGACAAAAAAAAAAAAAAAAGGACCTGTTTTCCATAATTCACTCAAACTCCAAACAGCAACTTAATTTTCTTCCAGTTTTCAGTTTGAGACGCACGGCAGGGATCTCCTCCCCAAGCAAAAGGCAATCTGAGGTGAGAAGAAGAGCATGCTGCCAGCACAGGTATAGGCCTGCACAGCGGAGCTGTGGCACAGAGAGAGGCTTTTCATTTTAACAACTGTGAGAGAGTGAGGACAGGAACATAATGAAGATGGCATAATTGAAGTGGGAGAGGGAAACATTAACCATGCATCCAAAGGGAGACTGGGGGGCTGCTTTAATTTGGACTTCCTTGTTTGCTCAAGCCTTAAAACTAGCTGAGAGGTCAGGAAACTCCTCGAGGTTAGCACCTAAACCCCAACAAACTCCCAGTTCTGGAAAGTTGGTCTGCTGTGCTTTGTTTTACTTTAATTATATGGAGCCAAGTTATTTTGACTCTTCTGTTTTTTCATTTTCATATGCATGTTGACTGTAGGATACAGACACCTCTGACAAGGATTTCAGTTATATATGGGTCTGTTGATGCCCAAACATCTCTTTTCTGATGCATCTGTCTCTTTGCCACCAAAGAATTTCATATCCTGCACAGGAAGATATAAGCATGAAAAATTTGAAAATATAAAACAGAACACAAGGAAACTGAGGACATGAGAGAGGATGAAAGGAAAAAGAAAATGTACCAAGATCCAAAGAAAGCAAGACAAGTAGATGATAGGCATGTGGTTCCAAGGGAGATTAAATTCAAAGAGATTTAAAAATATTATTAATAGATTTACAAATGGTCATGAAGTGAAAATCACAGAAATTTATATTTAATTGTTGACATCAAATAATGTCTTATTCAGACAGAAGTCATATGATCATGAATACTCCTATAATTGAAACTTTACTTACAAAATTACATTTTAAAAGTATTTGTTAAATTCTCAGTAAAAAGAAATGCACATAAAATATGAATTTTCCTATGAAAAATTATAGCTAATTATTCAGGTTTTTAACCAATAGTTTTTATGAACTGGCAAACCCTCCAAAAATTCATTAAAAAAAAAAAAGTCGAATGCACTGTAGACTTCATTTATGTTAGAGAATTCCTGAGGCATATTTAGTAGGAATAAACAAAATAATGCTAAAGGAAAATCATATTTGTTTTCTCACCTACAGAGGCTCAGGAGGAACCCATTGAGGATAAGAAAGTCACTGTTTATCTTAGTTAGATTCTGACGTCTTTGACTCTACTGATCAATATCACCCCTGAATAAGTTACTGTGGAATTGAGGCTTCGCTTGATTCAATAACCCCAAATTTCTTAACCCTTGCATTAAAAAAAAAAAGGTGAACAAAATACTTTAAAAAGACTTTATTTTTTTAAATGCCTTGAGAGAGTCTTCAACCATCACTTTAAAGGTATGTGGACACTTTTGAAATGCATCTTATTCTAGTCTAGCCCATGGCTAGATAGAACTTAAAATCATTTGTTTAGTACTAAAGATCAATGCAAAAAAAAATATGTCACGCATGGAGGTAGCAATAAACAAGTACTATTTTATGCTGCAAATTAGAAGTTAATATTTTAAATTAAAAAACAGCACATGCATAATAACTGAAATCCTGCCCACCTACAAATTTACTGATATCCCTATCTGTATTCATTCCTTTACTTATTAACTCATTCAATCATCTTTTGAGTGTATGTTACATCAGCCTCTGAACTAAGTACCAGAACTACATGTCTTTCATTTTAGATAGAGGCCTAATATTCTTAATATTTTATGGTTCTCTTTACTTTCACAACTTTTTTTGATAGGCTTAATGAGATACAATACCTGAGAAGTGAGGATGAGATTATTTTCCTTAATATTTAAAGTAATAAGCATGCAATATTTACTTTAAATTGCATAAATTAATTAATCAAACTGTTAATTATAGTGCCAAGCATTTTCTACTGTATTCTAGTCCTGGGAATTTGGTAACTCATATCAGTTATATAGAGCAGCAGGAACATTGTCACAGTATTATTTTCCAAAATATTATGAATTAAAACTGACACAATTTCTGTAATTTGTGGAATACTTATACTATGTGTCAAAATGTAATGTATTTCATGTATATTTGTACAATATTTCATATTAGTCCTTTAAGCCAGCAGAGAAATCATGCTTAAATCCTGAGCATTCATAGTTGTCTTTGCTGTTTCATTAAAGTCTATTTATTGTGTAGCCTGTAGGTTATATCATTCATTGACTCAAGGAACACCTGTCTCTTGACCACCTTAAAGTAAGGTGGTCTCAATCATCCAAATTGATGGAAATGATACTACATCACAGTTGGACTTTGTACTTATCATAAAAACCTGCACTGTTTTAATATTCAGAATTGGTTCATACATAAGGAAGCCCTGATCAGACCCCACCCTCACCCACACACCAATCCATCAGTACAAACTGTTTCAATTGATGTCTAACAGGTGATGCTTCCTGTTCAAACTCTCAATAACGTTTAAGTAATTGGGATGTTCATGTATTTCTCTTGCAAGCATGACATTCTGCAGTATGTTGTATCTGACACCAAAGATTGGTAATAATTAAGACGATTCATTTTCTGAAGGTAAATCACATGGTGGAAATGATTTACATATTATACTTTAAAAGAGAAAAGCATGAAATTATCTTAAATACATAAATCACAGGTCATATTTCTGGGTGCAGTATAAACCATTGCCAATGTTTCTGTTCCCAAGTCTCATAGTACTTTCCCAAGAGATCTTCAGTTTTCCTCTTAAAGCAGTTATCATTTGTTTGTTTTTTTAATGTTATTACTGAGAACATAATGCTTCCAAGTTGACTATCTCTGATTTTTTGTTCTCCTTTTTTATCCTTTTGCCACGTAGCCAAGTATTTATGCTTGTTAGACATACTGTAGCCCTCATGTCCAAAACCTGCCCACTCCAATCCCATACTCAGCCCATTCTATTAGCATCATGTTACCTTCACCAGAAATATTGCATCAGCTTCCTGTCAGCCATTCCTAATATTTCTTCCCTTATATTCCATTCATTGTACACACTGCTACTTGAACACTATTCCTGAAGCTATTTCTGTGCATTTAACTTCCCTGGAAGTTTAAAAGCCTTAGATAGGCAGTGAAGACCCTCTATGCTTTATTCCTCTCTCTACTTTTCTAATCTAAAATTTTACACAAAGTATTAATTTGCTCATGTCTTCCCAGGCATCTCATTCTGGTGGAGACAGTTGGTACTTTCGTGCCTTGTCAAGATGTCCTGGTCATAGGAAACACACTCACCCCAACTTCAGTCACTGAGTTTCTTAGCCCACTGACTTTTCCTATCTGTTCTCCAACTGGTGATTCTGTTCTACTGCATGGATACCTCTTGGATGAGATCCCACATCATTTTAAAAGGTATTTCCAAAAAGCACTTCCTTTCTGCATACAGTCTCCATCCCTGTTTCCAGGGAATCTTGTCTAAGATATGAAGTGAGGCAGATGATAACCAAGCAAATATGCATAATGTGGTGGGTGATGTTACTAGTTGCCAAATATTCCAATGCCCATCCCTGTGATGCATGAGGTTTATATTTCATTCCCGGATTTAATAACAGGCTCATTTGGATTTCTTGCTTTGAACACTATGAAATGTATATGAAACAGAGATATGTCACTTTGAGGGAAAAGCTTTAAGAGTCAATTTGTGGTTTTCCAATTTTTCTGCCAAAACAACCAGGAGTGTTGCATATATATGGTACTCATTATCCTGAGTCCTAGGGAGAAGATTACATAGAGCTGAACCACAGTGAATCTATATGGACTTGTAAGAGACTGAAGCAAGACTCTGGTTGCCACAGCAGGGTTAGTCTAACATATTTGAAACAGTTGGTGATAGGTGTATTACATCAAGTAAAATGTAGGAAGAGGAATAAGGGAAAATGGAGCTGGGGTGGGAGCCAGAGCCTCTGAATTAAACAGGGGTGTCAGGGATAGGGACTCCCCAGGTAGTGCTAGTGGTAAAGAACCCAGTTGTCAATGCAGGAGACATAAGAGATGCAAGTTCAATCCCTGGATTAGGAAGACCCCCTGGAGGAGGGCGTGGCAACCCATTCCAGTATTCTTGCCTGGAGAATCCCACTGACAGAGGAGCCTGGCAGGCTACAGTGCAGTCCAAAGAGTTGCAAAGAGTCAGACTCAACTGCAATGACTTAGCAGGCACACGTGTCAGGGATGATCTAACCCTGATGAGCAACATAAGATTTGGGCAGAGTCCGAAATTAGGTAAAAGGGCAAGCCATGGAGAAGGCTTGATGAAGAATGTCCTGAACAGGGAGACTGCAGAGCAAAGGTCCAGAGGCCACAGGCCTGGTTGACATGAAGAGTGCTGCATTGCTATAATTCCAAGAAAAGTAGAGATTTGACAGTGATGAGCTGGAGCGAGAACAGACTCAAGATCGCACAGAGACTTATCAGTTATTAAAAAGTCTTTAGCATTTTTCTCTGAGAAGGTAAGATGTTGAAGCTGGAAGCCAGTAGAGAGGCTGAGTAATAGTTGATTCTGGGTGTTTTGAAGTTGGAATGGATGTATTTGTTGACAGATTAGCTGTGGGTTATATGAGAAAGGATCATTTGACTCTCTTCTTTTTTTTTTTTTTTTGACCTGAGCAACTAGAAGGAAAGACTGGCCATTTCCTGAGAGACCAATACTGTTGAACAGAATGTTACAAGCCCAGTGACCCTGTCACATTTCTTGGCTTGTTTTGCCTTTATTTCTGACGTACTTTCTGAACTTCATACTTCTGTATTTTTTCTTACTATTCACCAATATCCATTATGTCTAAATTCTGCCTACTTTTCCAAGTTCAACTCAGAGACTGCATATGCCATGAAGTTTACTATGAACATCTTTTTCTATCACCATAACTGAAGTATCTTTAACCATTTTAATAACTATCCCCCTTTTGTTGTTGTTCTGTCACTAAGTTGTGTCCAACTCTTTGCGTCCCCATGGACTGCAGCACACCAAGCTCTTCTGTCCAAGACTATTTCCCAGAGTTTGATCAAATTCATGTCCGTTGAGTCAGTGATGCTGTCTAACCATCTCATCCTCTGTCATACCCTTCTCCTCCTGCCTTCAATTTTTCCCAGCATCAGGCTCTTTTCCAGTGAGTCAGCTCTTTGCATCAGGTGGCCAAAGTATTGGAGCTTCAGCTTAAGCAACAAGTCCTTCCATTGAATAATCAGGGTTGATTTCCTTTAGGATTGACTGGTTTGATCTCCTTGCAGTCTGAGGGGCTCTCAAAAGTCTACTCTAGCACCAGAGTTTAAAAGCATCAATTCTTTGGTGCTCAGCCTTCTTTAATGGTCCAACTCTCACATCCATACATGACTATTGGAAAAACCATAACTTAGACTATAAGGACCTTTGTTTGCAAAGTGTCTCTGCTTTTTAATAATACAATCTCTAGGTTTGTCAGAGCTTTCCTTCCAAGGAGCAAGTGCCTTTTAATTTCAGGGCTGCAGTCACCATGTGCAGTGATTTGGGAGCCCAAGAAAATAAAATCTGTCACTGTTATAACTTTTCCCTCATCTATTTTCCACAAAGTGATGGGACCAGATGCCATGATCTTAGGTTTTTGAGTGTTGAGTTTCAAGCCAGCTTCTTCACTCTCCTCTTTCACCTTCACCAAGAGAGAGGTCTTTAGTTCCTCTTCACTTTCTGTCATTTTAATGGTGTCATCTACACATCTGAGGTCATTGATATTTCTCCCAGGAATCTTGATTCCAGCCTGTGATTTATCCAGCCTGGCCTTTTAGCACAATTTTGGAGTTTAGTCAGAAAACAGCAAAATTCTGTAATGCAATTATCTTTCAATTAAAAAAAATAAATAAAAATTTTAAAAGTAATATATAAAAATAAATAAAAATAAAATTGTCTTCTATATTGGTAATTAAAGCTGATTTTTTTAGGAACTATTCCAGTGAGAATATTATCTCATCCCTGTATTAAATTTACCCTGTCACATTCACAGTGTACCCCCCTGCAACACATACACCTTCTCATTGTAGGTACCTTCCCCTGTGAAATCTCTGAATTTCAAAGTAAATAGACAGTTGGATCCAAGGTATGTTTGTAGCTTCTTTCCAATTTCTAATTCATGGTTTAGATAATAAGCTTTACTCATATAGGGAGGAATCTTAGTCAGTTTAGGTAGTGTAGCAAAAAACATAGACTGGCTAGCTTAAACAATAAACATTTATTTCACACAGTTCTGAAGGCTACAAAGTTCAAGGTCAAGGTGCTAGCAGATTTGATGTCTGATGAAAGTGCATTTCCTGATTCACAGATGGCTATCTTTTCTCTGTGTCCTCATATGGCAGAAGAGGAAAGGGAGCTCTCTGGGATCTCCTTTTTAAAGGCATTAACCTTGTTTATGAGGGCTCAACTCTCAAAAACCTAGTAACTTCCTAAAGGGCCCACTACCAAATGCCAACATGCTGGGAATTAGGTTTCATTACGTGAATTTTGATGGGACATAAACATTCAGCCTAAGGTAAGAGGAGTAAGTCAAGAAGCCAAATTTTTATTCTATTGAAAGATTAATATCTACCCTCCACACATAAGATACTTGTCCTGTCTGTCTCACTCTAGTCTTGAAGAGAATATGCATATGTTTAAATTGCATGTCTTCATACCTATCAGCATAATACCTTGTGTACATGAGGTTTGAATGTATCTCTTGATATCTTCAAAAATAAATGGAATAAAAGTAATGATAATAAGATCATGAAAGTACTTGAAATCCAAATTTTCTAACTTTAAATATAAACATTCTAGCCCCTGTTTTACTATTAGGTGTTTGCATTTTAGTGTGAAATCTTAAATATCAATTGCCTACTTATCATACATATGACTTTGCTAATTATAAATTTCATACTAAACAAAAATCATCATGTATATTTCATTCATTTTTAAAGTTACAAGATATTTATGTAATGTTATTTTAAAATCATTATTGCATTTCCAACCATCTTTATCGGACATGTGCCTTTGAACTGAAGAAATAAATTATGCTTTGACATTTTAGATGTGAATGAAGAGATATTATTGGTCATACATCTTCTATCTCTAGATTAGTCACTACACGATCTTTGTTTTGGATTTTTGTATGGCTCTGTGGTGTTGGAGAAGACTCTTAAGAGTCCCTTGGACGGCAAGGAGATCCATCCAGTCCATTCTGAAGGAGATCAGCCCTCGGATTTCTTTGGAAGGACTGATGCTAAAGCTGAAACTCCAGTACTTTGGCCACCTCACGCGAAGAGTTGACTCATTGGAAAAGACTCTGATGGTGGGAGGGATTGGGGGCAGGAGGAGAAGGGGACGACAGAGGATGAGATGGCTGGATGGCATCACTGACTCGATGGACGTGAGTCTGAGTGAACTCCGGGAGTTGGTGATGGACAGGGAGGCCTGGCGTGCTGCGATTCATGGGGTTGCAAAGAGTCAGACACGACTGAGCGACTGATCTGATCTGATTTATAGTTGACATACAGTAAACTGCATATTTTAAGTATATAATTTGATGAGTTTTGATATATGCATTCATTAAACTTCTCAGGTGGTGCAGTGGAAAAGAATCTGCACAGTAGTATCCGGAGACACGTGTTTGATTCCTGGGTCGGGAAGATCCCCTAGAGGAGGAAATGGCAATCTGCTCCAGTACTCTTGCTTGGAAAATCCCATGGACAGAGGATCCTGGGAGGCTACAGTCCATGGGGTCACAAAGAGTCAGACACAACTGAATGACTGAGTACACACGAACATATGCACTCATTAAGCTATCACTACAATAGAGATAATGAATCAATAATTACTCTAGAATTTTCTTTATGACCCTTTTCAGTCCAAACTTCCCTCTCTCACTTCCCATCCCCAAGTAACCAACAATCTGCTATACGTCACTGAAAAATACCTTGCATCTGCTAGAATTTTTTATAAATGGAATTAAATAATTTGCCCTGTCATTGGTATGGTTTAATGATTTCATTCTGTTAATAGTAGTTTGTTCATTTTTATTGCTGTATGGTATTCCTTTATATTAAAGTACTGATATTTGTTTTTTGTTTTTTTCAATTACTTGTTGATGGACATTTGGATTATTTCTAGTTTCTAGCTATTACAAATAAAACTCATATACATTTATACAGAATGAACCATTTTTTAGTTTAGACAATTATTCATGTAGGCTGTAAGTAGAAGAGTAAGCCAAAAGTGCCAGCTCCCCATGGCTCTTGCCCCATACTGCACAAAGAGTGATATGGAGACAAAAGGGGCTAGATGACTGTGATTAAACTATGGAAAACTGCATTGCTCAAAAGCCAATTCTAGACTACAGCTAAGAGCTTTTATAGTCTACGATTCTGTTCTCATGAGGTGGTGCCTCTCAGGGGAGATTGTCTTGAACTTCTCAGAAGCCTCCCATCCTTTCCTATTCTGGGAGGATGCTGTGGCATTATGCCAAGACTCAGATAGGCTGTGGTTCCAGCATTTCCCTGTGGGGTTGCCAGGGTGCTAGGATGAAGCTGTTTCTCTGTTTATTTACCATTCATGTTCTCTTCTTTCATGAAGCATCTGCTAAAATATTTTGCCCACTTTTAAAATTGGGTGGTTTGGCATATTGAGTTATAAAGCCTTTCTATAATCTACATATATAAATCCTCTCTAGATATTATGTTTTGCAAATAATTTCTCCCAGCCAGTGGTTTATCTTTACATTCTTAATTGTGTCTTTTGTAAAGTTAAAGTTTAAAGTTTTGATGAAGTCTAGTTTATCTTTATCAAAATTTTCTTATCGTTAATATTTTTGGTGACAATATACCTAAGAGATCTTTGCCTATTTATGGTCACAAAGATTTTCCCCTCTTTTTTCTTGTAGAATCTAGAAGTTTTATAGTTTTAGGTCATATATAGGTTTATGAAACTTTTTGGATTAGTTGCTATTTTTAACATAAGAATGGAGGTTTTTTTTTTTTTTTTTTTTTCCTCCACACATATCCTCCAGTATTCTGGACTGGGGAACTCCAAGGACAGAGGAGCCTGGCAGGCTACAGTTCACGGGGTGGCAAAGAGTGGGACACAACTGAGTGACTTTCACCATCACTTTCACATCCAGTCAGTTATGCCAGCTCTATTAGGTTACCAACCCTTTTGAGTTGGTCCCCAACAAAGTTCCTTCTGCTCAGGGTTGTAAGGAGACCGAATCTGGTTCAGAAGAAAATAAAAGCTTTTTTTTTTTTGGAATTTATTTTTAATTGTAGGATAACTGCTTTATCATGTTGTGTTGGTTTTTACCTGACAACAATGTGAATCAGCCATAAGTATACATATAACCCCTCCCTTTGAAGCCTCTCTCCCACCATCTTCCCCATCCCACCCCTCTAGGTCAACACAGAGCTCTGGGTTGAGCTCCTTGTGTTATATAGCTGCTTCCCATTAGCTTTATCCTTTAATCAAAGAATGGAGAGGCACAAGTTCCTGCTCTAGAGCACAGACTCTCCCTGCCAGGCTCTGGGCAGGGCACCAGGAGGGGAGAGGGTTGGAGTTCTCATGGAACTGGCACAGCTGTGCTGCTCAGGCTCCAGACCGCAGTGCCTGGAGCAGTGTCTCTGCACACAGCCCTTTGCTGCCATTTTGACTTGAATGTTGTGAGCAGCTCCTGCAGAGCTTTCCTGAGCTGAGGTGTTAGTGCAGTCATTTCCTTCCAGGAACTCTGGTCTAAAGTATCGGGTGTGAAGCTTCTGCATGCAGCCTCCTATGAGCAAGTAAAACTAGACTAAGGACAAAAGAAGAGGTGAGACCTTAGTAGATTCCACCTTATACCCCCTTGCCCACCCCCACCCCAGTAGGCTTTGCCAGTAAAGACACCACTTGTTGAAAAGATTCTTCTTTCCTTTTGAATTACCCTGAAAACTTTGTTGAAAATCAATTGTCCATGTATTTGTGGAGCTAACTGTGCATTCTATTATATTCCATGGATTTGTATGTTTATCTTTGTGGATATTACACTCTCTCCATCACTGGAGCTTTATGCTAAATCTTGAAATCAGGCAGAATAAGTTTTTCAAGTTTCTTATTCATATAAAAAATAATTTTGGTCATCCTAGATTCTCTACTGTTAGTGTTTTGCTGCCTTCAGAAATTTTTTTGATCGATTTCCTTCTTCTTTTAAGTTCTAAAGGTATTAATTTTTCCCTATGGTTTGTGTAGAATTACTCTGTGTAATTATTTTCTCCCAGTGAATTTTCATGGGCTTAAGCAGGTAAAAATATGCCTGCAATACAGAAGACATGGGTTTGATCCTTGGATCCAGAGGATTCCCTAGAAAAGGAAGTGGCAACCTACTTTTCTGGCCTGAAGAATTCAACAGACAGAGGAGCCTGGCGGACTACAGTCCATGGGGTCACAAGAGTTGGACAGGACTGAGCGACTAAGCAACAAACAACAAGTGCATTTGTAGAGGGTAGCTGTTGCTCCATAATCACTGCAGATGGTGACTGCAGCCATGAAATTAAAAGATGCTTGCTCCTTGGAAGAAAAGTTATGACCAAACTAGACAGCATATTAAAAAGCAGAGATATTACTTTGACCACAGGTCCATCTAGTCAAAGCTATGGTTTTTCCAGTAGTCATGTAAAGCTATAAAGACTATATAAAGGACTATAAAGAAAGCTGAGTGCCGAAGAATTGATGCTTTTGAACTGTGGTGTTGCAGAAGACTCTTGAGAATCCCTTGGACTACAAGGAGATCCAACCAGTCAATCCTAAAGGACATCAGTCCTGAATATCCATTGGAAGGACTGATGCTGAAGCTGAAACTCCAGTAGTTCAGCAACCTGATGCAAAGAACTCATTAGAAAAGACCTTGATGCTGGGAAAGATTGAAGTCAGGAGGAGAAGGGGACGACAGATGATGAGATGGTTGGATGGCATCACCAACATAATGGACACAAGTTTGAGTAAACTCCGGGAGTTGGCAATGGACAGGGATACCTGGCGTGCTACAGTCCATGGGGTCGCAAAGAGTCAGACATGACTGAGCAACTGAACTGAACTGAACTGTTGCTCTCTGACTGTTTCCTGGAAACTTACCTGTTTCACTCACATTTTTTCTCTTTTCCCAAATTTTCCTCCTTTTGTGGGTTTTGCCAGATGCATTCATGTGTGTTAACTTGCTTCAGTCTGACTCTTTGTAACCCTATGGGCTGCAGCCTGCCAGGCTCCTCTGTCCATGGGATTCTCCAAGTAAGAATACTGGAGTAGGTTCTCGTGCCCTCCTCATGCCCTCCTCCGGGGGATCTTCTCAACCTAGAGATCGAACCCACATCTCCTGTATTTGCAGGTGGGTTCTTTACCACTAGTGACACCTGGGAAACTCATTGTCCTCGAATAAACAAGTGTTGCATTGAATGATCTACTTAGGTTTCCCAGATATCATAACAATGGTTTCTAAGATATCCTGATTTCATCTTCATGGAGTCTAGTATGTTACATTTTATTGTTGCATGTGTAATGCTTATCAGTGTGTTTATCACTGATACACTTTAGTGAAATGTTTATGAAATTATTTGACATAGGAAAAATATGCCCCCTGCAAATTAGAGATTATGTTTAGTACACATGATACCCAATACTATCGTGCTAAATTTGCGTGGTGCCCTAAACAGTTCTATCCCCATGTAAGGACAATACAGACATGACCAGCTGAGGCTGCCTTCCTCTGCCAATTATCTTCTGCTCTTGCATGTGAATTCTCTTATTCTAACTTGCCTGACTTAAGAACAAGCATGATTCTCATTTTTTCTATTCAGCGCTTTCTTTTCATTTGTACATTTTAGACTGGGAGATTAGAGTCCCTTAGTTTCCTGAGTCTACTTCAAATGTATGCCACTTAAAATGAACTGACGGCCCCTCTGGTATGTGCTTCTACTTATTCCCCTTGTTCCATAGGCAACTATTCCCACAATTAGTCCATGTCCCTATCTCCAAGTGCTATATTCAAAGAGAATTTCCCATTATCTAACTTATTCTAGATTGTTTATTAGAAAAAAATAAAACTTTGTTCTGATAAAACTATTATATGTATTGCATATAGCACAAAACTTTGTGCAACTTTTTTCTCTCATAACATAGAATACTTAATAAAGTTGTGAACAAACCATAATGTTGTGGCTTAAGTTTTAAAGAGAAACAGTTTCTTAAAAAACAGAAATCTATGATTGGTTAGATCAGAAAAAAGTCAACAGATTTATTGGAAAATATCTCTAATCCTAGATTTCAAAATGTAGCTAGATTGGAATCTGAGCATCTTTGGAATCTGCAATGACTCATGCAGGACACATGTGTATGATTCAGTCTTGATGTGGTGCCAAAACAAGTGGTCACATCAATCAAAAAAAAAAAAAAAGTTGAGCAATTCTCCCATGCCATGTAGACAATGGTCCAGTTGGTTGTATTTTTCAATCTTTTACTAGATACTTTGGCAGCATATTCACATGATGGTAATTTGGCTGTGTTTCTGATGAAATGATGGTGTGTGTGTACGTGATATGTAAGACCTAAGGTGCAATTTTTTGATAAAGACTTACGGCAGAAGCTCTGAGGACTTTCAGGTATTCAAAACTTCGTGCCCCATGGAACTCTAAGGTTTTTGTATATTCCTGTAGAAAGCTGTGGTTCAACAAATCATGAGATCACACAGCACAGAGAGGCCCTTGAGAAAGACTTTGTTCAGCAGTTGATTGTATATATTTATTTATTTCTTGGAGTCACTTGTGTTTATATCCATATATTTATGTTGGTGTTGTCATCTCATTGTATCAGAAAGTTTTTTAAGGATTTGCCCTGTTTCTTTGTTTTGTTTTTTGAACTCCCCACAGTCCAGTAGAGTATTTCTAAAATAGTGTCAGACTACTTAGAGCAGTCTGTGAAAAATTCTATTGTGCCGGGTAACTAGGAAGAATTTACAAGGGTAGCAAAATCCCTGGTCCCCTCCTCTCCAGTAAATATATATTCAAAGTACAGGTCACTGCACAAGCCACTAGACATGTTTTTAAATGTCTCAAGATGTTCTCATTTCGCTTTCATACGTTTCACAATTATTATGAGCCAGTTCATCTAGTTACAAAAAACGTGCTTGTTTGAATAGTAATAGAGGCGTGATTGGGAACTCATGGCTTGATTACTTTAGGACAACAATTAAAGCTAAATCTTAAGTGGCAGAAGGGCTGGTACCAAATATTTTGCTGAATACTCTACCATAACACCTGACACATGGGAAGCAGTCAGGTAATATAGATTTAGTAATTATAAAGTGAAAGGGAAAATGAGAGCAATTTACTATTTCTTCCACTAGAATTAATTACTCCTTTTATTAAAATATAGAAATATTGGCCTACTTTAAAAAAATAAAAGCCTTTGATTTTTCACTTTTAGATATGTTTTATAATTGATTTTCAAGGTTTTTTAAAAATTCAGATTGTATTTCAAAAATGACCTTATATAATTATCATTACTCCTAAGAAAAGGTTTTGTTTATTACAGAGTAAGATACTGAATGATTAACTAATCTCCCCCTCACTGAAGGTTGTTTACTTTTCATAAATTAAAAAAAAAAATCTATAATAATGGAGCTTCTCTAATTTCATAATGATATGAACAATATTGTATACGCATTTTAAAATATTTTAAGATATTTAGAGTTTGCTAAAATGTCAAAAATCCACCAAAAAAGAAAGAAAATAATGCTAGTCAAAGCTGTTTTAGATGCCAGCCAAATTAAATACTTAATTTAAAACTAACACATTCTCTTTTAATATAGTATGCTCCTTCTCATTAAATCCAAATAACGTTCAAATCAGCATGTTAGTAAAAGAAATATGCCTGATAAAGATAAAAAGTACTATATCTCTTAATATTTTCCAGTAGTAGTTTTTTTCTTCTGGTCAATGCATTCTTAAGAAAAATTCTAACTTTAAAAGGATCTTTTATGATTGTCTAGAAATCACCAGCTTGTTGAACTCACCTTTACTGGACAGATGGCAGGTGACAAACTGATCTCAGCCAATATAATCTGTCAAAACAATCTGCTGTGAGCAGGTGTCAGATAATTATCTAAATGAGCAGATATGTAAGGTAATAAACAAGCTAGAAACAGTGATTGAACAGTGTATTTAACCATCTAAACTTCCAACCTAACCTTAAGTTTTACATATGAAAGAAAAAATAGCTAGTGCTTAGGGGAAAGTATAACTATGGACAACAGTTCATATTTTCTTTACTTTGTAAAAATAAGTTTTAAGATCTCCACTCACATAGAGAATTCAGGATACATCATTGTGATATGTCAATAAAATAATATTTTATTTTGCCAAGTATTTTTAATGCTGTATTGTAAGTCAAATCAACAAAAAGATGTTTGTTATATTCAAAGTTATTATGAAACATAAAACATATGAACATGTAAAACATTAAACACATATAACTATACAACCAAATTAGAGAAGGAAATGGCAACCCACTCCAGTGTTCTTTCCTGGAGAATCCCAGGGACGGGGAGCCTGGTGGGCTGCCATACGGGGTCGCACAGAGTCGGACACGACTGAAGTGACTTAGCAGCATACAACCAAATAATCAAAAATATACAACCAGATACACAAAAATCTTTAATTTCTTAACGAGTGAAGATTTCTACAAATTATGAGTGATATTCACACATTTTGATTGACAGACATATAGCAAATTGAAATTACTTGGTTTACTTTAGTTAAAAGTTAACAACTGTTCAATAGGTATTTGGGAAATTACTATTTGCCTACATAAATAAGACATTAACAGTATTAGTTTTAAGTAAGAATTTTTTTCTGATCTGATCTGTCATCTTGATTTTGGTTAAGTTTATCTCAATAACTTGTCTTTCCATCAACACATTTGATGAGTAGTAGGGGCAGAGTGAAAAGTTTTCTCTATCTAGGATATATATATATATATAGTCTCTGAAGAAATACTCACTGTGACATCATGCTTGTATGAATACAAAGCACCATTAGACAGCCAATCCAAGGTGGGAAAGATATGTTACAAAAGAGCCTGTTGTTGTTGTTCAGCTGCTCAGTCATGTCTGACTCTTTGCGACTCCATGGACTGCAGCACGCCAGGCTTCTCTGTCCTTCACTATCTCCCGGAGTTTGCTCAAACTCATGTCCATTGAGTCAAAGATGCCATCCAACCATCTCATCCCCTGTTGCTCCCTTTTCCTCCTGCTTTCAATCTTACCCAGCATCAGGGTCTTTTCCAATGAATTGACTCTTCGCATCAGGTGACCAAAGTATTGGCGCATCAGCTTCAGTATCAGTCCTTCCAATGAACATTGTCAGGCTTTATTTCCTTAAAGATTGACTGGTTTGATCTCCTTGCTGCCCAAGGGACTTTCAAGAGCTTGTGAGTGCGTCCTCATACCTCTCACAGAGCTGGTCCTTCAGGAGAAGTGGCCACAATTATGTAGAAGCAAAAACCTTGGGAGAAAGTGTTTCATGGAGCTTTGACCCTATCTTCCTGTTTTCAATGACTGAGTTCTGAATGAATACTACCAAGAGGCAGTCGTACTCAAATATTTGGCCTCAGGATCCATTTACAGTCTTAAGATTATCAATGGCACCTAAAGAGCTTTTGATTAGATGAATGATATCTCTCAACATTTATCATATTCATTATAAAACTGGAGACAGTTTGATCAATTTAAGCTAATATGTTATACTCTTTAGACTAAATTGCATGTTTTATTTAAAACTATATTTTTCAATAAAGTAAATTGAGGTGAGTGGCATCCTTTTATTTTGCAAATATCTTTAATATCTGACAAAAGACAAATTCTCACCTCTGCTTCTGCATTCAGTTTGTTACGATGTGCTATTTCAGTTGAAGTGTATGGAGGAAACTAGTTCTTTTAGAAATAGGTAGTTGGATGGAAAACAGGAGTAATTTAAAAGTTTGTAAAGATAATTTTTCATATATTTCAATATACCCAAACTGAAGAAGTGGTACTTTCTTAAAAACAAATTGAAATATCGAATCTAAAACTATATCAATAAATTTATTGTACACTTACATTAATATCAATTGTTCTATCATGCATTTTGAATGAACATTGTTACCTATGATTTTATAACATCCTGCATTGATCATTTATAAAATATTGATTCATTGAGTCATGTAGATCTCCCAAATGTACAGTGGAAAATTCTGCTGTAATTTTGTGAGAGAATGAAAGTTAGAAAGTGAAGTAATGTCTCAGTTATTACAAAAAGTAGTTTTGAATTCACAGACACCCCTGAAAGGATTTCATTTTACCCAGATTTTCCTGACCAGGCTTTTAGAATCACTGCCATGAAGGAAATTACAGTATGACTTAGAGACCCACCCTTTATATTGGAGATCAGATTGGTGACAATCACAAGTACGTGGATAATAACAACCACTAAAGGAGGTGAGTGTGCAAGAACACCAATGAGAAGGTAACTAAGCCTCAGTTGCCCTGTAGGAATGTGGATCATTCAACAAATGTCTGGTCTGTTTTTTAAGTTAAACCAGAGAACTGGAATTTCATAGGAAATACCCCTATCTTTAAACGTCTGCTGTGTGGGTTAACAGCCAATGAACCAAGCAGATCTGTGGATCTGAACCATAAGTTAGTCAGGGACATATAGTGGAGGGCACTGTTTGTGCTCATATGTGGCTGAAGCCAGAAGCCATCTATGGGAGCCATGACTGAGCAGGAGAAGACAGCTAAGGGACATAAACTTTCATAAACTTGGTACCACGAATCTGGGTTTCTTAGAGAATGTTAAGTGTAGGAATCATGAGGTAATAGAATCAACCTCCCTGTGTCTGAAAAACCAGCACTAGACCAATTTTCAAAGATGTGTATTTGGTAGTCAAAATAAGCATAGCAGATGTGGTTCCAAAATCAGTATTATTCTCTCCCTATACTTAAGTGATAAGTCTTCTGGAGGAAACCCCCAACTCTGTAAATTGGTACCCACTACATTCATTGATCTTGATCTTAACTGATCTCTCAGAAATTTCAAGACTCTTTAATTGTTCTTAATCTTGATCAACTTCTGTTTTCCTGAGCACATATTCCAACCTTCCTACCTTTCCTCAGCCCTTAAGTCAAAGTCTTCCCATAATTCTCAGAGTGACACTTTTGATATATTTGAAGCCATCAGATGTGAACTACGTGAAATTTATGCACCCCCATTAATAAACATATTCATATTTCTGCATTGTAGGAGGCCATTCCTGAAATGGACCCTAATAATACCTGACTCATGTTCTTATGATACTCTCTCCCCTAGGGTGTGGGATGAACTTAATGATTTACCTCTAAGGAATAGAATATGGTAACATGGTGAAAGATCACTTCTTAGATTAGAGAAAGCTGAGAATTCTCTCTCTCTTTCTTTATATGGCTTGTTCACTCTGAGATGAAGAAAATTGCTGTGTTGTAACCTGTCCTAAAGAGAGGCCCTTGGGGCAAGGAGTAAAGGGGAACTTCTGGCCAGTCAGCATGAAATTGAAGTCTTCATTTCAAGAGCTCACAAAGAACTAAATTCTGCCTACAGTCATGTAGCTGAGCTTAAAAGCTCCCACTTCTCCAGTGGAGACTTGGTGGGTACAGCCCCAGCCCACATCTTGACTGTAGTCAGGAGGAGGACCTGAAGCAGAGGACCCAGCTGAGGCACACCTGGATTTCAATATATAAAAACTGAGAGATAATGAATATTGTTATTTCAAGGTATTAGGTTTGGGGACAGCTTGTTATGGAGCAAATGATAACTAATTAGGGCTTCCCTGGTGGCTCAGATGATAAAGACTCTGCCTGCAAGGCAGGTGACCTGGGTTTGATCTCTGGGCCAAGAAGATCCCCTGGAGAAGGAAATGACAACCCACTCCATTATTCTTACCTGGGAAATCCTGTGGACAGAGGAGCTTGGCAGGCTATATTCATGGGGTCGCAAAGAGTAAGACACAACTGAGCAACTAACACACAAATCACTTTCTCTAGGCTGAAAGGATCAAGTGCTCAAGGTCAACCATTCTCCCTAATCTCTTGGTCTCATGCCTTCTAGACATTGGTCTATCAGTTTTCTTTTTTTCTGTCTTTACCCCATATTTCTCCATCCTCTCTCTTACTAAAATGAATTGTGCTCTGTTTTTGTGTTCTCACTGACAAATGCCTCACTTTTCTACATTTTCATCTCAGCTAAACTTCATAAAAAATTATTCTACTTTTGCTGGGTCTAGTTTTTCTCTTAAGTATTCCATTAACCATTATAAAGTGACTTCCATTCCCATCTGAATCTACACTGGCAAATCCCATCGCAGACATCCTTATTATCATATGTAATTAATGATTTTCAGTATCCAGATTTTAACTTTTTTCCCTCTAAAACCTATTGAGTGAACAAATATTGTATTTTGAAACTACTGAACCCTTCAGTTTTCATGAAGCATTTAAATACTGGTTCTCTTTCTACTATACTGAAAGTCCTTCCCGAGTCTATTTCACATGTATGTGCATGCTAAGTCACTGCAGTCGTGTCCAACTCTTTGCAACCCTGTGGTCTGTAGCCTGCCAGTCTCCTCTGCCCCTGATGGCTCAGACAGTAAAGAATATTTCACAGTTTTCCTTTTAGTTCAGTGGTTCTAAATTGAAAGGAATTTGTCCTCCAGGAGACATCTGCTAAGGTCTGGAGATATTTTGGTCACAACCAGAGAGACAGGGAATGCTACTAAAGTTAGTGGCAGAGGCCAGGGATACTGCCAAACACTCTGCATTACACAGAATAGCCTTTCACAATAAACACACTATTCAGTGCAAGAGGTCAGTAGTGCTGAGGTTGAGAAGCTCTGCTCTGATGTCTAAAACTCCTTTTTGGTGGCCAGCATTTTCTTTCATCCACTTCTTTTACCTGGGAAATCTCATCTGCTCTTGTGGTTTCAATTACTATTTATATTCTGCAGTTTTTTCAATTTACTGTTCCAATACTGAATTCTGATGTTTTGAACTGTGAACAAGATACGTTTAATTGGATATTACAGAAGTTGAACTAAATTAACATGTCCAAAATGGTGGGGACACTGTCCAAAACTATGCAAGTGCTGCACTCAATATGCCGGCAAATTTGGAAAACTCAGCAGTGGCCACAGGACTGGAAAAAGTCAGTTTTCATTCCAATCCCAAAGAAAGGCAATGCCAAAGAATGCTCAAACTACTGCACAATTGCACTCATCTCACACGCTAGTAAACTAATGCTCAAAATTCTCCAAGCCAGGCTTCAGCAATATGTGAACCATGAACATCCAGATGTTCAAGCTGGTTTTAGAAAAGGCAGAGGAACCAGAGATCAAATTGTCAACATCTAATGGATCATGGAAAAAGCAAGAGAGTTCCAGAAAAATATCTATTTCTGTTTTATTGATTATGTCAAAGCCTTTGACTGTGTCAGACAGTTCAGTTGCTCAGTTGTGTCTGACTCTTTGTGACCCCATGGACTGCAGCACACCAGGCCTCCCTGTCCATCACCAACTCCCAGAGTTTATCCAAACTCACGTCTATTGAGTTGGTGATGCCATCCAACCATCTCATCTTCTGTCGTCCCCTTCTCCTCCTGCCCTCAATCTTTCCCAGCATCAGGGTCTTTTCAAATGAGTCAGATCTTTGCATCAGGTTGCCAAAGTATTGGAGTATAAGCTTCAACATCAGTCGTTCCAATGAATACCCAGAACTGATCTCCTTTAGGATGGACTGGTTGGATTTCTTTGCAGTCCAAGGGACTCTCAAGGGTCTTCTCCAACACCACAGTTCAAAAGCATCAATTTTTCAGTGCTCAGCTTTCTTTACAGTCCAACTCTCACATTCATACATGACAACTCTCATATCCACACATGATTGTGTGGATCACCATAAACTGAAAAATTCTGAAAGAGATGAGAATACCAGACCACCTGACTTGCCTCTTGAGAAATCTGTATGCAGGCCAGAAAGCAACAGTTAGAACTGGACATGGAACAACAGACTGGTTCCAAATAGGAAAAGGAGTACATTAAGGCTGTATATTGTCACCCTGCTTATTTAATTTATATGCAGAGTACATCATGAGAAACACTGGGCTGGAGGAAGCACAAGCTGGAATCAAGATTGCCAGGAGGAATATCAATAACTACAGATACACAGATGACACCACTCTTATGGCAGAAAGTGAAGAACTAAAGGGCCTCTTGATGAAACTGAAAGAGGAGGGTGAAGTGGTTGGCTTAAAGCTCAACATTCAGAAAAATGAGATAATGGATCCAGTTCCATCACTTCATGGAAAATATATGGGGAAACAGTGGAAATAGTGGCTGACTTTATTTTTATGGGCTCCAAAATCACTGCAGATGGTGACTGGAGCCATGAAATTAAAAGACACTTACTCTTTTGAAGGAAAGTTATGACCAACCTGGACAGCATATTAAAAAGCAAAGACATTACTTTGTCAACAAAGGTCCATCTAGTCAAGGCTATGGTTTTTCCAGTGGTCATGTACGGATGTGAGAGTTGGACTATAAAGAAAGCTAAGCACTGAAGAATTGATGCTTTTGAACTGTGGTGTTGGAGAAGACCCTTGAGAGTCCCTTGGACTGCAAGGAAATCCAACCAGTCCATCCTAAAGGAAATCAGTCCTGAATGTTCATCAGAAGTACTGATGCTGAAGCTGAAACTCAACAGTACTTTGGCCACCTGATAAGAAGAACTGAGTCATTGGAAAACACCCTGATGTTGGGAAAGATTGAAGGCGCGAGGAGAAGGGGGATGACAGAGGATGAGATGGTTGGATGGCATCACCAACTCAATGGACATGAGTTTGGATAAACTCTGGGAGTTGGTGATAGACAGGGAGGCCTGGCGTACTGCATTCCATGGGGTTGCAAAGAGTTGGACATGACTGAGCAACTGTATTGAACTGAAACTGTGTTTTTAAATAAAGTAGAAAAATCTCAAAGTGAAAATATGTACTTAACTGTAGGAGAGAACTTTTATTACCTAAGTGTGTATAGTTTGTCACAGTGATTAAGGTATTCTTACTAAAATGTATTAATAGAGTGCTAGATATATCACATATGCTTTATAATGGCTTATGACAAACATACATACAGTGGAAGAAGAATCTGATCTCTGCATTTCGCCTTGGAGTCCCTTTTGCATTATTTAGGGGTCAGAAAAGAGGCTACCAGGACACAGGATGCTCTGGGCCTTCTCTGATCTGAGTTTTGTCAGAACTAAAATTGTTGTTGCATGAAAAGCATGTCCTTTCTAGACTCACGGTCCTTTTATTTTTTATAAAAAATTACTATAGTCCTTTTGATGGTTATAAAAATAATGCATTTGTTGCAGAAAATTTGAACATATAGAGCATACGAAGAATAAAATAAACACCTTTAATCCCAACCAACCAGAGAAAAATAACTATTAAAATCTGTCTTTTATAATGTTTTCCCACTTTATTGTGGATCTCTATATATTTGCATCAATATGCTATCTATTATTTTTCTGTCCACACATTTGCATAATTATATTATGTTACATTATAACTACATAATTATATTACAAATTATATGTATGTATATATATATACATTTAAGATAATTGATAATTTTACACTTAAAAATACACCATGAGAATTCCCTATACATGATACTAAATGCATCTTTAACCTACCACTTAATATGTTTATAGCATTTCATAGTCTATTATTTTCTCTCTCATTTCTGATTGTTTAATTTGGCTGTTTTCTACTTTTTAAACTATAATGTATGCTGTGATTAATATCTATATGAAAACTTCTCTATGCATCTCTCTAAAATAGGTATAATTACTGGGTATAATTAAGAGGATACTTTAAGAATCATTTTGTTGCTCGAGATATGACATTTTGCAAATATATCACAGCTTATTATTTACCTTTTAATTAATTTAGTATACAGCTTTAATATATGCAGCTTTACATGTATGTTGTCAAATATATCCATTTTTCCCTTTAGAGTTCTGTTTCTGTTCTATATTTACAGTAATCCCCCTATTCTGAGTTTATACTTGTTTCATAATTTTATAATTTGACTTGTTTTATAGGATTAAATTTTCCACAAAATTTCTTGATACACCTGGCAATGACTTTGATATTGGTGGGAGACAGTAATGTAAATTTTTTTGCATCAAACACCTAATCAATTTCCCCAACACCAATGTTATATGTGATTCTTCTTTCCTCATTAATTTAAGCATTCACCTTTATTGTTTGCTAAATTCTTATTATATTAGAACCTCTTTCTTCTCATCACATTCTCTTCTATTGATCTATAGGACTACCAAATTATCTTTTCAATTATTCACTTGTACCCACCTTGCTACACAGAGTGATCTGATGACCAGCCCCATCACCATCATGGGCGCTTGTTACAAATACAGATTCACAAACTTTTGTGGATATCTGTGTCAGTCATATGCACATTAGAGTTTGAGGGAAGCTACTGCATGACAGTCACTTTTAGCCATTTAGATTCGTTTTGCTGGCTGAATGAGAGGAAAGAGTGCTGAAGTCAGGAGGATCTGCTTAGCTAAATTGAATCATTAGTTCACTGCAGTTTGAAAAAGGCACTTTAAAAAAATGCCTTTCTCCCTAAGACTGTAGTCCAGGTTCGATGCACAATACTGGATGCTTGGGGCTGGTGCACTGGGACGACCCAGAAGGATGGTACAGGGAGGGAGGAGGGAGGAGGGTTCAGGATGGGGAACATGTGTATACCTGTGGCAGATTCATGTTGATATTTGGCAAAACCAATACAATATTGTAAAGTTAAAAAATAAAAATTAAAAAAAAATGCCTTGCGCATCCCTGATGTCATGCCAGCAAATTCTCTTGTACTGTAAGATGACTTTTACAATAAAACTTTAACGTCTACAAGGCTTCTGTCCTGTTTTCTTCACTTAACTCAAATAGGAAAGAATAAAAGAAAATAACAATTCAAAAAACCAAAAGTTTTCCAACCCACATACTTAAGTTTATAACATCTCAGCTTTGATAAAATAAAATGGAAATTTCAATCTAGTTTATGAACTCAAACTGGCTTAGGACCCTGCAGAATTTAATAGTTTCTCAGTGAAGCATTTTGTCTGCTACTATTGAAATGTAAGCATTAAAGCAATATAAAACTAACTAAACCTTAAAAAAAAGAAAGGAAGACTCCCTTCTTGTCTTACCAACGCCGCTATTATCACATAGTGTGTTTCACATGATAAGCCATTCATTAAAGCATCACCTACTGTTTTTTTCCTTCTCAGAACCAGCTAGAACATGATCTGTCTCTGCATGAAGACACCGGACCTCTGACCTTTTCTGTAGCTATTCCAGGCAAGTATAATAAACAGAGTTCACTAGGTTTCTGTAAATCTCTGATTATGTTTACTATGGAATCCAAGTGTTCATCTTAGGCAGAAAAATTATGGTTGATTTTCAAATATTATGTACAAACTCTAGCTACTAAGCATTCCATAATGAGCACTTTGGCAATTTAAAGCAAACTAGGGTTCCCACAGGCAAGGATGATATGCTCTGCAGTCAAAGAAAGATGGTATGTTGTTAAGCGAGAATATTCACCATGAATTTAAGATAAACCCAGAGATCTCTCTTCAATGTAATTTGGGGGAAAAAACTGACTGCACTTCATTAATGAGACTTAATCTGAAACTCTCTTTTTTCTGGTTTTCAAATCGTACCTTATTGAAGAAAGCTAATGCTAATGAATCACAACCAGAGGTGATTGTTTAGGGACATGACTGTTGTGAGAAATAGTTACCTTCCACAGAATCATCACAGACAGAAAACTTCAACATGCCCAACTACTGCCAGAGATTAATGCAAGGTTTGATTAAAATGAGGAATGAACTTTTATTTTCACCCAAGCACAAAATTGAATCAGAATTGCACTGATCATATAAGTCGAAGAAGCAAGATGTTAGTTACCAACTCATGATAAACAAATTATTCACATTATTTGTTTAATTATGAAGCAATATAACTATTATAGAAAAGTTTAGAGATATAGATAAGCATAGGGAAGACATAAAAATCATTATTCCTACCACACAGAGATAAACACGATTAACTCCATCACTTCATTGGAAATAGATGGGGAAACAGTGGAAACAGTGTCAGACTTTATTTTTCTGGGCTCCAAAATCACTGCAGATGGTGACTGCAGCCATGAAATTAAAAGACGCTTACTCCTTGGAAGGAAAGTTATGACCAACCTAGAGAGCAGAGACATTACTTTGCCAACAAAGGTTTGTCTAGTCAAGGCTGTGGTTTTTCCTGTGGTCATGTATAGATGTGAGAGTTGGACTGTGAAGAGGCTGAGCGCCGAAGAATTATGAACTGTGGTGTTTGAGAAGACTCTTGAGAGTCCCTTGGACTGCAAGGAGATCCATCCAGTCCATCCTAAAGGAAATCAGTCCTGGGATTTCTTTGGAAGGAATGATGCTAAAGCTGAAACTCCCAATACTTTGGCCACCTCATGCGAAGAGTTGACTCATTGGAAAAGACTCTGATCCTGGGAGGGATTGGGGGCAGGAGGAGAAGGGGACGACAGAGGATGAGATGGCTGGATGGCATCACTGACTCGATGGACGTGAGTCTGAGTGAACTCCGGGAGTTGGTGATGGACAGGGAGGCCTGGCGTGCTGCAATTCGTGGGGTCCCAAAGAGTCGGACATGACTGAGCGACTGATCTGATCTGATCTGACACACATATATGCAGATAAATATGTGCAACATGAATATATATAAGTAAAAGACTATATACAGTTACAGTGTGTATGTCTATACACTGTATATACATGTATACAGTATGTGTATACATGTGTACATACATGTGTATGTTATCTGTCCATATGAGGTTTAAATATGTCTTATGTGTACATGTATGTTTGTATGTATACAAGTACAGTTATGTGTATGTATGTGTATATATTTTCTGTATTACCATGTATATTTAATTTTTGTAAGTTGTTTTTTAAAGTGATATGCCACAAATACACACACACATTTCCCTGTCAAAAGATCAATCACTCCAAGTGATATCTCATCTGTGAATTTTACTATCATTGGTTTCACTATTGTAGAACAATAGTGAACAAAATTTAGGTTGTTTCTAAATTTTTTATTATCAAAGACAACATTGTAATGAAAATCATTTATATAACTGTCTGATTACTTCCTTAAAAATAATGGAGTTATTGGGTCAATGAATATGTTGTTTTTCTGCCTTATGAAATATATTACTACATTATCCTCCTAAAAGTTTGAATTAATTTACCTTGCTCCTGGCAATGTATTAGAATAAATGTTTTTATCCCAAACCAAAGTAGATGTTATCATTAAAAATTGTTAATTTGATAAACCCAAACCAATATATTCTTAACTAAAAAAGTTGAACTATTTTCATATGCTTACTTCTACTCTTATTATTATATTTATTTTGTCATTACTTTGTTATAAGTCTTCTTTCTACTTTAAAGAAATTACTCAATATACATTACATATGTAATAAATATTTCTTCATTTTGTCATTTGCCTTTCACTTTGTGGTAGAATTTGTGCTTAGTGTTGAGTTTTGCAAGTCTGAAAAAAACTAAATTTTATATGGTCAAAATTTTACATCAGCCTATTAATTTGTACATCCCTTTTTTATTCTGGATCTATTAATAGTTCATCACTTTGATAACTATTATTATACTGTGTTGTTTAGTCACTCGGTCATGTCTGACTCTTGGCAACCGCTTGGATTGTAGCCCATCAGGTTTTTCTGTCCATGGGATTTCCTAGGCAAGAGTACTGGAGTGGGTTCCAACAGTTTGTATAAGATTCCCCCACTTATTTTCTTTCATTTTCAGAGTTTAATAGCTTTTATTACCCAACTATTTTCAAATAATATTTAGAACATTTTCCCAAATGGACACTAAAGTGTTTCTAATTTGAATTGAATCACATAAAATTAGGATGATTGGATAATATGGTCTTCCTATGCCAAACCATAGACCTCTCCTCCATCTATTTAATTTTCAATCTCTTAATTAAAAAAAATACAGTTTTCATAATGTGGGGCATGTACCCTTGATTAACATTTAACCCTAGGTATATTATGTACTTATATTACCTAATATTAATTAATATTAATTGGTTTCTTTTACTTGATATACAGGCACACTTTTTTGGAAATAAATTTTATAATATGTCAATTATAAAACTCATTTTTAGGTATTATTGTTTCATGATTGATTTACCTAGTTTTCTAGTGGCACTGTAATTTTCAAGAGATTTATAATTACACAAAATTTTTAAGATCCCATGCCACCTGATGAAAAATTATTTGACCTGATTAGTTGCTGGTACATTCAGTCATGTCAGTGCTTTCTCTTCCTCTAGGTTTAAACTCACCCAACTCATGTTTTGCCCCTTCCTTCACTGTAATGTTGAGAGTCCCATGGGGCATCAAGTAGAGGGGCAACCCCTATTCTGAGGTATCTGTTCTCTTATGACACCTTATGAAACACCCATTCCCCATTCACAGGTGCTCTGGTTACTGCTTACATGTCCCCTGTTACCTTTGTCCTTAATCATATGGTGCATCCTGCCAGTATGTACATATATTCCATCATGATAAATTTGGGATGCCTTTGGGCTCTCTGTCTCTCTCTCTTTATCTCTCTTATTCTGTCCTGTTCATTCCACTTAACCTCACCCTACCCTACCCTCAATTTCTGTATCTGCACAGGAATGTGGAAAAGGTTGCCCTATTCTCTGTGGTTGTCTATCATCAGACACTTTCATCTCCAGTATCCCACCCTGCCATCACACTGATGCCCTGATAAGTTTGTCTCGTGGGAATAATCTGTAAGGCCAGTGCCATCATGTGCAATTGGGCAAGTTTTATTTCATAATCAATGTCTATAAATTTGTGTTTAGAGAGTATTATTTTAATTGCATTAAATGATTTATTATCATGAAAAGAACTATAAAATAGTTATTCAAATACAATGCAATTTAAAGAAAGTTTCTTACTCTGGAGAGCTAGCTTTTAAAGGACTTTGTTCTGAAAGAATGGCAGTAATTTTTTGTTCAAATACTCAACAATGTACTTGCTGGTATTTTATTAAGATTCTGTAACAATAAACATTTATTTTACTTTTGGCAGTAAAAACAAGATCTTCTAGGTAAGAAGGACATTAACATCCATCAACTTTTTTTGCAAAAGTCAGTTATTTTTTCATTTGTAAATCACCATGCGAGGTGCTAATCAATTACTATGGGTATTAATAATCATGAGAATGCTGTGAATAAACCGTAATAGTAAAAATAGCTGACCCCCCCATTCTTGAGCACTTGAATGGATATACATTGCTGCATGCTTTCTATAGTTAATATTTATCTCAAACCTATGGATTTCCTTGTATTATTGATAGAGAATGAACTCTAACATAGAAAAGTTCAGGAGTTTGCCAAAGGCACACACTTTGAGGGAAACAGAATATGGGTTTATCATCATCATAAGTCATTGTACCTGTCCTGAGATTTTTTTATCTAATTAAGCACAGGCTCTGGAATTGATATGGTTAGGTTCAGATTCAAACTCTGCCACTTCCTAACTGTATGATTTCAAAGTAGTTACTTAACCCCTCTCTGCCTCAGTTTTACCTTCTTTAAAATTCATGTAATAGTTTCAAATACCCAGTTTGATTGAAGATTAAGTTAGTTAATACATATGAAGTACTTACTGGTGTGTAGTTAGCACTCAGCAAATATTAACTATTAGAAATCAAATTATATAACTGAAAGTATAGCAACATAATAATTACACAAATTATTATTATTAGCATATAACTATAGTTATTGACATTGCTGCTAATGCAACAATTTTGTCATTAATTTCAATCACTTTCCCCATACGATGAAATATTTATGAATATATTTTCTTACGATTCATTTTAATCTGTAAAATAGATGTTAATCATGGTATACACAGAAGTCACAACAAGGTCCAGCTGTATGCTAGGATCATGAAGAATTTTTAAATAGTTTTACAGTTTACAATGCACTTCACATCATTGCAGCCGTTTACTGATATATTCCCACAAGAAAATGTTGCAGTAAATGCTTCATGAATGTGTTCATTTAAAGTGAAAACGTGCTTGAGACTTTGGGGCTTGAGAATTGCCTTTTATTTATTGGTCCAATAAAAAATATCATATTATCTACTTCATCTACTTTTTCTGCAAGGTGCAATATTATTATGAATACATTTTGCATGCATTTATGGATTTTTATCTTTATCAAATTCAGCTTAAATACCAATTTAAACCAAGAAATCTGGTTCAAATGGGGAAAAAATGGCATGTGATCTTTTTATATTTCTAAAAATCTGCTTTATTTTATTTAGAAATGGTATTGTGGCAATTTTGAAATCTATGCTACTTCTTTGAGACACTTGTGTCTAGATTTTGATATAGGTACTTTTAAAAATTTATTTTACTAAGATGCTTTCTTTGTTTACATTTCACCATTTCTAATAGCTTCCCATTTCTTGTGTCTAAACGATCCTTTTTCTTACTATAAAGTGCTGATCCAGTTTCAATTTTGTTTTAGTTGATGCAGATAATCTTACATTAAATAATCTGGATTAAACTTCTCATTTCTGCTTAAGGAATAACTCTAAATATGATTAAAATAATAAGTCACTCTTTCAGCGAGGTGCTAATTATAATTGACATATTAAATTTTGTTCTTATCTCTGTAACTTCACTGAGACCTCATAAATGTTAGGAGTTTTAACATAACAACATGAGATTCAGTTTTGTCAAAGGTGGTCAGTCACTTCAGTCAGTTCAGCCGCTCAGTCATGTCCAACTCTTTGTGACCCCATGAATTGCAGCACGCCAGGCCTCCCTGTCCATCACCAACTCCTGGAGTTCACTCAAACTGATCTCCATCGAGTCGGTGATGCCATCCATCCTCTGTCGTCCCCTTCTCCTCCTGCCCCCAATCCCTCCCAGCATCAGGGTCTTTTCCAATGAGTCAACTCTTCGCATGAGGTGGCCAAAGTATTGGAGTTTCAGCTTTAGCATCAGTCCTTCCAATGAACACCCAGGACTGATCTCCTTTAGGATGGACTGGTTGGATCTCCTTGCAGTCCAAGGAACTCTCAAGAGTCTTCTCCAACACCACAGTTCAGAAGCATCAATTCTTTGGCGCTCAGCTTTCTTCACAGTCCAACTCTCACATCCATGCATGACCACAAGAAAAACCATAGCCTTGACTAGATGGACCTTTGTTGGCAAAGTAATGTCTCTGCTTTTGAATATGCTATCTAGTTTGGTCATAACTTTCCTTCCAAGGAGTAAGCATCTTTTAATTCATGGCTGCAGTCACCATCTGCAGTGATTTGGACCTCACTAAGCTTGGAGTTTCAGATTCAGATGCTAACAGTTGCCAGCCATAAAACTTAAATTTGAATGAAGTCAGTTTATTACAAGACCAACAGAGGGTGAGGAAGATCTCAGGGATCAGGAGAATGAATACTTCATTGAAAAGAAACGGGTGCTGCGTGCTTGTTTGTGCCCTACCCTTTGTGACCCCGTGGACTGTAGCCTACCAGGCTCCTCTGTTCATGGAATTCTTCAGGCAAGAATACTGAAGTGGGTAGCCGTTCCCTTCTCCAGAGGATCTTCCCTACCCAGGGATTGAACCCAGGTAAATTATTTATGGTCTGAGCCACAAGGATACTGGAACTGGTTGCCATTTCCTACTTCAGGGGATTTTTCCAACCTAAGAGATCAAACCTGAGTCTTCTGTGTCTCCTGCATTGGCAGGTGGGTTCTTTATCACTGAGCCACTTGGGAAGTCATTGAAAGGACAGATGCTATGAAACTCATTTACTTGCTACTAGGTAGCAATGTGTGTTTACTGTTATCAGCTCTTTAGATTTTTTTTTCCTAGAAATTTAGATTTTTTTTAATGTAAAGTCTCTCCATTTTTAAATGTTTGTAGTCCACCTTTTTTTCAGATACTGTAATTAACAAATGTGTCATTGCTGTGCTCATATCTGGCACACAGGCACTTATTTAGTAAGTAAATTTTGAAGGCAATCTCATTTATAGAGTAAAGTTGTGCCTTAGTCCCCTTACATCAAATAACAGCAAATTCTCTGAAAATTTCATGCAAGAAAGTAAAAGTATTTTTAAAACTGTATATGTCTATGATTTCAAACTTAAAATATTTTCTTTTATGACTCCCTATAAATACAATTTTTAATGAGAACCAACCCCCTTAAAGATTTTTCTTGCTATGAGTATCTCTTCTTATCCGTAATAAACATTTTTCTTAGTTCAGAAAATATAGCATCAATCCTTTTTTTTTTTTGCCCTGGGCTTTACCTCTTACTATTTCCAGACATATACCCGTATCAAAGACAAAAGACTTTAGGTTGAAAATGAAACACACCAGACACATAATCAAGAACCTCACTCAGATATATGTCAGCTGTAGTGAGAAGTCCTCAAACAACTAGACTACAAATTCAAAACTAGAGTTGGTTACAACTTTTTCAACTAGAACACAAAAGTTTACCTTGCATTACCAAACCTAACATGAGTCTAATGATAAAGTCACAGGGCAGCCTGGGTACCTTTTAGATTACTATAATTTCTTTTAGACCTTACAAGCCTAGAGTACTGAATGAATTTGCTTAGGTAATTTGGTTCATTTGTCTCCCACTCTTTTGCTATCAGTTCTCAAGCTTTTGAAAACATCCTTTTACCCTCTCTGTACCTCCCCTTCCTGACTTTCTTTCTGTTCTGAGTTTTGCTTAGGTTATTCCATCTCTATGTAGCAATATAATTTCTTTCAAAGCCTAAACTCTCCCTTATTTGAGAAAAGCTTTCAGTATGTTGTTAGCTCACTGTTTTGTATACCATAAAAAAATGACTGATACTGTGGGAACATTCCAATCATGATTGCTGTTACCAGATTTTCCATAGCTATTCAATATCTTAAGCTTGAGTTATTCATTTTCCCTCAGTGTACATTTTTTTTGGACTGAAGTAACAAGATTTTATATAAATATTTACTTTGCTAATTAACTTAGCAATCATCTATAAAGGAAATAAAGTCAGTTCATGCCTAACTTTCCATTTCTCACAATGCAACTAATATTTCACTTTTCTCTCTTATTTTAGACAGTTAATAATGTCTTGTATTTATGACTTTCAAAGATAATCATCTCCATCACCTTATATTCTCCAACTACTGTAAGCAGTACAAGAAATATCACCACCTCACTTCTGAAAGGAAACTGAGGAACTGTACTAGAAGAAATGGTGAGCACTGCCAGATGAACAGCCAACGAGCCATGTAAATTCTCATGGCCAAGGTGAGCAACCTGGGAAAATTTACGAATCTCAGTGAATGGGGTAGCAATAGCAACTTTTGATGGTAATAGCTTCAAGGATACTGGGATTGCTTTTTGTTAGTAGACCACAGAGATGACTTCTCAGGTCTGTTTCAATTTCCTTTAGAATCAATTGCTCCCCCTAGTCCATTCTGAAGGAGATCAGCCCTGGGATTTCTTTGGAAGGAATGATGCTAAAGCTGAAACTCCAGTACTTTGGCCACCTCATGTGAAGAGTTGACTCACTGGAAAAGACTAATGCTGGGAGGAATTGGGGGCAGGAGGAGAAGGGGACGACAGAGGATGAGATGGCTGGATGGCATCACTGACTCAATGGACGTGAGTCTGGGTGAACTCCGGGAGTTGGTGATGGACAGGGAGGCCTGGCGTGCTGCGATTCATGAGGTTGCAAAGAGTCGGACACAACTGAGTGACTGATCTGATCTGATTCCCTCTTGGTCTACCCTGGTGGCTCTGATGGTAAAGACACTGCCTGCAATGCAGGAGACCTGGGTTTGATCCCTGGGTTGGGAAGATCCCCTAGAGAAGGAAATGGCAGCCCACTCCATTTCTCTTGCCTGTAGAATTCCAGAGACAGAGAGAGGAGCCTGGTGGGCTACAGTCCATGGGTCACAAAGAGTCATACACGATTGAGTGACTAACACTTCCACTTTCCCTGTTCCCTCTTAGATACTATGGGACACTCTTCCCAAAACAGAACTGCCATACCTTGACTTTATATTTCATATTTTCTTTTTGGGATTAATATCTTTATCTGCCATATTAATTTAAAACTCCCCCATTTTCTATTAGATATGTAAAAACATTTGGCACCACCATATGCTCTCATTTCAGTTTGTTTGAATGCTTCTGTACCCATTCACGAAAATTCCTATAGATAATTATAAGCCAGGAAGGAGTTGAGTCACAGGAAGAAAATATGAATAATACCCATTTCACAGCTTTAAAAGTTACCAATTCTATGAATTCAGACATGTCTGTAGTTAATTACAATACAAAGTTAGCCAATAGTTAGTTGCAATACAAAGTCAAGATCCTAAAACATATTAACCAGGTATAATGGAAATAAAGGAAGTAGAATTATCTGTGCTTTGAAAAAAATGGCAAAATTTTACAAAGCAGTGAATTCCCTTTGGGTTTTCTAAGATGAATAGGGGCTAGAAGCCCGAGAGAAAGACCTATCTAACAAAGAGAATAACATGACAAAAGAATACGTTTGAAAGAACAAACGTACGCCTTACCTGGGAATGATGACAAAGGACCAGGGCCTATGGAAGTGCGGTACAAGCTAAGGCTGGAATCTAACGTCATGCTAAGACATTTGTACTTTCTCCTAACGGTGATGGGTAGCGCAGAGACATTACATTGCCAACAAAGGTCTGTTTAGTCAAGGCTATGGCTTTTCCAGTGGTCATGTATGGATGTGAGAGTTGGACTGTGAAGAAGGCTTAGCGCCGAAGAATTGATGCTTTTGAACTGTGGTGTTGGAGAAGACTCTTGAGAGTCCCTTGGCATGCAAGGAGATCCAACCAGTCCATTCTGAAGGAGATCAACCCTGGGATTTCTTTGGAAGAAATGATGCTAAAGCTGAAACTTCAGTCCTTTGGCCACCTCATGTGAAGAATTGACTCATTGGAAAAGACTCTGATGCTGGGAGGGATTGGGGGCAGGAGGAGAAGGGGACAACAGAGGATGAGATGTTTGGATGGCATCACTGACTCGATGGACATGAGTCTGAGTGAACTCCTGGAGTTGGTGATGGACAGGGAGGCCTGGCATGCTGCAATTCATGGGTTCGCAAAGAGTCAGACACGACTGAGTGACTGAACTGAACTGAACTGAAGAAAAAGAGAGGAATGAACAGTTTTGTTCTATGGAGTACAGGTAACTTGTGGCAGCATAAAGGATAGGAGAAAACATCCAAGGATGCCACTAAGGAAGATGTTTTAAGAGGTCATACCAGTCCTTAAAGCTTGAATTCCAAGTTCAATCAGCATAATAATTTCCTTGCTTATAATCCTAACTCCTCTGTCTGTCTCTCTTGCTGCTTTAATGTATTCTCTGACAAATCACAAAAAGCAGGTCAATACAACTCTCTTCCTGATCTGTTCCTGCCTCTGGCTAGAGGAAAACACGCAACCTGGAAATTGTTCTTGCCTTTAATTATAAACAAGATCCTTAATGTTATCAGACAAACATGCTATGCATTTCTCATCCCACACTCCTAGTTTATTGCATCCTTGCCTCTATCCCATAAGCCAACACTTCTTACAAATCCTATATCCAGTGGATTACCAGAATTCCCACTTCACTGAGAAAGCTGAAGTAATGCGAAGAGAATTTTCGCAAATTCCAAATATTACACCTACTCACCTACCAGCAACTGAAAACATGAACCTCTGCTACTAATAATATATGTATGTGATATACATTCATAGGTAGAAAGACAGAGTAATATGGATGTGGATGGACCTGGAATGTGAAGTCAAGTGGGCCTTAGGAAGCATTACAATGAACAAAGCTAGTGGAGATGATAGAATTCCAGTTGAGCTCTTTCAAATCCTGAAAGATAATGCTGTGAAAGTGCTGCACTCAATATGTCAGCAAACTTGGAAAACTCGGCAGTGGCCCCAGTACTGGAAATGGTCAGTTTTCATTACAATCCCAAAGAAAGGCAATGCCAAAGAATATTCAAACTAGTGCACAATTGCGCTTATCTCACATGCTAGTAAAGTAATGCTCAAAATTCTCCAAGCCAGGCTTCAGCAGTAAGTGAACCGTGAACTTCCAGATGTTCAAGCTGGTTTTAGAAAAGGCAGAGGAACCAGAGATCAAATTGCCAACATCCACTGGATCATCAAAAAAGCAAAAGAGTTCCAGAAAAACATCTATTCCTGCTTTATTGACTATGCCAAAGCTTTTGACTGTGTGGATCACAATAAACTGTGGAAAAGTCTGAAAGAGATGGGACTACCAGACCACCTGATCTGCCTCTTAAGAAACCTGTATGCAGGTCAAGAAGCAACAGTTAGCACTGGACATGGAACAACAGACTGGTTCCAAATAGGAAAAGGAGTATGTCAAGGCTATATATTGTCACCCTGCTTATTTAACTTATATGCAGAGTACATCATGAGAAACGCTAGGCTGGAGGAAGCAAAAACTGGAATCAAGATTGCCGGGAGAAATATTAATAACCTCAGATATGCAGATGACACCATTCTTTTGGCAGAAAGTGAAGAAGAACTAAAGGGCCTCTTGATGAAAGTGAAAGAGGAGAGTGAAAAAATTGACATAAAGCTCAACATTCAGAAAACTGAGATCATGGCACCCAGTCCCATCACCTCATGGCAAATAGATGAGGAAACAGTGGAAACAGTGTCAGACTTTATTTTGGGGGGCTCCAAAATCACTGCAGATGGTGATTGCAGCCATGAAATTAAAAGACGCTTACTGCTTGGAAGGAAAGTTATGACCCACCTGGAAAGCATATTAAAAAGCAGAGACACTACTTTGCCAACAAAGGTCCATCTAGTTAAGGCTATGGTTTTTCCAGTGGTCATGTATGCATGTGAGAGTTGGACTATAAAGAAAGCTGAGCACCGAAGAATTGATGCTTTTGAACTGTGGTATTGGAGAAGATTCTTGAGAGTCCTTTGGCATGCAAGGAGATCCAACCAGTCCATCCTAAAGGAAATAAGTCCTGAATATTCATTGGAAGGACTGATGCTGAAGTTGAAACTCCAATACTTTGGCCACCTGATGCGAAGAGCTGACTCATTTGAAAAGACCCTGATGCTGGAAAGATTGAAAGCAGGAGGAGAAGGAGATGACAGAGGATGAGGTGGTTGGATGGCATCACCGACTCAATGGACATGGGTTTGGGTGGACTCCGGGAGTTGGTGATAGACAGGGAGGCCTGGTGTGCTGCAATTCATGGGGTTGCAAAGAGTCAGATATTACTGAGCGACTGAACTGAACTGATGTGATATACATTCTTAGGTAGAAAGACAGAGTAATATGGATGAGGATGGACCTAGACATAGTGTATATTTATAGATATAACTGGTATATGAACTAAAGTAAACTCCACCAACTAGACCCAGTTCTTTCCCACTCCAACATACACTGTCAATTTTCTCCTACCAACATCAGTATTTCCCTCTCCATATACTTCTGTTATCTTGTAAACATGCTGTTATTTTTTCCTTCTTAATCTCTCTAATCTTCTCTTTTCAGTTATGATTTTAGCCTTTGGTCCTTTTTATATGAAATTTCCTACAAATGTTCGAACTCTCTTACTGATGTCCCTATGCCCATTCTCCTGGAGCCTATTTGAAATGCCCTAAACACTGCTTTGTCAAGGTCATCAGTCATCTCCACATTGCCATGTTCATTGCCTAGTTCTCGGTTTCTAGCATGCTTGATCTGGAAGCATTTCCTCACTTGGCTCCAGACACTCACTCCCTTGGTTTTCCTCCAACTCACTGTTTCCTTCTTCCCAGAGACTCCTACTAGCTTTTATTTCTCTTTTTACCTTCATATCGCTGGGTGCCAAAGGATTTGCTCATAGAATTGATTGTGTTTTGGGCCTCTTCTCCGTTGGATACCTCATTCAGGCTCATGGCTTTAAATATCACCTGTAAGTGCCTTCTAAAATATTCCTTCTAAAATTGAGATTCCACATTTCAAAGATTTAATTCTAGTTTTCTGCACCTACAGACATTTATATAAACAAAAGTTGGAAGCAGTTTGACTTGAATATAAACTCAAATGCCTATTAATGATCTAAATATGTACTAAGTAATCCTTATTAAACCAAATGTTCACATCAAAGCTGTTATCCTTATCTTTCTCTCCTCTAGATTCAAGTCAGAGCAAGAGAGGGGTAGGAAAAATAAGGAGTTAAACTTTCATGAACAGAAAACAATTTCTTTCATATGATCCACTCTTTTCTCCCTTCCCAAGACTTCTACAGGAAATGGGGTTAGAGTTCTACAGAAACCAACTTAGAAAAAAAAGAAACATTCTCACAAGATACTCATCTGCTGACAATCTGAAAAAAAAAAATGACTTAATTAATTGGTTGAGAATCTTTGGTAAAACATTTATAAAGTATGAGAAATTTGCATAGTTGCTATTTAAACAGGGTAGATAATAACACTTTCTAAGAAAATAAATGGGGGAAGAAAAAGCCTTTTTAACCATACTGATGAATATACTTATATAATCTCCAAACTGCAAATCAACTATGAATTACTCATTATTTCAGTATCTATATATTCCAACAGATACTTACTATTGCCAAAATGTCTTTTTCTTCCAGTTCAAGTTCAACTGTATTTGTATTTCATGTGGTTTTGCTGTCCACATTGATACCCATTGAAAAGTGATGACTATTTACAAATTTTAAAGATTTTTTTCCTAATTTGGCTGACCAAGTTAACAGATGTTTCATAAAAGACTTTTTATATTAATTCTTCCTGATGTTAGCAACATTTCAAGATAAAGATAAAATTACCCCTCTGCCACCTCTCAGTTTGACAGAGTTAATAATAATCACTTTTTATTCAATATCTGCATTAGAGGTTTTTTAGATCTTCATAATCTAATGTGTTTTTTTATTGGGAAATGCCTGATCTGTTGTCAATTTTAAATAACTAACTCATAAATTTTTACTTGATCCACACTTTAATGGAGAAGAGTACAACAGTTTGAAACAAGCTGCTGACCTTGGTATTAAGTGTAATTTCTAATAAATTAAATGTGGGCATGTGTACGAAGAGAGATGGAGGCTTCTCGATGATTTAGGTGTTGTTTTCCCAGTTTGTAGAGAATAAGACCTAATAAGATCTTTTTCCCTTTTATTCCCATTTCTTCTCCCCTTTTATTAATTTTACTAATATAACTAATCAAAAATGTAAATAACAAAGGTACCATTTTTTGCAGGGGTATTTACTGACACCAAAGCCTCACAATAGGAAAGAGGTGAAAATTGTTTGCTGGTGTGAAACATTAGGACTATGAAAGTGAAAGTGTTAGTCGCTCAGTTGTGTCCAACTGTTTGTGACCCCATGGACTGTAGCCCACTAGGCTCCTCTCTCCATGGGATTTCCAGGCAAGAACACTGGCGTGGGTTGTCATTCCCTTCTCCAGGGGATCTTCCCAATCCAGGGAACTGCAGACAGATTCTTTACCATCTGACCCACAAGGGAAGCCCCCATTAGGGCTAGAAAACATTTTAATTATACACATTTAAGAATTCCTACTCAAAATTATCTGAAGGCTTCTGCCTCTCTTGAATCTGCTTTCATAGGATTCGTTCATTCCCTTAAGGTCAAGTTTCAACAATAGTAAAGTAAGAGATAAGCCCTTAAATACTTGAGCAATGACGTTTTAATTTGGGCCTGATGCCAATTTATCAATTTCTCACCCTTATCCCCATTTAGGGTTCCCCAGGCAGCGTTTTTGATAAAGAACCAGTCTGCCAATGCAGGAGACATAAGAGACGTGGGTTCGATCCCTGGGTCAGGAAGATCCCCTGGAGAAGGAAATGGCAACCCACTCCAGTATTCTCCAGTGTCTCCAGGACACGCCAGTGTTCCTTGGAAAATTCCATGGACAGAGGAGACTGATGGGCTAACGTCCATGGGGTCAAAAAGAGTCAGACATGGCTGAAGAAACTGAGCACAAGCATCCCCACTTAATTGACTGACAGAACCTGAATGGACTAGTGAATCCAATCTCAGTTAAACATTATTTGGGATAAGAAAGAAATGCCCATGTTTTCAATATAGCAAGCCATTAATGTAAGAAAGTATTCTGACCTAATCCTGTAGTTTTCTACCATGGAACTCAAAGAGCACCTAGCCCTCTGTACTGAAGAAATAATTAGCTACTTGGAAGGCTGTCTAGGATTTTTTTCAGAAGTTTTGAACAAAAACAAGACAAAGAAAAATACAAACAAACACGAAAGCAGTGTCTGCAGAGTTAGGAAGGAAAGGTACAAACAAATCCAAGAAGAGGTATTCCAGTGGATCTGGCCATGTCAAAGCCCTCTGTTCAGACTTTCCTAGTAGAGGTTCCTATGGAATTCCACACTGACCAGTGTGGGACTTTGGCCAGAATTAAACTTTGACCTTAAACATTTTGATAGAAACTTCTCTGTGTAGGGGGGGAATTAAATTTACTAAAACTAGGAAATATAAAGAAGCTGACCTAGAATTAAAAGGAGTGAAGCATGGTTGCCAGCAGAGCCTTTGGGGTTGGACCACTGGGTTAAGACCTGGTTCCTCATTTGCTGGCTGTGTGACCTTGGGCAATTTTCAAATACATAAATTGGGATGATAAGAGTAAAATACATATCCAATTCTTCTGAAGATTAAATGAGGTCTAATCTATAAAGCATATATTGCAGTGCCTGGCATATACAACACCATCGATAAATATTATTATTGAGCCAAGACTAAACAAATATCTGAGCTTTAATTCTATAACAAATCACTTGATCCTTTAATCATGGGTGCGTATATGTGTTAGTTGCTCAGTCGTGTCTGACTCTTTGCAACTCCATGGACTGTACCCTGCCAGGCTCCTCTGTCCATGGAATTCTCCAGGCAAGAATACTGGAGTGGGTTGCAATTTCCATCTCCGTAATCATGGGTATGTTGCTGCTAAGTTGCTTCAGTCGTGTCCGACTCTGTGTGACCCCATAGACGGAAGCCCACGAGGCTCCCCCATCCCTGGGATTCTCCAGGCAAGAACACTGGAGTGGGTTGCCATTTCCTTCTCCAATGCATGAAAGTGAAAAGTGAAAGTGAAGTCGTTCAGTCGTGTCCGACTCTTAGCGACCCCATGGACTGCAGCCTACCAGGCTCCTCCGTCAATGGGATTTTCCAGGCAAGTGTACTGGAGTGGGGTGCCATTGCCTTCTCCGATCATGGGTATAGAAGTTATTAAGACTCAGTTTTTGATTCTTCCAACCCAAGAAAATTATATATCTCTCCATCTGTGTCATCATTGATTTCTTTCATCAGTGTCTTATAGTTTTCTGCCTAATAGGTCTTTTGTTTCTTTAGGTAGGTTTATTCCTAGGTATTTTATTCTTTTTGTTGCAGTGGTGAATGGGATTGTCTCTTTAATGTCTCTTTCTGGTTTTTCTTTGTCAGTATATAGAAATGCAAGTAATTTTTGTGTATTGTTTTTATATCCTGTGACTTTACTATATTCATCAATTAGCGCTAATAATTTTCTGGTAGCATCTTAAAGATTTTCTATGTATAATACCATGTCATCTGCAAATAGAGGGAGTTTGACCTCAAAAGAAAACAAGTAAACACAGTTATTATGCAAGAAACTAATCATTATGCTAGATGTTAGCACAAAATCTTCTGGGAGCAGAAAGGATATAGGGGCATTTTTTTCTGGATAAAAGATGAAAATTATGCCCCCAATACAGTATTAGATTCTGTGAAGAGACATCAAAAATATGGCTCTGCCACATGAGGACATAATGGAGTTTAGGTCAATGAAAGTCTCCATTCAGGCTTTGTGGTTTCAAGGTCACTGGTGTTTACATAAAATAGCCTAAATCTAAACCCCATTAGTTCTTCTAATCTCCTTCCAATCATCGATTTCCTTGGTTTTCTCTAAATCCTAAAATCATAAAACAGTGTCCTATGGAGAAAAAAAAAATTTCAAAATCAGAAATTTAAATAAAAGTAGTTATATGAACTCCACATCTCTCCAAAGAATCTCCTTCGTGTATACATGAATTATGGTTAAAATGTGGCCCCAGTAACATGTGGAAGGAAATTCCAGTGTGGCATATAATTTATTCTGTGGCTCTAAATTATTTTCTCTATATTTCTGATATCATTAATATATTAACCATAATTAAATTCTTATGATGTGCAGTAGGTAAAACACCTTGGTGCCTCTCAAAACTGCACTTGATGAATAATGTGAAAAATATATCCCCCAACACCTGCTGAGTTCCAACTATAAAATAAAACTGGTAGTAACAATTTTAGATTAGCATTCAACAATTACCTTGCATTTATTAGTTCTTTTAAATGTTTTATTAGAATTGAAACAACCAATATTTGCTCATGTTTCATTAAATCCCATTTTCAATGTTCAGCTCAAACCTAGTGATAAAGGAGAGTCCTTTGAGCATAGTGGTAATATCATCTAAGCCTGAAAATAACAGAAATGACTTCAGAGTCAACATCTCTTTGGTCTAAGGTAACAAGAATACCTGAATAATTGCTCAAAATTATAATAGTAATAAAACTTGAATAAAGAACCACTTATGGTTCATCCGGTATAAATTATTTTAAGCATGTCTAATAAAAGAAAGCTTTAAAAGAGCATTAGCAGAATTTATTTAATTGCAGTGTGTTCAGGGCAGTGTTATATTATGTACCTGTGGCTTTTCAGAATCACACACAGTCTGGTGTTTAATGTGTATAATCAAACAAGAAAATTATAAAACTGGAAACTATTCTTCAATGGTAAATTTTTGTTCACTGAACTGTCAATTGTGGATGGATTCATGATTGATCAGAATAATACACAATGGCACAGTGTAATTCTTTAGTGTGATGTTGTAAAATGGAGTATTGCTTCTGTTATTTTATCCAGTTTGCTTTTATATGACAGGGTTTATTGTGCATTATGTTGTAGCTCATTCCTCTGTTCACAATGCCTAGTGATGTGTAATTATGACTTGTCTGAACTGTAAGAAGGAGCAGTAAGTGAAAGGAAATCTGCAAGTACACTTGATTTATGAGTCCTGATACTATATTACAGTCCTAATCTGCCTGCTTAACTTAGCTTCAGGCTAACTTACTGTATAACATGCTTATGATTAGCACTGTAGCAAGTTGTGGAAGATTTACTCTGAAGGAGCTACTAGACTTTAAAAAAAAATGATTTAGCCATTATTTCAGTTACAGGTAAGGCAATAAATTATTTCTTTTATAAAGACCTCATGTCAAGGAATGACCATTATGAAGGCATTTTTGTGTGGTAACAAAGAGCAGCGTGGGGAATGTTTTTTCCACGCTAAATATCATAAAGTTATTGGTTATATTTTATGATAAAACCATCCGTATTTCTTTGCTTCTTTATGTGTTCATATACAGTAGCTTTTGCCTGGCACTATAATTATACTATGAGAATATCTACTTTGATCCAGGGTATCTAATTTTTTTTGCAAGAGTTGCCAAAAATAGAAATTACTACGGATGAGCAAATGAAAGCAAACCCATAATGCAATGACCTCAGTGTCAGCAAGGAAAGATGTAAGCAAATTTGCTTTTTTTAATCACCATTCACAAAGATAGATACAGCTGGAGTTAAGCCTCACAGTACCATTATTGAATCCTAGCATATTCAATTCACTTGCTTTTAGTAAATTAAAGTTATAAATTACCCTTTGTTTCCTCAGATCCAATCTAAATCACCAATAAGAAAAATACTCTTCCTCCAAAGCTTATTTGTGACCAGGTTTTGTTAAATATCTAGCAGAAAAGAAACAACTTGAAAAATCATCTGTAACTCATACTTGGATATGAAATAAACAGCTTTGATTATGCATAAGGACAGGCAAGCATCTCTGAGTCATTACAGAAATATCTTTAAACAATATAAATGAGATGGATATTCCAGAAGTTTAAAAAATCTTATCACTTATATCATCTTATTTTTAATTTTCTTTTGTTCAACATAGATTCTATTTCCCTATCTTCTATCCCTCTTGAACATTGCTTCTATAATCAGCAAAAAATGGGTTTTTGGATCTAATGAACTGAAATATAAATTATTAACTGATTAGTTCATGATAAAATAAGTTCCAAGAGTAGCATTCTATTAAACTCATGGTGAACAACAGAAGGGCTGTGATTGTGAACACAAGTATCCTCAAGTTTAACAACTTTAGAAAAGTTAGTCAGAACAATGATCTTTTATAATGAATAATACACCCTATTAAATTGTGGATTTGCAAGAAATGCTTTGCAATACTTTTGGTAATTCCATGCTAAATAATTAGTTCATTTTCTATTTCTTGGCACAAAGTGTCAGCCTTATTTTGGACTTCTTGAGGTAAATTCATACTCAGAACCCTTCATTGCCATAATATCTTTTCGTAAATGTGTGACTGATAAGGCGGATTTTTCTCCTTTGGGCATCACTGCAGATAGCATCTGCCAGATTATGCAGATGATATTTAGTGAGCTAAAGGTCTAAGTAGTGGAAGATAGTCCTAAATATGCACTTCCTCTACCAATTATCAAATTAAACTTGATTCTTGGCCATTTGAACAAATTGTAGTAGGAAACCAAAACGGTTTATATGCACTTTGGATTCAAGTCCACTTCTTTCAATTTGGTACCTGTGAATTGTTTCTCTAATGGTTCAACTATCAGTGGAAAAAGATAGATGGAGCCACATACCATTAGAATGAGCCAATAATCCAGTCCAGTGCTGTTCTCGCTATACCAAATATTTCAAGGCTGAAATAGCTCACCCTCAGAACAGACAACAAATCTTTTCTATGCAAGCATTCTATCAGTAAGAACATCACTGTCTTGAATGGTTGGGTCTAAAAGAGTAGTTATAAAGTTTTCTGATGATGAAATAAAAATAACAGTAAAATTGCCTTGGGTAGCAACAAAAATTGCCTTGTAGGTTACCATATTTTCAATGACAGTATCTCCTCTATTACATTCAAGGAAGTTACACACAGACAGTCCCATATCAGTTCAGTTCAGTCGACATTTGTGTTTGACTCTTTACGACCCAATGGAAGAAGCAAGACAGGCTTCCCTGTCCATCACCAACTTCTGGAGTTTGCTCAAACTCATGTCCATTGAGTTGGTGATGCCATCCAACCATCTCATCCTCTGCCATCCCCTTCTCCTCCTGCCTTCAATCTTTCTCAGCATCAGGATCTTTTCAAATTAGTCAGTTCTTTGCAATAGGTAGCCAAAGTACTGGTGTTTCATCTTCAACATCAGTCCTTCCAATGAATATTCAGGACTTATTTCCTTTAGGATTGATTGGTTGGATCTCCTTGCAGTCCAAGGAACTCTTAAGAGTCTTCTCCAACACCACAGTTCAAAAACATCAATTCTTTGGCACTTAGTTTTCTTTACAGTCCAACTCTTACATCCAAACATGACTACTGGAAAAACCACAGCTTAGACTAGATGGATATTTGGCAAAGTAATATCTCTGCTTTTTAATATGCTGTCTAGATTGATCATAGCTATCCTTCCAAGGAGCAAGTATCTTTTAATTTCATGGCTGCAGTCACCATCTGCAGTGGTTTGGAGCCCAAAAAAGTAAAGTCTGTCAATGTTTCCCCATCTACTTGCCACAAAGTAAGAGGACCAGATGCTATGATCTGAGTTTTCTGAATGTTGAGTTTTAAGCCAACTTTTTCACTCTTCTCATTCACTTTCATCAAGAGGTTCTTTAGTTCTTCTTTGCTTTCTGCCGTAAGTGTGGTATCATCAACATATCTGAAGTTATTGAAATTTCATCCACATATCTGAGGTTATTGATATTATTGATATTGAAACAAGCGGCAATCTTGATTCCAGCTTGTGCTTCATTCAACCCAGCATTTCTCACAATACACTCTGCATGTAAGTTAAATAAGCAGGGTGACAATATACAGCCTTGACCTACTCCATTCCCGACTTGGAACCAGTCTGTTGTTCCATGTCCAGTTCTAACTGTTGCTTCCTGACCTGCATAAGGATTTCTCTGGAGGCAGATCTGGTGGTCTGGCATTCCCATCTCGAAAAGTTCTTCAGTTTGTTGTGATCCACACAGTCAATGGCTTTGGCATAGTCAATAAAGCAGAAGTAGATGTTTTTCCGGAATGCTTTTTCCTTTTTGATGATCCAACAGATGTTGACAATTTGATCTCTGGTTCCTCTGCCATTTCTAAATCCAGATTAAATGTCTGGAAGTTCACAGGTCATGTACGGTTGAAGCCTGCCTTGGAGAATTTTGAGCGCTACTTTGCTAGCATGTGAGATGAGTGCAGTTGTGCTGTAGTTTGAACATTCTTTGGCATTGTCTTTCTTTGAGATTGGAATAAAAACTGACCTTTCCAATCCTGTGGCCACTGCTGAGCTTTCCAAATTTGCTGGCATATAGAGGGCAGAACTTTCACAGCAACATCTTTTATGGATTGAAAGTAGCTCGACTGGAATTCCATCAACTCCAATAGCTTTGTTCATAGTGATGCTTCCTAAGGCCCTCTTGACTTCACATTCCAGGATGTCTGGCTCTAGGTGAGTGATCACACCATCGTGATTATCTGGACCATGAAGATCTTTTTTGTATAGTTCTTCTGTGTATTCTTGCTACCTCTTCCTAATACCTTCTGCTTCTCTTAGGTCCATACCATATCTGTCCTTTATTGCACAATTGTTTGCATGAAAATTTCCCTTGGTATCTCCAATTTTCTTGAAGAGATCTCTAGTCTTTCCCATTCTATTGTTTTCCTCTATTTCTTTGCATTGATCACTGAGGAAGGTTTTCTTATCTCTCCTTGTTTTTCTTTGGAACTCTGCATTCAAATAGGTATCTTTCCTTTTCTCCTTTGCCTTTCACTTCTCTCCTTTCATAGCTATTTGTAAGGCCTCCTCAGACATCCATTTTGCCTTTTTCTACTTCTTTGTCTTGGGGATGATCTTGATCACTGCCTCCTGTACAATGTCTCTAACCTCCATCCATAGTTCTTCAGGAACTCTGCCTATCAGATCTAATCCCTTGAATCTATTTGTCACTTCCACTGTATAATCCTAAGGGATTTCATTTAGGTCAAACGTGAACAGTCTAGTGGTTTCTCCTGCTTTCTTCAATTTAAGTCTGAATTTGGCAATAAGGAGTTCATGATCTGAACCACAGTCAGCTCCCAGTCTTGTTTTTGCTGACTATATAGAGCTTCTCCATCTTTGGCTGCAAAGAATATAATCAATCTGATTTGAGTATTGACCATCTGGTGATGTCCATGTGTAGAGTCTTTTGTGTTTTTGGAAGAGGGTGTTTGCTATGGCCAATGCATCTTCTTGGCTAAACTCTGTTAGCCTTTGCCCTGCTTCATTCTGTACTCCAAGGCCAAATTTGCCCAGTACTCCAGGTATTTCTTGACCTCCTACTTTTGCATTCCAGTCCCCTATAATGAAAAGGACAGCTTTTTTGGGTGTTAGTTCTAGAAGGTCTTGTAGGTTTTCATGGAACAATTCGACTTCAGCTTCTTTGGCATTATTGGTTGGGACAGAGACTTTGATTACTCTGTTATTGAACAGTTTGCCTTGGAAACGAACAGAGATTATTCTGTTGTTTTTCACATTGTTTTTGACATACATCCAAGTACTGTATTTCAAACTCTTTTGTTGACTATGATGGCCAGTCCATTCCTTCTAAGGGATTCTTGCCCACTGTAGTAGACACAATGGTCATCTGAGTTAAATTCACCCGTTCCAGTCCATTTTAGTTCAATGATTCTTAAAATTTCACTTGATGAAAGTGAAAGAGGAGCATGAAAACATTGGCTTAAAACTCAGCATTCTGAAAACTAAGATCATGGCATCTGGTCCCATCACTTCATGGCAAATAGATGGGGAAACAATGGAAATAGTGACATACTTTATTTGGGGGGGGCTCCCAAACCACTACAGATGGTGACTGCAGCCATGAAGTTATACAGGACTGGGAATGCAGACTCTTGGAGGGCACAAACAGAACCTTGTGTGCACCAGGACCCAGGAGAAAGGAGCAGTGACCCCATAAGAGACTGACTCAGACTAGTCCATGAGTGTCCAGGAATCTCTATTAGAGGCATGGGTTGGCAGTGGCCTCCTGCAGGGTCAGGGACACTGAATGCAGCAGTGAATGCATGGGACCTTTTGCCATTATCTTCATTACCTCCACCATAGTTTGGACTCATGTCAAACAACAGGGAGGTCATGTCAAACAACAGATCATGTCAACAACCCACCCATCAATAGAAAATTGGGTAAAGATATATTGAGATGGTCCATTAGAACAAAACCCAATTTCCCCCTCAGTCAGTCTCTCCCATCAGGAAGCTTCTATCAGCCTCTTATCCTTCTCCATCAGAGGGCAGACAGAATGAAAACCACAATCACAGAAAACTATCCAAACTGACCACGTGGACCACAGCCTTGTCTAACTCAATGAAACTATGAGCCATGCCATGTAGGGCCACCCAAGATGGATGGATCATGATGGAGAGTTCTGACAAAACATGGTCCACTAGAGAAGGGAATGGCAAACCACTTCAGTATTCTTGGCCTGAGAACCCCATGAACAGTATGAAAAAGCAAAAAAGATAGGACACTGAAAGATGAACTCTCCAGGTCGGTAGGTGCCCAGTATGCTACTGGAGATCAGTAGAGAAATAACTCCAGAAAGAATGAAGAGATGAAGCCAAAGCAAAAAACAGTACCCAGTTCTGGATATGACTGGTGAGGGAAGTAAAGCCCCATGCTGTAAAGAGCAATATTACATAGCAATCTGGAATGTTAGGTCCATGAATCAAGGCAAATTGGAAGTGATCAAACAGGAGATGGCAAGACAGTCTTATGTGACTATATATTCAGCTGCTATTCAAGCCATACATTATTAATTAAATTGAAATGGTGATGTATTTATTTAAAACTCTGAAACAATCTAATTTTCCTGCCTTTCATGAGCTAGGGTCTCTTAACCAGTTATAGTCTCTGTATGTAAGAGTTTGACTCAGATTCTCCAGTCTTCACTTAGGCAAACTTTCCATGGCCATCAATGTTTAGTACAATCAAGTCATTGTTACATAGTTTAGGATGCTTTCCTTTGAAAGCATTGTGAAAATTCATACAATGTGCACATTTGTAGTATTCCTTATATTAATAGTCAAAAATAACTTTATAAAGTGAAACATTTGATAATTGATCCCAGTATTTCTTCCAGAGAATAATTAGTATACCCCCAGTACTCTTGCCTGGAAAATCCCATGGACGGAGGAGCCTGGTGGGCTGCAGTCCATGGGGTCGCTAGGAGTCGGACACAACTGAGCGACTTCACTTTCACTTTTCACTTTCACACATTGGAGAAGGAAGTGGCAGCCCACTCCAGTGTTCTTGCCTGGAGAATCCCAGGGATGGGGGAGCCTGGTGGGCTGCCATCTATGGGGTCGCACAGAGTTGGACATGACTGAAGCGACTCAGCAGCAGCAGCAGTTTTCTTCTAGTTAGATTTCTAAATAGACAATTTTGAATTAACAAGAAGATAGCAAGGCATCTTTGTCTGATGATCACATTATAGATTAATAAATGAATTGCCAACCTTAAAAAAGTTATCTTACCCAGCTGCCTTATTAGGGAGCATTGCTATTTTCTCTTCAAAAGAGCCTTGGACCTGATATTAGAAAATCTGGATTCAGTTCCCTTTGCCATAACATATTTCTGAATCTTTAACATGTCATTTCATATTTACTTTTCTTTTAATATACCTTAATAATTGCTTTAAATACAGGGTTTTGTGAAAATTAAAAGCAAAAAATAGGATATTTTATAAACTGAGATCCATATATGTAAATATATATATTATATATGTATATAAATAGGTTATATATGTGTCTATTATCACTATCATCACCATGATCATCTAATTATCATCTCATTGGACTTTTGTCTCAAATTGTTTCCCTTAAATAATGCTGTGATCACAGCAGCCACTTGGCTTCCCAGACTCTAACTTAATCATATCTGGTCACAGCATGTACTCAGTAATCTTCTTTACTGGCTTCAGGGCCTCCTACTAAACCCCCGAAGTGCAATTCCTCTCCAACACACCTAATTTTCTTTTAACTCCTGTATGAAAACAAGCTATCATATCTAGACGAGTTTCTTCTCCAACATTCTTACTCAACTCCTTTAGAGGGTAATTTAAAATCTATATCCTTTGAGAAATCTTTTGCAATTAATAGAGATTTGCTATGTCATTTGCATCATCCCATACCACCTAATCAAGTCAAAGCCCTATGTATAAATGACGATAGCAGTGCAGCTTATGAATGTAACATTACTTATGCTCCTTCCTACTCAATTTGTTATTTGATGTGCATCATAGTCATGGCTGCATTTTTGTTAAGTCCCAAATACTAAATAAAGAACTAAGACTAGCCACGCTCAGGGAGCATGTCATGTTACAGTGAAACTGTGCACTTCCAGTAGATGCTGGCTTTTCTTTTTCTGATAATCATTCAATGGAAAGATACATTTACTAGAAATATTTAAATGATATATATTAACCATTTACTTGGGTTGACTTCTACAAATTAAAAAAATAATAAGTTCTTTACATCAGAAACTGTACTTTAGGCAATAACTTTTACAGGTGAAGGTCTTTATAAAACTATTTTCAGTAGGCTTTGGGATATTATTTTTGAAAAACAATGGAAAGTAACTTATTACACACTTAAGTTTTAGCAATACAAAGTAAAACTCAGGCTATTTCTAGAAGAAGAATTAAATAAATTTAATCATACAATAGGAGCACTTACAATATATAATAGAATACTTATATTTTTGTTTTATACAGAAGTAAAAGAATCATGGCCCTAAACTCTCCATACAGCATGTACAGTGAAGCATGTGTTTGTCATATGGTCTTTATTAAGGATAGTAACCATTATCATCAGTGTCTATCTGTACCTAACTTAGTGGCTTACAACAAAATCAACATTCATATACCTGTCATTCAGTGGCTATTTCTATGCACCCAACATCTTACCTATCTCCTAGACTCCCCTTGCTGTCAAAAAATAAAAGGATATGCAATTACAATATGAAAGTGAAAGAAAAAATGCATTTTTTTTAAACTTTTAATTCCCAAATAATCGTGTCTTGATTCTGGTTACCACCTTATGCCCGAACTGGGATAAAAATCTTTGCTAGAGTGTGTGTGTGTGTGTGTGTGTGTGTGTGTGAGATAAAAATTCTTTGTTGATAGGAATTGGATCCTACTCAGTTATAAATCAGCAAGGCCAAACACAAAGGTAGCATACATAGTAGGTGCATACAAGATTTTTATTGAATGAATGAAGTAATTAACTTACATTTTTCTTTCTATTTTATATTTTGCTGACCTGACTCTGTTCTATACTAACTGCATGAGAAATCAATGGCTGATAAAACGTTTTATCAGTTCCATACTGATAGTGCTAAATGCTTCATGGTTCCTCTATGTATAGGACATGCTTCAAAGATGAAAATTACAAATGAATGTCAACTGTGTGCCCATTTTTATTTCTTTAAAGAAACATCAGAAATGCTTCAGAAAGGATTTAAAGTAAAATCAAAATCCATATACTTTTCAAAATAATAGGCCTACCCACTTATATTTATGGATAAAGGGGTGATGGTTTTGTGAAACCCCTAATTTAATTACACATCTTTATCATATGTCTCAGCATTATCTTTAACCAAAAAGGGCATGTTTCTCAATTGCATCTCTTTGGTTGATTGGTTTCAATAAGAAGCATGCTGGAAGAATCTTTATCTGTTATGCCATCCAAAATCTTCCCAAAGTCTCCCTTGATCAAAATATAATGGTGCTTAAATATGTTAGGCAACATGTACTCTACCTATTTGCATTATGTCAAATGAACTGGATCATTCCAATATGGTGTCACATGTGCATGGAAGCCTGTAGCGTTTTATAACAGGTGTTGAGGAAATGTACTTGACAGAGATATTGACAGTAAGGTCATCTGTAAGCATAAACACTGAAAATATCAGGAAAAGTATATAGCCATTAGTGGCACAAGAGGGAAAAAATGTGTTTAGGAGGAATTGGCTATGGTCTCCCCAAAAAATACAACAGTGTACATGCGTGCGCGCACACACACACACACACACACATGCAAACACATGCAAACATTCTTCTAAAGAACTTTATTTTGTCTCACAATACTCATTCCTCTCTCTCTCTTTTGTTCATTCTCAAATATGGAGAAAATAAGGGAGGTGTGAGACAGACGGAAGTCGTCACATAGCAAAAAAAAAAGCTTACGAAGAATTTATATGAAGCAACACAAAATAATAATTCTCTTAATGTTGCCAGCATGTGTTTACCTCCATCAGAATATTTAAAATGTTCTGATTTGTATTTTGGTTATCAATATGCATGTTTCCCTCACTAGATAATATACTTTATTTTTGAATTCTTTATAACACCTAAAATTATGCTATTAAACATAATATTTGTTCAATAAATGTTTTCCCCCTGAATCTTAAAATGTAATAGTAAATTTAGTCAATCTACTAAGAAAAACTTAACTGCCTAATGATTTATTGATGATTTAGTAAGGAAAATTTCAGAAGAAAGATCTTAAATGTGACATAAGTTTTTTAATAGCCTAGAATATCAATATGACCATTGTATTAATAAAATCTAGTGGAAATAGAAGGAAACAAATTCCAGAATTTATGTCCTAAAACTTTTGTCTGTATATAAAATTTTAAATGTATGCTCATAAAGTGCAAATAAAATATTTAGAATTTTTAAAAAGTATCTATCTCAGATCTATTTAGTGCAAATAAATTTTAAAATGTAGTTATAAATTATAACAACAAAATGTCACAAAATCATGATATCTATGGGATACGTAAAAATCTTTTCAGTTGTTCTAAATAAAGTTCAGAATGTTTTCCAATTCTCAGTGAGGCAAGCATTCCAATTTTCTGCAATATTAGCAGGGGTAACTAATGATGCCTAATTTTTGCCTGTAGTATTTCCTTCAATCTGCTTGTGCACTTTCAGTTTCTCTGGCAGCAGCAGCATTTGTAAATTTTCTGGTCACTAAGCACTCAAGTACAATTGTAAGTGATCAGTTTGCAATTGGCCAACAAGGAGAAAGTATAGAAAAAAGAATCCTTGCATATATTTATAAATAAATGTTCATAAAAATCTTGAAAGCTCTTTGTGCACAAAATGTTTTTCTGTCTACTAAATTATTTTATTTAGAAAAGCTAGATGTTTATTGGAGACAATATGTTTTGTTAGAAAAATAAAATCACATATTTTGAAGGAGCTTTATTCTAGGTCTGAGAAACATCTTTGTCTTAATGATTGCCCCATTTCCAATTTACATTTATCTATTTTTGGTAAAAAGTATCATTTAAATTCAAGCGATGCTTTACTTTAAAATATAAAATGATATCTTCTCATTACCTACTTTTCAAGTCAAATATTTTAAATAATACACATCATAGATTAAAATGATCTTTCCCAATCTCATTATTTTTATAATATATTTATAAATATAGCAGAGCTGATATGAAAGTGCTGTTTTAATAAGAATACATCCAACATTTAGAGCTTCAAGAAATTAAATGTTTAGGCAGAATATTTAGTAGAAATAAAACTCTGTCATATTTTAAACTCAAAGGAAGCTGATACAGACCCATTTTAAACATCACAGTTGCACCAAATTAAATCATTGCCCAGAACCTCTACAGTACTTTTTGGTTAGGCTCCACCAAGAAAACCATGTCACAGGGCAAATTTAGAGGCACCTTGGAAACAAGTTTCCCAGAGAACGGCTGTCATTCCCTGCACTGCAGACCCAGTGCAGGAAAAAACTAGTAAAACATGCAGACTTGAGAACCTCAAAACAAAGGGTCCCCTAAGATAGTCAAAGAGATTGTGCTGTGAATGAATGGGTAGGTGAGTGAGAGATGTTTTTGGATACTTCACAGATCAGCTTTTATCCAGACTCCCTGACACTTTTCAAAGATGACATTCCATTCCATGACATGACATTCTAGCTTGTGTGTGTATTTGTCATTTGCATTTAAATTTTGTTTAGCTGATAAATTGTGAGCTGATAAATTCATCTGAGAGGATCTCTAAACACATTGGGCTTTGGTGAAACTGAGGTGTCAAAGTAACTTTAAAAATATCTTACATTATGGCTTAAATTCAAGTTTTCACTGAAGGCCAATTGTGTTGGTAGCCATTCAATAAGCTACAGAAATCTGAAAGATGATGAAAATAGGAATATTACAAATGAAAGAAAACTTGCCAACTAAAGGGAAACACAGTAGTTATCTTTACCTTAACAGAGTACAAATGTCCTTTTTAGCTTTTTTAAAATGTGTACCTAGGCAGACGACAAATGTCCTTTTCAGCTTCCTATTAGGGATAATTTGCAAAGAACTATGTGCCAAGATGTGGTTAGAGTGTAGGGGAACCACAAAGAATAGATACAAGGAAGCAGTGCTAACAGCCTCAGGGGTGATATTCATCCCTGGACCTGAAAGGAAGAGTCCAGAGATCAGGACCTCAGGCTGCTTTAAGACCGGGAGAAACTTCCTTCAATGGATAAGGCTTATTTAGGGTGACCTTACAGGGAGGCAGCAGAAAAGACAAACATAACTTCACTCCTCTCCTGCCCTCTGGTCTCCTGAGATGCCTTCTCATTGGTTCAACCCAACAAAAGCCAGAGAACAAGGGATACACTCCTGTTACCCTTGCAAGCTAAGAGGAAGCTACAGTAGGGCTGGAGAGGACTGACACATTCTATGTGGCTAAAGCTTGTTTGTTTATTTGTTTTTGTAAAAGGGATGAAAGGAAGAGGGAGAATAGGGCACTGCCATCCCATCAGACACTGTGAGAAACTAATGAGAATTTTTAGGATCTATCATTGTCAGATATATGATTCTTCCCTTATTTATCTACTGCTGCCTAACAAATTATCCCAAAATTCAGCAGCTTAAAGCAACAGATGTTTTTTCCTGCTTTGCTCTTTTCAAATTGAAGTGTAGTTGCTATAAAACATGTTAACAGGTATACAATATAGTGTTATACAATTTTTAAAAGTTATAGTCCATTTACAAATAATTATAAATACTATATTCTTTGTGTTATACAGTATATCCTTGTAGCTTATTTTATACCTAATAGTTTGTGCCTTTTAATCTCCTACCCTTATACTGCCCATCTCCCTTACCCTTTTCCCATTGGCACCACAAATTTGTTCTCAATATTTGTAAGTCTGCTACCTTTTTGTTATCCAATAGTTTGTTGTATGTTTTAGAATCCATATATAGGTGATATCATACAGTATTTATCTTTATCTGTCTCTCGCTAACTTATTTCACTCTAGAATATGCCCTCCAAGTCCATGCATGTTGCAAATGGAAAAGTTTCATTCATTTATATGACTGAATAGTACTCCAGTGTGTGTGTGTGTGTCTCACCTATTCTTTATCCATGCATCTGTTGATGGACATTTTGGTTGCTTCCATATCTTGGCTAATGTAAACAATGCAACAGCAGGTGTTTATCATCTCAGAATTTCTATGGTCATGAATCCTGCTTGGCTTATCGGGGTGCCTCTGCTCAGGGTCTCTTGCAAGGCTGCACAGAGGCATAAGCATGTGCTATAGTTACCCCAAGCCTTGATGAGAGTAGGGGACATCTGCTGTCAAGCCACTCGGGTAGCTGTGAGAAGATCTCTAAGATCCATTTCTAAGGGACTCACAACGTTTTGTGAGATTCAGGCTCTTGCTTGCTATTGCCTGGAGACATCAATTTTTGATATATGAGACTCTATAAGGCTACTCACAACACAGAAGCAGCTAGTGTCCCTCAGAGCAAGGGTTAAAAGAGAGAGAGAAGGAGAGAGAGCAAGAAACAGAGAGAGAGAGATCAGGTCTTCTTGTAAGCTCATTTCACAAGTGACATCCCATTAGTCTTTTATGGAATTTGTTCATTGAAATAAGTGTAGAATTTCGTGCAGTTGTTAAGAAATTATACAAAGAGAGTCTATGTGCCCTTTGTCCAGATTCATCCAGTGGTAACATCTTTCAAAACTACAGTAAAATATCACATTCTGGATATTGACATTGACATAATCCATAAATTTTTTCAGATGTGTCCAGTTGCACTTGTACTTTGGTGCATTTGTAGTTGTTGTTCAGTCGCCAAGTCATGTCTGACTCTTCACAACCCCGTGACTGCAGCACTCCAGGCTTCCCAGTCCCTTACCATCTCCCAGAGTTTGTCCATTTCTGTATCAGTTGAATCAGTTATGCTATCCAACCATCTCATCCTCTGCGGCCCTCTTCTCCTCTGCCTTCAATCTTTCCCAGCATCAGGGTCTTTTCCAGTCAGTTAGCTGTTCACATCAGGTGGCCAAATTAGTGGAGCGTCATCTTGGGCATCTCTTCTTTCCTCAGTTATTTGTGAAGCCTCCTCAGACAACCACTTTGCCTCCTTGCATTTCTTTTTCTTTGGGATAGTTTTATTCACTGCCTCCTGTACAATATTATTGAACTCTCTCCATAGTTCTTCAGGCATTCTGTTTACTAGATCTAATCCTTTGAATCTATTCATCACCTAAACTGTATGTTCATAGGCATTTGATTTAAGTAGTAACTGGATGATATAGTGGTTTCCCCTGCTTTCTTTAGTTTAAGCCTGAAGTTAACTATGAGGAGCTGATGATCTGAGCCACAGTCAGCTCTGGGTCTTGCTTTTGCTGACTGTATGCAGCTTTTCCATCTTCAACTACAAAGAATGTAATCAATCTGATTTCAGTATTGACCATTTGGTGATTTCCTTGTGTAAAGTCATCTCTCGTGTTGTTTAAAAAGGTATTTGCTGTGACCAGTGCATTCTCTTGGCAGAATTCTGTTAGCCTTTGCCCTGCTTCATTTTGTACTCTAAGGCCAAACTTGCCTGTTACACTAGGTATCTCTTGACTTCCTACTTTTGCATCCCAATCCCCTATGATGAATAAGACATTTTTTTTTGGTGTTAGTTCTAAGAGGTCTCCAGAGAAGGAAATGGCAACCCACTCCAGTACTCTTGCCTGGAAAATCCCATGGACAGAGGAGCCTGGTAGGCTACAGTCCATGGGATTGCTAAGAGTCGGACACGACTGAAGCGATTTAGTAGCAGCAGCAGCTAAGAGGTCTTATAGGTCTTCATAGAATGGATCAACTTCTTTAGCACTAGTGTTTGGGTCATAAACTTAGATTACTGTGATCTTAAATAGTTTGCCTTGGAAACTAATTGAGATTATTCTGTCGATTTTAAGATTGCACCTAAGTATTGCATTTCAGACTCTTTTTTTTTTATTATGAGGGCTATTCCATTTCTTTCATGGGATTCTTGCCCACAGTAATAGGTGTAATGGTCATCTGAACTTGATTCACCAATTCCTGTCCATATTAGTTCATTGATTCCTAAGATGTCAATGTTTACTCGTCTTGCCATCTCCTGTTTGACCACAACCAATTTACTTTGATTCATGGACCTAACATTCTAGGTTTCTAGGCAATACTGTTCTTTACAGCATCAGAGTTTATTTTCATCACCAGATACATCCACAGTTTAGTTCAGTTCAGTCTCTTAGTCATTTCCGACTCTGTGACCCCATGAACCACAGCACGCCAGGCCTCCCTGTCCATCACGAACTCACGGAGTCCACCCAAACCCATGACCATTGAGTCAGTGAAGCCATCCAACCAACTCATCCTCTGTTGTCCCCTTCTCCTCCAGCCCTCAATCTTTCCCAGAATCAGGGTCTTTTCAAATGAGTCAGCTCTTAACATCAGGTGGTCAAAGTATTGGAGTTTCAGCTTCAACATCAGTCCTTCCAATGAACACCCAGGACTGATCTCCTTTAGGATGGACTGGTTGCATCTCCTTGCAGTCCAAGCAACTCTCAAGAGTCTTCTCCAACACCACAGTTCAAAAGCATCAATTCTTCAGTGCTCAACTTTCTTTATAGTCCAACTCTCACATCCATACATGACCACTGGAAAAACCATAGCCTTGACTAGACAGACCTTTGTTGAGAAAGTAATGTCTCTGCTTTTTAATATGCTGTCTAGGTTGATCATGGAGAAGGCAATGGCAACCCACTCCACTACTCTTGCCTGGAAAATCCCGTGAACAGAGAAGCCTGGTAGGCTGCAGTCCATGGGGTCGCTGAGAGTTGGGCACGACTGAGAGACTTCACTTTCACTTTTCACTTTCATGCATTGGAGAAGGAAATGGCAACCCACTCCAGTGTTCTTGCCTGGATAATTCCAGGGACAGCGGAACCTGGTGGGCTGCCGTCTATGGGGTCTCACAGAGTCGGACACGAATGAAGCGACTTAGCAGCAGCAGGTTGGTCATAACTTTCCTTCCAAGGAGTAAGCATCTTTTAATTTCATGGCTGCAATCACCATCTGCAGTGATTTTGGAGCCCAGAAAAATAAAGTCAGCCACTATTTCCACTGTTTCCCCATCTGTTTGCCATGAAGTGATGGGACCAGATGCCATGATCTTAGTTTTCTGAATGTTGAGCTTTAAGCCAACTTTCTCACTCTCCTCTTTCACTTTCATCAAGAGGCTTTTTAGTTCTTCTTCACTTTCTGCCCTAAGGGTGGTTTCATCTGCATATCTGAGGTTATTAATATTTCTCCCGGCAATCTTGATTCCAGCTTGTGCTTCTTCCAGCCCAGCATTTCTCATAATGTGCTCTGCATATACTTTAAATAAGAAAGGTGACAATATACAGCCTTGACATACTCCTTTTTCTATTTGGAACCTGTCTGTTGTTCCATGTCCAGTTCTAACTGTTGCTTCCCTACCTACATACAGGTTTCTCAAGAGGCAGGTCAGGTGGTCTAGTATTCCCATCTCTTTCAGAATTTTCCACAATTTATTGTGATCCACACAGTCAAAGGCTTTGGCATAGTCAATAAAGCAGAAATAGATGTTTTTCTGGAACTTTCTTGCTTTTTTGATGATCCAGAAGATGTTGGCAATTTGATCTCTGGTTCCTCTACCTTTTCTAAAACCAGCTTGAACATCTGGAAGTTCACAGTTCACATATTGCTGAAGCCTGGCTTGGAGAATTTTAAGCATTACTTTACTAGCATGCGAGATGAGTGCAATTGAGCAGTAGTTTGAGCATTCTTTGGCATTGCCTTTCTTTGGGATTGGAATGAAAACTGACCATTTCCAGTCCTGTGGCCACTGCTGAGTTTCCAAATTTGCTGGCATACATCCACAACTGAAGGTCATTTCCGCTTTGGCCCAGCTGCTTTATTCTTTCTAAAGCTATTAGTAGTTTCCTCCACTCATCCCCACCAGCATACTGGACACCTTCCCACCTGAGAAGCTCATATTTTGATGTCATATATTTTTGCCTTTTTATACAGTTCACTGTGTTCTCACAGCTAATATACTGGAGTGGTTTGCCATTCCCTCCTCCAGTGGATCATGTTTTGTCAGAACTCTCCACTATGACTCATCTGTCCTGGGTGGCCCTACATGACAAGGCAGTGATCCATGACAGGGGCATATATAGTTAATTCCACACAATTTTATTATGTTTATGTTTGTGTAACCACCACCATAGCAAGATATTGAACAGTTTAATCTACACAATTATTTCTTATCTTGCTCTTTTCTTCCCATTCTATTCTACCCTTAACCTCTGAAACCCACTATTTTGTTCTCCATTTCTGTAATTGTGTCATTTCAAAATTGTTATATAAATGGAATCATTCAATATGCAGCCTTTTGGGGTTTACTTTTTTCACTCAACAAAATTCTCTGGATATTTGTTAAGTAGTATGTATCAATAGTTTGTTCCTGTTTATTCCTGACTTTTATTCCAGGGTAGGTATGTGACACTGTTTAATCATCAACCTGTTGAAGACATCCAGGCTAATGTCAAGGTTTTTTACTATTATGACTAAAGTTGTTACAAACATCTGTGTACAGATTTTTGCGTGATCATAGTTCTCATTTCACTTGGATAAATGCCTAGTTCTACAACTTCAGGATATTTTCATGTTTAGTCTTATAAGAACATCTCAACATTCTTACAATATTCTTTTTGTTAGAAATGATTTGCTAGGTATAACCATACACACCCACACTTAGAGGGAGTCCATTACTAATAGGACACTGGGATCAGTGGGGGGTGTGGGGAAGCATTTTAGAAGCTGCCTAATACCTATCCTTGATACCCCTTCAAGGTGTTTGAAGTTGTATCTCTGTTTCTCTCAGATATGAAACCTTTTTATAAAAATAGCCTAAGGTGAAACCAAGCAGGCCCAGATCAATTCAGGTTTGTAAAAAAGCTCTGGTGCATTCTCAAATATTCCTAAATTTGATACTTGAGCTCACTCTTCAGTGTTTTGATTAGCAAAAGACTTAAGTTGAGTCTATTCAAATATGGGCTAAATCCGTGCCTCGGTAAAAAGATCACACTATTAAAATGGCTTGAAATCTTCAAGCAGGGCTTTGGGCAGAGACAAACTTAACTCCCCCTCCTTAACCTGACTCCTCTTCCAGTCTACACCAACTCTTTCTGTCCACGTTAACAATTTGAATTACAACATTGCTCTGCAGCTCTTATTTGCATCAGATAGCATTCTCTGTCCCATCCTGAGTCATTATAGAGAAGACTTGAACAGCAATTCCACAATTGTCTCCCACACCAATTTTTCTGATGATATGGAGAACTTAAATGCATAAGCATGGAGTGACAGAATGCACTTGTTTAAGCTTGATTCTGAACAAGTGAGTGAAAGTCAATCAGTCATGTCCAACTCTTTGCAACCCCATGGACTGTAGTCCATGGAATTCTCCAGGCCAGAATACCTTTCCCTTCTCCAGGGGATCTTCCCAACCCAGGGATCCAACCCAGTGTCCTGCATTTCAGGCAGAGTCTTTACCAGCTGAGCCACAAGGGTAGCCCAAGAATACTGGGAGTGGATAGCCTATCCCTTCTCTAGTGGATCCTCCCAACCCAGGAATCGAACCGGGGTGTCAAGACTAATAAAAATTGAGTCAAATTGTTGTCCCCCATAATGTGTATAATATACGTATTAGTCTAAATATCACAATAAAAAATGTCCAAACAATATTATGCAATTGAGCCCAACATCTTAATAATATTCTTAACTTTCTAAAAGTGATACATTAAGAATAAATTTAGAAACAAATATTAACCCTAAATGTGAACATTTTATTCCAAATGAAGATATGACTGGAAATAGTTATTTCTGTCACTTTTCCTGTTTGCTTAACATCACTATGGGTAAGTTCTTTTCAACTGCCATCTGTTTATGCTGCTAGGTTTTCATATGCATCTTTTCTTCTGCATATTCTCCTGTTCATGTTCACTTTGCTAATTCTTTTCTGGTCACTGTTCAAACATCCTTTCGTGAGAAGCCATTCCTGGACCATCCAGACCAAATTAGATACCTGGATGCACACCTCCATAGGTTTCTCTCATGGCCCTTTGCAGCATCCATCACCTTTCTGAATACTTGTGTAGTGCCAGCTTTTTCACTAGCTTGTAAACCTCAGGGAGATAGATAAAATGTTGTTCTATTTACTGCTGTATCTCTACCTTTAACACAGTTATTAAAATATATTGAGTATTCAATAGATAAACTTTAGGTGGTTAATTGTGTCTGGGTTACTCAGTGATAAACAGTAATGAATTTCTCATAAAATAGACAAAATTCCAAGCAAGGACCTTGTCAGGATCATTAGAGTCAAGAGTAAGTAGCAGGAATCCAATCACAAGCACCAAGATTCAAAAAGAAGTCTTGAAACACTAAGAAAAATTGAACCAGGGAGAGAAAGATCAGTGACAGAGGGACAATGGCACTGGGTACTCTTTTGAGATGTGTTCCTAAAAAATGGAATGTCAGACGTGGACTTAATTTCAGGAAGTCTTGAGCCTAGCTATAAGGACTGCATGTTTTAAACAAAAATAATATTTATTTAATACTAAGACATCATTGTTTTTTTCTACCCAAGAGCTAGATTTGTTCCACCAAGCCAGTTTTGTGACTGAAGCTGGGAGGTTAGTGAGGCAACACTGGAGATCGAAATGTTGTGTTCAAAGTCATCTAAGCTCACCACAGTCTTTCCTATTAATTAATCATTCTTCATGTCCCTCTTACTGCACAAAGAGATAACTAAGAAATACTCTCATGGAGAATCAAAAACTCACCCTCCCTTAGGATTCAATGTCTACAATTCACTTTTCTCTACATCTCCAAAATTTTTCAGTGATGTGTGCATCATGCATAACCTTTAATGCTTTCTCTTTCATTTGAGACTGTAAATGTTCATCAAAGTCACTTATTTTTACTTTTTAAATTGATTTACTTGTCAATTTCTCAATAGGTGTGTACAACAACTGTTATGTGAGACAGTGGTGCTAGATGAATTGTGCAATAGAGTACAAAGGATTGCTTGCTGGACATGTTAAAGATAATGTGAAACAAATACTGTTTTCCTATCTTTGCCATTCCAACTGGCAGGAAACACCTAAGCACTCCATGGAAGCCTCACTGACACTCCCCAACAAAACTACTTCAGCTTCAAAGCTTTCTTGTTCTTACAATCAACTACATTATCTTGGTAATTTTCATTTCCTTTTCCAAAACATCTTAAGTGAAAAAACCAAAAGGGGAAATGAATTTCTATCTACATGACTAGACCAATAGAGACTAGATAGGAGTTCAATAAAACCATTATAGTTTTTATAATAAGATTAAATCAGCTCTTGATTGAAGAACACAGGCACTTTTTGCCAAATTATATTAGGCCCTTGGCAATTGCCACCATTTTAAAGGAAGGGTTATTATGGAAGGCTATTTTCCCATATTACAAATGCTATACTTGGATGAATCCTAAGTGCTGTAAAATATCTCAGTGGATGTCTTTGAGGATAGTTGGTTATCAATTTTCCTGTAAGTTTCATACTAGGTTGTTGATTTTCAAAACTGCAACACTAATAAACTAAATCTATGCTAGCTCCAATACTTTCCGAAACACCAGGCGGGTCCTTCTCTCTCAGAGTCCTCCATTAGCTGGGTATTACTCCCTTTGTCAAGCATTGTAATTATGTTCTACGGAATCTAGATGTTTCCCCCAAAAAAGGGAAAAACTTAATATGTGTTGCTATTTATTAAATAACATAAATCTTCTTATATATGGAGCATATATATTTTATCTACTATTGTCTACTCTTATTTCTACAGATAGAATCAATGTCTTGAAATTGTGAAGCATTACATTCAGATTATCTGATACATGATAAATAAAAAATAAATCCAGGCTCACTGAAAAATTCATGTATATCAATAGCATTATGACTTTAATGAGGTGGTATTGTACTTTAATTGCAATTTGCATATGGAATCTATTTGTCAATGACAAAAATGTCTAATTTTAAAATAAAATACTTTGAAGAATTGGCTATCATGAAAATTTTATCTTTGGTCAAAAAGTATTAGCTCTCTCCATGTACCAATATCTCAAGAAAAAAATAACTGAGCTGAAAACATATGCTGGTATGAATGACTTTTCAAGCAATACTACATTTTTAACGTTTCAGTTATTTTAATTAACATTCCTTGCTGGAAATTCAGAGCACCAATTTGTGAGGATAATCTCCATTTGTGAGAACACTGATCACAGATAATCACGGACCTGAGAATCACTATGATTGTTGTCATACTTGGAGAGCCCAGAGCTTTCTGATGGATACTGCACTGCCCTCTAATCTGGTATTTGTTTCTCTGTGTCAAGAATCTCACCATGGGCTTCTGCAGCTTCATCTTGAAGCAGGCACCAGTGCAACGTTTGGGGATTTTCACACCAACTTTGGTGGAGATAGCAATTACAAATTTCTTGTGCTCAACATCAGTTCAGTTCAGTCGCTCAGTCGTGTCCAGCTTTTTGTGACCCATGGACTGCAGCACGCTGCAGGCCTCCCTGTTCATCACCAACTCCCAGAGTTTACTCAAACTCATGTCCATTGAGTCGGTGAGGTCATTCAACCATCTCATCCTCTGTCATCCCCTTCTCCTCCCATCTTCAATCTTTCCCAGCATCAGGGTCTTTTCTAATGAGTTCTTCACTCATTAGAAAATATTGGCCAAAATATTGGAGTTTTAGCTTCAGCATCAGTGCTTCCAACGAATACTCAGGACTGATTTCCTTTATCATGGACTGGTTGGATCACCTTGCAGTCCAAGGGACTCTCAAGAGTCTTCTCCAACACCACAGTTCAAAAGCATCAATTCTTCAGCACTCAGCTTTCTTTATAGTCCAACTAGAGAAACTAAATGGAGGACCAGAGATCCAGTTACAAGTAGTAAGTTGCTTCAGGAAAGCCACATCTTTGCCTCTGTGGTGACCAGTAGAGCTGATCTGGAAATAACACTATCAAGTTTTCTCTCATGGTGACAAAAGTTTTTTTTTTTTTTTTTTTTTTTTAGTGGCTCAGCAGATGTTGAGTCATATCCTCAAGTCAAGTAATAACTAGACATATTGCCAAGTTTGAACAATAGTGTGCCACCATTCTTGTTACCACCAACTGGCTTGTGACAGTAGCAAGAACTATCTCCTTTTTCTTTCCAATCCTGGATTTAACTGCTGAACTCTTCTTCTTGCACATGACTTTCTTTGAATGGGGAATATTTGCAGATTCCTCTGTGTAAGTGTTAGTCATTTAGTCGTGTCTGACTCTTTGCGACCCCATGGACTGTAGCGCGCCAGGCTCCTCTGTCCATGGAATTCTCTAACAAGAATACTGGATTGGGTAGCCATTCCCTTCTCCAGGGGATCTTCTCTTCCCAAGGATTGAACCCAGGTCTCCTGCATTGCAGGTAGCTTCTTTACTGTCTGAGCCACCAGGGAAGTCCCTGAGTAAGATAGGATTTCAGCTGTAATGGGTTTCCTTCTCTTAGACATTTCAGTCCTATGTTTATCCTTCTTAACCTTGCCACTGGCATTATCCTTTCTTTGCTTTCCCCTCCTTAGTGTTTGAGTTTTCAGTTTTATTTTACCACTGTCTTTCAAGACAGGAGAGCACAATACAATTTTTTAGAGTCTTTTTCTTCTTACAATTCTAAATAATTAGAATTTTAAATAGTAATATTGATAAAATGGTTTCCTTCAGGTTTTCATTTTCTTAGTACAATGTCAAAAGTATTTCATTAAGTGAAATCTTGACTCTTAGGTCCATTTGCTCTATATTATGTTGCTGCTATCCAATCAATCTCACATTTCCCCATATGACTACACCTATCCTTATGACAAAATCCAATGTAAGGAAAGGAAACTGCAAAACCAAAAGGGTGTGGGAGAGTCTAAAAGCTAAAGCCAGAGATGTTTCACCACCTCTGGTTAATGCTAATGTATTCCTTACAAATCAAATCATTAAAATTCTTCACAATGTCTTTGGAACCAACAATTGTGAGCCTACTGTCAGTACTGCAAAGTGAAAGTGAAAGTCGCTCAGTCGTGTCCTACTCTTTGCAACCCCATGGACTATACAGTCCATGGAATTCCCCAGGCCAGAATACTGGAGTGGGTAGCCTTTCCCTCTCCAGGGGATCTTCCCAACCCAGGGATTGAACCCAGGTCTCCCGCGTTGCAGGCAGATTCTTTACCAGCTGAGCCACAAGGGAAGCCCAGTATTGCAAGCAAACATTCAATGTGAGTTTCTATTTTAATAGAAATCTTGATATGATCCTTATCATATACATGCTGCATAAAATAAATGGGCTTTTCTAGGGTTCCTTTTTTCTCTCTATTTATAATAAACATGTCTACCAATGAATAATAGAGTTGAATACACTGCTATTTATTTCACATGGGAGTTTGCAGAAAACATAGAAAGGGCGTCAAAAATAACTAGTGTTTATAGTACTTGGAAAGTTTGTGATGAAATTACAGATTGTAAAATTTGTTAATTGACAAAGTTGTTATAACACTGAGTTTGCATTTTGTACTTTTTAAATACAAACACAAAGATGAAACTACATATATGAGATAGTCATGAAATTGGTATTTGTACTCATTATTTAATATACTTGAGTGTCTTTTTTCCCTACATGTGTCATTTTTAATGTTCTTTACTAGTATACATTCAGAAGGCTTCAGGTACAGAACTATATAATTAGTACTCTAGTGTACTGAGAAATATTACACAAGTACTTTATTAATCATTTTAAGCAAACTAAAGGTAGGACATTTGTCATTCACTATTGTGTGTATACTATCCCTTCACACATGTTTGTAAATAAATAGTTGGTTTTCAAAGAATTGAATTAAATATTAATATTAAACTAAATATTAATATTAAACTAAATATTAAATATTAAACAATTCAAAAAGTAAAGGCTGTTATTTATCTTATGATTTAGAAGTTTCTTCTAAATTTCAACTTTAGGCAAGTACATGCGCTCTGAATTGATTCTTTGATATGAGAAAGACATTTCAAAAAATTCTTGTTATCAACTTGTTTATATGATATTTGATTCTTTCTTGAGGATCTAGGACTCAAGAATGATTCCAGTTTAATTTTGTCTAGGAGTCATTGGGGAAAGGACAGTCATTTTTATTTTGGATTCCCAATTCTATAAAGTTTGCCTCCAACACAAGCCAAATATATATATATATATATATTCAAAGATGCTATCTGGTTCACTTATTGATAAAGCTTTTAAGGTACACAAGCCTATAACCCATAGATCCTGAAGAAACACAATGAAAAGAACTGGAGACTAAAGCATAAGTGCAAATCGTTCCTCTGACACTTATACATGTGTTGCTGCTGCTGTTAAGTCACTTCAGTCGTGTCCAACTCTGTGCGACCCCATAGACGGCAGCCCAACAGGCTTCTCCGTCCCTGGGATTCTCCAGACAAGATCACTGGAGTGGGTTGCCATTTCCTTCTCCAATGCATGAAAGTGAAAAGTGAAAGTGAAGTCGCTCAGTCGTGTCCGACTCTGTGCGACCCCATGGACTGCAGCCCACCAGGCTCCTCTGTCCATGGGATTTTCCAGACAAGAGTACTAGAGTGGGGTGCCATTAGTTGCTCATAAAGTTTCAAAGTCAGCCTCATCCAGGGCCCATTTTGTTTGGATGGTTACACAGAATGATAGAATGTGTACAAACATGTCTCCATTTAATGCTAAGCTCATTGCTGTCAAGTCCAAGTCTTATTCATGTTTCCATAGCCATATTACTTACTCAAGGGATGTGTGGTTACTATAGAAAAAATGAAATAGAATTCACCAATTGTAAAAGGAGATCTCTATAGAAAAATGACATGAAGAAAGGCTAGTAGATAATACCTAAACTACTTCATGAAGAGCAAAATCCCAGAAATACAGGCTAGTGGTACTAGTTTTATAGTCTCCCTGGGCCAAGTGAATCACAGCCTCATGAGATAGATTTCTCCTGGGAAAAATTTCTGGTGACACATCATGCTCCATCTTACATTTATTCTGTTAAAAAAAGAAATCCCATATCTAGCATACCTCATTTAAGGTTAAGCTCTGCAGCAAATATTTTAAACAGAAAAAGCCAAAATCCTTCCATAGGTTTCATCATTAAAAAGGAACATCTTCAGGAAAATTATAAAAATTGGAACAGCAAGCAGCTTTATGTGTTTTCTTCCAGGTAAACACCAATAATATTCTAAAAGCAGTCTCCTAATGATAGTTCTAGTCCATACTGACTTACATGGCAAATATTTCTTTGAATGGAATTACAGTTTGGGGAATAGAGGCAGACTAAGAAAACTTCTACTCTGTTATAAAATTATATAGTCCTGACATCTCAGGAAGAGTGACTGACTGTGGCACAAATTTGACTCAAGAGAATTGCTGCCTGCATTATTTTTTTCCAAAGGCTCCATGTAAGGCAAACAGCTTTCCTCAGTAAAATATAGCCAAGACCAAAAGTTTAAGTTCTTCATTCCATTCATTGGGAAGTTGAAGGAGTACTCAAATATGGTGACTTATGAAAATATATTCTAGGATTAGTGAAGGCTAATCACAACTAAATTGGCATAGATTTTCTATATCAAAAATAATCTAGCAAGGTGAAAGCAATAAAAATGCATGCTGGGCTTGCAGTTGGATTCTGCCCATGATAGAGTTATGAGACAGAGTTATATATGTAAGCCATTAGCAACATTGAGCTATCGATAAGAAAATCACTTATTGTGTTCAAAATCACAATATTGAACTCAAAGCATTATCATATATATTTGAAAGAAATGCTTTCTTAAATTTTAGGTGCATTATTTTTCAGGTCATTTGGTCCCTTTTAGAAAACTACAATTTATCACTACTGGGTTTAACAATCAAGTGAATTGTCACCCTTCTAAATGATGTACATATTTTAGGCATCATGCAGTCATTTTGATAAAGTTATTTTACTTGGAAAAGAGTTGCTGTTTTTCATTCATCACAGTTTGCTTCCAAGGGTCATTTCAATTTCTTTTAATTGTACTTAAGTGTTTCTGCCCCTTTCCCCTTGGTGTTTGTTAGTTGCTTTTAATGTGATTTCAGAATTGTAAATGGCTCAGCATATTGGTAAGTGAATTTTTGAGGTTTTGTTTGTTTTTTTTTTTCCCCAGTATCTAGATCAGTGAAGTAAATAGGGTGAAGATGGACTGGCATTTCTTCTAACAAGTTTTCATTAAAGGGGGTACTGAGTTAATGCAAAATTTTCCTGAGAGCACAGTTTTACAGAATATGCATTTCATTGATGCTATTAATTTATTTATGCTTTAACTAATATTTTCTTAAGCTCCATGTAGCTTTATCAGCACGATGCTTTTACTACTATTATTTGAACTATTAGGAGAAGGGAAAGCTAGCCAAAGATTTTCATTGCCATTTTATGGGTGGCAAACTCAAATGTTAACAGGGTTAGCTAGGCAGGTATGTAAGGGGTGACCACAGTTCATTGTCAAAGAAAGAGGAATAGTAGGGACTGAGAGAAGAAGTCTCATCCAATGCTGTCACTCAGTCTTGACCTGTAATAGTCATGCATCAGGTCGACCAGAATTTGGCTCTGGGCCAACTTCAGGATATAGGCTATCAATCTACAACCACTGTTTTAGAGATCAATTTGTTGGCGGTTGATTAAGTAACATAAGCCAAACTAGGCTAGTGTGTGTGGGGAAGTCAAAGCACAGGAAGGTAAACTCTCCCATGGAAGGGCTGGCTTCAAGGATGCACAATCTGTGTCACTGAAAGAAACGCCACATTTAGAAGGGCCCACACTTGGTTTACAGAGAAAGCAATGGCACCCCACTCCAGTACTCTTGCCTAGAGAATCCCATGGACGGAGGAGCCTGGTTGGCTGCAGTCCACGGGGTCACTAAGAGTTGGACATGACTGAGTGACGTCACTTTCACTTTTCACTTTCATGCATTGGAGAAGGAAATGGCAACCCACTCCAGTGTTCTTGCCTGGAGAATCCCAGGGACAGGGGAGCCTGGTGGGCTGCCATCTATGGGGTTGCACAGAGTTGGACACGACTGAAGCGACTTAGCAGCAGCAGCAGCAGCACTTGGTTTAATGGTCTCCCATGCAGTCTTGAAATTCATAACTATTTTTGAACTTGGGTCACCTCAGATTCATTTAATACAGGGTGCAGTCAATTATGTGACTGACCCTATTCAATGTAATATTTAAAGCATTTTTTTTCTCCTGAATTAATTAATATACCCCTCTGCAAACTTCATTAACTACTGGGGAGTGTGAGAAATAGAGAGATTAGTATGTTGGTGTCAATCTGCTCAACTTGTTTCTTTTGTAGATTTGAAGATACCAGTTTCCTTCTGCTCTATTACTCCCTGTATTGCCTACCTGCAAAAAGAAGGCAAGTGATCTGACTATCAAAGAAAGAGACCAAGGTAGAAAATCAGTGGTTCTAGCTTTTAAATTACTTGCTTGATTGGCAAAAAGATTAAAGAACTTCCCAAAGCAACTTTCTTTCTATCTTTGAAGATTAAAAAATAGTTTAACCCCAAATGATATTGCAAACATGGTTCCCCCTCCTTAGTTTTTTCTTATTTGTATGTGGATTGCATCACCACTTAAATTTGTCATTAAAATTGGCCATTGCTAGTGACTTACACCTAATATTTGATTTCAGAGTCAGTCATCCCTCTGAAGGACCTCCCTGTAGCCCAAATGGTAAAGTATCTGCCTGAGATGCAGGAGACCAGGGTTCGATCCCTGGGTTGGGAAGAGAAGTGAATGGCAATCTACTCCAGTATTCTTGCCTGGAGAATTCCATGGACAGAGAAAGCTGGTGGGCTACAGTCCATTGGGTCGCAAAGAGTCAGACACGACTGAGTGACTAACACACACACACACACACACACACACACATCTCTCTGAAACGGAATCAAGTACAGCACAGACTTCTCTGGTGTTCACTAAAAAGCCATCTAACCTTTTTATAGATCCCTAGATACCTGTAATCCACCAATTTCCAGCTTAGAGAAGAAGAAGAAAAAAAGTATGACCGTTTAACTTTGAATCCTGGGAGGAGAACTCTTAGCTGGATAAATTTATTTTTCTTATCCATCAATGTTTTAGATTTATATCCACTTTCCTGTTCTATTTGATGCCAACATGCATTCCTCTGCTGTGGTGCAGGTATGACTAAGTACTGTCTCATTTCACTGAATCGAGCGTCATTTGTCTTGAGTTCTACAGGCTGACTGCATACATGACAGCACACAGTGACAGTAATTTGCACTGATCTGCCCCCACTGCTAGTCCTGCTGCTACAAATAGCAATTGATTATTATGCTGTAGTGTTATTGACTGTCACTATGAACACAAGCTTTATTTCATTTTTAAAGTAACATGCTGCAGATTTGTTTAGTATAAAAGCAAAACAGGGAAATATTCATTTCTTAGAATTATTTGCAGTCACAAATGTAACTTTAAATCCTGGTCATGAAACATTTACTTTACTTTAAATCATAGTAAACAAAAACTTTTATTGTGGTATTTATTTTTATGTAATGCAAATAAATAGTTTCCAAAAGCCATAAGAAAATCAGTATAAAACTGAAATGTTCTTCCTATCCCCAGGCTCAAAAGAGATACACATAGAAAATGACTAGATACCTTTTCATCTTTCTTTTCCCCTCTTCTGTCAAAGCTTTCTCTGTTTAAAAAAAAAAAGTTGGAATCCTGTTTCATTCACATTTATTTCTTGACCTATTTTGTATTCTGAAGGTCTCAGTTCTTTCAGGATCCTGTAGTGTCTCACCTTTTTACTCTTTTCCTCCACTCACTGACCAGAAAATGTTCTTGTGTTTAGAACTACAATTATACATATGTTTAGAGTCATTATCAATTAAAAGTGCATTGATGAAAGGTAAATCTTAATTTATAAATGTGTGCCTTTATCTTAATTTATAAATGTGTGCCTTTCTAAACTGCAAATTTAACTCTCTCTTTTCTTTCAAGCACATTATTAGGTAGCAAAACTGACTTCTTTTATTATACTAGCAATCATGAATCTTACATCTTGACTATACCAGCAAGTATAGCCTTTCCGTCTGAAACTAAAAATTTGACTTATAGGTAAAACAAAGTTTAGAAAACAAAAATAATATCCAAGGTCCACAAAACCTCAAAGACCTATCTGTCTAATGCCTCAGTGCTCCCTAGAGAACAGTCCAGGGCAAGTATAGGTCATGATGGAATGGGCCTGTGAGAATTTCAGCATTCCTGAGTGGAACAACCAAGGGGTGGGTTCTTATAATTTGGGACAATAGAAGAGTTTTAGAGATCCCATCTTGCCATTTACTTTGAATTCCTTTGGTACTTTCTGCAAAAAAAATATTTTATTTATTGAAAAATAGATAGTAATCACATTATCTGATCAGCAGTAACTAGAAAGAAAGAAAGAATTCATTATCTTTATGAAAGACAATCTGTTTCCTGTCTGAACTCTACTGTTACTGGGATGGCTCAGTTATTTGTGGTTAGAAAATGATTTCACCTTCTACTTTGAGATTCCTGATCATCCATAAATCTGCCCAATGCAATTTTAAAAGCATGATTGTGCTAAAATTGCTGTTATCTCTAGATAATTTTTTTCTCTGCACTAACAAAGGAAGAAAAATATGTAGAGTAATTACAGAACAGAAACAGGGCCAGTCAATCCTATACTTTGGTTTAGATTTGGTTTAGATCTTAATATTTGTTCACAGGAAGGAGTACTCTAAACCTGTTTTGAAGTAGGTAGGTGTAAGCCATAAATGAGTAGTACAAATTGTTGTGTATTTTGGGTAAACAAAGGCTGTCAGATATTAGTAAACGAAATTTCCACCAATATTTTAATAGTTAAAACTCATTGGTTGAAAGAAAGTGGATAGGTTTTTCAAGGCAGCCATTGAGACAACAGAAGTCTAGGATAGTTATCTTTCAAAAGTTATATATACATACATAAATATATATATGTGTGTATATATATATATAGGTGTGAAAAGCAAATGACAGGTATTATTTGTTTCACAAGCATGACGTAATTCAAATTAATGCTAAACAGCTATGTATTTATCAATTAGCATTATTTTCCCATCTCTCTCTGACTCCCTGTATTGTTGTAATTCCATCAAATAGTCATTTGCTTTTTTATGGTAATAATCCCTTCACATTCCTTCCTTTCATCTATATTCTTGTGTGCTATTTGTTGTTCTGCTAAATCCCTATTATAGAGGCCTATAGGTTCTAAGAGCTTGATGAATAATTGGAAATGTTTTATCCCTGAGCTTCAAAAAAGTGCTAGAAATAATTATAAGCAAACATCTTCTGTAGTGTCCTGTATCAATCCAACTCCTGCTTTACGCTGTTTGTGCTTGAGATAGAGAAGGAAATAGGGAGATCTTGGTTACCAGCTCTTGCAGCATAAAAGGGACAGATGTTTCAGTTTCTATTGTTTTTTTCTTCTGTCTTCTCTGTTTTTTCTGGCAGCTTGGACTGTTCACTATGATACGTTCCACAATTAGTCAAGCCTGTAATTTCACAAGGTACAGTTAATTATTGATCAATCAAAATGAACTTCATAATCCTTTTGGCAACTTGTGCTGTACTTGAACTTCTCTCATGCCCATAAAATAGCTTAATAGTCTACAGTATAATGAACATGAAGGATATGGACTAATGTTCAAAGAAGCAGGAAAATCCTACCTTTCTAATTCATGCCAATTCAGGATTATTCTTTACAACATACTACATTCTGCTAAGTTTTCTTCAACAAATCAGCTAAAGATTCAAGCCTTCCCCCTTCCCATCCTGACCCCAGATGGAAAGCTTTTGTATCTTCTCCAAGAATTTGATTCCATTTAAGAAATTTAATATTTGCATGCATATTTTCTATTCTTTAGTTTTGTTTTTTTTTTTTTATAAATAAATCAGTGGAGTCAGATAATAAGCCACAGAGTTGTACTGTGGTACTGACAATACCACAATGTACTGTTTTCTCTGAACGGGCAATTTACCTACATAAAAATGAGGTACTTCATGTATCAAAGAATAATGACTCCCCTCTTTCTTGTGAAAATACAGACTAAATGACAAACCTAAACAGCATTTTAAATAGCAGAGACATTAATTTGCCAACAAAGGTCCATCTAGTCAAAGCTATGATTTTTCCAGTATTCATATATGAATGTGAGAGTTGGACCATAAAGAAAGCTGAACACTAAAGAATTCGTGCTTTTGAACTGTGTGTGGTGTTGGAGAAGACTCTTAAGAGTCCCTTGGACTGCAAGGTGATCAAACCAATCAATCCTAAAGGAAATCAGTCCTGAATATCCATTGGAAGGATTGATGCTTAAGCTGAAAAGCCAATACTTTGGCCATCTTATGCAAAGAGCTGACTCATTGGAAAAGACCCTGATGCTGGGAAAGACTGAAGGCAGGAGAAGAAGGGGACGACAGAGAACAAGATGGTTGGATGAAATCACTGATTCAATAGAGGTGAGTTTGAGCAAGCTCTGGGAGATGGTGGAGGACAGGAAAGCCTGGTGTGCTGCAATCCATGGGGTCACAAATAGTTGGAGACAACTGAGTGACTGAACAACAACAGACTAAATGAGAAAAAGTCCCCAACCTGGATAGCTTATATGTGAGGTGTATGCAGAGAGATATTACAGTTGGTTTCTAGACACCTCTTCATTCAGAACTTATTGAGAGCCTACTATGTGCCAAAGGTCTTGCTCTCAGGGACTCACAAAGAGTGAGATAGAAATTGGTATATGAGAGTCTGGGAACCACCCATGGACCTATAAGGGTGCTGCTCCCCTAGAGACCCCCACTGGGACATGGTGGGTGCACAGCATCTCTCTTCACCACAGAACTTAAGTGCAATGCAGTCTCTTCCCTGGATCATTACAGATCAGCAACAGTTAATCTGCCAGTCTTCTCAACTTTTCTCCTGGTTTGAAGATAATGATAGAGAGGAACAGTGGGATGTCACCACTTCCTTTGTGGCTTCTCTCTAAGCTGCACTTTAGATCCATCCTTGGGAGGCTTTACATGCTTGGATCCCAGTCTTTCTCAAGGTCACTAAGCAGCCCAGTACCTCAATCAGGAGAATTCTAGTGTATCTTAATCTTGGCATCATGATCAGATTTAAGAGACCTGAGAGAAGACAAATTGTCTCTCTCAAACAGTCTATGACAAAACCTGTTTGACCTTATCCCAAGATGATGGACAGGCTCCTAGAGATAACCTTTATGTGCTGATAGGGGGCATTTGCTCCCATCAAGAAAATCAGGTTGCAGTTTCAATGTTCAACCTGAAACATTTTTACTATGAGCTAAGGAAACCGAAATTTTAAGGTGTTTTTCAAGACTCCCTACCTGATTGCATGCTTGTGGCTTTGTATATTTGTAAGATCCTCCCCACCCCCACAAATTGTATGTTTCAGGCACCACAAAACCTAGATCTGACTCTCCTTCCAATACTAGAGTTTTAGAGTTTTTCATCTGAAATTATATTACCCATTAAACCACCAGCAGTCCAGTCTACAGCAAGCTCCCAACTCCAGCCCAACTCTTTACCATGTCCCACCTCCATCCTATCAGATCAGTTGCTCTGCTCAGTCATGTCTGACTCTTTGCAACCCCATGAACTGCAGCATGCCGTGCTTTCCTGTCTATCACCAATTCCTGGGGCTTGCTCAAACTCATCCATCAAGTTGGTGATGCCATCCAAACATCTCAACCTCTGTCGTCCCCTTCTCCTCCTGCCTTCAACCTTTGCCAGCACAGGGACGTTGCCAATGAGTCAGTTCTTCTCATCAGGTGGCCAAATATTACAGCTTCAGTATCAGTCCTTTCAATGAATATTCAGGACTGATTTCGTTTAGGATTGACTGGTTTGATCTCCTTTCAGTCCAAAGGACTCTGAAGAGTTTTCTCCAACACCACGGTTCCAAAGCATCAATTCTTTGGTGTTCAGCCTTCTTTACGGTCCAACTCTCACATCCATACATGACAACATACAAAGCTATGAAAAAACCATAGCTTTGATTACATGGGTTTTGTCAGTAAAGTTAATGTCTCTGCTTTTTAATATGCTGTCTAGGTTTGTCATGGCTTTTCTTCCAAGGAGTAAACGTATTTTAATTTCTTGGCTGCAGTCACCATCTGCAGTGATTTTGGAGCCCAAGAAAATAAAATCTGTCACTGTTTCTACTGTTTCCCCAATATTTGCCATGAAGTGATGGGACGGGATGCCATGAACTTCATTTTTGGAATGTTTAGTTTTAAGCCAGGTTTTTTGTTTTTTTTTTCACCCTCCTCTTTCACTTTCATCAAGAGGCTCTTTAGCTCCTCTTTGCTTTCTGCCATAAGGTTGGTGTCATTTGCATATCTGAGGTTATTGATATTTCGCCCGGCAATTTTGATTACAGCTTGTGTTTCATCCCAGCCTGGCATTTTGCATGATGTACTTTGCATATAAGTTAAATAAGCAGGGTGACAATATACAGCCTTGATGTACTCCTTTCCCAATTTGGAACCAGTCTGTTGTTCCATTTCCAATTCTAACTGTTGCTTCTTGACCTGCATATAGATTTCTCAGGAGGCAGATGAAGTGGTGTGGTATTCCCATCTCTTAAAAATTATCCCATTTGTTGTGATCCACATAATCAAAGACCTTAGTGTAGACAATGAAGCAGAAGTAGATGTTTTTCTGGAATTCTCTTGCTTTTTATAATATCCAACAGATGTTGGCAATTTGGTCTCTGGTTCCTCTGCCTTTTCAAAATCTAGCTTGAACATCTAGAAATTCTCGGTTCATGTATTGTTGAAGCCTAGCTTGGAGAATTTTGAGCATTACTTTCTTGTGTGAGAGATGAGAGCAATTGTGGGTTAGGTTGAATGTTCTTTGACATTGCTATTCTTTGAGGTTGGAATGAAAACTGACCTTTTCCAGTCCTGTGGCCACTGATGAATTTTTCAAGTTTGCTGGCGTATTGAGTGCATCACTTTCATAGCATCATCTTTTAGGATTGGAAATAGCTCAACTGGAATTCCATCACCTACACTAGCTTTGTTCATTGTGATGCTTCCTAAGGCCCACTTGACTTCACATTCCAGGATGTCTGGCTCTAGGTGAATGATCATACCATCTTGGTTATCTGGGTGGTTAGGATCTTTTTTGTATAGTTCTGTGTATTCTTACTTCCTCTTTTTAATATCATCTGCTTCTGTTAGGTCCATACCATTTCTGTTCTTTTTGTTCCCATCTTTGCATGAAATGTTCCCTTGGGATCCCTAATTTTTTTTTTTGAAGATATCTCTAGTCTTTCCCATTAGGTTATTTCCTCTATTTATTTGCATTGATCACTTAGAAAGACTTTCTTCTCTCTCCCTGTTGTTCTTCAGAACTCTGCATTCAGATGGATATATCTTTCCTTTTCTCCTTTGCCTTTCACTTCTCTTCTTTTCTCAGCTATTTGTAAGGACTCCTCAGACAACCATTTTGCCTTTTTGCATTTCTTTTTCTTGGGCATAGTCTTGATCCATGCCTCCTGTACAATGTCATGAACCTCCATCCATAGTTCTTCAGGCACTCTATCAGATCTAATACCATGAGTATATTTCTCACTTCCACTGTATAATTGTAAGGGATTTGAATTAGGTCATACCTCAATAGTCTAGTGGTTTTCCCTACTTTCTTCAATTTAAGCCTGAATTCAGCAATAAGAAGTTCATAATCTGAGCCACAGTCAGCTCTTGGTCTTGTTTTTGCTGACTGTATAGAGCTTCTCCATCTTTGGCTGCAAAGAATATAATCAATCTGAATTTGATATTGACCATCTGGTGATATCCATGTGTCTTCTTGTGTTATTGGAAGAGAGTGTTTGCTATGACCAGTGAATTCTCTTAGCAGAACTCTATTAACCTTTGTCCTGCTTCACTCTATACTCCAAGGCCAAATTTGCCTGTTACTCCAGGTATTTCTTGACTTCATACTTTTGCATTCCAGCCCCCTATAATGAAAAGGAAATCTCTTTTGGGGTGTTAGTTCTAGAAGATCTTGTAGGTATTCATAGAACCCTTCACCTTCAGCTTCTTCAGCATTACTGGTTGGGGCATAGACTTGGATTACTGTGATACTGAATGGTTTGCCTTGGAAACAAACAGAGATTATTCTGTCATTTTTGACATTACATCCAAGTACTGCATTTTGGACTCTTTTGTTGACTATGATGTCTGCTCCATTTCTTCTAAGGGATTCTTGCCCACAGTAATGGAAATAATGGTCATCTGAGTTAAATTCACCCATTCCAGTCCATTTTAGTTCACGAATTCCTAAAATGTCGATGTTCACTCTTGCCACCTCCTGTTTGAACCACTTCCAATTTGCCTTGATTCATGGACCTAACATTCCAGGTTCCTATGCAATATTTATCTTTACAGCATTGGACTTTACTGCCATCACCAGTCACATCCACAACTGGGTGTTGTTTTTGCTTTGGCTCCATCTCTTCATTCTTTTTGGAGTTAGTTCTTCACTGATCTCCAGTAGCATATTGAGTACCTACTGACCTGGAGGTTTCATCTTTCAGTGTCCTATCTTTTTGCCTTTTCATACTGCTCATGGGGTTCTCCAGGCAAGAATGCTGAAGTGGTTTGCCATTCCCTTCCCCAGTGGGCCAGGTTTTGTCAGAACTCTCCATCATGACCTGCCTGTCTTGGGTGGCCCTATAATGCATAGCTCCTGAGTTAGACAATGCTGTGGTCCGTGTGATCAGATTGGTTAGTTTTCTGTGATTGTGGTTTTCACTCTGTCTGCCCTCTGATGGAGAAGGATAAGAGGCTTATGGAAGTTTCCTGATGGGAGAGACTGACTTAAGGGGAAAAGGGTCTTCTTCTGATGGGCAGGGACATGCTCAGTAAATCTTTAATCCGATTTTCTATTGATGGGTGGGGCTGTGTTCCCTCCCTCTTATTTACCTGCAGCCAAACTATGGTGGGAAAGGAGAAGTCAAGGCTGTATATTGTCACCCTGTATGTGCAGAGTACATTATGAGAAATGCTGGGCTGGATGAAGCACAATCAGGAATCAAGATTGCTAGAAGAAATATCAATAATTTCAGATATGCAGATGACACCACCCTTATGGCAGAAACTGAAGAACTAAAGAGCCTCTTGATGAAAGTGAAAGAGAGTGAAAAAGTTAGCTTACAACTCAACATTCAGAAAACTAAGATTATGGCATCTGGTCCCATCACTTCATGGCAAATAGATGGGGAAACAGTGGAAACAGTCACAGACTTTATTTTTGGGGACTCCAAAATCACTGCAGATGGTGACTGAAGCCATGAAATTAAAAGACGCTTGCTTCTTGGAAGAAAAATTATGACTAACCTGCTGCTAAGTCACTTCAGTCGTGTCCGACTCTGTGTGACCGCATTGACGGCAGCCCACCAGGCTCCCCCGTCCCTGGGATTCTCCAGGCAAGAACACTGGAGTGGGTTGCCATTTCCTTCTCCAATGCATGAAAGTGAAAAGTGAAAGTGAAGTCTCTCAGTCGTGTCCAACCCTCAGGGACCCCATGGACTGCAGCCTTCCAGGCTCCTCCATCCATGGGATTTTCCAGGCAAGAGTACTGGAGTGGGGTGCCATTGCCTTCTCTGATGACTAACCTAAACAGCATATTAGAAAGCAGAGACATTACTTTGCCAACAAAGTTCAGTCTAGTCAAGGCTATGGTTTTTCCAATAGTCATGTATGGATGTGAGAGTTGGACTATAAAGAAGGCTGAGCACTGATGAATTGATGCTTTTGAACTGTGGTGTTGGAGAAGACTCTTGAGAGTCCCTTGGACTGCAAGGAGATCCAGCCAGTCCATCCTGGTGGAAATCAGTCCTGAATATTCATTGGAAGGACTGATGTTGAAGCTGAAGCTCCAATATGTTGGTCACCTGATTCGAAGAACTGACTCATTAGAAAAGACCCTGATGCTGGGAAAGACTGAACGTGGGAAGAGAAGGGGATTACAGAGGATCAGATGGTTGGATGGCATCACCGACTCAATGGACATGAGTTTGAATAAACTCCGGAAGTTGGTGATGGATAAGGAGGTTGTCATGCTGCAGTCCATGGGGTCACAAAGAGTCGGACACAACTGAGGGACTGAACTGAACTTATCTAAACTATGGTGGAGGTAATGAAGATAATAGCGACCTCCTTCAAAAGGTCCCATGCATGTACTGCTACACTCAGTACCTCCAACCCTGCAGCAGGCCACCACCAACCCACAACTCTGCTGGAGACTCCTGGACACTCACAAGCAAGTCTGGGTCAGTCTCTTTTGGGTTCACTGCTCCTTTCTCCTGGGTTCTGATGTGCACAAAGTACTGTTTGTGCCCTCCAAGAATCTGTTTCCCCAGTCCTGTGTAAATTCTGGCAGCTCTATGGTGGGGTTAATGGCAACCTCCTCCAAGAGGGCTTATTCCATACCCAGGTCTGCTGCACTCAGAGCCCCTGCCCCTGCTGCAAGCCACTGCTGATCTGTACCTCTGCAGGAGACACTGAAACACAGTTCTGGCTCAGTCTCTGTGGGGTCCTGGGTCCTGGTGCTCACAAGGTTTATTTGAGCCCTCTGAGCATCTCTGGTGGGTATGGGATTTGATTCTAAACACAATTTTGCCCCTCCTACCATCTTACTGGGGCTTCTCCTTTGTCCTTGGGTGTGGGGTATCTCCTCCCAGCTGTTCCAGCACTGTGCAGCTACCACTCCAGCCCCTACCATCTTGTTGGGCTTCTCTGCCCTTGGACTTGGGATATCTCCTCACAGTTGCTCCAGTGTCATGCAGCCACCACCCCATTAAAATTAACAAAAACAGACAACACAATTTTTATCAAAGAACAGGATGTTATTTGGGGGAAGAATTGCATTTCCCTCCAACTTGTTCTACATAATACTTGTCCTTTCACAATGAAAACTTGTTGCTCTAAGGCAGGGGTTTACAGACTTTTTCTGCAAAGGACCAGATACCAAATGTTTTAGACTCTGCTGGCCAGATGGTCTCTGCTGAGACTATTCAACTCTGCCAGTGCAATGGGACAGCAGCCATAGATAAGACTTAAACAAGTGAGTGTGGTTGAGTTTCAATAAAACTTTATTTACACAACAAGCTGCCAAATTTGGCTCAGGATCTTTAGTTTGCCAAGCGCTGCTTTAAAGAAACATATGACAAAAGGAAGAACACAAGACAGGAACCTGCAGGAGGTGATGATAAAGTTACAGACAGAGAGGTATTGTTAAAAAAAAAAAGACAGTGGTAGTACAGGAGTTCATCCTCTTTATCCATCTGTCCCTATCACTCTGTGGCAGACAATTTCCATCTCAGGGTATGGTGCTGGGTAAATTGATGCCAGGTAACTCACTTTAGTGGAAATTTACATTTTCATGATAGAATATGTTATTTCCAAGCCACTGGGTTTTGTTACTTAAAATAGTCTGAAATTATTCAGATCACCTCATCTACTCCCAGGAGTCTCAACTCAACACTGACCACGAAGATCACAGGAGCTGACCTCTGGGAAAATTCTATGTTTTAGAGGAGAGATAAATAAGCATTTTATCCTAGCCCCTTTGCCAGTCAGCATTATGACACCACCACAAACTCCATGAACCTAGTATAAAGAGACACATTTGCTGCTTAATGCTGCTTAGTTTGTGTTATTTAAATCTGGAGCCTGAGCTCTGTGAATTCGTGATGGAACAACTTTGGCAAATAGAAAAATAAACTTTGCTTCAGTGGAAGATTAGTCCGGGAGACCCAGTGGACATTTCACAGCAGTAAAATCCATGCAAAATGAATTTGGGCAAGAATAGTCTATCTAAGATATCAATTTGCCCAAATAATATATTTATAGACTATTATTACATCTAGGGAAAAAAAGCACTAGATTGAAACTGTAAAATTTCACTGGTAGAAATGATCCATTCTCAAATGTTAGCCGAGATTAAAAGGGAGAATTTGACACTTTTAAATAAAAAATGATGCGTAAATTACACAAGAAGTCTATGGAGACCCCTTTCAGTTCTTATTTTCTCCTCTATCCTGCTCTAAAACATGCAGTAAACCTTTTTCAATTGGAGAGGGTTTAATCTGTGTTTAAGGATACTTAGAGGCAGTACCATCTCTTCCTGGAGGCCTATGTACAGGGCTTTTTTTTCAGATATTGATTGTGAAAGTGATATCACACCAGAAGGTACATTGATACCGTGTCAAGTAAAAGAAAATGGCCAAGAATCCTTACAGTCTAATCAAAGCTCTGTTCAAGCCCCACACTCATGAAATCCAATCAATAGAGACGATTAAATGACACGTACAGAGTCACCAATATTAAATACACTCCATTTCCTGTGCAAGAGCTTGATGACACAAAGTGGATGAGACAAAACTTGACTCTGTAGGTTTGTTTACAGGATCTGTGCTATATATATAGAGAGAGAGTATGAAAGTTTGACTCAGTCACCATTTGCCCCACAAACTAAGGTGCCAACTATAGGCATCTACAAACCATCTTGTGCTGAATCAACTGTGAAAGGGAGCCAGTCAGAGAGTATGATTTGACAACAATCACATGGAGGAGACCAGTATTTATTTTAACATATGGTATTTGGCTTTATGATGGAAGACACACAGGAAAACAAGGAAATAAAAAGAGTAACAATAAAAATAGGTATGATTTATTGAGAGCTTGCTATCTGTCAGCCAATGTGCTAATTGCTTTACAATTATTAGCTCATCTATAAATAACATCTCACTATATTTTCAGGGTTGAAGAAGCTAAGATTAAGATGCATTCAGTGGTACAGAAGTAGGAGAGTTGGAAACTGAACTCAGCGTTACCTGACTTCAAAAGGTAAGCTCTCCAACAGTATGATTCAAATCCAATCCTAACTGACTATGATCTTGGAAAGCCTATCTGTCTGTTTCACTGTAGTTTCCTCCTTTACCGTAAAGTGAGAGGCTTGAACTAAATAATCTAAAGTGTCTCTCGTGATCTAAATGTCTAAATGTCTAAGAGTTGGTGGTTGTACCATGTCTGACTGCTAGGCATTTAAAAAGTGTGAATAATATCACCTCATCAAAATTGCTCATTTTTTGCTAAGAAAAAGCATGTTTTCAAGGGTTGGAAATTTTTTCCTCCTTATTTTAATGGGGATGACACACTAAGAAAATAAGCAAAAATACTTGAAGACAAGGCTTAGTTCACTGGATTTGGTAGTGTCTTTGGACTTTCTGCTGGGGGAAACCATTTGTGGCTAGGTGTGGTACAGATTACAGGAGAAGCTAACTAGTTCCAACTACCAACTAGTTCTCCTTAATCAGGCAGTGGTTAAGCACTTCAGCATTTTTTTCTCATCAGATTATCTCACTTTTAAAAAGCACAATCATTATGCTCTCAATTTACACAAATTTTAAAAAGTAAATTAAACATATATACTTTATATTTTACAAAACACAAAAAAGGCTTATCAAGTGCCAGGTACTGTTTGAAATGCTTCTTAAATATTTCATGCTCATTACAACCCTTAGGGAAGGTACTATTGCATTATCCCCATGTTACAGATGCAGAAACTAAGTCAGGAAGTCAGTAACTCATCTAAAGTCATCTAGCTGAATGTACAGATGGAACAAAGATTTGAACAGAGGCGTCTTGCTCTACAGAACTTGCCCATAGCTATTAGGCTCAGCTGCCCCTACTGTGCTTGGGAAGAAGTTTTATAAAGAAGGTAGACATTTTTAAAGATGTTTACAAGAAGTAAAATAAAGTCATTTATACTACTGAAAGGGATGGTCGTGAAAGCTGTAAACCTATAGAAAATATTTCCCTTGAGAAAGTCAGTCTAAATTCCTACCTGGAGAAAAAACAGGAGCAGGTATGGACACAAATTCAGTTCATACAAATCCCTAGATGGCTGGCAGTGAATTATGAGTTTTGACTACTTTTACCACTATTGACATTTCAGACATATAAATGTGAATATCAGGAAATATTTCACCAGAATTCAAAGTATCAGGCAAAACTTCTGGACAATGGATTCTTTAAGAAAGATATCCGCTAATTATTCTGAGTAATATTTTTATGTTTTTCTGAAGAAGAATGATAATGAAAAAATATTTACTTGCTTAACTTAGTAACCTGATTCTATCAACAGTTAATTAAAGCCCTTTCCTGCCCTTTGCCTGAGAAGCATCACTGCCTCAAGCCTCACCTATGTCATAGTTACTTTTTTGTCTCCTTTTTTTTTTTTTTTTTTGGTCTCTTTTCCTTCTGGTAGGTAATCTCACTGATTTCCTTTGTCTAGGTATGCAAAATAATGAAGATCAGAGCTTGGAAACTGGTAATTTGGCAATTTTAGACAATCGCCTCATAACCACATTTTAGTACACCTTTGAAGCAGGAGAAGTTCAAAGGCTTTGAAAAGACGACTCTTGCTTTGCCTGTTACTATGAGTCATTTGAAGTAATTGGTCTTGTCTGATGGCATGTTTTGAACTGAGGAAGTAGAGCTTTATTACCACAATCAGATACAGGTTTTTAGCCGAGGAAGCGGAGTTTTCCTCGCATATGTAGATGCATGCTTGATAAGGCAGAAAACAGACAGATGTGCCTCCATGCATGAGGAAAGAGGTGTGGAGAAGGAACAAATAAAACAGTTGAGAAAATTCCATGAAGCTATAGTAAAGTGCTTTTGGAAGCTGTCCCAGTTAGGAAATTTCTCACAAGCAAACAACTCATAATTTAGACGCAGACTTTAGACTTTAATTTTGATACCAACCCAAACCTACCTATTATCCTCATCATGTTAAAAGTGGGTCAGTGATTTGCACATAAGTAAACAGGATAAAGGAAAATCATCTTCTTAAAAGAATATTAACTAGTCTTTTTACTTTCCTTTTACAAACAGGGTTCCTAAAATAAATCCAGCTTTGGTTCATTAATTTCTTACAGTAAGGACTGTTGTTTCAGAAGCTATCTCATGAAAAAAAGAAAAGGCAAGAATGTTAAACACCAGAGAATATACTGGTAACCATATATGTTACTACTTCTTTTGGCACCTTCCTCCAGTAACATTTATTAATGGTTTTCCATGTGTGTATATGTATGTAAGTAAGGAAATAAGACCAAAAATAAAAGCAAAATATATATATATATATATATATACACACACACATACACACACACAAACATTTCAAACAAACAGAAAAGTTTAGTTAAATCTTCTAAAATATTTCTCATAAAACATTGTCAACATATATTTATTGAATGCTTACAATGGGTCAGACACTGGGCCAGAAATTAGAATACACAGATTATCATAATCCCTTTCTCAAGGAGTTTACAGTCTAGCAGGGAAGAGGACAAAATGGTCTTATAATGATAAACAACCATCATCAAAGGGAAGCATGCACAGGAGAGAGCATGTTAAGCCTTCCTATAAAATGTTAGCTAACTATTGGGATCTTCAGGAAGTCTGTGCCTAGGTGCAGACTTTTCAGGAAAAGGAAATAGTCTATGCTAAGGTACAGAGAAAGGAAAGAGTATAATCTATTTCCAAAACACCCACACTTAGTGTAGCTGGAGGTTGGAAGAAAATCCATGAGAGTATGAAAAGTAAAAGGAGAACAAAAATTGGTAAGAGAGGAGGGAGACCCAACTGAAATCACAGAGATGACTAAGGGGATACCTTGGGAAAAGTGAGAGACAACAGGACTTGAGCAAGGTGTATAGGAATGGTCACAGAATTGAAGAGACTCACTAGAATGATTTTTCAAATATTCAATGGTAGAATAGAAGGTAAAACATATGGAAGATAAGTGAAAGAGGAAAGAGTCCTAGAAAATGTTCCTTTTCTTCAGAAACATTTGTCATTTTGTTTATCTACATTCATTAAGTACATGTTTGGTTAATAACGGCCCACTTCTTCCAAGATTAAAGGTCTTCGGTTTATCTTCAGGTTCATCAAACTCTGACAATTTGGTATTAGTGGAGCAGCTGATTAAAAATATAAAAGATAATGTTTTAATTTTATTGTCTTGATAGTGAAAATTTTTCAACCTACTTCTTTGATTCTGAATTATAGCATTTTGCTTATTAAAAATAAATATTTGGCAGAAAGTGAACAGTTTAATATAGTATTTCTCATTTACACCTTGATAAGAATAAGAGGTATCAGAATAGGTCTTACGACTGAGAAAGAGGAGAATTGAAGAGAGTTATCAAAAAGAACAGAGACTGCCAAGTAAGGAAGGTGGAAACAGAGGAGAGAAGGGTAGAGTTTGTGAAGGGTCAGTTATGGAAGAAAGGACAGTAAGGAACCATTTAAGGGCATAGCATTCAGGAAGTCACAAAGAAGTCAATGCTAATGAAGCAGGTGCCTCCTCTTCCTGCTAATGTTTTTCTTGTTTATTAACCAACTTTGGTAAGACTTGTTTTAACTTTAAGCAAAGTTTATATACCATGAAATGTCCACATGTTAAATGCATAATCCGATGGTTTTTAGCTGATATATACAGTCACATACCCAAAGCAGAGAACTTTTCTGTCACACCAGAAAGTTCCTTCATGCTGCCCTATGATCATTCTCAAGACTCACAGGCAGCTACTGTTCTGATTTCAGTAAATATAGATTATTTCTTTCTGTATTTGAAATGTTTGTAATTTGTATAATATGGCTTGTACTTTTAGCATCTGGATTCTTTCATTCAACCAGATATTATTTGTTGTTGTTGATTAATCCTTCAGTGTCATCCATCATACAGCATCTTGCATGTGCTATGCTTAGGGGCTCAGTTGTGTAGCTCACCAGGTTCCTCTGTCCATGGGGATTCTCCAGGCAAGAATACTGGAGTAGTTTGCCATGCCCTCCTCCAAGGGATCTTCCCAACCCAGGGATCGAACTCAGGTTTCCTGCATTGCAGGAGGATTCTTTACTGACTGAGCCACCAGGAAAGCCCATATAGTGTTTTATTCTATTATAATGCTGAGTAGGATTCCATCATATGAATATATCAGAGTTTATATTTTTTCCTCTTAAGGATATTTGGGGTTTTGTAGTTTGTGGCTACTACAAATAATTTGCTATAAACATTTTGGTACACTGCTTTTTGTGGATATATGTTTCATTTCTCTAGTAAATACCTAAGGGTAGAATTTCTGGGCAATGGGTTGATGGAGTGCATTTAACTTGGTAAGAAACAGCCAAATTGTTTTCAAAAGGGGTATGCTGCTTTGTATCCTTACCAGTAACATTAAAGTTCTAGTTCCTCCATATCATCACATTTCATATTATCAGTCTTTAATTCTTCAAATGAGCATGAAATGGTTTTTATTTAACTCAAGTGGAGAATGTGGACTTTTGGCTTGCCATATCTTTTGATATGTGACTGTTCAATAATCTTGCTTGTTTATATTGGCTAGAGTAATCAAACTTTTTATTGTTTTTGTTCATTGACTAAGTCATGTATGACTCTTTGAAACCCCATGAACTGCAGCATGTGAGGCTTCCCTGTCCTTCATTATCTTTTGGAGTTTGTCTAGATTCATGTCTAGTGAGTCGGTGATGCCATCCAACCACGTCATCCTCTGTCATCCTCTCCTCCTCCTGCCTTCAATCTTTCTCAGCATCAGGGTCTCTTCCAATGAGTCAGTTCTCATCAGGTGGCCAAAGTATTTATTAATGATTTGTAAAATGCATTTTAGTATTCTGGATGTAAATACTCTGTTGGATGTATGTGCCATGAGTATTTTCTCTAGCCTGTGACTTGTTTTTTTATTTTCATAATGGTTTATTTTGATGGACACTTTAAAAAGCTCATTCATTTTAAATTTTAAAATTCATTTAAAATTTTAATTTTCTGTGTTACTTTTTGTTTCCTTGCCAAGAAACATTCATATAACTCAAGGTCATAAAGATATTCTTAAAAATTTTTTTAAAGATTATTACTTTAGATTTTTGCTTTCAGGTCTATGATCCATTTCTTTTTTTAATGATCCATTTCTAATGTTTGTATATATTGTGAAATAGACATGTTTAATTTCATTCTAATGTGTTTATGCAGTTATTATTGACCATTTGTTGAAAAAGAAGTTCCTTTATAAAATCAGATTAGTGATTGCTGATGGTAGAGGTATGAGCAAGGATTGACAGCAAACTTTTGGGTATGATAGAAATAGGCTAAAATGATGGCTGTGATGGCTGCCCAATCATTTGCGGGGCAGCGGCGGGGGGTGGGGTGGAGGTGGAGATTTCCTTTCACCATTGAATTGCCTTTGTATCTCTATCTAAAATTAATTGACATTTATCTGTAGATTGATTCTTGGACTCTCCAGTCTGTTCAATTGGTTTGTGAGTCTGTTATGCAAACCCTGACCAACCTTAACTGGGTTGGCTTTAAAACTTTAAAATAATTCTTAAAATTAGATAATATAAAAAAGATTGCTATTATGTTCATTTTCAAGATTGTTTCAACTAATCTAGATACATCATTTGTATCCCCATACAAAATTAGAATCATCATATTAATTTTGATAAAATAGCCTACTATGATTTTAATTTGGATTGCAGTGAATCTACAAATCATTGGAGGAAAAGTGACATCTTAACAGCAATAAGTTTTCCAAACCAGTGGCCCAATATAGCTCTCAGTTTTTTAGATCCTTTTCAAGTAACTCATCTACATTTTGGAGCTTTTGATGTAGAGATTTTATATGCTTTTGGTTAATTTTATTCTAAAGTTTTAAATAATTATTAATACAAATTATATTTTATTTTTCAATTATTTGCTACACTCTTTCAATTATATTTGTTAAAAAATAAAATTTATTTTAGTGAACCTGTATCCTTGCTAAAATCATGTATTATTTTTTAGTAGAATTTCATAGACTCCTTAGGATTTTCTACAACACACACATATAACCTACAAAGAACACAGTTTTACTCGTCCTTCTAACCATCACCCTTTCTATTATTTTCTTACATTATTACACTTCTTAAGATCTCTGATAAAACACTGACAAAAATAGAGTAAGATTGTTGTCTTTTTCCTAACCTTAGTAGAAAACATTCAATATTTTACCAACAAAAATGATGTTGATTCTTATGTACATGCTGTTTATCAGATTGAAGATGTTTCTTTCTATTCCTAGTTTTCTATGTTTTTATTTTTCTTTCATGAATGAATATAGAATTAGATCAAAAGCCTTTCTGCCTCTATTTAGAGGCCATATGTTTTTATGTTTGTTTTTGCTGTTAATATGGTGAAATGATTTGATTGGTTTTTGTTTATGAAACCAATCTTGCATTTCTGAGATAGAGTCCACTTGCACTTGGTATTGATAGATATATAGATATAGATCTATAGCAGTATTATTCACAATAACTAAATGGTTGAAACAACATGTATGTTCATGGATAGATATGATACAGGAACAAAATGTTACATACACATAATGGAATACTATTCAGCCTCAAAAAGGAATGAAATCCTGATACATGGTACAACATGGGTGAACCTTGAAAATATTATGCTAAGTTAGATAAGTCAGACACAAAAGGAAAAAGATTGTATAAGTCCACTTACATGAGGTACCTAGAATAGTCAACAGAGAAGGAAATGGCTCCCCACTCCAGTACTCTTGCCTGGAAAATCCCATGGACAGAGGAGCCTGGTTGGCTGCAGTCCATGGGGTCGCTAAGAATCAGATATGACTGAGTGACTTCACTTTCATTTTTCACTTGCATGCATTGGAGAAGGAAATGGCAACCCACTCCAGTGTTCTTGCCTGGAGAATCTCAGGGACGGGGGAGCCTGATGGGCTGCCATCTATGGGGTCGCACAGAGTCGGACACAACTGAAGTGACTTAGCAGCAGCAGCAGCAGAATAGTCAAACTGATAAAGATAGAGAACAGAATAGCTATTGCCAGGGACTAGAAGAAGAGGGTAATGAAGAGTTATTATCTAATGGTGCAGAGTTTCACTTTGGATGATAAAACAGTTTCTGGAAATGTGCTGTAGTAACTGTTGCACGACAGTGTAAAAGTACTAAATGTCATTAAGTTGTATACTTGTGTGCATGCATATGTGAGTGCTAAGTTACTTCAGTCATCTTTGATTGTTTGCGACCCTGTGGACTCTACCCTGCCAGTCTCCTCTGTCCATAGAATTCTCCAGGCAAAACTACTGGAGTGGGTTGGCATTTCCTCCCCCAGGGAATCTTCCCAACCTAAGGATAGAATCCAGGTCTCTTAGACCTAGCTGCATTGGCAAACAGGTCATTTTACCAGTGCCACCTGGGAAGCCCCAAGTTGCACACTTAGAAATGGTTAAATTTTATATTATGTATATTTTTCTATAAGGAAAAAAAGTAAAGAAATACTAAAAATAATAAAATGTTTTAAAATGACACAATAATGAAAGCTTTTAAAAGATATTAGCATTCCTAATGGAATGACTTACTGAATGACTGTGATAGCAGATCCCTTTCTCCATCTCTGCTCACTTCTGACCTGCACAGTCCATGTAGGGTGGTAACTACAGCATCTACCAGCTGGTAAAACCTGCTGGAGAAAATCTCATGTGCAGGCACATTGATTCTTTGACAAGTGTATTTGTATCACCTATGCCCTAAGTCCTTCTTGATCATCTTTTTTATTTCATCTTTCTTTGCCGTTTTCCAGATCCTATGCTCAAATTTTACCACTTTATCTACATTTCAGACCCTGTTCCTAACTTCTTGTCCGAAGTTTTCTTTCCAATTATTGAGGAAATAGAGGGTTTCCAGGAGAAGGCAATGGCAACCCACTACAGTACTCTTGCCTGGGAAATCCCATGGACGGAGAAGCCTGGTAGGCTACAGTCCATGGGGTCGCAAAGAGTCAGACATGGCTGACATGACTTAGCAGCAGCAGTAGAGGGTTTCCATTCAGACATTTCTCAAATCCCTTCCCTTATCCTTCACAGTTTAGTTACTCCTTTGCCTGACTTCCTCCTCAATCTCAAAGAAAATGTTCTCTCCCTTCCTTTACGAAAATAGCTATTAATTCTATTGCATAGAATTAATATGCTTGATATATGCTTATATACTTGGTATATGCTTGCTATATGTTTAGTACACATGTGGGCACAATATATTACCATAGCCACCCAAGGTGTGTCCTATTATTATCTCAATTTTACAGATGTGGAAACTGAGGCACAGAGATATTTTTTTAGCAACATGCCCATGGCTCCAGCTAGGAAATGCTAGAGATAAAATTCAGACTCAGTCAGGATGCTCTTAATCACCTCTCTTTTAATGAGTCTATCACATCTTCCTTTAGAAAACTCATTCAACATGTCTTTAATTTCAGATGTATATGTTCTCTTTTCCATTGCATTATATTCCCACATTAAAAACAAGGTTTCATTCTTCCATAATTTTGAGTGTACATACACACATATACTTTTACACCCACAATTCCAGCCTCCTTTCAAAGCTATAATTTCTCCTCTCTTCCTTTTTCCTATTAGAAGAGTTGTTTATAATTCTTCACTTCATATTTAGGTTTTAACCCCTGGCTATAAACCAACTTCCTTTTTCCAAGTCTACCCCAAGACCAGTTGAATAAAGATCAAAACTGTCCTAACGGTACAATCAATGGGGATCCGTTTTTACTCTTCATTCTGCTGATCTCTTTACCACTGTTGGCCTGCTATCACTTGTACTCTCGCCCTCTTTCACCTGTTCTACCTTTTTAGAACATTCTTTTCGATAGTCTATTTTTTGTGCCCCCTCTTTCTTTTCTTAAAATATTGATGTTCTCAAGTGTCCTGTTTTTTCTTTCTTTTAAGTAGCTCTCCCGATATCTACAACTTCATTACCCATGTTAACTTGCCATTGGCACTTGCATCTACCTCTACAAGGACTAAACCACATGCTACTGCAGCTGCTGAAACGAGGCACCCTGTGCTCTGGGAAAAACTGCCAGAACAGGTCTTTGGATAGTCAAATATTTTCAAGAGTCAATTTTCTGAGCTCAGTTCTTATATCTTCTCATATCTAGAAAAGCAATAAAAACCTTCAGAAGGACAACTGCTTCTCTTGGCTAGTAGAAACTTTCCACAAAATGTATGTGCTTGATTACATGTACTCTCCCTTCACCAAAATTGCATATGTACTGACCTTCCTCACTGCCTCTTTGGAACAGTTTTTAAAAACTATCTGAAATGCACTCTCCTGAGCTATAGTCCTCACTTGCCCCCAATAAAACTTAACTTCCAACTTCCATACTACGCCATTTTTTTAAGTCAGTATCTACAAACGCTTCATTAATATACACATATTGGAAAAGGAGTGTTTACCTTTTTGCACACTTGCAAAAAAAATGGATGAAACAAATTTTGTTAGACTATCTCTAAGAGCAGGTTTAATTCCTGCTCTAATCTGACAGTTTTAGATACACTTAGCCCTTATTAGTTCATTTCTATGTTCCAGGCACTGTTCTGAGTGCTATATAGATTTTAATTCATTTCTTTCTCACAGTAATCACATGAGGTAGACACTGTTATTATCCCCACATGAAGGATGAGAAATCTGAGACAGAGAAGTTAAACAAATTGCCCAAATATTCCCAGATAGTAAGCAGCAAAGTGAGGATTCAAAATAAGAAAGTGTGGTTCCAGAATCATTATCTTACCAAGTAGGGCTCATAATGTTTAAACCAATGTTAAATTTTATCAGCAGGACCATATCACTAAACAACTCCAGGGGCTCTTACTCGTGGATTCTGCACAGTCCCTGATGAACAGAAAGGTGACCACTCTTGTTTATCCACTCTAACACAGATAAGACAGGGACAATGGCATTCTGAAATAAATCTTATAATCTCAAATGTCACAAACTGTTGTTTATCCACTGTCATTCAGATAAGAGAGAAGCAATGGCATTTTAATTAATTAATGGGTTTGGAATAAGGAAAGACAGTAAAACTCATAACCTGTTGTATCATCTCAGATGTCATAATATGGAGCTATAAAATACATTTTCACTTCCTAGAGTACTAAATGAAAAGATGCATTCAAGAACCAGATAGATTTTGTTTTTGTTGCTGTTCAGTCCTAAGTCATGTCTGACTCTTTGCGACACCATGGGCTGCGGCACATCAAGCCTCCCTGTCCTTTACCATCCCCTGGAGTTTGCTCAAACTCATGTCCATTGAGTCAGTGATGCCATCCAACTATCTCATGCTCTGTTGCCCCTTTATCCTCTTGCCCTCAACCTTTCCCAGCATCAGGGTCTTTTCCAATGAGTTGGCTCTTTGCATCTTGTGGCTAAAATATTGGAGCTTCAGCTTTAGCATCAGTCCTTCCAATAAATATTCAGGGTTGATTTCCATTAGGATTGACAGGTTTGATCTCCTTGCCATCCAAGATACTCTCAACAGTCTTCTCCAACACCACAGTTTGAAAGCATCAATTCTCAGCCATCAGTCTTTATTGTCCAACTCTCACATCTATACATGACTACTATAGCTTTGACTATACGGACCTTTGTTGGCAAGGTGATGTCTCTGCTTTTTAATATGTTGTCTAGGTTTGTCATAGCTTTTCTTCCAAGGAGCAAGGGTCTTTTAATTCCATGCCTGCAGTCCCCATCTGCAGTGATTTTGGAGCCCAAGAAAATAAAATCTGTCACATTTCTTCCTCATCTATTTGCCATGGCATCATGAAGGATGCCATGATCTTCTTTTCTGAATGTTGAGTTTTAAGCCAGCTTTTTCACTCTCCTCTTTCACCCTCATCAAGAGGCTCTTTATTTCCTCTTCACTTTCTGCCATTAGAGCAGTATCATCTGCATAGCTGAGGTTGTTGATATTTCTCCCAGCAATATTGATTCCAGCTTGTGAGTCATCCAGCCCAGCATTCCACAAGATACACTCTGCTACTGCTAAGTCATTTCAATCGGGTCCGACTCTGTGTGACTCCATAGACAGCAGCCCACCAGGCTCCCCCATCCCTGGGATTCTCCAGGCAAGAACACTGGAGTGGGTTGCCATTTCCTTCTCCAATGCATGAAGGTGAAAAGTGAAAGTGAAGTCGCTCAGTCGTGTCTGACCCTTAGCATGAACTGCAGCCTACCAGTCTCCATCCATGGGATTTTCCAGGCACGAGTACTGGAGTGGGGTGCCATCGCCTTCTCTGAGATATACTTTACATAGAAATTAAATAAAAAGGGTGATGATATCATTTCACTCCTCTGTCTCTTACCCTTAAATGGCTTTCCACTACACTTTGAATAAATATTAAATGTATTAATATGAATATACATTTCAACATCATCAGATGCCTAGAGATTTCTCCCATCTCTTTGTGTTCACCTCTCTCCCTTGTTTATGATGTTCCTTCCACCCTGGCCTTCTGTTCTCTCTGCCTGGAACACTCAGCTTCCCATTCTAGGCAAAGCCAGCTCCTTTTTATCCTTCAGGTTGTAGCTCAAATGTTACTTCTATGAAGAAGCCTTTCTTGGCCACTATATGTAAGTAAGTTGCCCTCTGCTCCCAATTACTGTCTAGCATCTCACTTTGTTTGATAGAAATAGTTTCATATCTACCTCGGTTACTTACAAACTGCATGATCTTGGGCATCTTTGCAATTTTGAAACTTTTCTCTCACTTGATAAGGAAAAATAAATAATATTTACCTCATGAAGTTGGTGTGATTATTCAGTGTAATAATAAAATGGCTAGCTCTTTTCCTGGCACTTGGCCTACACGTAATACATGCTTGTCCTCTCTTCATTCTTGCCACCCACACTGACACTCATTTCTAAGCTCATGGATCACCCAAATATATGAGAAAATAAAAGTCAACAAAAGCAATCGTTTCCAAATTTCAAATATCTAAGCCACATTTAGCCATGTCTTTTAAATCCCAGAAAATTTAATGGAAAAAGGGAAGGATTATACAGAGGAAGAAGAGGATAAGCTGGAAGCACAGAAAGAAAAGAAGAAGAAAAATATAAGAAAAAAATTAAAGGACTTCCTCATAAGAGGCTATTCTAGTCTTGGCCTGGTATCCACTGAAGAAACACACAATACAGAGGCAGCTCAGCAAAGCTTTTCACTGGGCTCTCATTGACTCCTTTGACACAATACCTCCTGCCAGGCCCTTTGTACTTCAACACTTTTTTGGAGAGTTTTTGGCCCATACAGTCATTTCATAGATGCTATGTATTGAAGGAGTATCCAGGCCCTTACCTTTTCTTTTTCCTTTGAGTCGACAGTAATCATGGATTATTAAAGGCAAAACAACCCAACACTTATGACCCATTTTACAACTTGGTTATATTCTAGCGTTTGTCTACTTATTAAAACAATCTATTGGTATTTATTGGGAGGAAGATTTTTCCTATAGACAAAACCTCTGAGATATTTCTGGAGGTGTATTTCAGAATCTCAAGGACGACTCAGTAGAAAATAGTTTTTGCTACAATGTTTGACATAAGTCCAGATATGAGCCCTTGAATTCTCTTTTATAGAGACAACATACACAGATGGGGCTTCCCCAGGTGGTGCTGTGGTAAAGAACCTGCCTGCCAAGGAAGAAGACATAAGAGACACGGGTCTCCTATCCTTGGGTCGAGAAGATCCTCTGGATACACAGATGCCTTCAGAGGTTACAAGTAGGTCTGAAATAAATCTTAAATGTTCCCACTTCAAAGGGATAGTGCTTCTAGTCTTAGGTGGGCACATCAGCCATTTTATTTCTCCTCACTGTCCCTACTCTGTCCCCATTGATATGTTTGTAACAGGAGAAGTAGCCTTGTGTGTCCTAAAGGATGAGACCCTTGGGTAATAATTGCCAGGTCATGGGGCAGATCCAGGATCAGTTAAGCTCAGTTCAGTTCAGTCGCTCAGTCGTGTCCAACTCTGCGACCCCATGAATCGCATGCCAGGCCTCCCTGTCCATCACCAACTCCCGGAGTTCACACAAACTCATGTCCATCGAGTCAGTGATGCCATCCAGCCATCTCATCCTCTGTCGTCCCCTTCTCCTCCTGCCCCCAATCCCTCCCAGCATCAGAATCTTTTCCAATGAGTCAACTCTTCGCATGAGGTGGCCAAAGTACTGGAGTTTCAGCCTTAGCATCATTCCTTCCAAAGAAATCCCAGGGCTGATCTCCTTCAGAATGGACTGGTTGGATCTCCTTGCAGTCCAAGGGACTCTCAAGAGTCCAGGATAGATGATAGTAAAAATAAGGATTCATGATGCAAATGACATCAATAATATCTTGCTTTTTAATGACTTTTAGCTTGCCTACTTATATAATCGTTTGCAAAGTAAGTAAAAATTGTTACCAAGTTGCTTAGCAGTGCTATCTTAAAATATCTCTAAAAGGGATAGTTTTGAACTAAAAGAGTTTTTAACAAGCATCCTATGAGTTCAAGTCAGATTTGGTGAGGAGCATTGCAGAAAAGTCCTGAATCTTCAGAAATGTGCATCTGTTCTTAAGTTTAGGAATCATTGATCTGGAGTACAGCTGAATGGGATAGATTCATCAGCAATTAAAGAGTTTGAGTTTATCTCTTCAGAGTTTAGTTTCACACATGGGGACTCACCTTATCCAGCAGGCCTTTTAGCACTGTTTCTTCCTGTAGTTCCTCTGACTAGTGGGCACCCTGTATGACATACCAAGACACTCTCCTTTTGTCTGCTTCACTTCATCTCTACCTACCAGGAGCTTTCAAAGCCATCTTGCTTCTCCCCTACCTCACTTTGACTTAAACAAGACTGGCTGTACTGCATTTTCAGAACCAGTCCCAAATTATGGATATATGGGATGTTTTCTTTCTCATCTTATTAAAAAACTTAGACGATCCATCACTTTTTTACTGTGGGAAACTTTGTAACAAAAGTGTCCATGCACTAGAGCTTTAATAGAGAACTCAAAGGATGCCTTTTACTATTGTGTGGGGCCAGAACATTCATAGGTTTATGATAATTCTCTTAACCAAGGGCTTTAGAATCCTGTGATTTGGCTATCATGATGATGAAGAACAAAGAAATCCCTAGTAGGAACACCAGAATCCTCTTTTCATAGGAATTTGGTGAGGAATTCATGGCCTATTTCATTTCTACCCAGCCATGGCATCATGAATCTTGCTACTGCTGACCAAGACACATCTGTTTATAAGGTCTTCCCTTTTAACTTGAACCCCTACTGGTTTTCTTGCTTTATTTATTTCTTTCTTTCTGTGGAGGGGAACCTTATTTTTTTTTTTCCTATACATTTAACTGGACTGAAGCTTGAGTCCAAACCAGACTACTCTGAGCAGATTCTACTACTCTGTCCCTCAACTGGCTGGGTCCCATTATGATGGCATTCCCAAAGACCCACTGGCTGGGACAGTGGGTCTAATATCGGGACAGCTGAAAAGAGTTTATTTATTTATTTAATGCCTTTCAATCTAATGCTTAAGGAAGGGAGAGATGTTTACTTGTATGAACCTTAGTTTATATACCTTAGTTTATATACTTGTATAAACCTTAGTTTAAGTGGTGGGCTTACATAAGATTCCCAGGCATTCAGAAAGCAAGGGATTTAATGCTCTACATTCTCTGAAGGTAAAACAAAACAAAACAATAGACTTATTTCCCTTTCATATCTTCCCTTCCAGCTACCCCTGACCCTTCACCCTTTGGGAAAACATCACTCTTTCCAAATTGAAGCCTCTCTTCAGAAAAGAAGAAATCAAGTGACTAACATTCTTTCTTTTACAAGAGAAATAAAAATAACCCACAAAGAAAGAACATTAAGTGATTTCCTTTCCAGTGATCTTTGACATGTTTTTATGAACCTACCTCCAGATTTCCCTTCTCCCAAGACACAGCTTCTCACATCAGAGTTGCATTAAGTATAATAAACTTAATTCATTAGTGAATAAAAATGAATTGGAAATTATACATTGTTAGTGAACTGAGTGAAGTCGCTCAGTCGTGTCTGACTCTGCGACCCCATGGACTGTAGCCTACTACGTTCCTCTGTCCATGGGATTTTCCAGACAAGAGTACTGGAGTGCGTTGCCATTTCCTTCTCCAGAGGATCTTCCTGACCCAGGGATCGAACCCAGGTCTCCTGCACTGTAGGCAGATGCTTTACCGTCTGAGCCACCAGATATACAGAACCTTTTACATCCTTCTAAATAAGAATGGCTTTCTGTTTAATCTATCACATATGCTATTACAATAGGACCTAGTGAGATAATACAGATAAAATGGGCCTTAACCAATGGGTGGACCCATTAAGAAGGATATTAATATCATTTGCTAATTATTATTACCAAAAACTGTAACAAGTGACATTTATTGAGCCTCTTCCATATGCCTGATCTCCTATCAAATTCTTTACATGAATAATCTCATTTAATCTTAAAATAACTATTTGATATAATTTAAGGGTTAGAAAAGTTACTTATAAAGGACCAGATAGTGAACATTTTAGGCTTTACAGTCACATAGGGTCACTTCCCAGGTAGCTCTAGTGGTAAAGAATCCATCTACCGATGCAGGTAATCCAAGCAGGAGTCTGGTTTGATCCCTGGGTTGGGAAGATCCCCTGGAAGGGGGTGTGGAGACCCACTCCAGTATTCTTACCCAGAAAATCCCATGGACAGAGAACCCTGTGGGCTACAGTCCATAGGATCACAAAGAGTTGGACACGATTTAAGGCGAATTAGCTGCAGCAGCAGGTCTCTTATAGTCTTCATTGCTTTTGTTGTTGTTTTGTTTTCACAACTCACCACAAATATAAACACTATTTTGACCTCCTTGTCTGCTCCCAAATAGGCTGCAAATCAGATTTGGCCTGTGGGCTATAGTTTGCTGACCCCTGATTTTATCAAAGTAAAACTTGTATCAGTTCCATTTACAGAGAAGGAAATTGAGACTTGGAGAAATTAAGTAAATCTGCCAAAGTTATATACCAAGTAAGCATAGACTGTAACTAGTTTATACAGTTAACCCTGTAGACCCATGTAAACATGATATAAATACAGAGCATTTCTGATAGACCCTAAATAGTTAACGATAATAGAAATGTCTGTAGTGTTAGCTGGTTTAGGAATATCTTGTGGATAAACCCATAGATATATTCTATTTCTACCTATAATACCAGCATATATAATATAAAATGGAAACGATTTCATGGTCACAAGCTAATAAAAAGTCATTTTCTTTTTAGGACAATATGACATCTTTGAGCCTTACCTAACATAGTTCTGATTTTAATTTTTCTTTTTCCTCACCCTCTCCCTTCCTTACTTTAGAGACAATTGAAATAAATAGATATTCAACATTTCAAAATATTCAAATTTCCCTTGCTGAAAAGGAAAAAAATGTAGACTTAAGATTATTTATTTATTATATTCCTGAATACAAAACTGAGTGCCAATCATTCTAAATTTTTTTACTTATTATCCAAATTGTGGAAAAAAAGAAATATCTAATGAAACTATTAAATTAAAAATTTTAATGAAAAAATTAAAAGTTTGATCTACTAAATATAAGGTTTTTTCAAAGAAAATTTGATAAATCAATTTTCTTATTTGAATATATATAGTCATTTTGAATTAAAGCAATAGAAATCAATGTATTTGTGGTTAAAAGTTACTAATACAGTATATGTATATGTGGTGCTTACTGGCACAAGAGCATCTTTCTCTATCAGGATTAAAATTACATTGACTATTAAAGAATTAACCCCAAGTCTACTGCAACTTTTAAAATAAATACTCATTGTTCATTATCGAGTATTTTATTGCAGATTTTTTTCTAGATAATAATGTGAACTCCAAATAAAATAGCAGTGATCAGCTGAGAAATCAAGGAATTTGTAAATGATAGACATATATAACATTAGATGGAAAATTAGAATATACCCAACAAATAGATATCCTTCTTATCTATATTCTTTTCAATGTGCTTTTAAAGCAGAGTCAATTGACCAGTGAAACTGATGGAGTAACATATTTTGAAAATGCCCTAAATATATAACTTCCCCACTAGACTGAAACAACTCCTTTTATTCTCTTGAGTGTATAATACATGCTTTCTAAAAACTCCCTGCCTATATGTTTATCTAATATCCAGGGTGATATCAATAAATAATACACATTATTTATGTTAAGTTTTTTCTTTGGAATAAAACTAAGCAAAGGTAACTTACAAGCATGTATATACAAACTGGCTGCAGTCAACAAAACACAGGAAACTGGACACACTATAAAAGGAGAAAGAATTTCAGACTCCCATCACAGTTCATTTTTCTTCATGTAACAGTGCAATGTATTGTCAAGCACAGGAGGGCCCCGGGTGCTTAGGAGAACAGATGGCAGCTGGGTTAGGCCAGACAGGAGAGAAAAGAAGGTGTGGCCACCCAGGAAGTGCTGGTGAATTATGAAGCTTGCTCTTCTCACCTTTAGATAAAAAAAAAAGTACTGAGAAAGGTTCATGCCAATGGCCAGCACTTCAGACAGTTCCCCCCATGGTATATGATGCAAAATACAGAAAGCCAGGAACACAGTCAAGGCATATCTCAGGGGACACGAGGAGGTGGTCATGCAGCAGTGCAGCAACCACACTGGGACAAACAGTGTCCTTGAAATCAAAACAAAACCCAGTTAAGTCTGCAGATGCAGTGTTTCCTTCAAGAACCTAGTGCTATTTGAAGGATAGGTGAGATAAAGGACTCTTCAATGGTATGAACAGACATAGCCATGGACAGCAGCTGTTCTTGCTTCTCACTGTGGAGTGATCAAGAAAAAATAAATAGACTTCCAGGAAACAGAGCTGAGACTCATGAAAGCAAGACCTGTGAAACTCTGGGAAATGATTACAAGGGAGATTATGGAATCAACTACAGAACTATTTTTGAAAGCATTCATTTGTTATATTAGCATTATCAAAACCTGGCTATTTCATTCATGGGAAAAAGTGAATGTGAGGAAATGTAAGATCAAGAATAGTAATATTCCAAAAGAATTACCTTCATTCTTTGCCCCAAATAGGAAAATAATTTCTATTTCCTGTACACCTTGTTTGTGTCATTCCTATCTTGTATATGAGTGCACTCTGCTTGTATCAGTTCAAGTTACCTAAGTGTATTGACCAAAAGTTCAAACAGCATTTAAAAAGTACTTTCATAGTGCCTGAGTCAGTGTTCTGCAAACAATAAACAGCATCCACACACAACAATGTGGAGGTCATGAAGTTTGAGTTCATAGGTCCTTCTGTTCACGGATATAGCACCTGTTATATAGCTCTACCGGAGAAGGCAATGGCACCCCACTCCAGTACTCTTGCCTGGAAAATCCCATGGACAGAGGAGCCTGGTAGGCTGCAGACCATGGGGTTGCTAAGAGTCGGACACGACTGAGTGACTTCATTTTCACTTTTCACTTTCATGCATTGGAGAAGGAAATGGCAACCCACTCCAGTGTTCTTGCCTGGAGAATCCCAGGGACAGGGGAGCCTGGTGGGCTGCCATCTCTGGGGTCGCACAGAGTTGGACATGACTGAGGCGACTTAGCAGCAGCAGCGTATAGCTCTACCCATCCATCCCCACTGGATATTAAGCAGTAAAGTAGCATGGAGAGAAAGGATGAAGCAAAAAGTGTTGCAGGTGCAAGAAGTAACATAAGAAGAAACTCAAATGTGGGAGGGAGAGCAAGAGATGACAATGGAAAGAGTTTCAGGAAGTGAAAATAATTTGCCAATGGCTGAAAGCAGGGGAGAAGGAAGGGGAAGAGGAAGAAGAAAAATATGAGACTTCCCAAGCCTATCCTGGAGGATCCTCTAAATCATGAGAAGAGTTGGGTTCCAGCTTCTACTGGGGGCAATGCAGAGCATTGAAGTCTAAAAACCTTCTAAAACTAACACCAAAAAAAGATGCCCATTTCATCACAGGGGCCTGGAATACAAAAGAAGGAAGTCAAGAGATACCTGGAGTAACAGGCAAGTTTGGCTTTGGAGTTCAAAATGAAGCAGGGAAAATACTAACACAGTTTTGCCAAGAGAGTGCACTGGTCATAGCAAACACCCTTTTCCAACAAGACAAGAGATGACTCTACACATGGACATCACCAGATGGTCAGTACTGAATTCAGATTGATTTTTATTCTTTGCAACAGAAGATGGAGAAGCTCTATACAATCAGCATAAACAAGATCAGGAGCTGACTGTGACTCAGATCGTGATCTCCTTATTGCAAAATTCAGACTTAAATTGAAGAAAGTAGGGAAAACCACTAGACCATTCAGGTATGACCTAAATCACATCCCTTACAATTACACAGTGGAAGTGACAAATAGGTTCAGGGATTAGATTTGATAGAGCGCCTGAAGAACTATGGATGGAGGTTCGTAACACTGTACAGGAAGTGATTATCAAAACATCCCCAAGAAGAAGAAATGCAAAAAGGTAAAATGGTTGTCTGAGGAGGCCTTACAAATAGTTGAGAAAAGAAGAGAAGCAAAAGGTAAAGGAGAAAAGGAAGACATACCCATCTGAATGCAGAGTTCCAAAGAATAGCAAGGAGAGATAAGAAAGCCTTCCTCAGTGATCAAAGCAAAGAAATAGAGGAAAACAACAAATAGGGAAAGATTAGAGATCTCTTCAAGAAAATTAGAGATACCAAGGGAACATTTCATGCAAAGATGGACACAAAAAGTACAGAAACAGTATGGACCTGACAGAAGCAGAAGATATTAAGAAAAAGTGGCAAGAATACCCAGAAGAACTATACAAAAAAGCTCTCAATGACCAGATAATCATAATGATGTGTTCACTTACCTAGAGCCAGACATCTTGGAGTGTGAAGTCAAGTGGGCCTTAGGAAGCATCACCACAAACAAAGCTAGTGGTGGTGATGGGATTCCAGCTGAGCTATCTCAAATCCTAAAAGATGATGCTGTTAAAGTGCTGTGCTCAGTATGCATACATGAACCAAGAACTCCCAGGTATTTAAGCTGGATTTAGAAAAGACACAGGAACCAGATATCAACTGCCAATATTTGCTAGATCACAGAAAAAGCCAGTGAATTCCAGAAAAACATCTATTTCTGCTTTAGTGACTACATCAAAGCCTTTGACTGTGTGGATCCCAACAAACTGTGGAAAAGTCTTAAAGAGATGAGAATACCAGACCATCTTACCTGCCTCCTGCAAAACCTGTATACAGGTCAAGAAGCAACAGTTAGAACCAAACATGGAACAACAAACTCGTTCAAAATTGGGAAAAGAGTATGTCAAGGCTGTATATTGTCACCTTGGTTATTTAACTTATATGCAGAATACATCATGCAAAATGCCAGACTTGATGAATCACAAGCTGGAATCAAGATTGCCAGGAGAAATATCAATAACCTCAGATGTGTAGATGATACCACCCTTATGGCAGAAAGCAAAGAGGAACTAAAGAGCCTCTTGATGAAGGTAAAAGAGGAGAATGAAAAAGCTGTCTTAAAACTCAGTAATTCAAAACTGAAGATCATGGCATCCAGTCCCATCACTTCATGGCAAATAGATGGGGAAACAATGAAAACAGTGACAGACTTTATTTTCTTGGGCTCCAAAATCACTGCAGATGGTGACTGCAGCCATGAAATTAAAAGATGCTTGCTCCATGGAAGAAAAGCTATGGCAAACTTAGACAAAATATTAAAAATCAGAGAGATCACTTTGCTCACAAAGGTCTATATAATCAAAGCTTTGGTTTTTCCAGTAGTCACCCATGGATGTGAGAGTTGGACCATAGAGAAGGCCGAACGCCGGAGGATTGATGCTTTCTAACTGCAGTGTTGGAGAAGACTCTTGAGAGTTCCTTGTACAGCAAGATAAAACCAGTCAATCCTAAAGGAAATCAACCCTGAATATTCATTGGAAGGACTGATGTTTAAGCTAAATCTCCAATACTTTGACCTCCTGATGCGAAGAACTGACTCACCAGAAAAGACCCTGATTCTTAGAAAGACTGAACACAGGAAGAGCAAGGGATGACAAAGGATAAGATGGTTCGATGGCATCACCAAATCAATGGACATGAGTTTGAGCAAGCTCTGGGAGATAGTTAAGAAGAGGCAAGCCTGGCGTGCTCCAGTCCACGGGGTCGCGAAGAGTCAGACGTGACTGAGCAACTAAATGATGACAACAAGCAATTTTTGGGTGAAGTGGAAACAGAGGTTGGAGTGAAGATAATCTTGAGGTCCAGAGGTCAGTTCTGAGGACTTTGTAGAACGTAGTAAAGAAATGATGGTAAATGACAACATCATAGTAGAAGAATGGAGTAAAACGAACTGGGCCTACAACTGGAGTGGATGTAAGGAAAAGAGAGAGAAATACAGAAAGGGCAATGGCTACATGTGGTTTCAGATAAAGACCACAGAATTAGTGTAAGTTTGGGGAAAAGAATAATTGTGTATCTTCTGAACTGTAGTTTCTGCTTTGCACCTGTCTGAAGTTATGGCTACCACGATCTTTTACCTCCCTTTAACACTTTTGTTAATTTTTAGAGGATTCTGCAAAGAGATTTGTTATTTATACTAAAGTCGAAGTGTGCAAAACACAAAATGCTCTAAATTATCTTAACCAGTAACTGTAATTGGTATCAGTTAAGATCCCGGATTCTTCTTTCCTCAAAATTGATCTTTGTCTTTCAGAAAGTATTTCTGAAGCAGTACACAAGCCATTGCAATATTATAAGCTTGTAAAATATTGCAGTGTTTATTAAAGCATTTTCTTTTTAAATTATGGCTTTTACTAAGTGATTGCTTTATCTGCTGTTTTGCGTTAAATAATATGTACATTCACATGTACAATATGGACATACAGATACAGGTAACATTCATTGCTTTCCAGAATTGCAAATTCAATATATTTGTACCAGTTCCAAACTTTTTATTCACTTTAGAAGACTTCCTGCAAGACACAATATCCATTGTGCATTTTTGTTTTTTAACCAGACTGCAGGAGTGCAAAAGTATACACTGTTTCCTTCAAAAATGGAATCATCATTCACAGATGTAGATGTGTACTTGTTATGCCAAGATGAGACAGATGTGGTTCTATTCACTCAGGGACAGGTGCTACGGAAAAAGAGATAAAACATTTGTAGAAAGTGTAAGCAACTGCATTGCTGTTGCTAAATAAATAAACTCTCTGCCAAAAAACTTTATTTGCTTATTTCTCCTTACTTCTTCTGAATATTTATTTTAAGATCTGGTAGAGCTAAGCTCTATTCAGTTTTATTTTTCTGTATTGGTCTAAAATACACAGCATGTACATATGTGTTTGAATATGTTCTGTAAGAATGAATGGCACAGATAGCCCCACATGTCGATATCTAATGTTAATTCATGTAAAGCAAGTTTACCCCTGACACACAGCTACAATCTGACACACTTAACTTCTGACAAGATCATGTTCATGGTTCTTACATGAGAATCAGGTTAAAATGAGGGCCATGAAAGCACTAGCAGTTTGGGAAGGAAAAACCATCTTCAGATTATTTTTCTGAGCAACATTTTGGTGAGCTGCAGACACAGAATAGTACAGGGAGTAGGAGTCTGCAGCTGCTGGGCTAGGGCAAGGATTTTAAATATTCGTATTAATTCTGACTCCAAAAGAAGATTGGGTGGGAATCAGCAGCTGGGAGAGGAAAAGTGAGTGGAAAAGATGATTTTGATTTTAAATGTATTTAATCATAATGTAAAGTAGAGCACGAAGGAGAGATATGTGCAGCTGGGCCAATGAAGGCGGAGGGCTAAGCTGGAATACTGTTTTCCTTTTAAACATGCAGCTTTGGGTTTACTGGGACCCAGGGGGACCAGGAAACTTGTGAATACACAGAGATTCTACAGCTTCAAGGGGTTGTAAATAGAAAACTCTGCCTGCCCATGTTGACATTTTTTTAAAATGACAATAAGGATAGTTAGTAACTAAGGTTCCTCCCAAGATTGAAAAAGCAGCAGAAAACACAGGAAAGTATTGGCTGGCCATAGGGTGCTCAAAGAAAAACAAACATTCTGACTATCAGATGGTTATCTCATGTATAAAAGATTTGTATTTTCATTCTTTAAGAATTAGGAAACCAAAAATACACTGACCATTGAAATTAAAGTGAATAGAATGCACTTTTTTGGTTAGTGATTTTGAAGGCAATTTAGGTGCTCTCAGAACCTCAGAGAATTATGTCAGGAGTATAGTTAGAGCTTGGTTAATATTTGTGGAATAAAAATAAAAATTAATTAATAACCAATCATTTACCCATATTTGAGATGTGGAAGGGCTAAATCAAGCCTGTTGTAATCTCTGAAAGTTATTTTGTTTATTGATTTCATATTTTGTTATTTGTCTTACAAAATATAGTGTCAAGGAAACACAACTAAATTTTTTGTATTCTGAGTAATGTGAATTCAAAGTGTGAATCTTCCTTGGCACGTTGATGGTATTTAAGATAGTATTTAAGAAATCCAAAATATATATGTAAGTGTATGGTGATAAATGCCCATAATGGGAGAAAATGTTCAAGAGAATAATCACAGCTAAGGAATCATTTTATTTTGATATGAAAATGTAAGTATAAAATAAATTTCATAATGACAAATTGAGGGAATCTTCATTTTGCTTAGGGCTTTTCACTATTTTGAGATTTTTTTTTTTTAAATAAGAAATTTTATTTCTTAGTCCTACTTCCATAATGATAATCCCCTGGATATAGAACATAGCTTGTCAATAACTGGTCATGTCTTATTTCTTGTCAAATGAAAAATTTAATTCAAGACAATATTTAAAAACTCTTTAGACATTCACAGAATTATCAACGTTTAGAAATAGGTAGTGGCAGTGGTAGTGACAAGGTTGCAGAGCTGGAGGAGCCTTGTACAAGAATCTCTCTTTAATTTTTTTTAAGTCAATGTCACTCATCAGGTACGGGCTTTATCCATGCTGTTCAAAGCTTGACCAATGAATCCAGCTTAATACAAATATTTCCCTTTGTAGGAAGAATAGTCAAAGTCTTAACTGGTTTAAATCCAAGTAAGAGATTTTACTCTGTCTGAATGCCAGAAAGCATACAAAAAACAATTATCAAGGGTCTAAAATTCGTCTTTATGTCCATCATGAGGCACTGAGTAGCAATGGGTTCAATGTCATTCTGTATATTCTTAGCAGCTCTCTAATTCTAAATATGCTATTTTATTTTTGACAATTTCTATCAATATAAGCCCTGAAAGTAGGTTGTATGTTTTTTCCCCTTTTAGTCAAGCTGGAAGAAGCAAGTATATAAAAAATACTGTTACTTCCTTACATTTATACTTTGTACAACCCAGCATTGATTTGCTCCTTATTTAAGCAACATTTTCTTGATAAATTAAAAAAGCAGCAATAGCCATTACTGCAGGCTATATACAGCCTCTAATATCACTTAAGCATATTACAGAATATAATATCTGGTACTTAACGACTAACTTGCATATGAAAGCTCACATAATGTCTCATAAAACCCTTAAAATGGCTTCAGTTTAAGAGTCTCTTTAAAAAAAAACACCTTCAGGGAATATTGTAAATGAAGTAGCACTCCAGCCTTGGAAAAAAAATTCACACACTTGCAGAAATTTTTAATATAAATTGAACACATTAAAAATTAATTTTGCATGACCATTTCGCATTGCAGTGCCAATGCATAGTTAAGATAAGGCCTTAACTCTTCTTTGTTTAAAGTAACATGGAAGCTCTTTGCTTTCTCTCTTTGCTTTCATCTGTACATAATTATTATTTTCATTAATCAGAAAACGGACCCCCATTTTCCTATTCTGACAGCCTCAGCTGGAGTTGACAGAAACCCTACCTGAGTCACCAGGGTAACTTAACCATAAACTTCTAGGAAACTCATTAAATAAAGGTGTGAGCTGACAATTAAACAAGGCAGTTTCCATCATCCTTCCCTTTTTTAAGCAGAGGGGTTTTGGAGAAAAAGCTTACTCATCAGAAAAGTAGTTTTGCCCTGAGAAGTAAACCCGAACCAGCTTTGCCCACCACTCTTCTCTTCCCAAATTCATGATTTGCTTTTTCTCACTTGGTTTCAACTGGATCAGTTGTCTCCTTGAAGATGTGTGTGCTTTTTAGCACTAGCTTTAGAGATGTAATACAATGTACATTTTCTGCAAAGATATTTATTCTCTGATGGAAATAGAAAAGGGTGAAATAACAACCTATTGCCCCTCTTTGTATGTGGAGATTTTTTTTTTTTTAGTCTCATGACCACAATTCTACAACAAAAATATTCCCATGGAGGGCATCAGTTGCAATAAGACAATGAAGAATGTCTTTCTCCACAGAGAGCCAATGTTGTATAAAGCTGACATGCTGTAGTTTTCTGTAGTTCTGACACCAGCGGCAAGTGCGTGATGCCAGCGTGAGCATGTGGGGAGTCATGGAGGCGACTCACAGATTACATCTCAAGTGATCAATTTTAAAAAGGTGGGGATAGAGCTGACCTTAAGAAAGTGCCCTAGACCTTGGGTCAAAGGTGCTATATAAATCTAGTAAACAAACAAAGAAATAAACCCAGAACACATTTTCCTTAAAGAAGCTTGCGTCCTATTCTTTCATTGTTTGAATCAGATATTTTACTATGCAAATCTGAAAAGCTGAAAGTAAAATGAGAAACCTCAGGCTTAGTTCAGAATCTATGGTTTGATTTGCTGAGATGGGGATAGAAAGTTTTGGGTCTGGGGACAAGTTTTACCAAGAGTATTTTCTCAGCTTTCTAAGGCTTCCAGAAGACCTCATGAAACACTGCAAAATGTATTTCTTAGTTCTATCTTAATTTTTGCATTGTAACTTACAAAAACGACAACAATAAGAAAGACTCCAAAGCTATTGAGAAGAGATGCATTGCTGACTGCCAAAGAATCCAAAAATAAAAAAATACATTAGTCTGCAGTGGTCTCCTATCTTGAAAAAAAATTATTCAAACTGTAGTGAAGCCAATCTGTGAACAAATTGGAAAGAACTGTCCAACTGCCTGCTGACACACACATGTCTTCTAACATCCTCACCAGCACAGTCATTATGTTACACACCAAGCAGCAGGTACTGTGGATTTGTTTCCTAAAACTTGCAGCCTTATTTTGCATTAAAATGTTTCCAGTTAGATTTCAACCATTGGTTTACAGCAAAGCCAGACAAGTCTCCTATACTGTAACTATATTCATGTGAACACAGTACACTTCTTTTATTTATTTTTGTTTTTTCCTTTTTATGGGAAGGGTATGACCAGGGTAAAGACTGTTTATAGTTCTGGGTAAAAACAGAACAGTGAAATATCCCCACGTGTAACAAACTTAGATATGTGCAAACACAAGCAAAAGAATCTATAGAGAAACATCCTCTTCTGTGGTTTTAGTAATTCTCAAAAGCAGTCATATGAAATTACTGATTCTCTCATTCTGTTTCTTTATCTCTCACTTTCTGTCTCTCTTTCACATACACACATAGTCAACAGTAATCCATGAAGTCCAAAACAGAAAAGTCATATAAATTTTTTTCTGGAGGATATCTTTTAATAATCTGCAATAGTAAAATTCTCAGCTGCTACTGGAAGCAACAGAGACAAGTGTCTACATGGTTAAAATAAAGGTAAATTTTTATTGAATTATTTTTTATTTTAAGGTATAGAATACAGAAGGAAGTCAATTAAATCAAATATTTAAAGCCTAATTTGATGCCAACATCCAGAATAACCCAGTTTTCACATCAAGTTCAGAAAAACAAAGAGAAATTGTTTAGAATTGTTTTTGATGTCTCACTAAAGTAAGTCCAAATAGCTATGAAGTTAGCAAAGCAGACATGTGATCCTAATTCTCCTCCCCACTCTGCAGCTTCTAGGGTCATGAGAATTAGACAAAAATAATCACATGCTAAGCATGATACATACCTACTGCTACCACATTTTTGGAAGCTTGTATATGTTACCATGGACATATATTTTTATTATGTAAAATATAATAAAAATTATTCAATAGAAATTTTGTGATCAAAACATAATTATAAGATTAACAGTGACACACCCATACAGATGTGACAATATGTCCTAAGTTGTACTCTATACCTTCCTTCCCAATGAAGTGTATTCTTGTGTATCTCCAAAACTGTGAAGAAATTTAGATAAGACACAGTTTGTTATAAAAGATGATTGGGAAGAGGTGCGGAGAAGGCAATAGCAACCCACTCCAGTACTCTTGCCTGGAAAATCTCATAGACAGAGGAGCCTGGTAGGCTGCAGTCCATGAGGTCGCTAAGAGTCAGACACGATTGAGCGACTTCACTTTCACTTTTCACTTTCATGAACTGGAGAAAGAAATGGCAACCCACTCCAGTGTTCTTGCCTGGAGAATCCCAGGGATGGGGGAGCCTGGTGGGCTACCATCTATAGGATTGCACAGAGTCGGACACGAGTGAAACGACTTAGCAGCAGCAGCAGCAGGAAGAGGTGATAAAGAACACACAGAGATCTCTACCTCCACCATTTTTCTGTGATTCAAAATTGATAGAAAGGTGTTTGGGGCTTGGAATGTGACCTGGATTGGAAATAGGATCATTGTAGATGTCTTTACTTATGATTAGGTCATACTGGAGTTGGGTGTGTCCCTAATCCAATATAAAGAATGTCCTTATAAATAGGGAAATTAGGGCACATACATACACACATGTACACACAGAATATCATGTGAACATTAAGGCAGAGATAGGGATGATATGTCTACAAGCCAAGGAATGTCAAAAATTTCTATCAAGCCACCAGAGGAGGGGCATAGAACAGATTCTCCCTCACAGCCCTGAAATGGACCAATCCGGAAACTCCTTGATTTCAGACTTCTAGGGCCCAAGACTGTGATGCAATACATTTCTGATGTTTAAGCCACCCAGTGTGTGGTCCTTTGTCACAGTGGCTGTAGGAAACTAATACAGGAGGTTCCATCATTATGGGTTTCTGGGTCCACTTTCCAAAGACACATAAATATAATAATAGAGCATAATGGCAAACTGGGGCTTCACAAAGGGTCTTCTACCCCATCAGTGTATGAGAGGTGAGTGTAAACAATGTGGTAAACATCCAAAGGAGCAATTAAAGAAAATTAACTTGAGCTAGGGGAAGCCCCCGGAGAAGGCAATGGCACCCCACTCCAGTACTCTTACCTGGAAAATCCCATGGACGGAGGAGTCTGGTAGGCTGCAGTCCATGGGGTCGCTAAGAGTCGGACACGACTGAACGACTTCACTTTCACTTTTCACTTTCATGCATTGGAGAAGGAAATGGCAACCCACTCCAGTGTTCTTGCCTGGAGAATCCCAGGGACGGGGGAGCCTGGTGGGCTGCCGTCTATGGGGTCACACAGAGTCGGACACGACTGAAGCACCTTAGCAGCAGCAGCAGCAGGGGAAGCCCCTATGATGATAGGACAAAGATCAGTAAGTGAAATGTTGGGAATATCATTTGCTTGTTTATCTGTTTGTTTACTTTTCTTAGGGCTTTTGTTGATACAAGGAGCAAGAGTAACTACACAAATCAGAAGTAGAAATCCAAGTTTTTCACCTGGGAAGGACAGAACTCATGCTTGAGAATTTAATAAACACTTGTTAAATGAATGAGTGAATGAACAAACAATATCCATCAAAGCTTCAGCAAGGAGGTAAAACTTTAGGTATCATTTGTCATGAATGGGTAAGAAATCATTTTACCCAAAGGCAAATCAAAGTAAAAATAACACTTTCTCCAAACGTGATTGTGGTAAATTTCTGAGTAAGAAAAACAAGAAAGATATAGGAGAATTTCACAACCTTTGGATCCAAGTAGTTTTCTAATATTCTTGCCTGGAGAATCCCAGGGACGGGGGAGCCTGGTGGGCTGCCATCTATGGGGTCGCACAGAGTCGGACACGACTGAAGCGACTTAGCAGCAGCAGCAGCAGGATTTTTAAAATGCATGTGTTCTCTGGAAGGAAGACTATTGATCACACCAGATGAGTAGTAATAACTGATTTTCCTTCCAAGTCTTACCTGTCTTTGATTTCTTTATAAGGTAATTTGTTTATATATGATACACTCACATGCACACACATAATTAGGTATCCATCTATATGGACACAGGCAATATGTCTGAATAGTCTGACACTGGCTGAGAATAAAAAGATGTTGTTGAGGACAAATCTAGAGTGTTCTCCTGACCCCAAGCAGCCTTCTAAGGAAGAATAAAATTGAGTTCTTCCTCTTCTTACTCCACTGCTGCTGCTGCTAAGTCACTTCAGTCGTGTCCGACTCTGTGTGACCCCAGAGACGGCAACCCACCAGGATCCCCCGTCCCTGGGATTCTCCAGGCAAGAACACTGGAGTGGGCTGCCATTTCCTTCTCCAATGCATGAAAGTGAAAAGTGAAAGTGAAGTCGTTCAGTCGTATCCGACTCTTAGCGACCCCATGGACTGCAGCCTACCAGGCTCCTCCATCCATGGGCTTTTCCAGGCAAGAGTACAGGAGTGGGGTGCCATTGCCTTCTCCATCTTACTCCATTAAACCATGGTAAAGGCCTACATATAGTTATTAACAGGATCAACATTCTGTTTCCCTTCTTGCCTTCCTCCTTTAAGGTCATTATAGATAAAGTAAAGCAAAATAAATCAACCCCTCTCTTTAATTATATAAGGGGATATAAGAAGCTCCTTGAAGAGAAGTATTATAATAAGTGGTTTGAGGTGGGATAGGATTCATGACTTAGATAAATGTTTCCACTCAATTGAGTGTGCTACATTCCATCCTCTACAAGATCATGCAGGAAATTTAATCAAAGAGATAAACCAGGAAGCCGCTATAGTACCTCCATACAACATAAAACATTCATATATTATAAATAAATGATACATGATATAAATATGATTCCTTAATAACTAATGGCTTACATTCAGACTTAGTCTATGGCCTATGTAAAAGATTTCTGGCATTTAATGCAAAACACACACAAGAGTATTCCCTTGCTTTAAAACTTAAGTGTATGCTCATTAAAGCAGAAACATCAAAATAAAGTTCAGACAAAAGCCAGAAGAATGTCATTCTACTTCAGATTTTACTTGGATTAAAATAGTGCAGCTGTACCTATAAAGATAGACACTGGAGTTCTCTAAAACAGAGAAAGGGAGAAGAGAATGCTTGCAAGAATGACAAAAATACCTTGCATAAATACATATATAGTTAATTCATACACCCCCCATACACACACACACATTCAGTGATTCTCTAACTTTGAAGCTCTCTCAGTTAACTCCCAGGATAAACTGGTGGCAAATTTGCTCAAAAAAAAAGGAAAAAAAGAATTATACAAATGATAAAAGATTAATGGAATATTGCTTAACTTTAATCTTAAATATATTATTCACTTTGGGAATACTGTCAGCAATATCAATACACCATAAATATTAAAGCTTTGTCATTCTATCACTTAACATCTACTTATGAGTTTATTTTTCCAGCTCTCTAGAATTACAGAAGATAAACCTTTATGAAAACAACTTTTTGCTTTTTTGTTTCATGGTAACATTTGAACCAACTTAATTCAATTGATCTTAACAACCATAAGTAGAATACCTATTTTATTTTCCTTATGCAAACTCTTTACATGTCTCTATGTGCCAAAAAACAGAAATAGGACCATGGACATTCAAACTGAAGGAAAGCATTAGTTCATTCATCCTACATGAGATCAACCCAAAGGAGGACTCATCAAGGACCCACCTCACCTAAAGATCTGTCCTCAATTGTTATTTATACATAATTAAAATAGAAATGTCTTCCATAAGTGAATTAAGAAAACTTCTGATGTCATCCACTTGAGTTTCAAAACTTGCAATCTGAAAGAATGATGATTAGTTCATTTATCTCTCACCTTGACTTTCTTTTAAAAAAAAAAATGAATTTGACAAGGTATACTTAAAAAGAAATCCTGAAATTTAAGATATTTTCCCCAAAACATACATTTGACATCAGTGAAAATTAGGATTGTCCACACACTGGACAACTGCCCATACACTGTAATTTGTAGTGTAAAATGTTTGGTAAACTCTACCACTTTTTATCAAAAGGACAGAGACTGTGCTTTATCTTAGACTGGGAGGATATGGAGAATGCATCTTCATTTTTCCTCACTACAAGCACTCACTGGGGGAAAAAAAAATGTGTTTGGATGGCTTAGTGGAAAATAGCTTCGAACCAAGTATCTGCCTTCATCTCTGTCCTTATGAGATTTGAGATTGGGAGAGGGGTAAAACAGTAGTAGCAAAAGTAGATTCAAAGTACTAATAATTTATAATAAAGCCTCCATAAGAGTATCTTCGGAGAAGGCAATGGCACCCCACTCCAGTACTCTTGCCTGGAAAATCCTATGGATGGAGGAGCCTGGTAGGCTGCAGTCCATGGGATCACTGAGTCGGACACAACTGAGCGACTTCACTTTTCACTTTCATGCATTGGAGAAGGAAATGGCAGCCCACTCCAGTGTTCTTGCCTGAAGAATCCCAGGGACAGGGGAGCCTGGTGGGCTGCCATCTATGGGGTGCCACAGAGTCGGACACGACTGAAGCAACTTAGCAGCAGCAGCAGCAGCAAGAGTATCTTATTTCCAACAATTACTTTATTCCCTTTTTTCCCTCCTTTTGCTAAGTGCTGTATACTCAGGCTTCAACTAGTGGCTCTCAACCTTACCTACATATTACAATTACCTTTAGAATTAATAAACTAATGATAAGTAAGGTGGGGCTTAAGTCTGTTAATAGTTGTTGTTGAGTTTCTAAGCCATGTCCAACTCTTTGCAGTCCCATGGACTGCAACATGCCAGGCTTCCCTGTCCATCACCAACTCCCAGAGCTTGCTCAAACTCATGCCCATCGAATCACTGATGCCACCTACCCATCTCATCCTCTGTCATCCCCCTTCTCCACCTGCCTTCAATCTTTCCCAGCATCAGGGACACTTCCAATGAGTAGGATCTTTGCATTAGGTGGCCAAAGTATTGGAGCTTCAGCTTCAGCATCAGTCCTTCTAATGTATATTCAGGACTGATTTCCTTTAGGATTGACTGGTTTGATCTCTTTGCTGTCCAAGGGACTCTCAAGTCTCCTCCAGTACCACAGTTCAAAAGCATTAATTCTTCAGCACTCAGCCTTCTTTATGGTACAACTCTTACATCAGTACATGACTACTGGAAAAACTGTTATCTTTGACTATATGGACTATATAGTCAGCAAAGTGATGTCTCTAATTTTTAATATGCTGTCTAGTTTTGTTATAGCTTTTTTTTTTTTTCAAGGAACAAGCATCTTTTAATTTCATGGCTGCAGTCACCATCTGCAGTGATTTTAGAGACAAAGAAAATAAAGTATGTCACTGTTTCCATTTTTTCCTCATCTATTTCCCATGAAGTATTCGGACTGGATGCCATGACTACTTTTTGAATGGGTCTTAGGTCTGGGTAGCTTTTAAAGGGTCTCAGCTAATTCCAGTGTTCAGTCAGGGAGAACAGGTATATTAAACCAATGGTTTCTAGACCTTGCTGATAACCAAAAACACCTAAGAACTTTGTAAAATTATGGCTTCTTGTGCTGCTCCATGCTCACCTTTGTTCTTATCTATGAAATTGAATTGGAATTCTCAGAGTATCTTGATTTGTTTTTATTAGCATCTCCTTATTTTTCTGATGAATCACCACCTTTGGAAATCATTAAATAAAAATTATAATTCAACCAAAAAAGTAGTTCTGATCAAATCTATTTATATTGCATCAGAATAGCATATCATTTGATCTAAATTTCAAGGTGAAATAATCTATGTTCTTATGCATCCACTTAATATGGAGTTTATACCATGTCCTGAACCTCCATTGGCTTCAGGAGTCCTCTTTTGAGGATCCCTCTGTGGCCTCTCCACACTGAGTTGGTTGGTCTCTTCTCTCTGTCCCAGTTGGTAGCTGTCTTACAGAACATACCACCATGGATTATTTACGCAACCAATCTGTATAAATTCTTGAAGAGAGGTCCTCTACTTTATGTACAATAGCAGCTTATTATGTCATGGGTCCTAAAATGAGTGCTTTACATGCATTATCTCAATGATTTTTTTTCAGAACCTTAATTTCCTCATACATAAAATGGACAGAGTGATATCTCTTTTGCCAATATAAGCAAGCAAGATCCACACTGACAGGAGACTTTTCTGCCATCAATAAAGTGTTATCCACAAACTAAGACCCTAAAACCTCTAAGGTTGGGGGGTATGAGAATAAGAAAACAGTGGGATAAATAACTCAAGGCTCTCCTGTCCTCTGTCCCGTTGAGAAAAGTCTAACCACTGCATATCAGACAAGGTGTAAAGGGAGAATTTTATCAACTTAAAACAGAAAGGTGCCCACCTTTTCTCAAACCCAACTCGAATTCATACTACAGTTGCCTGCCTTGGAATTTGGGGCATAAACAGCTCAAGGTAGCCAAGGAGCCAGTTCATTCAAGAGAAAAAGAGAGTTCACTTAGAGAATTTGTTTTCTTCATGGATATATCTAATTTACTTATCATTTTATTATTCATGTACACTAATCATCTTTTCTATAAAATATCCATTTAGAAACATTGCTTTGATCTCAGGCTCACAAGTCACAGAACAATTGCTTTCAGATTCCCTGTGTGATTCTTTTATTGCAGTATCTTCTTTACAACTAGAACCACTTTCAGAAAAACTTAGTTTTCCAAAGCAGCCCATCTCCATGTCCTTCTGAGTTGCTTAAGACACAGCAGTTTTGAATCTGTGTAATGTGGATCACAATAAACTGTGGAAAATTCTGAAAGAGATGGGAATACCAGACCACCTGATTTGCCTCTTGAGAAATTTGTATGCAGGTTAGGAAGCAACAGTTAGAACTGGACATGGAACAACAGACTGGTTCCAAATAGGAAAAGGAGTCGGTCAAGGTTATATATTGTCACCCTGCTTATTTAACTTATATGCAGAGTACATCATGAGGAACACTAGGCTGGAGGAAGCACAAACTGGAATCAAGATTGCCGGGAGAAATATCAATAACCTCAGATATGCAGATGACACCACCCTTATGGCAGAAAGTGAAGAGGAACTCAAAAGCCTCTTGATGAAAGTGAAAGTGGAGAGTGAAAAAGTTGGCTTAAAGCTCAACATTCAGAAAACGAAGATCATGGCATCCGGTCCCACCACTTCATGAGAAATAGATGGGGAAACAATGGAAACAGTGTCAGACTTTATTTTTCTGGGTTCCAAAATCACTGCAGATGGTGATTGCAGCCATGAAATTAAAAGATGCTTACTCCTTGGAAGGAAAGTTATGACCGACCTAGAGAGCATATTCAAAAGCAGAGACATTACTTTGCCAACAAAGGTCCATCTAGTCAAGGCTATGGTTTTTCCTGTGGTCATGTATGGATGTGAGAGTTGGACTATGAAGAAGGCTGAGCCCTGAAGAATTGATGCTTTTGAACTGTGGTGTTGGAGAAGACTCTTGTGAGTTCCTTGGACTGCAAGGAGATCCAACCAGTCCATTCTGAAGGAGATCAGCCCTGGGATTTCTTTGGAAGGAATGATGTTAAGGCTGAAACTCCAGTACTTTGGCCACCTCATGTGAAGAGTTGACTCATTGGAAAAGACTCTGATGGTGGGAGAGATTGGGAGCAGGAGGAGAAGGGGACGACAGAGGATGAGATGGTTGGATAGCATCACTGACTCGATGGACGTGAGTCTGAGTGAACTTCGGGAGTTGGTGATGGACAGGGAGGCCTGGCATGCTGCAATTCATGGGGTCGCAAAGGGTTGGACACGACTGAGTGACCTGATCTGATCTGATCTGATCTGTTCTGAATACTGTCGCTGGATGTGTTACACTAACCACAAGGACCCACTGGAAAAACATTCAACCATTTGGGCACTTTACTTTCCAGAGTATGAGGTCAAATAAGAATAAAAGGCAATGGCACCCCACTCCAGTACTCTTGCCTGGAGAATCCCGTGGATGGAGGAGTCTGGTAGGCTGCAGTCCATGGGGTCGCTAAGAGTCAAGAGTCGGACACAACTGAGTGACTTCCCTTTCACTTTTCACTTTCATGCATTGGAGAAGGAAATGGCAACCCACTCCAGTGTTCTTGCCTGGAGAATCCCAGTGGCAGGGGAGCCTGGTGGGCTGCCTTCTATGGGATCGCACAGAGTCGGACATGACTGAAGTGACTTAGCAGCAGCAGCAGGCCTTATTCTCTGAAATTCTGATTAAGCCTACTTTTTCAGTTGAAGATGGGATATATGTTGGCTGGAGAAAGGACAGGAGAGTGAAATTTCGTCAGTAGGAAAATGACCACTGGGGAAAAGGTCAGAAGGCAGTGTCTCTAAAAGTAGGATTTCCAGTCCCCTAAAACTTTATGATAAAGTGCAGAAACTTACCTACATGAGACCAGTTTGATCAAAAAATTCTAAGAAAATGCTGCTTATAGATGCTTACAATAATTCCTTAATATATGAGACTATCTGGGCAGTTGTATTTCTGACTCATCTAATTCTAAAAGAAACTTCAAATGTTTTTTGCCACAATAGGGTAATAATAGGCAAAGTTAGTGACTCTCTTACTGACGCTGCAACTTCTGTGTCACCTGGGAATTTTTTAGAGATGAAAATTACCAAGCCCACTCTAAACCTACTGAATCAGAATTTGTGTGGGTGGGGCCCAGCCACTTGGTTTTTGATGAGATCTCTGGGTGTTTCCCATTCCTGAATTTTTATAAACTCTGGTATAAGTCATTCGGGGCAGATAGCATTTTTCCCAACTTAAAAGAAATGAAGCAGAAGAAAAAGGCATAACTTCTTTCCCATGGTGAATGCATTTTAGCACCCCCAACTCAGGAAGGATCAGAGAGGAGCATGAAGTGAGAAACCACCACTAGTCTATTGCAGGAAGCCCAGCAGGATTCCAGTGCACAACTACCTGAGGGTCTGCTCTCACAGGTGCAATCAATATGCACGGAACCATCAGACTCCTTACACCTAATCTAAATCCTCTTTCTGCAAATTAAGCTTTTCTCTTTGTTTAATTTGCAGTGGAAAAGAACAGCTGGTGGGTAAAATTAGTAGGAAAAATGTCTATATACTTAAGGTCCATGATTTAAGTCCTTCCTGACTTCTTCCTCAAAGTAAAAAACACTTTCTTCTCTTACTTTCAAACTCTCTCTTGAACTATCATCCTAGTACTTGTTAGGCAAATCTAAATTAATTACTTTTAAACTTCAGATTTTGAAAGAATAAAACCATCTAGTCTTGCTATACTTAAAAACTGCTACATACTCAAGAGATAAGCATAGACAGAATCTCTCCATGGGAACTCAGATGACTTCCAAAACGTGCCTACTTTTCATCAATCCCCACTGTATCATTAACATTACATAAAGATTATAGTTTAATATACTCACCCTTTTATTTTTTTATATATATTTTGCTCATGTTTAGGAAAAAATTGTAAAAATGCACATTCTTGGAATATCCTGCTGACATCACCTTTGTTGGTAAAGCACCCCAATTTTTGCACTGTCAACATTTCACAGTTCTCCTCGTGCCTTTAATGGGATTGAGTGCAACCCGTTCCAGGTGTGGATAGTAATTCAGACTGGCCAATCAGATCACTGCCTCCGCCCATCCATGCCACTTGGATCAGGGGTTACCACTTGACTTACTTCAGATCAAACAGAGACAAGGAGACAGTAAAGTTAGAATCTCAGATTCTTTGCTTAAAACTTTTGAGGAAGGGGTACGTTTTTTCAGGTGCAATTGCTGAGAGGATGGAAGATGAGTCTAGCGCTGTCAGCTGCCTTCTGTCCGCCTAACTGGAGAACCTACCGTAAGCAGAAACAACGCAGAGAGAAGCAGAGCTAAGAGATGGAAAGACTCCTGAGAAGGCCCCAAAACAGATTTTAAACCACAGAGTGGACATTTTCAGGTAAATGAACCAATGTTTTTTCCCTTTTTATTTTTTTTCTTAAGGAAATTTTTATTGTGTTTTCATTCACTTTAACCTAATATGCAGGACATTGTGGCTAATTGGTTTATGAAAAACAAGGGAGGAGAATCAGCAATGAATCTATAAACGGTTGAAATGGGCAACTGGGTAGATGGTGTTTTTCTCTGAGATTTTGATAAACAGGAGAACAGGTTTGATAAATGTTGAATAGAGCTGGATGATATGAGGAAAAGTATGGTTTTGCATGTTTTTCTTTAGCTGTCTAAGAAACATTTAAAAGAAAATATCTTGTAGGTCACTGATTATGCAGGTCTATATCTCCTAAAAGTCTAGATGTGGGGATTGGGACTCATAGAGATATAGATGGAAGCTGGTGTAAGAAAACACCCAAGAGTGTAAAAGGTCCCCAACATTTATTAAGCCATTTTTATTTTGCATCCATAACATCAAGTGGCTCAGGTTAAAGTAAGATAACGACAGAAAATCTCAACTTGAAAACTGCTGCTGCTGCTAAGTCGCTTCAGTCGTGTCCGACTCTGTGCAACCCCATAGACGGCAGCCCACCAGGCTCCCCCGTCCCTGGGATTCTCCAGGCAAGAACACTGGAGTGGGTTGCCATTTCCTTCTCCAATGCATGAAAGTGAAAAGTGAAAGTAAATTCGCTCAGTTGTGTCTGACTCTTCGCGACCCCATGGACTGCAGCCCACCAGGCTCAACTTGAAAACTAGGCCTCATCAATGGAATGCAGAGCACTGACAAAGCAAAGCAGCTGTTCGTGGTGAATTGAAACAGATAAAGAAGCAAAGATGAACATAGATTATTCTTTCACAAATCTTGGTTGTAATGGGAAGAATGAGCACGCTTTACCTAAGTGTTTGAATGATGATGAAACAGGATCACTGTTTCATTCCTAACTCTCTGTATAGATTCAAGGGTGCAATTACCATTTTTTACTTCCGCTGCTGAAATTGTTGCCATTTTCATTTTACATTACTTATTAGAACATGGGAGTAGTGTCCAAGCAGATGGTTGTCAGTAAACTGATGACTACAGTTATGGATTAGTGTCCAAATACAATTCTCAAAACTTGGTACACTGTGTAGTTTCCTGAATGTGACTGCCAAAATAAATCTGGCCTGCAAAATAATTTTGAGGACTTTCCCCTCTCAAATTTTTTTCAGTATTTTAAGCTAAAGATAGCCTTTAAAAGCTGAGACTTTGCACATATAGACAAACCACTTATCGCGTTTGGGAACTTTCTTGATGAGCTTATTTCGGAGAAAATACTCTAATACAAGGCTCATATAAATCCCATCCATTCCATCCAACATGTTTTTTCTCTTCCAGAAAAAAAAGAATCTGAAACCATTGTGGCTGAATGTACTTGCTCACTGTATCTATGTTGGTAAAGGCCTTAAAATGAATTCTTACTTGTATTAATTTTACTTTATTTGACAATATTTGTACTCAGTAACTAGAATAGGCGCTGTCTGTCCCTTCCCTAATCATAGCTATTCCTTTGGTTCACCTCTTGTCTTAAAACACAAATGGTCTTTTTTTAGGGGGGGAAAACATCACTGAGTCCTCAGTTCCTACAAAAACCTACCCTTTTCATGTTCCCTGGAAAAACAAGTGGGCTCACAATAAATTGGCTATGCCCTGGGTGTTTTCAAGCAAGTACAATCTCTAATACACTGCTGTCTTAAATCTATCAAAAGCTTGATATTTATGAAGGCTTACCTGAAAGATAAGCAGTCCCTCTAAATCCTCTAAATTTTACTCAAGATTAAGGTAAACCAGCAGAGAGTTATATCCTTAAATAATAGTCCTCCACTCCTGCCTTTACCTGGTGGTGTTTTCCTGGCATGATGTCACTGGACGGTATTTGAGGGGCACTATAGGAAACAGCCTGATGTAGCTGAGGGCTGTGTCGGAGATAAAGGTATCAGTGAGGATGATTTTCATCCTGTTACACAGTGTTCTTTTTATAAGGACTCTAGGGAGAAGAATTTTGTTGTTTTTTTTTTCTGGCTTCAACTCTAGCAAAAGTCATTCTCCTAAGCATTTGGCTTGTTCTTATCTTTACAGACCGTCCCATTTTGGCTTTAAGCAGAACTAATATGTTGTTTAAGATACCTGGCGGCAAAGAGGTCAGGAGGAGGTCAGGCTGTCTTCTCTGTAGTGAATTAGCGATATTCATTCATTATCTCCCAAGTCCTCATTAAAACAGCTTTAATGTAGTGACCATTTGATGGTACACATGCGCTTTAATCTTGTGAATATCAAACCCACCTGGGTTACATTTCCTGTTATGGACAGTTAGCAGAAGCAGGTTAATGCGTTAACTCCTTAATCTGCAGCTTGTGGAGGAACTAGGCTCACTAGTAGCCTGAATTTGAGCTCAAATGGTGGATATAGAGTAGTGCTAATTTATCAGGTTCTGTCTTCAAATCCCAGATTGCTTAAGACAGTTTTAATCATGTTTAATTTCACACCTTATCTTTCTTTGCTCTGATATATTATTTTTCAGGTTATTCTTTGGGCCTGGATATGCCCTATTTTTCTTCCTCATCTGACCTAGATTCAAATTTACACACTGTGAAATAGCTAATAAATTCCCATTAAGGTTCTAAAAGGTGAAGGTTCAATCAGTGTATAAGTCATCAAATTCTCATGTAAAACTGACTGATCCTTCGTATTATAGCTTGGCAAAAGTATGCTACAGATCCTTAGGATTTTTATGAAAAAAATTTCAAGTCAGTTGACTGAGGGAAGCCCACCTATTCTAGAATACTTGAGCATTTCTAAAATTTCCCCATCAGCTAGGGCAATTCTCTCCTCTCCCAACTACTCTGAAAATACAGTCCTTCCCTGGAAGCCTGCACAGCGTTCTCACTTAACCTGTATTCACTGCTCGATGTTTCCTTTGTGTGCCTTTTGTCTTTGAGCTTGGACATTAAAAGGGAAAGTTTCTGTGCGTGTTTGGGCTGGTGGAGCCTTGGGAAAGTGGGACAAGAAGCCCCAATGGGAACTTTTTTCCCCTCTCCACAAGCAATAGAGAGTATTACAATGATTTACAGAGACACGTTGAAAGTAAATTATGTTGTAAACGCCTGTCCCTTGGGCCAGCTAAGAATCACAGGAAAAAAATGCAAAAAGTTTGAAATTCCCAACAGCAAAGGTTGACAGGAAAATATGGTTTTGTTTTTCTATGAGTAAAAGTAACTTTTATGTTGTGTTTTCCCATGAGAAATTATAAACTTTCAAAGGAATTTTAGCCTCTTGCATGCACATATAAGAGCAATTTATCTGGTACTGCCCCAGTGAAAACACTCTTAAGACTTTAAAGCTGTTAGAAGTGGGGCTGAATTTCTTCAAGACCGCTACTTCTTATTTGTCCTTGCTGTCTCCTCTTGTCAAAACATTTACTTATTCTTCGAAGAGTTGCAAGTTGGCAACATGTTAATAATATGAAAATGCATTTGTGCAGCTCATGTGGCTGCAATTTTTGAGTGTATTCATCACTTACTTAATGAATAATGGATCCTTTACAGTAGCAAGGCCACACAGAAGAAGATACAACAAATTCAATGAGAACTTGTCAATATAACATATTGCGAGTGCCTCCCTGTTTTTTGGGTTTTATTTTTTTGCAGTCCTGAGGCTCAGGTAGGATCCCCAGTCAGACCTCTACCCTCTTCTTCCTTCCTTAACTAATAAGCAACAGTTATAGAAATTCTACAGCTAGGTGGCTAGCTTAAATCACTCAGGTCCATTTTGTGGGTATGAACATCTTTTATTACTGAGTGACTTTAAAAGTGGATTTTCATATCATTTTCTTTCTCTGTTTCAACTTAATTGGAAATTATTCAGAATGATTTTTTGTTAGAAACTCCATTTTTTTTTAATGACATGATAAGAAAAATAAGTAAAAGATGCCCTCAAACTGCTACTCAGCCTTCTCTGCAACTAAAACTCACATCATTAGATTTTTCAGCAGTGTTGTTCAGTATTGGCTTCTTTTCCTCCAGACATTCTTAGTCTGACTTGTCCCTGCCCCCTCTTGTAAGCTCTTCTTTGTCGAAGGTCCAAGTTTTCTCTAGTGTTTATAAACTCTTCCTTGTCAAAATACCAGATAGTCTGTTTCTTCACTGGAAGGGAGATTTATCCAAGGGATATCATTTCAAGGACTATGAGCAGACACAATAACTCCTGTCTCTACCTGTCATTTCAGCATTTGCATCAAAACTTTGAAACTCGGGTGTGCACAAGCAGGATATATTCCAACAGAGCTCTCCAATTTTCAGGGACTTCATTCCCTTTAGACTTCAGAATTGTTCTAAAGTGTCTATAAATGTTGTCACAAAATCTAAGGAAAACTATAAACATTAAGAAGTTCATGTGCATTATACTGACTGAAAGAAATGACAACATCCAATTATTATCTCCACAATATCAGTAATGAATAGAATGAAAACTAAACCAGCATCATCCTCATTTTCTCATGCTCTGCTAGGCACACACAGAAACCCTGCTGCTATGCTTTGTCTCTTTCCCCACCCCTTCATTTTCTCCGCCTGTGATAGACATATCTTTATGGATTAACAAGTACGAAGATCATGTCATTTCCTGACATAAATGATAATATACCTTTGCTCCTAGATATGTTTAGACAAAAAATAAATACCACCCCCCGCCCCCCAACCCCCGAAAAGCCTCAGATTGAGTTGTTGGCTAAACAGAGCTTCTTAATTAAAATATCACAGTGAAATGTTTTCTGGTGATGTGAAAGCTTAAAGGCAGTGCTTCACTTGCAAAAGATGAGGGAAAGAGATTGCAAACCCCTTCCAGCCCTGCAACTTTTTAAATAGATTCACTACAATGTGACCAGTTAGCCTTAATGTAACTGATAGTGAAAACTTGGCCTCTGTGCACTGGTGCCAAATCCAATCTCATGCCAAGTTGAGTCAGTCATGTCCAGCTCCTTGCGAACCCATGGACTGTGGTCCACCAGGCTCCTTTGTCCATGGGGATTCTCCAGGCAGGAATACTAGAGTAGGTTGCTATGCCCTCCTCCAGGGGATCTTCCCCACCCAGGGACTGAAGGCACATCTCCTGCAGCTCCTGGACTGCAGACAGATTCTTTACCTCTGAGCCACTGGGGAAGCCAAACTCAGAGACAAAGATTTGGGTGAGGTAGGAAAGAATAACTTCTTTACTTTCCTAGACAAAAAGGAAAATATCAGGCTCATGCCTCAGAAACTTTGTGTTCCAACTAGGGAGGATTTCAGATCAGATCAGTCGCTCAGTCGTGTCCGACTCTTTGCGACCCCATGAATCGAAGCACGCCAGGCCTCCCTGTCCATCACCAACTTCTGGAGTTCACTTAGACTCACATCCATCGAGTCAGTGATGCCATCCAGCCATCTCATCCTCTGTCGTCCCCTTCTCCTCTTGCCCCCAATCCCTCCCAATCCCTCCCAGATTCAGGGTCTTTTCCAATGAGTCAACCCTTCACATGAGGTGGCCAAAGTACTGGAGTTTCAGCTTTAGCATCGTTCCTTCCAAAGAAATCCCAGGGCTGATCTCCTTCAGACTGGACTGGTTGGATCTCCTTGCAGTCCAAGGGACTCTCAAGAGTCTTCTCCAACACCACAGTTCAAAAGCATCAATTCTTCAGGGCTCAGCCTTCTTCACAGTCCAACTCTCACATCCATACATGACCACAGGAAAAACCATAGCCTTGACTAGACGAACCTTTGTTGGCAAAGTAATGTCCCTGCTTTTGAATATGCTCTCTAGGTTGGTCATAACTTTCCTTCCAAGGAGTAAGCGTCTTTTAATTTCATGGCTGCAGTCACCATCTGTAGTGATTTTGGAGCCCAGAAAAATAAAAACTGTCTGTTTCCACTGTTTCCCCATCTATTTCCCATGAAGTGATGGGACCAGATGCCATGATCTTCGTTTTCTGAATGTTGAGCTTTAAGCCAAATTTTTCACTCTCCACTCTCACTTTCATCAAGAGGCTTTTGAGTTCCTCTTCACTTTCTGCCATAAGGGTGGTGTCATCTGCATATCTGAGGTTATTGATATTTCTCCCGGCAATCTTGATTCCAGCTTGTGTTTCTTCCAGTCCAGTGTTTCTCATGATGTAATCTGCATATAAGTTAAATAAACAGGGTGACAATATACAGCCTTGACGTACTCCTTTTCCTATTTGGAACCAGTCTGTTGTTTCATGTCCAGTTCTAACTGTTGCTTCCTGACCTGCATACAAATTTCTCAAGAGGCAGATTAGGTGGTCTGGTATTCCCATCTCTTTCAGAATTTTCCACAGTTTGTTGTGATTTGGTGAGGAGTTTAATAGCAATGGTTCAAGAGTAGGGTTGCTGATAAGGATTAGAGTGTGTTCAGGGGCTGTAGTCCTCTAATCTGATCTCAGGTAGTCTCTTAATTAACATCTCTGATTCCTTTAATCTGACCTCTGGTGGTCCTCTTTGGAAAGAAGAATGCTATCATCTTCCATTGTTGGGGATTTTGGTTCTGCAAAGAACTCAGAGACATTGTTATGTGTATCACTTGAGGCTGAACCAGGACTTCTGCCCCAAGGCTGCACTATTGTTTCCTGGCTGCTCCTCCCCTGTCTCTGCATCCCCTCCCTTCCCTGACTAGCAAATGTTCAAGTCTGCCTTTTCAAACTCAGGAAAGGTCTTGGAGGCTGGAGTCTAGTTCCCACAAATAAGAAAAGGGAAATATGAAAAGACTTCACGCCCAGGAGCCCCACAGTGTCTTGCATGGTTTCATAGCTAATTCTAAGGGGCACAGACATCATGAGTCATCAGAATCATGCGGGCATGCCTAATCAATAAAAGCTCTTAGTTCTCTCATCAATCATCTCCGAAGGAGAAAATAGTTTTATGTTGAATTTTCCTTTATTTAACCATAACTAATCTAAATCTACTAAATATTTTTCTCAAAGTTTGAATGTGACTGTATGAAAAGGATCTGCCTTTTTTATAGTAAACCACAGTAAGCTGCTTAAATTACAGAAAACTGGATGAACAGATTGATGGATAGATAAATAATACCAAATAGAATATATATGTTCTTTGTCCCTAGTTCCTAACACAGATTTAAAAATCCTTGAAATTGCCTGAGTGATAAAACTTTTTGCTGTGCTAAAGTGATGACTCATGGGGGGCCCTTAAGATAGTTTCAGGATGGGAACACAGTACCAAAACAACCAACCTTGGTAATAGAGGGTTAAAATTGAGATAAGCCCAGCTTCCAGATGAAGAGGGAAAGGAAAATGAGTTTTAATCACTTACTGATGATTTAATCAAGCCTGGGTAGTAAAACCCCAATAAAAATTCTGAACCAAGAACTCAGTGCAGCTTCTTGGTTGGTATACACACTGATGGGCTGCGGCAGGGGAAGGGGTGATGTGTCTGGATTCCACAAGGAAAGGACAAAGGAACACATCAAGAGCTCGTCCACCTAGACTTGCTCTATGTGTTTCTGCATTTAGTTGTTCCTGATCTGTGCCCTTTATAATAAAACTATAGTCATAGGTGTAGTGATTTCAGTGAGTTCTGAGTTATTCTAGCAAAGTATTAAACATTGAGGAGATTGTAGTAACATCACAATTATAGCTGGTGAGTCAGAAGTACAGGTGACCCCAAAAACTTGTAGCTGGCATCTGAACCAAAGGTAGTCTTGTGGAGAACTGTCTTTAACTTGTGGAATCAGACTCAAGTAGTATGAGAACTGAATTAACCTGAATGACACCTTGTTAGTGTCAGAGAATTGGTTTCAGAGCAGCAATAGATGGAGCATTTTCTCTATTATTAGTTTCTTATTTTTATTTACCTAATAGTTCAAGCTTTAAACTTAATCAAATTGGGAGAAAATAGCAAAACAGTAATGGCTAAGAAGGTGTTCAGTTGTTTCAAGTAATAGAAAAAGACATTAAAGTAGCTGAAATAAAGGTTTTAAAAAAATATTGTGATGTATGTAATATGTTTGAGAGCCAATTAAATTTATCTATATTTTAAGTGAAGAGGAGCTAAAAAGCCTGTTGATGAAAGGGAAAGAGGAGAGTGAAAAAGTTGGCTTAACGCTCAACATTCAGAAAACGAAGATCACGGCATCTGGTCCCATCATTTCATGGGAAATAGATGGGGAAACAATGGAAACAGTGTCAGTCTTTATTTTTCTGGGCTCCAAAATCACTACAGATGGTGACTGCAGCCATGAAATTAAAAGACGCTTACTCCTTGGAAGGAAAGTTATGACCAACCTAGAGAGCATATTCAAAAGCAGGGACATTACTTTGCCAACAAAGGTTTGTCTAGTCAAGCCTATGGTTTTTCCGGTAGTCATGTATGGATGTGAGAGTTGGACTGTGAAGAAGGCTGAGCCCTGAAGAATTGATGCTTTTGAACTGTGGTGTTGGAGAAGACTCTTGAGAGTCCCTTGGACTGCAAGGAGATCCAACCAGTCCAGTCTGAAGGAGATCAGCCCTGGGATTTCTTTGGAAGGAACGATGCTAAAGCTGAAACTCCAGTACTTTGGCCACCTCATGCGAAGAGTTGACTCATTGGAAAAGACTCTGATGGTGGGAGGGATTGGGGGCAGGAGGAGAAGGGGACGACAGAGGATGAGATGGCTGGATGGCATCACTGACTCGATGGATGTGAGTCTAAGTGAACTCCAGAAGTTGGTGATGGACAGGGAGGCCTGGCGTGCTGCGATTCATGGGGTCGCAAAGAGTTGGACACGACTGAGCGACTGATCTGATCTGATACAATGGCAACCCACTCCAGTACTCTTGCCTGGAGAGTCCCAGTCCCATGTATGGAGGAGCCTGGTGGGCTGCAGTCCATGGGGTCACTAGGAGTCGGACATGACTGAACGACTTCACTTTCGATTTTCACTTTCATGCATTGAAGAAGGAAATGGCAACCCACTCCAGTGTTCTTGCCTGGAGAATCCCAGGGAGGAGGGAGCCTGGTGGGGTGCCGTCTTTGGGTCACACAGAGTTGACACGACTGAAGCGACTTAGCAGCAGCAGCAGCATTCTGTATACTGGGATTCCTTGGTGACTCAGTGGTAAAGAATTCACCTGCAGTGCAGAAGACACAGTACATGAAGGTTCAGTCCCTGGGTCAGGAAGATCTTCCAGAAAAAGAAATGGCAACCCACTCCAGTATTTTTGCCTGGGAAATTTCATGGACAGAGGAGCCTGGTAGACTGCAGTCCATACCAGTTGCACAGAGTAGAACGTGACTTAGCACTTACACACACACATATTATATACTATATATTGTATGTTTATCTATTATTATTCATATTTACACTAAGGTAAATAAACTTCAATTTCAATTGAATTTTGAGGCCCAGGATGTATAGAGAGTAATAGCATAGAAAACAAATAACTCTACGAACTTAATATGATGTTAGAATTTCTCTAGCATAATTACTTACCTTTACAAGTGCATCCTTTAATTCTTTCAGGGCAAATAAACTGCTTTCTAGCTTATTACTTTGAGCATTGGAGTGACCACTTTTTATTTTCCTCATCTCTGAAATGGGAATAATACTACTTCCTAGTGTTTTAAGGTCATTGTGAGGATAGAAGTACTAGTTTTCAGATGCTTAGAATTCTGATTATGGTGTTGGACATTGCCCTTAGTTGCCTCACCTAGGAGACAGATGTATTTCCTGACTCCGACTCACTACTTTGTCACCTCCTCTGAACTTCTGCTTGCCAGTATCCCTCTTGAATGTCCTACCAATTACTGAGCTCAAGTCTTTATCATCTCTGAATTGGTTAGAACACAAAAGTTGCTGTTCTCATTCCTCAGAGCAATATTTTTCTTAATCCTACCTTGGCTTTCATTAACAGTTTGTGAACAATTCTATTATACTGTTGATACAAGCTTGTAACAAGGAAATTTCCTCAATTCAGGAAAAATGTTTTTAAATATAAATACTGTATTTACTTGTATTGCATTGCATTTCATTTCCTTTTGTTTCTGATTTGAGTTCAACGCTTCTAAGATAGTTCTAAATTTATCAAAAATTTTTTTTAGCATTTATTACATATGCATTCAGTAACCATGTGTTATCTCAAAAAAGATGTGGTTAGAAAGAACACTACCTTTGCACTTAAAAACAAACCAAAAAACAAAGCACTTCTGTTTAGATATAGATGTACTACTTATACCACTTCAAGATAGTTTTGTAATTAAAATCTTAGATTGTTTTCATCTATAATATTGAGATTATAACATCCTCCTCACTATAATAGAGTTTCTATAAGTATCAAATCAAATAAGGAAGTCTATTTTAAAATTCTGTATAAACTAATAAACACTATTCAAATATAATGGGGATCTACTACTAATCAATTTTTTTAATGAACAAATTAGGATGAAAGACAGTTCTTGAGCACCTCACTGGAGACATATCTCCAAGTTCCTTACCCTTTTCTCTTTTCTTTGTTCTCCCAAGAGAACAAACTGATATATACTTCCCTGATTCCACAGAGTAGTACAAGGCTATTGGGTTAATTATGTCTAAGACTCCATTCTGATATAGCCATAATTTTATTTGACCCACTTCCTGCCAAGTGCCCTTTGCTGAGCTTTCCACCTTCAGCTTTTGAAAATTGAGAGGTGGAATAAGAACTCAACTTGAGAAATCAAATAATCTTGAGTTGGAATCCTCAGTCATCCTCTGGCTGGGTGATTTTAGAAAAGTCACTTTATAGCTTAAAGTCTAGGGTTGATCTGTTAAAATGTTCTTTCCCTGTAAGGAAAGTAACTTTCCTTATAAAACTGATGTAAAGTTTGTCGGAGATCCAACCAGTCCATTCTGAAGGAGATCAGCCCTGGGATTTCTTTGGAAGGAATGATGCTAAAGCTGAAACTCCAGTACTTTGGCCATCTCATGCCAAGAGTTGACTCATTGGAAAAGACTCTGATGGTGGGAGGGATTGGGGGCAGGAGGAGAAGGGGACGACAGAGGATGAGATGGCTGGATGGCATTACTGACTTGATGGACGTGAGTCTCAGTGAACTCCAGGAGTTGGTGATGAACAGGGAGGCCTGGAGTGCTTCGATTCATAGGGTCGCAAAGAGTAGGACACGACTGAGCAACTGAACTGATCTGATCTGATCTGATATATATGCACATATATATATACTTAATATATACACATATATATTATGCACATATATATACTTTATATATACACATATATATTATACTTATGCACATATATATATATATATAAGAGAAGGAAATGGCAATCCACTCCTGTATTCTTGCTTAGGAATTCCAATGGACAGAGGAGGCTGGTGGGCTGCAGTCCATGGGATTGCAAGTGTTGGACATGATTTAGCAACTATACCACTACCACCTATACACACACACACACATTTTCCTTACATATTAAAAAAAGATAATTAAGGTGAAAGTAGATGAAAGAAGGATAGGAAAATGACTGAAATTTAATTACTACCTTATTTACTCCAAACTTTTTCCACGTAAGGGTTATGTTAATTTCAAATCTGTCAGATAGTGTGCAGTGTCAGACTGAAGTCAAGGAAAGATTTGTGTGGCATTTTCGTAACAATATCTCAAATGTAAATTAAGTGAATGGATCATGAAGCTTTGTTAGTGAATTTGCAAGAACAAATCCGTTCTTCGAGACCTAGACACCTATACCTGAGATAGCAGTCACTAGGCACTAAAGTGCCTAGGAAACATTTCAAGTTTGCGTAAATTCTTACTCAACAACTGAAATCACATGGTTTGGCAGCTGTGGAATCTTTACAGTTTTAATCTTCAGTTCCTTTGGAAAATCAGCTCAACCTTGTTTACCTTGGTACTGTCAAGGAAATCCCAAACATAGCATCATTTTGTCATCAGACCTTGGATCTACATGCTCAGGTATGATGGTTAATTTTATGTGTCAACTTGATTGGACAAGGGATGCCTAGATATTGGTTAAATATTCCTGTGTCTCTGAGAGTGTTTCTAGAAAAGATTAGCATTTGAATTGGTGACTGAGTATAACAGATGGCCCTACCCAGTACAGGTGGGCATCATCCAATCTGTTAAGAGCCTGCAAGAACAAAACAGTGGAAAATGCTTGAATTGCCCCTGTCTGCATGAGTTGGGACATCAATCTTCTGCTCTTAATGTTCCTGGTCTCAGGTCTTCAGACCTGGAATGGAATCTATTCCATTGATTCTCTGGCTTTTAGGCCTTTGAACCATACCATCACATTTCCTGGTCACCAGCTTGTGGTTGGCTAACATAATTATGGAAGCTGAGTATCCCAAAATCTTCCAACATTGTAGAATCTCTTAATATAGATATATAGGATATCTATATCTCTTTTGTTGTTTCTACTTCTCTTAGTTCAGTTCAGTCACTCAGTCATGTCCGACTCTTTGTGACCCCATGAACCGCAGCATGCCAGGCCTCCCTGTCCATCACCAACTCCCGGAGTCCACCCAAACCCATGTCCATTGAGTCAGTGATGCTATCCAACCATCTCATCCTCTGTCGTCCCCTTCTCCGTCTGCCCTCAATCTTTCCCAGCATCAGGGTCTTTTCAAATGAATCAGCTCTTCGCATCTGGCGGCCAAAGTACTGGAGTTTCAGCTTTAGCATCATTCCTTCCAATGAACACTCAGGACTGATCTCCTTAGGATGGACTGGTTGGATCTCCTTGCAGTCCAAGGGACTCTCTACTTCTCTGGAGAGCCCTAATATACAATACACTAACACTGACCCTGGGAAATTGCTGTCTATGTGTACCTCTCATTCTCTAGCTGCATGTTCAGCAAAGAGTAGACAGTTTCATATCAACTGTCACTATTATTTTCCTAATGGCCTATAAACCATATGTTTAATGTCACTGACAGTTGATTTGAAAATTATAATTCTACAGTTTTCAGAATTAGCCCCTTTTCTTCCCCCAACCAGTAAGATATTTTATGTATTCTGTAGTCACATTTTGAATCTATACTTGTTCCTTCAGGAGGAAACTACAATGGACATAAAATTTCAAAATCAAACAACTGGATGTTAGATTTTTCTTCTCACTGGCCCTGAAAATCCCCCTCAACTCTGTGATGTTGACTCTGATCTCCTCTACTGGATTTCTCACTGATCCCCTTGATGACATTAGAAGGAAGATAAGTTAATAGTTAAGTGTAATGGTTAATTTTGTGTTAACAAAAGATGCCTAGATAGTAAAATCCCATTCATGGGTGTGTTTGGGTACTTCTGAAAAGATTAGCATTTGATTCAGTAAACTGAGTAAACCAATCTGCCCTATCCATGTGGGCAGGCATCATCCAGTGTGCTGGGGCTGAAACAAACATGAAGATGAAGAGTAAATTCTGACTTCTTAATCTTTTTCTAACCTTGGACATGAGAACCTCCAACCTTTGGACTTAGAGTGAACTATACCAATAACACTATTCTGTGATTTTTTTTTTATTCTGTGATTTTTAATTAAACAAATGTGCATCTTCACTGAAGGAATGAGCTATGAATCTTAAAAATGTAAAGACTTTCATTAATAACATTTGAGAGCATTTTGTAATTCACTAACTATATTCATATATATTATGTCTTTAGACATAGAATTTTGAGACTCAGAGTAGTTATTCAAAATCACCAGCTGATTTGTGATAGTTCAGGAGATTTTGATTTTTTCATACTTCCTCAGGTAGAAAATCAGACCAGGATATTATCTTAAAGTTTGTTTCCAAAGACTCCTCGTTTTACAAATGAGACATTAGATACAAGCTAGCAACTATAACAAATTCTGCTTCATTAGCCTTTCCTACCATCTCACTCTGCATTTAGATTTAATGATACAGATTGTAGATATTTTTAACCAATATGAAAATACATGTGCTATACAAAAACCCTATCTCCTAAAAAAGTGGCATTAGACACAAAAATAGAGGTATTTTACTGATGATTATCTAATCAACAAGCATGGGCTTTTTTAAATTCCTTGACAAACTTGTAGGCTGATAAATATTTCCACCAAAATTGCAATCACTAACACTTAACCTGATCCAACTCTTCTTCCAGAGCGTAGGTTCTCTGAAACTTTTGTTGAGGTGCATAAAAGCAATTGCATTATCAGATTTCCATCTCTATTACAATCTTCAAAGATTCCTTTATGATACAAAAATATTATAAATGGTTCCATGTCACTGTTGTATTTATAACACCTGGATATTGCGATTACTTCATGAATTGAGAACATTTTCTTCCTTTCACAGTATCACATATTGCCAGAAAGCACTTTTGCTTATTATTATGTTTAAATAATGTATTCTCAGATGTGTGCACTCCATATGATCAGCTCATAACACTATCTAGAACAATCTTTTGGTGCAACTTCATGCCTAGGATGGAATCTAGTCATTGCTCTTACGTGGATTTACAATCTGTGCTCTATCAGTTCCACAAAGATAAAACATAAATGCCAAGCCAGAATGACACAAATGGAGAAAAAGCCCATTCCCTGCCTTCAGCATGATTTGTGATATTTACTGACTAACCAAACACTAGCTTGGGATCAGACCCAAATAGCCTTTCAGGACTGGAGTGGTGACAATTGGCAATAGTTAGTATGGTACCAAAGCATGTACAATATTTGCAGTGTCATAGAACAGGGCTGTTTCTAAAGGGGAAAAGCAGCATTACTGCACAAAGGAGACCAGGAGATGATGTGGGCACAAGCCATCCTCTTGGGTATAGGAGGGAACCCAGAAATGTCATAAAATCCCTCTTTGATCTGTTGTCGCTACTGTTGGTTGTATGGGAAATTAACATATTTAATTAACTGTCTGACCAAAGCAGCTGTTACCTTATATAAAACCTTGAACATTGGTGCCTGGCTTATCCCACTAGGTGCTTGAATGTGCCAGTGGCATAAGACTGATGATATTTTTATACTGCATGGCACAGCATGACTCCTCTTGCAATAGGCTCAAGTCAAGATCTTCTTTAAATTCTTCATGGAGAATAATAATGTTCCAGCCCGAATTGCTTAATAACATCCTATGTCAGGCCAGCCAACAGGAAGCTCCATGCACAACAAAACGGACTCTGGCCAACCCAATCATTCCCAACTTCTATAAAGGCCGTTGCTGCATAGGGCCTGGCAAAGCCAGGCATGCATTTTTCCTCTTCGTCATCAGGATGCTATTGTATTCACAATTCGCATCGCTTACTTATGACATTATTTACCTTCTATATTTTTTTTTCAAAAAGAAGTCCTTGCCTGCAGTATTTCCAAATGGAAAGAAATGCCTCTGAGTCAGAAGTTGCGATTATTAGTTTGCTAAGTTGCTGGTCCAAAGCTATTATGGAGATCATGATTGGTTTGAAGGATTTCTGAGAAGAAGGGGTGAGGGGACTGTGGAAGGTGGCTTTTCTGACCATTGAAAAATGTTTCCTTTACTTGGTTTGTTATTCCACCCATTTGTGAGAGAGTAAGAATCAAGCATTTTCTATTTTGGATGGCTTGAGCTGTGAAGTGATGAATTTATCTCTAGTAAAGATGGAGGCCAGGATTTTTCAATACCTTTCGCCGTTATATAGTAACACTGGTTATCTTGATTGCCTGTGCTGCTCTTTTTCTGAACGAATTTACTCTGCCATTGAATGTGTCCTCCTCATCATACCTTTACTACTGGATACACTTAATATTTCCTTTTGTGCAATTTCTGAAATTCTTGGAAAGTCTTGCAAAGTCTGCAGTTTCGGCCAGTACCATATGTAACTTACAAACAGTTTGCTAGTTCAGCAATTGAAGGGCTCAAATTCCTGATTAGAGAGGCCTCCATAAGAACTATGGGGGGAAAAGTTAGCCAGCAAGGACTTTGCTTCATTGTTTGCATTATTTTAAACTTTAAATAATGTGTGATAATTAGGCTATATTAACTTGGTATATGCACACTACGAAAAGATCAATAATCTTTCCAAGAATATAGAATTGAAGAAATGTTGAATAAACAAAAGGTTGTACCTCATTCTGAATGAGCATATCCTATACTGCATGTGCATTTGTTCATGCAAAGACACGTTATTTATTGCATGTATCAGAAGAAAAAACTCCCAGGGTTTACTAAAAGCAAAATTGTGACTCGTTGGCTTGTTTTACTGACCCTTTATAAGTTAAACATGAAAATAATAAATATGTATTTCAGTTCAGTCGTGTCCAACTCTTTACGACCTCACAGACTGCAGTGTGCCACGTTTCCCTGTCCATCGCCCACTCCTGGAGCTTGCTCAAACTCATGTCCATCGAGTCAGTGATCCCATCCACCCATCTCATCTTCTGTCATCCCCCTGTTCTCCTGCCTTCAATCTTTCCCAGCATCAAGGACTTTTCCAATGAGTCAGTTCTTTGCATCAGGTGGTCAAAGTATTAGAGCTTCAGCTTCAGCATCAGTCCTTCCAATGAATATTCAGGACTAATTTCTTTTAAGATTGACTCCTTGTAGTCCAAGGGACTCTCAAGAGTCATCTGCAACACCACAATTCAAAAGCATCAGTTCTTTGGCACTCAGCTTTTTATGGTCCAACTCTCACATCTATACACGACTATTGGAAAACCATAGCTATGATATCATTGTATGTGTATACAAATATATATACACATACAATGATACACTTCTATCTTGAATGAATATGTTTATAAACATACACATGCAATGACATAATTCTATCTATAATTACAAGGTATAGTAAGAATTATTCTTCAAAAATACACGGGACAACTTCACATTGAAGGCCAGGAAGAACAGCTTCAAGCTTATAGAACTCTACATATTAGAGATTCAAGAGGTCTATCTCTTTGCTAAATTTAATTAGGAATAAGTTGCTCATGTAACTAGGTAATATCTCCCCACTGCCTTAAAAGCTGACTGACTACCTGAATCCTGATTACTGAATTTAGATGGAATTCATTCAAATGATTTTTATTATTCAACAAATATGTGCCTCACACATGGCTTGGGCAATGTGGAGAAAGTGAAGACTAATAAGTGAGGTATTGTGTCCATCTCATGCTTCTTCTAGCATAGATATTTAGTGATGATCATAACTGAAGAGTTTCATTAGTAGAGACTTCATGAATATACTAAGATGTTTCAGTTCAGTCAGTTCAGTTCAGTCCCTCAGTCGTGTCCGACTCTTTGCCACCCCATGAAATCGCAGCACGCCAGGCCTCCCTGTCCATCACCAACTCCCGGAGTTCACTCAGACTCACGTCCATCGAGTCAGTGATGCCATCCAGCCATCTCATCCTCTGTCATTCCCTTCTCCTCCTGCCCCCAATCCCTCCCAGCATCAGAGTCTTTTCCAATGAGTCAACTCTTCACATGAGGTGGCCAAAGTACTGGAGTTTTCAAATTCAGCATCATTCCCTCCAAAGAAATCCCAGGGCTGATCTCTTTCAGAATGGACTCGTTGGATCTCCTTGCAGTCCAAGGGACTCTCTCGAGTCTTCTCCAACACCACAGTTCAAAAGCATCAATTCTTCAGTGCTTAGATTTCTTCACAGTCCAACTCTCACATCCATACATGACCCCTGGAAACACCATTACTATATAGCTAATGTAAGTGAGAATTAATAAACTGTAGGTAACAGCGTAAGGTTCCAAGGGACTCTCAATAGTCTTCTCCAACACCACAGTTCAAAAGTAGTATCATTTCTTCAGTGTTCTCAGCCTTCCTTTTGGTCCAACTCTTACATCCATACATGGCTACTGGAAAACCATAGCTTTGACTAGATGGACCTTTGTCATCAAGGTAATGTCTCTGCTTTTTAATATGCTGTTTAGGTTGGTCATAGCTTTTCTTCCAAGGAGTGAGTGTCTTTTAATTTCATGGCTGCAGTCACCATCTGCAGTGATTTTGGAGCCGCAAAAAAATAGTGTCTTGCTGTTTCCATTGTTTCCCCATCTATTTGCCATCAAGTGTTGGTACTGGATGCCATTATCTTAGTTTATTGAATGTTGAGCCAGCTTTTTCATATCATTTTTTCACTTTCATCAAGCAGCTCTTTAGTTATTCTTCACTTTCTGCCTTCAGGGTGGTTTCATCTACATATCTGAAGTTGTTGATATTTCTCCCAGCAATCTTGATTCCAGCTTGGGAGTTATCCAGCCCAGTATTACACATGATGAACTCTGCATATAAGTTAAATAATGGGCAGTGTGACAATATATAGCCTTGATGTACTCCTTTCCCAATTTGAAACCAGTCTGTTGTTCCATATCTGGTTATAACTGTTGCTTCTTGACCTGCATATAGGTTTCTCAGGAGGTAGGTGTGGTGGTGTGGTATTCCTGTTTCTTTAAGAATTTTCCAGTTTGTTGTGATCCACACAGTCAAAGGCTTTAGCATAGTAAATGAAGCAGAAGTAGATATTTTTCTGGAATTCCCTTGCTTTTTCTATGATCCAATGGATGTTGGCAATTTGATCTCTGTTTCCTCTGCCTTTTCTATATCCAGCTTGTAGATCTGAAGTTCTTGGTTCATGTACTGCTAAGGGCATAGCTTGAAGGATTTTGATCATAATCTTGCTAACATGTGAAATGAGTGCAATTGTACAGTAATGTGAACATTCTTTGGCATTGCCCTTCTTTGTATTGGAATGAAAACTGACTTTTACCAGCCCTTGGCCTTGCTGAGTTTTACAAATTTGCTGGCATAGGAAGTACAGCACTTTAAAAGCATCATCTTTTAGGATTTTAAATGATTCAGCTGGAATTACATCACCTCCACTAGCTTTGTTTATAGTGATGCTTCCTAACACCCACTTGACTTCACGTTCCAGGATGTCTGTCTCTATGTGAGTATTCACACCATCATGGTTATATGGATCATTGAGACCTTCTTTGTACAGTTCTTCCTTGTATAATATTAGTAACTACCTCTCAATACACATGTAAGGAAATTACTAATATTATCAACATTGAATAGTTCAAAACATGAAGGGAGAACTTCATTTCTGTCATTCATAAGTGACAGATTTTTCAGCATAGGTTTTCGCACCTATAAGTATTATGCACTGACCTCTTACATAATTCTCTCTGTCTAGTGAACTGTAAGGTCTTCAGAAGTCCATTCTGGTCTGTTTTAGACACTACTTTTCTCCTCCATAAATTCTGATCCTGAATTGACTTTGGCTCATGCTATTCTGCTTTACTTGCAGGAAGGTTTTGTTTTCTTATTTCCAGAAAGTGCTTAAACTTTTGGTTTGCAGTTGAGCACTCTTCAGTGTTTAGCTATATTTAAAGGAGCTTGTTTCGCTCTGACTCTCTTTACTAAATGCCTATTGCCAAGTATTCCAGGTATTTATTACCTATACAATGCTTCCTCTTTTTATTTTTATGGGCCTGCAACTTTCCCTTCACTTCTTGCATCTGTGCTGGCTCAAGCTGTGAGGTATTTTCATGGATTTGGGCAGAACATAAAACTTAGAGGAGAACCCAAATGAGTTTTCAAATTCCCTCTTCATATGTGTGTGTGTGTGTGTGTGTGTGTGTGTGTATCCCCAGGTGGTGCTCTAGTGGTAAAGAATCTGCCTGCCAATGCAAGAGATGCAGGTTCAATCCCTGGGTCAGGAAGATCCCCTGGAGGAGGGATACCCACTCCAGTATACTTGCCTGGAGAATCCCATAGACAGAGGCACCTGGCAGGCTACTGTCCTTGGGGTCTCACACGACTGAACACCACTGAAATGACTTAGCACTCACATATATGCGTGCTAAGTATGTGTGTGTATATATACACACACACACATATATACACACTGGAGTGGTTAGCCATGCCCTCCTCCAGGGGATCTTCCCAACCCAGGGATCAAACCCAGGTGTCCCACATTGCATGAGATTCTCTACTGTCTGTGCCACCATAAAAATGATCAATACATTTCCCCCACTGTACCACTTCCCAAGGAGGATGGCTCTCTGTCTTTCATCAGTTTATGCTGCTTTTCATGGATGGAGTGGACAATCAATACAATTTGTTGAATCTTGAGTGAATTGGAATAAATATGCTTACTTAGGTGAAGATGTTAAGTTAGCCATTTGTTCCTCTTTTTCATCATATTCCAGCCTTCTTTTGCGGCTTTCAAATTCTAAAATAGGCATGCAGACTTCAAACCAAAATAATCTGTCTTCTCCTAAGCAAATGGTATATCCGTAACTCAAGTCAGGAAAATGAATGTTTGTCCTTCTGTCTCTGTGTCCATATGTTTCTCTGTGTGTCTCAGGATTTGAGTCTGGAAAAAGAGACAAAGATGGGGTAGGAATGGTTGGAGTTCATTCATTCTAGTGATTTTGGTCTAGAGACCAAGAGAAAGAACCATTCTCTAGTCTAGAGACTTCCAAGTACATCTGCTTCAAATAAGTATTCTGCTTTCTATTATTTCATGGTCCTGATTAGTTATATATTTTTAAACAAATATTGAGATATAATATATAATAAACTGCACATACACCTAAATATGTATACATCCCCATGAAACCATCACTACAGTAAATCACAATATTTTTATTTTAACTCTTCCTAATCCCCCCCTCTTTGGAGAAGGCAATGGCACCCCATTCCAGTATTCTTGCCTGGAAACTCCCATGGATGGAGGAGCCTGGAAGGCTGCAGTCCATGGGGTCGCTGAGGGTCAGACACAACTGAGCGACTTCCCTTTCACTTTTCACTTTCATGCATTGGAGAAGGAGATGGCAACCCACTCCGGTATTCTTACCTGGAGAATCCCAGGGACGGGGGAGCCTGGTGGGCTGCCATCTATGGGGTCACACAGAGTCAGACACGACTGAAGTGACTTAGCAAGCCCTCCCTCTTATCCCTCAATCCTCTCATCCCCCATCAAATCTGATAAAAACTGGTCTACTTCTAGTTAGTATACATAGCAATGCATTTCTTAAACTTTTTAATATGTGGTATCATAAGTTAGGGGCTCTTTTTTATGGTCTGGATTCTTTTACTCCCCAAAATTATTTTGAGATTTATCCATGTTATAGCATATTTCAGCAGTTTATGTTTTTGTTTCTGAATAGTTTTCTATTGCTTATCCACTTACCTGTTGATGGATTTTTGGGTTATTTTCAGGTTTGGGTTATTAGAAGTAAAGCACATATGAACATTCCTATAAAAATTTGTATGTGAACATATGCTTTCTTTCTCTCGGGTAAATACTGGGTGGAATGGCTAGATTATATGGTAGATGTGTGCTTAACTGTTTAAGAAACAGCCAAACTATTTTCCAAAATGGCTGTATAATTTCAATTTTACATTAAGATCTCTGCTTTACTCTGAGTTAATTTTTTACATTCCATGTATGGAAAGATATATATTGAATAGCAATTTCACCATATGAATATGCAACATTTTAGGTACCATTTTTCATAAAATATTTTCTCCACTATGTTACCTTTTTCAAAAATTTTATGTGTGTCTATTTCTGAAGTCTCTATTTTGTTCCATAGATCCACTCTTCTAAGCTATACCAGTACCACAACTCTCTCAGGGAAGTTTTATAATGTCTTGAAATCTGGACTTGAAATCTTAGTCCTCCAAATTTATTCTACCTTTTAAAAGTTATTTTGATTATTTATATAAATTTAGAATCAATTTATCAAGTTTTGTCAACAAAAAAATCCTGCATATCCTACCAGATTGTTTTCAACTTCACTAAAGGTGAAAGTGAAAAGTGAAAGTGAAGTCGTTCAGTCATGTCCAACTCTTTACGACCCCATGGACTGTAACCTACCAGTCTCCTCCATCCATGGAATTCTCCAGGCAAGAGTACTAGAGTGGGTTGCCATTTCCTTCTCCAGAGGATCTTCCTGACCCAGGGATTGAACTCAGGTTTCCCAAATTGCAGGCAGATGCTTTACCATCTGAGCCAAACTGCACATCAATTTTAAGAGAATTGGCATCTCAATATTGGGACCTTTGCTTATCCATGATGAATCTCTGCTTTTATTAAGCAGTATCTTAGAGAATTATTTGTCTTTCACATTATTTGTCAGATTTATCCCTAAGTATTTTCATATCTCAATGCTACTATACAGGTTTATTTTCCTACTTTCTAGTTGTTCAATACTAGTATATAGAAATATACTTTGTATATTTTGTAAATGTGTTTTGCATACTTGGAAAAAAATGCAAATTTTGCTGTTGTTGGGTGGAGTTCTCTAAATGGCAATCAGGTCAGGCTGGTTTATACTGTTGCTCAAATCTTCTCTATTCATAAGTCTTCTTCTATTCATAAATCTTCTCATATTCATATGAGTCTTTTTGTCTATATGATCTATTGATTTACTGAGTGAGGGCTATTAAAAAAATCTGACTATAATTACAGATTTATCTACTTATCTGTAGTTTTATCAGTTTTTGCTTCATGTATTTTGAAGTTTTGTTATTAGATGCATAAATGACTCAATTTGTATAATTTTAATGAACTGAACCATTTATTACTAAATGATACATTATCTCAGTTTTAAAATCTACTTTGACATTTAAGAGCTACTCCATCTGTCTTATTACTAATGTTAGCATAACTAATCTTTTATCATTTTACTTTTATCTATTTTTTAAAATATATATATGTTATGTATAATATATATTATTAAATATATAGGTTGGTTTACAAAAAAATTGCTTTTTAAAATAGAATATTTTTTATGATTCCATTTTTAACTCCATAGTTGAATTATTAGCTGTAACTGTTTTAATGTTTGTTTAGGGTTTATAATATATATCTTCTCAAAGATACCCTTTTTGGTGCTCTTTAATTCTTTTTATAGATTCAGATTTCATCTTGCTATCTGCATTTTCCTTCAAATAAACGTGCTTTAATATTTTTTTAAAGTGTAAGTATGTTGATTTTTTTACTGTCTTAAAATATCTTTATTTGCCTTTGTTTTTATATATGTTATTGCTAGATATAGAATACTAGGTTGACAGTTTTTTTCTTTAAATACTATAAATATGTCACTCCACTGTACTTCCATTTGCCCTGTTTGTGATAAGAAAATTGCTTCCATTAACTTTTTTTGTTGTTGTTTTTTTGTTTTTTTATTTATCAGCATTTCTGTTGTGATGTGCCTCTTACAGTTTTATTTTCTTTCTTACTGTATGTATTTATGTAGGTATCAATTGGTGTCCATTGAGCTTCTTGGTGCTACAGGTTCAGTTCAGTTCAGTTCAGCTGCTCAGTCATGTCCGACTTTTTGCGACCCCATGAATCACAGCACGCCAGGCCTCCCTGTCCATCACCATCTCCCGGAGTTCACTCAAACTCACATCCATCGAGTTGGTGATGCCATCCAGCCATCTCATCCTCTGTCGTCCCCTTTTCCTCCTGCCCCCAATCCCTCCCAGCATCAGAGTCTTTTCCAGTGAGTCAACTCTTCGCATGAGGTGGCCAAAGTACTGGAGTTTCAGCTTTAGCATCATTCCTTCCAAAGAACACCCAGGGCTGATCTCCTTCAGAATGGACTCGTTGCATCTCCTTGCAGTCCAAGGGACTCTCAAGAGTCTTCTCCAACACCACAGTTCAAAGCATCGATTCTTCGGTGCTCAGCTTCCTTCACAGTCCAACTCTCACATCCATACATGACCACTGGAAAAACCATAGCCTTGACTAGATGAACCTTTGTTTGGCAAAGTAATGTCTCTGCTTTTGAATATGCTATCTAGGTTGGTCATAACTTTCCTTCCAAGGAGTAAGTGTCTTTTAATTTCATGGCTGCAGTCAACATCTGCAGTGATTTTGGAGCCCCCCCAAAATAAAGTCTGCCACTGTTTCCACTGTTTCCCCATCTATTTCCCATGAAGTGATGGGACCAGATGCCATGATCTTCATTACTATCTTATTATATTTGGAAAAATTTGGCCTATTTTTGTTCAAATATGTTTTCATCCAAATCCTCTTTGAAAAACTCTAATATGCATTAGCTATCTTGATAACCACAGATACTTGATAATCTGTGCATGTTAAAAAATTATTCTCTTTGTGATTTATTTTTTATTATTTCTTTAGTTATATCTCCATGTATACAACTTCTTAATTTAGTTTTGCAATTTCTAACATTGTTAATCCCATCCATTGTATTTTATACCTCACACATTCTACTTTTTCTCTAGAGGCCCAGTTTGGGTCTTCTCTACATTTGTTATTCTCTTATCATTCTTTTAAACATTTGGAATAGTTGTTATAACAACAGTTTAATGTCCCTGTCTGTTAATTTACCATCTGTGTCAGTTTTGGGACAGTTTCAGCTGATTGGTTTATCATCTTATAAGTTGTTTATTCCTGTTTTTTTTTTTTTGCATACCTGGTCATTTTTTATCAGATACTTTACATTGTGAATCTTAATTTCTGAATACTAGATATTTTTTATATTCTCATAAATACTTTCAAGCTATATTCTGAAACAGTCAAATGTTTTAGAGACAATTTTATACTTTTGGTTCTTACTTTGAAGGCTTATTAAGCAGGACCAAAGTAGTGCCCAGTAGAAGACTAATTATTTCCCACGTCTGAGCAAAGATTGTTCTCAGAAATCTATCTACACACTGTGAAACTATAGCCTCTCTTTGAATAAAATAAAACATTTCATGACTTATTGGTTACAGAGCTGAAAGCAGCCAGTGGAGTCACAGATGACTAAGTTTTCAAGTCTGTCAGAATATAAATATATCAGTGATAAAACAAAAAAGTCACAAATCAGAATCAGGGTAAAGTGTGCAAAAAAAAAAAAAAAACTAAAGTCTTAAAATGAGTACAATTCTCTATGCATGGCCTTTTGCATCTCACAAATGAAAACTGCAAGTATATGGTGTCTTCATCTGTCAGATTTAGGAGTCATTTTCTTTGCTTTTTTTCTCCTTTTAATCTTAATTTTTTTTTCAAATATTCATCTAGCATGCATTCTTATTCCAAATACTATTTCCACAGCCATGTTAATGTGTGTATACCCTTTCAGTTTTAGTAATTTATGGTTTTAACTATGGCTGAAACAAGAAAGAGGGAACAAGTTTTCCAAAATTCAAAGGCAAATGCTCAGTGTGAGAAACATACTGTATCCTGAAACTAATGAAAAAAGACAAGACAGATTTAAAGGAGCATTCTCATTATAACTTGAACATTTAAGAGTGATCTAGAGTAAGAAAGATTTTGAAGAAAAGCATCTAGCAAAATGTTTTTGCATAATTCCCATAAAATAAGGAGCACTGTACATAAAGTTATATTTCTAACAAAGGCCAATAAGGAAAGCATTTTTCTTAATTTGTTTAAGTCCTAGTAATTTAGTGATAATAGAGCATACTCAAATGGATGGGAAAAGAGCACTGTCGTCATCTACCACTGCTATGTCATAAAATTCTAACATTTCTTAGGAAGAAAAAAAAATACATCATCAAACATAAAAACCTTGGATAAAACTCATAATATGAAAGTTAATGCCTTAATGAAATATTAAAATGGCATCAGGAATTCTGTTCTGGCATTAAAAGTAAACAATAACATATTTTTTCTAGTTATGTTTTATTTCATTCTTTAAAAATTAATTATTACCTCTTTAAATATTTGATTAAATTAGATTTTGATGGGCTATTATTACACACAAGACATGTTATCATGTGTAAATTCTCACATCTCAATTTCTGATAAACACTGTCATGTTGTTTAATTCTGCAATGGCTTTTTTGTGTGTGTTTTTAGTTCTAGAAAATGGACATAACCAGAGCATTTTCACTTTGAATATAAATATCTTATTAAAAAGATACATAAAGGTGAAAATTGTAACAATAATATTTGGTACTTCTCTATCATATATTGTTTGAATTTCTAACAAAGTTGATTATAATTATATTTATGAATCATATCCTTTAAATTCCATATAACTGTAAGGTAGAAGCCATATAACCCAGCTCTCCACAATATATACAGATTAAGTGCCAAATCAAACATTTCTGGTAACTATTATCAATAAAATTGAAAAAACAAAACTTCAAGAAAAATATGCATGATTTGTACTATGTGCAAGTGAAAATGTTAGTTGCTCGGTTATGTCCAACTCTTTGCAACTCCATGGACTGTAGCCTGCCAGGCTCCTCTGTCCAGGCAAGAATACTGGAGTGGGCAGTTTCCTCTGAAGGCTTAGAGAGTAAAGAATCTGCCTGCAATGTGGGAAACCTGGGTTTGATTGCCTGGGTCAGGAAGATCCCCTGGAGAAGGAAATGACAACCCACTCCAGTATTCTTGCCTGGAGAATTTCATGGACAGAGGACCTGCCAGGCTAAAGGAAAGGAGTTGGTATAGATTGAAGAATCAAGATATGAAAGCTCTTTTATTCAGACAAATCTTTGTCAGGGTCAGTTTTTCACATATCAAGGGAAAAACTATTATGATCCAATGATAAATAGCTCAGTTTTCTCCAAACTGAATCCACAGTGTCTCTCTTACAGTTCCATAATCTCCTATTACCAACCTTCCTCTCCAAACTATTTTTTTTCTTTTAATTGCCTAGTTCTGACATCAGTACTATAATTTTTCTAACTCCTCAACTTGGAAATATTAGATTTGACATCTTACCCCTACTAACTCTATCGTATATGCTATATACAGTGCATTGACAAATATAGTGTAACAGATTCCTAGTGTACAACCCAACTCTATTTTTGAGAATACAGGCAGGCTTTCCAGGTGACAAGGTGGTAAATAATCAGCCTACCAATGCAGGAGATGTGGGTGTAGTCCTTGGGTTGGGAAGATCCACTGGAGGAGGAAGTGGCAACCCACTCCAGTATTCTTGCCTGGAAAATTCCATGGACAGAGGAGCTTGGCAAGCTGCATTTCATGGGTTTTCAAAAAGTTCGACATGACTGAGCAACTCACCATGTAAACATGCCATAATCTACCTAAAAAGAAGCAAAGATAGGCAGCCATGTTGCAATTTTATCCCTCTGACTATAGCTTATTGGGTCATGTTTTGGCTAATTAAACTGTATAATCCATAATCTCTCCTTGAGAATGTAAAGTAACAGATATAGAAGTTTTCTCAACCACTGTGGTTCATGGAAACAAGATTTTACATTTTTCCAAGTGTTCAATAGGAACTCAAAGTAGGGAAATCCAGCCTTGCTAAAAATGAGAATGGAACAAAAGCATAGATATAAACATGGAGGTCTTCCCTTAAAAATGAGGGTTCCAGCCTTACTTCAGGCACCCATTGGACTTGCACAAGGAAGACAAGCCACCATAATATCTAGTGTTGAAAAACAGCAGGGCTTACATCCAGGAGAGTCAGAGGACTGTAGAAAACCCATAACTCCACACTTAAAAGGCTGATACACAAACTCATTTGTTCTCAGTGCAGAGGCAGCAGTTTATAAAGCACCTGGCACTCTAGCTGGTCTCCCAAGGTCACCCCAGCATGTCCTTGGCTCATGTATAGTCTAGCTCCAGAAATCCTGGTGGGGCAACTCCAGTGTGGCCCAGAACATCCTAGGAAAAACCTTAGACCCTCCTGCTCCAGCTCCAGAAGTCCTGCCAAAGTAGCCTTGGCCTTGTGCACACTGGGACACCCCTAGTACATGCCTACTCTAGCCACAGAAAGCCTACTCCACTTAGCACCCACACCAACATAGTGGGTATTCCTAAGAAGGCCAAATCTTCAAGACCAGGAAGGTAACTGTGTACCCTAAGTCATAAAAACAAACAGGAAGTCAAATGAAATGAGACCGAAGAGCAGTTTCAAATACAGAAAGGAGATAAAAATTCCAGGAGGGTGGGGGGCAGTTTTAACCTCTGTTAAGTCTAATGAGCAGAGATAAATAATTTACTGGATCAAGACTCAGAGTAATAATCATACAAATGCTAACCAAACTTGGGGAAAAATGGAGGTACACAGAACTTCAACAGAAGAGTTTAAAAAAATAGCTTATCAAAGATATAGAATATAATAATTCAAGTGAAAAATACACTAGAGGGAGAGAAGGTAGATTAGATGATACAAAAGAGTACATAAGTAATCTGGAAGACAGAGTAGTGAAAATCACCGAGTCAAAAATATTTTTCTTTGCTAGAAGAAAAAGAAAACACTGCAAATCTGAGGACTTTTTAAGGAACCTTTTGGGTTTCTCTGGTGGCTCAGCTGGTAAGGAATCCACCTGCAATGTGGGAGACCTGGATTCTATCTGCATTCGATCCCTGGGTTGGGAAGCTCCCCTGGAGAAGAGAAAGGCTACCCACTCTAGTATAGAGAATTTCACGGCCTAGAGATTTCATGGACTGTATAGTCCATGGGGTCACAAAGAGTCAGACACGACTGACTTTCACTTAGGATAATGTCAGGGAAACCAACATTTGAACTAAAGGGCTCCTAGAAGGAGAGGAGAGGAAAGGGCAGAAATGTATTCAAGTAAATTGCAAATGATCCCAAAAGGGGTTACTTTTAAAATTATACATAAAGCACAATAAAAAATTGAATACAAAAATTAGCAACTCTAAAGAGACATTTTTCCACAGTTTATTGTGATACACACAGTCAAAGGCTTTGGCATAGTCAATAAAGCAGAAATAGATGCTTTTCTGGAGCTTTCTTGCTTTTTTGATTATCCAGCAGATGTTGGCAATTTGATCTCTGGTTCCTCTGCCTTGTCCAAAACCAGCTTGAACATCTAGAAGTTCACGGTTCACGTACTGCTGAAGCCTGGCTTGGAGAATTTTGAGCATTACTTTACTAGCGTGTGAGACGAGTGCAATTGTGCAGTAGTTTGAGCATTCTTTGGCATTGCCTTTCTTTGGGATTGGAATGAAAACAGACCTTTTCCAGTCCTGTGGCCAGGGCTGAGTTTTCCAAATTTACTGGCATATTGAGTGCAGCACTTTCACAGCATCATCTTTCAGGATTTGAAGTAGCTCAGCTGGAATTCCATCACCTCCACTAGCTTTGTTCATAGTGATGCTTTCTAAGGCCCACTTGACTTCGCGTTCCAGGATATCTGGCTCTAGATGAGTGACCATACCATCATGATTATCTTGGTCATGAAGATCTTTTTTGTACAGTTCTTCTGTGTATTCTTGCCACCTCTTCTTAATATCTTCTGCTTCTGTTAGGTCCATACAATTTCTGTCCTTTATCAAGCCCATCTTTGCATGAAATGTTCCCTTGGTATCTCTAATTTTGTTGAAGAGATCTCTAGTCTTTTCTATTCTTTTATTTTCCTCTATTTCTTTGCATTGATCTCTGAGGAAGGCTTTCTTATCTCTTCTTGTTATTCTTTGGAACTCTGCATTCTGAAAGAGATAGGAATACCAGACCACCTGACCTGCCTCTTGAGAAATCTATATGCAGGTCAGGAAGCCACAGTTAGAACTGGACATGGAACAACAGACTGATTCCAAATAGGAAAAGGAGTACATCAAGGCTGTATATTGTCACCCTGCTTATTTAACTTATATGCAGAGTACATCATGAGAAACGCTGGGCTGGAAGAAGCACAAGCTGGAATCAAGATTGCTGGGAGAAATATCAATAACCTCAGATACGCAGATGACACCACCCTTATGGCAGAAAGTGAAGAGGAACTCAAAAGCCTCTTGATGAAAGTGAAAGTGGAGAGTGAAAAAGTTGGCTTAAAGCTCAACATTCAGAAAACAAAAATTATGGCATCTGATCTCATCACTTCATGGGAAATAGATGGGGTAACAGTGGAAACAGTGTCAGACTTTATTTTTGGGTGCTCCAAAATCACTGCAGATGGTGACTGCAGCCATGAAATTAAAAGACGCCTACTCCTTGGAAGGAAAGTTATGACCAACCTAGGTAACATATTCAAAAGCAGAGACGTTACTTTGCCGACAAAGGTCCGTCTAGTCAAGGCTATGGTTTTTCCTGTGCTCATGTATGGATGTGAGAATTAGACTGTAAAGAAAGCTGAGCACAGAATTGATGCTTTGAACTGTGGTGTTGGAGAAGACTCTTGAGAGTCCCTTGGACTGCAAGGAGATGCAACCAGTCCATTCTGAAGGAGATCAGCCCTGGGTGTTCTTTGGAAGGAATGATGCTAAAGCTGAAATTCCAGTACTTTGGCCACCTCATGCGAAGAAGAGCTGACTCATTGGAAAGGACTCTGATGCTGGGAGGGATTGGCGGCAGGAGGAGAAGGAGACGACAGAGGATGAGATGGCTAGATGGCATCACGGACTCGATGAACATGAGTCTGAGTGAACTCCAGTAGTTGGTGATGGACAGGGAGGCCTGGCATGCTGCGATTCATGGGGTCGCAAAGAGTTGTACATGACTGAGCAACTGAACTGACCTGAAAGAGACATTTCTCTAAAGAAGGCATAAAGATGATCAACAGGCTCATAAAAAGATGCAAATCAGTACTAATTATTAGAGAAATCCAAATCAGAATCACAATGAGGTATTACCTCACATTGATCACAATGCCCATCAAAAAAATCTGCAATCAATAAATAAATGCTGGAGAGGGTGTGGAAAAAGGGAACCCTCCTACATTGTTAGTGGGATTGTAAATCAGGATAGTCACAATGGAGTATACTATGGAGTTTCCTTAAAACATTAAAATTTGTTACCATATGATTTAGCAATCCCACTCCTAGGAATATATCTGGAGAAAGCTATAATTGAAAAGACATTCCTTCTCCAATGTTTATAGCATCACTATTTACAATAGCCAAGACATGGAAACAGCCTAAATGCCCATCGATAAATGAGTGGATAAAGATGTGATATATATATATACACAATGGAACATTATTCAGTCAACCACAAAAAGAATGAAATAACAGCACTTGCAGCAACATGAGGGATCTAAAGATTATCATACTATGTGAAGTAAGTTATATGGAATATAAAAATAAATCATACAAATAAACTTATTTACAAGAGAGAGACAGACTCATAGTCATAGAAAATAAACTTATAGTTACCAAAGGGGAAAGGGAAGGGATAAATTAGGAGTTTGAGATTAAAACATATGTGTTGTTATAGATAAGATACTGTAATAAGCAATGGTGAGAAAGACAAAAAGATTATATATACACATACACCCACACATATAAATATAATCAACTGAATCATTTTGCCATACACCTGAAATTAACATAACATTGTAAATCAACTATATTTCGATTTTTAAAAAATGGCTGAATATTTTACTAACCTGAGAAGGGAAACAGATATCCAGTCTAGGAAACTCAGAGAATTCCAAACAAGATAAATTCAAAGAGATCAACAGCAAGATATACCATAATTAAAATAACGAAATTTAAAGGCAAAGAGAATTTTAAAGGTTGAAAAAGAAAAACAATTGGTCACATACAAGGGAATCCCCATAATGATATCAGCTGACTTTTTAGCAGAAATCTTACAGACAGAAGAAAGTGGCATTATATGTATATCCAAAGTCTTTAGCCCAAAATTACTGAAACAGTCTCTTTTTTGTTTACTTACCATGATTTTTTGATGTTCATTTTAATCCATAATTAATCAGCAATTCATTTTTGTATGCACAGTGGGCATTTCTCTATGCCAAATGCAGGGTCATTTGCCCCAAAATTTAATGAATCGATCCACTATTTGTAATTTTCATCATTTTCTAAACTCTCACTTATGTAATATCAATTTTATTTCTGTATTCTATTTCAAAATCCTTAGATGTCACTAAACTTCAAAAGTTTAATCAGTAATTAAATGCATTTAACCCTAAATCTATATAATTTTATTACTGAGACTTAAATGTAAGTTCAGAGTTCACTCTGTTTCTGCAAAATATTTTCCCTTCTCCCTTTGATTCATTATTATGATTTATTTCTTCCTTGGTTAAATTTAACTCTTAGGCAATTCTTTTCAGAATTCTATATTGGTGTTATACCTTTTGACTTCTTAGGTGGCTAGTAAAGATTTCCTCTAAAATTTTCTATATTGTTCTTCGCTGAATACTACTGCTTAGCGAGATTTTAACATATGTTTCAAAGGGGAACGGAATATTATTGTCAAATAAATTGGGTAGGTGATTTAATTTAAAAAAAAAATTAGTGCTAATAAATGAATAACTTGCAGGATACAAACTTTATATATAAATCTGTTGCATTTCTATACACTAACAATAAATTGTCAGATATGAAGATTAATAAAAACAGTAACTTTATAATTACATCAACAAGAATAAAATAGGAATAAATTTAGCCAAGGAAGTAAATAACCTATCCTCTGAAAAAAAGACATTAGTGACAGGAATTAGAGATGATATAAATAAATGGAAATATATAGCATATTCATTGATTGAAAGAATATTATGAAAATGTCAACACTACTTAAACAACCTACCTGACTTCAGGCTCTACTACAAAGCCACAGTTATCAAGACAGTATGGTACTGGCACAAAGACAGAAATATAGATCAATGGAACAAAATAGAAAGCCCAGAGATAAATCCATGCACATATGGACACCTTATCTTTGACAAAGGAGGCAAGAATATACAATGGATTAAAGACAATCTCTTTAACAAGTGGTGCTGGGAAAACTGGTCAACCACTTGTAAAAGAATGAAACTAGAACACTTTCTAACACTATACACAAAAATAAACTCAAAATGGATTAAAGATCTAAACATAAGACCAGAAATTATAAAACTACTAGAGGAGAACATAGGCAAAACACTCTCTGACATACATCACAGCAGGATCCTCTATGACCCACCTCCCAGAATATTGGAAATAAAAGCAAAAATAAACAAATGGGACCTAATTAACCTTAAAAGCTTCTGCACATCAAAGGAAACTATCATCAAGGTGAAAAGGCAGCCTTCAGAATGGGAGAAAATAATAGCAAATGAAGCAACTGACGAACAACTAATCTCAAAAATATACAAGCAACTCCTACAGCTCAACTCCAGAAAAATAAATGACCCAGTCAAAAAATGGGCCAAAGAACTAAATAGACATTTCTCCAAAGAAGACATACAGATGGCTAACAAACACATGAAAAGATGCTCAACATCACTCATCAGAGAAATGCAAATCAAGACCACTATGAGGTACCATTTCACACCAGTCAGAATGGCTGCGATCCAAAAGTCTACAAATAATACATGTTGGAGAGGGTGTGGAGAAAAGGGAACCCTCTTACACTGCTGGTGGGAATGCAAACTAGTACAGCCACTATGGAGAACAGTGTGGAGATTCCTTAAAACACTGGAAATAGAACTGCCTTATGATCCAGCAATCCCACTGCTGGGCATACACACTGAGGAAACCAGAAGGGAAAGAGACACGTGTACCCCAATGTTCATCGCAGCACTGTTTATAATAGCCAGGACATGGAAGCAACCTAGATGTCCATCAGCAGATGAATGGATAAGAAAGCTGTGGTACATATACACAATGGAGTATTACTCAGCCATTAAAAAGAATTCATTTGAATCAGTTCTAATTAGGTGGATGAAACTGGAGCCTATTATACAGAGTGAAGTAAGCCAGAAGGAAAAGCACCAATACAGTATACTAATGCATATATATGGAATTTAGAAAGATGATAACAATAACCCTGTGTACGAGACAGCAAAAGAGACACTGGTGTATGGAACAGTCTTATGGACTCTGTGGGAGAGGAAGAGGGTGGGAAGATTTGGGAGAATCGCATTGAAACATGTAAAATGTCATGTATGAAACGAGATGCCAGTCCAGGTTCAATGCATGATACTGGATGCTTGGGGCTAGTGCACTGGGACGACCCAGAGGGATGGTATGGGGAGGGAGGAGGGAGGAGGGTTCAGGATGGGGAGCACATGTATACCTGTGGTGGATTCATTTTGATATTTGGCAAAACTAATACAATTATGTAAAGTTTAAAAATAAAATAAAATTAAAAAAAAAAAATCTGTAGAGTCAGTGCAATCCCTGTCAAAATACATGTGAAATTTTTCACAGAAATAAAATAATCCTAAAACTTGTGTGGGAACACAAATGATTTTGAACAAGTAAAGAATTTATGAGAAAGAAAAACAAATCTGGGGTTATCATGCTCCTGATTTCAAACTATATTATGAAGCTATAATATTTTAAACGATATGGAACTAATATAAGTAGACATATAGAAGAATAGAATAGAAAATCCAGAATTGATGCTTACTTATATGGCCAATTAAACTACAGCAAAGGAGGAAAGGACATAAATGAGAAAAAGAAAAGCTTTTTTCATAAGCAGTGTAAGGAAACCTGGATGGATACATGTAAAAGAATGAAAATGGACCATTTTCTAACACCATATACAAAAAATAAGCTCAAAATGTATTGAAGACTTAAATGTAAGACTCAAAATCATAAACCTTCTAGAAGAAAACATAGGAAACACACTCTTTGACATTGATCTTGGAAATATTCTTTTGGATCTGTTGCTTTGGGAAAAGATAGCAAAAGCAAAAATAAACGAGATGGCAACCCACTCCAGTTTTCTTGCTGAGAAAATTCCATGGAGAGAGGAGCCTGGCGACCTACAATCCATGGGGTCAAAAAGAGTCTGATGCAACTGAGCATGCATACATGCACTATGGAAAAAATTATTGAGGAAATTGTAGCAAAACAGAAATGGAGAAAAGTGTGAAATTATGCAGTCCCAAAAGAATAGAGAATAAATCTTAATTCCTAATTTTACAATCCCTGGTTTCAGTCCTCACTGAAGTCCAGATATGCTTCCTGATTTGGAGTGAAAAGGATGCTGTTGTATCCTTGTGTTAAATTCCCACCAACCTTGGTGACTGAGCAAGTTTGTGAAGGCCTCACAGTGTAAGGCCTTGATTCCCCGCTACAAACAGAAACACTAATCTAAACCTAGGGTAATAATATTGAACAAAAATATAGTTCCTATCTCCTGAATTGGGGATTTAGTGAGGAGAGTACTGTATATTAATTCTATTTAATAATTTTGTAATAATGAATGGAGATAAGGACAACAAAGTAAAATATCATCTTTCTGTGTTTGTACAAAGAAAACTGGTAGTAGCTCAGGATCAAGAAAAGCTTCTGTGGGGAAATAATTCACCTGATATCTGAACAGTAGATCAGATGTAGGCAGAGGGAGAGAAGCTTAGAAAGATTTTAGGAAAAAAGGAAACAAAGCACATATACAACTCCTTAAGTTATAAAGAAACCCCAATGATGCAGGACTAAGGTCAGACAAATAGGGCTGGAGCAAAATCATAAGCAAGAGATGAGAAAGATGTTGTTAGAAAGATATCCAGGTTTAGATAGCACATTGAAAGGCACTTAAGAATTTGGATTTTATCTAAGAATAATGGAATACAGAAGAAGGAATTATAAGCAATGACTTTGAATCATATAATCACTTTAGCATTTTGAACAGATTATTCTGCCTGCTATTTGAGACAGGATTGGTGTAGAATCAGAATGGTTGTGGTGGACAAATTAGTTGGTAATTGTACTCTCAGTCAAGCAATGGTATTAGTTTTGACTTGGGCCCTGCGTTTTGGTAAAGGAAATGGAGAAATGTTTAGGAGAAAAACGACTTCATGATGATTTGCGTATAAAAATACAAGAGAGATTGGGATGGTAGAGGATTCAGAGATTTATAGATGAGCATCTAAATTGAGGGAGGTAACACTCACTGAGATATTCTGAAGTTTGCCAGCTTTGGAAGAAATGTGTGGTAAAGGAAGAGGTGGAGAAATACTCATAAGTTAGCAATTAGATACGTTGAATTTGAAATACTTATACATTTTGAGCCAGCAGCTGATTAGACCTCTCATAGAAGATGTCTGGTGGAGATAGAGACTGAGAAGTATCAGTATATATAGTCATGAGCCCATGGCAGAGATGAAATTTCTAAGGGATAAAATAAAAATGAATGGATAAGAATACCTTGTACTAAAATAGGAATAATTCCTCAATTTCATGCTTAGAGAGGTAAGGAGAGCTGGAAAAACAGCATCCTGAGTGAATCTCTTGGAGAGCAGTTGAATCATGAAGTCAAATTAAGGTGTTCTCAGAAACAGGATTCTCAAGGAAGAAAGGTACTTAAAATATATGCACTGAATTATATGATATTGACATTGCTATTTCATGTAATAAAAAGGGCAGAGACTAAGTTGGAAGGGATGACAGAGGCCAAGAGGTACAAGTAGGAATGGATTAATACTGAGCTTTCTTTCTACTTGTTACATTTTCCTGTACAGTAAAGACGTGTTGTATTGTGACTAGAGGAAAGAGGACCTTTCTCTCCTCCAGTTGAATGTCACTTTGATGTCAACTCTCTAAGTCCTCTGAGTATATGATGTTATAATACAGCCATTTTGATTAAACTTGTTGAAAGTGGCTGTTAGAATGTTTCCAAATGTTTTATTTGCAAGTAGTGCACCCAGCAGGGAGACTAACCCAATGGCTCCTTTCACCCCATCCTTGAAACTGAATTATCCCTGGGTCTCAGTCCACTTTCAAATCTTCCCCCTCCCTTCCTGAGTTCTCAGGGCATTGCTTAAGCCATTTCATTCGTTAGCTCAGGATGGTACTCTGGAAGAAAGTGCCACTATTATTATGAATGCTTAGTGTAATGACTTAAAAAGCACTCAAATTTCATAAATACAGAGGCAAAAAACAAATGTATTGTTAGTTTTTGCACATCACCTGGAAAGTATTCTCAGATATGGGGTGGTATATCTATTAGGAATTAATAACATTGCTGAGGGTCTAGGGCAGTTATCTAAAAATTTCCATTTCCTTTATTTTTGTGTATCAAAGGATACACATTACTGATAATTGATTATAAAGAACAAGGATACATTTAAATTATGTCAAATAATATAATTTAGTCCAAGCATACACACGTGTAGGATAGCAGGAGGAGTTAAACATATAAGAAATACGAATGTGGGTCTGGATTATGAGGCTTCTTCAGCCATTGGAGTTCCTAGATCTTCTCTCTAGGCTCCCAGGTATTCCCAGTTCCTTAGTTACTCTTTGTGTGTTTGTGTGTCTGATGTCCCATTCACTCTTATTTTAGTTATCTTCTTACCCAGTGTTTAGTGTGTGTGTGTGTGTGTTTCTGTTCTACTTCATGGTTCTTTGAACTTAGCCGTAGTTTCTGCTTTCTCATAAATTCTGACTGCCTGTGACCCAATCAGAGTCCATAACAGTGTTGCTATTATGACACTTTAACTTTTAGTGCAAATGGATATCCCCATCCTTCTTTGCACATTTGCTATTCAGATAGCAGTGTGGTCTGGAATCTAATTGAGTTTATTGAGACAAACCACAATGTAAAATTTCTGCCATTCTATTGTTCAGTTCCCCATGGCTCATATGGAAAAATCGTTTTTCATTAGGGCAGTTAGCTATGGAAACTTCTTGAAGACTCTGTGTTCTTGGCAGAGATAATTTAGTTAATATTTACAGGTATAGAAAAACTCTTTGATACATTAGGTGATATAAACCAATGGTGCATACTCACTGGCTATATAACTGATTTACTTGGAAGACATTTTAGGAACACTAATTCTGAAACTGCAGTAAACTAAATGTGTTCTAAATTTATTAATAGATTCAATAAATATTTGTTGTTGTTCAGTAGCTCAGTTGTGTCTTACTCTTTGTGACCCCATGGTTTGCAACATACCAGGTTTCCCTGTCCTTCACTATCTTCCAGGGTTTGCTCAAATTCATATCCATAGATTTGGTGATGCCATCCAACCGTTTCATCCTTTGTCGTCCCCATCTCCTCATGCCCACAGTCTTTCCCAGCATCAAAGTCTTGACCAATGAGTCAACTCTTTGCATCAAGTGGGCAAAGTATTGGAACTTCAGCTTCAACATCAGTCCTTTCAATGAATACTCAAGATTGATTTCCTTTAGGATTGACTGGCTTGATTTCCTTGCTGTCCAAGGGACTCTCATGAGTCTTCTCTAGCACCACAGTCTGCAAGCATCAATTCTTCAGTGCTCAGCCTTCTCTGTGGTCCAACTCTCAACATCCATACATGACTACTGGGAAACGATAGCTTTGATTATAAAGACCCCTGTCAGCAAAGTAATGTCTCCACTTTTTAATATGCTATCTAGGTTTGTCATAGCTTTTCTTCCAAGGAGCAAATATCTTTCATTTCATGGCTTCAGTCACTATCTACAGTGATTTTGGAGCCCAAGAAATAAAGTCTGTTACTGTTTCCATTTTTTTCCCATCTATTTTCCTTGAAGTGATGGAACCATAGATCAAGATCTTAATTATTTGAATGTTAAGTTTTAAGCCAGCTTTTTCACTCTCCTCTTTCATCATCAAGAGGCTCTCTAGTTCCTCTTCACTTTCAGCTATTAGAGTGGTAGCATCTGCATATCTGAGGTTGTTGATATTTCTCCCAGCAATCTTGATTCCAAATTGTGAGTCATCCAGCCCTGCATTTCACATGAGGTATACTCTGCATATAAGTTAAATAAGCAGGGTGACAATACAACCTTGATATACTCCTTCCCCAGTTTTGAATCAATCCATTGTTCCATATCCAGTTCTAACTGTTGCTTCTTCCCTGCGTACAGGTTTCTCTGGAGGCAGGTAAGGTGGTCTGATATTCCCATCTCTTTAAGAGTTTTCCACAGTTTGTTGTGATCCACATAGTCAAAGGTTTTCACATATTCAATGAAGCAGAAGTATATGTTTTTCTGGAATTCTCTTGCTTTTTCTATGATTCAACGTATGTTTGCAATTTGATGTTTGGTTCCTCTGCCTTTTCTAAATCCAGTTTGTACATTTGGAAGTTCTCCGTTTACTTATTGTTGAAGCCTAGCTTAAAGGATTTTGGGCATTACCTTGCTAGTTGGTGAAATGAGCACATTTATATGGTAGTTTAAACATTCTTTGTCAGTTTCCTTCTTTGGGATTGGAATAAAAATTGACCTTTTCCAGTCCTGTGGCCATCGCTGAGCTTTCCAAATCCACTAGCATATAGAATGCATCACTTTCACAGCATCATCTTTCAGGATTTAGATAGCTCAACTGGAATTCCATCACCTCCATTAGCTTTGTTCCTAGTAATACTTCTTAAGGCCTATTTGACTTCACACTCAAGGATGTCTGCCTCTAGGTGAGTGAACACACCAGCATGGTTATCTGGGTCATTAAGACTTTTTTGTACAGTTCTTCTGTGTATTCTTGCCACTTCTTAGTATCTTCTGCTTCTGTTAGGTCCGTATCATTTCTGTCCTTTATTGTGGCCATCTTTGCATGAAATGTTCCCTTGGTATCTCTAATTTTCTTGAAGAGATCTCTAGTCTTTCTCTATGACTTTCTCATAGTCAATAAGAGTCCAAAATGCAGTCTCAAAAATGACAGAATAATCTGTTTTCAAAGATCATTGCAAAAACTAACAATACAGAATGATTCTATTGTTTTCCTCTATTTCTTTGCATTGATCACTTAAAAAGACTTTATTATGTCTCCTTGTTATTCTTTGAGACCCTGCATTCAGATAGGTGTATCTTTCCTTTTCTTCTTTACCTTTTGCTTCTCTTCTTTTCTCAGCTATTTGTAAGGCCTCCTCAGATAACCATTTTGCCTTGTTTCATTTCTTTCTCTTAGGGATGCCTTTGGTCACCACCTCCGTTATGAACCTCTGTCCATAATTCTTCAGGCACTCTATCATATCTAATCCCTTAAATCTATTTGTCACTTCTATTGTATAAACCTAAGGGATTTTATTTAAGTAATAACTGAATGGACCAGTGTTTTTCCCTACTTACTTCAATTTAAACCTGAATTTTACAATAAGAACCTCCTTATCTGAGAGACAGTCAGCCCCTGGTCTTGTTTTTGCTGACTGTATAGAGCTTCTCCAGCTTTGATTGCAAACAATATAATCAATCTGATTTTGGTATTGACCATCTGGTGATGTTCATGTGTAAAGTTGTCTCGTGTTGTTGCAAGAGGGTGTTTGATGTGACCGGTGCATTCTCTTGGCAAACTCTGTTAGCCTTTGCCCTGCTTCATTTTATACTCCAAGGCCAAATGTGCCTGTTACTCAAAGTATCATTTGACTTCCTATTTTTGCATTCAGTCCCTTATGATGAAAATGACATCTTTTTTTTTTTCCTTTTTTGGTTTTAGTTCTAGAAGGTCTTATAGGTCTTCACAGAACTCTTTGACTTCAGCTTCATTGGCATTAGTGGTTGGGCATAGACTTGTATTTCTGTGATATTGAATGGTGTGCCTTAGAAACAAACAGAGATCATTCTGCCATTTTTGAGACTGCACCCATGTACTGCATTTTGGACTCTTATTGACTATGAGGGCTACTTCATTTCTTCTAAGGGATTCTTGCCTACAGTAGTAGATATAATGGTCATCTGCATTAAATTTAAGCATTCCCACCCATTTTAGTTCACTCATTCCTAAAATGTCCGTATTCACTCTTGCCATCTCCTGCTCTCCCCCATGACCCTTCATCTTGGGTGGCCCTTTATGGTACGGCTCATAGATTCCCTGAGTCACGCCAGGCTGTGATCCATGTGATCATTTTGGTTAGCTTCCTGTAATTGTGGTTTTCATTCTGGAGGCTGTGGGATTATAGTTCTTGCTTCCTGATGGGAGGGACTGGCTGTGTGGAAAATTGGGTCTTGCTCTGGTGGGCACAGTCATGCTCTTTAAATCTGTAATCCAATTGACTGCTGATAGGTGGGGCTATGCTGCCTCCCTGTTAATTGACTGACCTGAGGCAACTCAATCCTGGAACCTGCAGACTCTATAGTAGGGCTATCTGTGACCTCCAAAACATACTTATGCCAGGACGTGCCTTCCAGGACTGCTGCTGCCAGGCCCCCTGTCCCCACAGTAGGCCACTGCTGATCCAAGCCTCCACAGAAGATCCTCAAACTCTCACAGGCAAGTCTGGCTCAAATTTCTTGCAGGGTCCCTGCTCTTTTGCTCTGGGTCCTTTTGCACATAAGATTTTGTTTGTGCCTACCAAGAGTCTCTGTTTCCCTCAGTCCTGTGGAAGTTCTGTAATCAAATCCCACTAACATTCAAAGTCAGAATCCCTGAGAATTTCTAGTCTCTTTGCCAGATTGCCAGGTTGGGAAATCTGATGTGGGGCCTAGAACATTTGCAACAGAGCAAGACCTTCTTTGGTATTATTGTTCTCCAGTTTGGAATAACTGATATAAACTTTTTCTTTAAGAGAAGTTCCCTGTATGACAATGGGAAAGTGGCAATTCTTAGAGAATGAGTCTTTGAAAATGTGAAAAGCATACCTTCAAACAATTTGTTCTTTGAACCTTGAGGGCTGTTTCAAGCTTATTCACCACTGGGGCAGATTCAAAGGATTCTAAAGGTGTTTGCCAACTTCTCCCTACCTGTGAACATCACTCTCAGCCCTGACTAGCTGGGACATACCCTTCAGCTTTCTCCACATGGCTGGATGACATGCTGGGCACCCCAGTTACCTTCAGCTGCCACAGCGTGTTGGTCAAGGTGCCATCCAGGGGCAGGGCAGAGTCCTTGCTGGAGTCACCAGGAAGGGAATCTGGGGAAGGCTGGAGCCAAGGTTGGAGGACACCTAAGAGCGTGGACCCTCTGGCTGCCCTGGGGCCAATTTGCCGCCCATATGGCTTGCCACCTGGTCAAGCTCTGGCCCCTGCCTTTCCCCACCTCTGGCTCCTTGGTGTTTACTGTCCAGCCCCAAGTCTGGTTGCTCAGAGAGGGGCCAGCGGTGCTTTGCAGTCTCCTGCCCCACTGTGCCAGTTACTCGGGACACTGATCACTACCCTGTGACCGCCTCCTCCATGATCTCTGCGAATCTGCTTCCTGTGCCACCGCTGCTTCAGGCCACTGAAGCCATGTTATCATGGAAAAGAATAGATACATGTATATGTATAAGTGAACCACTTTGCTGTACACCTGAAGTTAACACAATATTGTTAATCAACTATACTGCAATATAATACAAATATGTAAAAAATAAAATCCCTTCAAAAATAAATAAAATAACTTGTTAATGAAAATACAATATTTTTAAAAAGATGTACAGTTGACCCTTGAACAATATAGGTTTGAACTGTGCAGATTCACTTATACAGACTTTTTTTTTTTCCCTACAATAAATACTACAGTGGGCTTCCCTGATAGCTCAGACAGTAAAGAATCCACCTGCAATGCAGGAGACCTTGGTTTGATCCCTGGGTTGGGAAGATCCCCTGGAGAAGAGTATGGCTACCCACTCCAGTATTCTTTCCTGGAGAATTTCATGGACAGTGCTTGTGTGCTCAGTCACTGAGTTGTGTCTGACTCTTTGAGACCCTACAGACTGCAGCCCACAAAGCTCCTCTGTCCATAGGCTTTTCCCAGCAAGAATACTGAAGTGAGTTGCCATTTCCTCCTCCAGGGGATCTTCCCCACCCAGGGATTGAACTTACATCGCCTGTTTCCTGCATTGGCAGGTGGATTTTTTACCACTGAAATACTAAATTATTATTATCCAATTTGCAATTGGTTTAGTCCATCAATGCAAAACTATAGACACTGGGGAATCTGAGATACAGAGGAATCCATTAAGGAGGGCTAACTAAAAATTATATGCAAATTTTTTTACTTGGAACAGCATTGTAGCCCCTAGCCCCTGCATTGTTCTAGGATCAACTGTAAACTTGGAAAACTGTGACATCAAAAATGTAAACAAGACTGTTCCATACATCAGCATCACTTGATATTTGGCAAAACTAATACAATTATGTAAAGTTTAAAAATAAAATAAAATTTAAAAAAAATAAATATTTGAAAGGAAAAAAAAATGTAAACAAGTAGTGGGGGAAGAAAAAGCTTTACAGTAAATTGGAAGTCAGAATGGGGAAATGTTTGGAATTTTTCATTACTTAACATAGATAGTCTGTCTAATTTTTAGAAGTCATTCTAGCTCCATGAGGTACTCTATCAATTTAATTAGATAAAGCTTCTGGAAAAAGAGGTTGAAATTAAGATGCCTGTTGAGGCTCTTAGGAGGCAAAAGAATAAAGAAAAGTATTTTGATATTTGAGTTTATTAGGTTGAACCATATGTGATTACTGAGGCAATCATTTTTGTCCTACTAAACTGGCAATTCTATATGATTTGCGGTGGTTTGTCCTTGAAAAATTCTCTTAATTTACTTTTTTATTCATTGAGAAAAATACTGAGGTAACCTGATATTTCATTAGATATATAACTGAGCTCATCCTGAAACTGCATGAAGAATTTGTATTAGTCATAAGAAATAACTTACAGTTACTTTCATTAATTGGTATAATTTATAAATTTTGAAAGATGTTATCTATTGCCTAGATCTTCAGTTGACATTGTACATGGATTTCATCCTAAGTTTAGCTTAAAGTATAATATTTGGGAAGTCCAAAGCAAAGGGAGCTGGTTTGTTTGGGAAAATACTTACCAATCACCCTCTGAAATCAATAACAGAAGTGAAAATCCCTTTAAAATATCTCTGAAACCAGGTTTAATTGCTCAGAAAAGTCCATAGTTGAAATTCTTCCTCTGTCTAAACCCAAAACAGTAGGCAACTTAATTTGAAGACATTTTCCACGTCAGAGGCAGAGTCCAAATATGTCAGATATTGGATTTCAGATTTTGAAGCAGCATACTTATATTCCACTCACACATAAATTTTCAAATAATAATATACCAGAAGCATGTAATGAGTGGTCTAGATTATTCAGATCATTAGCAAGTGGTTGTGCTGTTCTAATGAGAGATTACTAAGGATAGGGATGTAATCTTTGATTCTTTTTGGATATATTATAGAGATTATAGGTTAAGGGGTAAAGTTTCATAGGGGAAAAAAAGAGAAAATTGCTCCACTTCATCATGTAAACACAATAGTGTCAATATGTTCCTATAAAAATGAATTATGTAGTGATTTCAAGTATATCATAATAATAGAGTGTATATTAATTGCTGAACTAAAAAAAGGAAGAGTGATAAAGAGATGCATATCTTTGGCCTATATTTTATAAAGGAACAATGCTTAAACTCTAAAGCTAAAAGATAGTATCAGGAGTTGGGGTAATTTCTTTCATGATGAAGCAAGTTGCAACAACATTTCTTTATATTCCTTTTAAGTTAGAGTCATCAAATTGGTCCTTATTTATTCATTCAACTGTTAACTAATAGTTATCAAAATTTAAAGAAATTGTTTCCATCTCTCTTCATAACCATCAAAGAGAATAGGAACAATTACTACCGATTTATAGGGAAGTCTACAAACAAATAATTTCCACCAAGGTGACAAATTGCAAATAGTAAAGTCAAATATTCATGTCCTTGGACTTCAACTCAATTGTGGTGCTTCTTCCTGTCTTTCACATTTCATTTTCTTATTTCAGTAGTTTTTGCTATTTTAAGTGGTTGGACATCCACTTTTTTCTTATTCAATCATCCATTTTTTTTCTGATTCAATCTCTATTAAAAATATTCCATTATAAAGAACAAAATAAAAATTGTTGCATCTTTCTTAATCTGCCACTTCATAGTAGGATCACTATCTCCCATTACTTTTCCCAGAACGTGATTATTAGTTTAAGATTATAGCTTAAAGACCTGGTTTGAGTTGTCACAATAAAAGTCTTCTGTTATACTCTGTCCCCTCTGTTGTTGTTGCTGTTTTAGAACATTTTATGGTAAAGGGATGGCCTTCACCCTTTAAACAATATCCATCAAATTTAATATTGTTCACATTTGGTTCTTGGTAGTGGATTTTAAAGAGAAGAGGATAAGGATAACCATACTGTGTCTGGAATAAGTTTTATAAGCTGTTTAGAGAGGCAAGAACAATGTCATGTGAAATGTATTATTGTAGCCCATAGAACACCTAGGGTGATTGAGCATTGGAGGATGACTTAGCATTGGTGTCTTATGCCAAATTGTGAGGAGTTCAATCTCCCCCAAGTTCTACAAACTCCCAGGGCCTTTGGTTCTCATGATCCCTTTTGGATTGATTCCAGTTGTTGAAACTGTAAACTTTTGTTTCTATGTATGTCAATTCCCATGCTAATTTCTACTCTCTACTAGATGCTGAAATCAAGACATGGACTGCAACTTCTTTTGTTTTATTTCCCTTTGTACAGTTTACAGAGATTATTTGTATGGGGGGTGGGGTGGGAGTAGGGGTCTTTATTAAAGGTTTGGGAAGATGATAGAGAATTAAATGACAAAGAGAGCAAAAAAATAAGATATTCTTAGAAGTCTTTTGATCTCACCCCAACACCAGTGACTATGTCTCTTTATAAGCTATACATAGATTATATTATGTCCATTTTCCTGCTTCTTCAAATTCCTGCTATCCTCCAAATTCCTCTCTTCTACTGCAAAGTAATAAATATCCATCTTTTTCTTCTCACAAACTATTACTTTCAGGTTATCATCTGTATTAAAAGTACATATTTTCCTTCAAATTGAATTCTCCCTCGAAGAAAAACTATGGTACAATGATGTCTTCTCATATGGTTATAGAGTTTGATCAGCAGTGTGTGTGTGTGCGTGCGCACATGTGTGAATTGTTTAATAAGTTGCCAACATATTAATTATGAAAGTTTATAATAAAATCCCATGGACTGAGGAGCCTGTCAGGCTACAGCCCATAGGATTGCAAAGAGTCGGACACGACTGACTGACTTCACTTTCACAATAAAATTCTGTATTTCAGCTTCTTTTGAAAAGTTGAAGCTCAGGCAACACCAATCCACCGTATTTGCATGAGAACAGTTACATTAAATAACAGACTGCTGCTGACTGGCTTTCTTAGGAGCATGCCTTTTCGGATTTTCTGAAGATCTCACCATTCTCTGTCTTCCAGGAGAACTCTTTCAGTTAAATGGTTAACCTTTATAGGCTTATCAATTTACATGTCTGAGTTTAGAACCATTGCTAAAATGGTTATACCTGTGAAATGTTTGTAACTAGGAAATAAAGAATAGAAATGACTCAATCTCTACAAACATGGTTAAGTCATTGTAAAGAGAATAAACTGGAAAATGAGTGATAATTGATACATCTTTGGGTACTGCTTATATCAAGAATAAATTGACTCTCTAGATGCCTTATGCAGTGTAGTCATAATAACAATATTGACTCTTCCAATCCAAGAACACTGTACATCTTTACATCTGCTTGTGTCATCTTTGATGTCTTTCATCAGCATCTTACATTTTTTAGAATACAGGTCTTCTGTCTCCTTAGATAATTATTTTTTATGTGATGATAAATGAGATTGTTTCTTTCATTTGTCTTTCTGCTCTTTTGTTGTTAGTATATATAAATGAAACAGATTTCTGTGTATTAATTCTGTACCCTGAAACTTCACTGAATTAATTGATGAGCTCTGGTTGTCTTCTGGTAACATCTTTAGGACTTTCTATGTATAGTATTTGGAGAAGGAAATGGCAACCCACTCCAGTATTCTTGCCTGGAAAATCCCATGGACGGACAGCCTGGTAGACTACAGTACATGGGGTCGCAAAGAGTCGGACACGACTGAGCGACTTCACATGTATAGTATTATGTCATCTGCAGACAGTGACAGTTTTACTTCTTCTATAATTTGAATTCCTTTTATTTCTTTCTCATCACTGATTGCCATGGCTAGGACTTTCAAAACTGTTTTGAATAAAAGTGGCAAGAGTGGACATTCTTGTCCTATTCTTTACCTTCAAAGAAATGCTTTCAGCTTTTCACCATTGAGCATGATGTTAGCTGTAGGTTTGTCATATATGGCCTTTACTATGTTTATTTATGTTCCCTCTATGTCTATTTTCTGGAGTGTTTTTTTGTTTGTTTGTTTTTTTTTACCATAAATGGATGTTGAATTTGTCTAAAGCTTTTCTTTCATCTATTAAGATGATCATATGGTTTTTATTCTTTAGTTTGTTGATGTGATGTATGATGCTGATTTGCGAATATTGAAAAATCCTTGCTTCCCTGGGGTAAATCCCACTTGATCATGGTGTGAACCTTTTAATGTATTGTTGGATGCAGATTGCTACTATTTTTTGATGGTTTTGTATCTATGTTCATCAATGATATTGACCTATAATTTTCTGTTTTTATGATGTCTTTGTTTAGTTTTGATATCAGGGTGATGATAGCTTCATAGAATGAATTTGGAGATGTTCCTCCCTCTGCAATTTTTTTTGGAATAGTTTTAGAAGCATGTTATCTCTCTAAATGGCAGAAGGCAATGGCACCCTACTCCAGTACTCTTGCCTGGAAAATCCCATGGATGGAGGAGCCTGGTAGGCTACAGTCCATGAGGCTGCTAAGAGTCGGACACAACTGAGTGACTTCACTTTCACTTTTCACTTTCATGCATTGGAGAAGGAAATGGCAACCCACTCCAGGACTCTTGCCTGGAGAATCCCAGGGACAGGGGAGCCTAGTGGGCTGCCGTCTATGGGATCGCACAAAGTCGGACACGATTGAAGCGACTTAATATGCATGCATGCATGTATCTCTCTAAATACTGCATTTGCCTGTGATGTTATCTGGCCCTGGACATTTATTTGCTGAAAGTTTTAATCATAGTTTCAATTTCAGTACTTGTGATTGTTCTATTCATAGTTTCTATTCCTGCTTCAGTTTTGGGAGATTATACGTAAGAATTTGTCCATTTCTTCTATATCATCCATTTTATTGGCATAGTTGCTTGCAGTATAGTCTCCTGTCAGTCTTTGTACTTTTATGGGGTTCATGGTGACTTCTCCTTTTTCATTTCTACTTTTATTGACTTGGACCCTCTCTCTCTTTTCTTTTCTTATTTTTGGATGAATCTCACTAAAAGTTTATAAATTTTGTTTACCTTTTCAAAGAATCAGCTTTTAGTTTCATGAATCTTTTCTATTTTCTTGATCTCTATGCCATTTATTTCTGCTCTGATCTTTATGATTTCTTTCCTTCTGCTTTGAGTTTTGTTTGTTCTTTCTCTGGTTACTTTAGGTATAAGGTTAGATTGTTTTGAGATTTTTCTTGTTTCCTAAGGCAAGATTGTGTTGCTGTGAACTTCCCTCTTAGACCTGCTTTTGCTGTGTTCCATAAATTTTGGATCATTAGCTCTATTTTTTTAGTTACTATGCATTTCTTGATTTCCTCTTTGATTTCTTCAATGATCTACTGGTTATTTAGTAGTGTATTTGTGTGTTTTACAAGTCTTTTTCTTGTAGTTTATTTCTAATTTCATAGCTTTGTGCTTGGAGAGGATGCTTGGTATGATTTTAATTTTCTTAAATTTACTGAGGCCCACTTTGTGGCTCAACCTGTGTGCACTTGAGAAGAATGTTTATTCTGCTGCTCTTGATTGCTTTTGGAATCCTCCATAAATATCAACTAAGTCAATCTAGGCTAAAGTGTCATTTAGGTCTGTGTTTCCTCTTTGATTTTCTCTCTGGATAATCTATGGATAAACATAGGGTGTTAACGTCCCCCACTATTACTGTGCTACTGTCTATTTCTCCTTTTATGACTGTTATTAGTATCTGAATTATGTACTGAGGTGCTCCTATGATGGGCACTTACATATTTGCAACTTATCTTCTTAGATCATTCCCTTGATCAATATGTAATGTCCTTCTTTGTCTCTTGTAACCTTTGCTTTAAAGTTTACTTTGTCTAATATGTGTATTGCCACTCCAATTTTCTTTTGATTTCCATTTGCATGGGATAACTTTTTCCATCCCCTCACTTTCAGTCTGAAGTGAGTCTCTTGTAGATAGCATATATATATGAGTCTTGTTTTTGTCTTCATTCATTCGGTCAAAGTCTTTTGACTGGAGCAATGAAATTGTTTATGTTTAAGGTAATTATCAATATGTTTGTTCTCACTGCCATTTTCTTAACTGTTTTGGACTTGTTTTTGCAGGTATTTTTTTCTACCCTTCCTCTTTTATTCTCTTCTGTTGTAATTTAATGACTAACTTTAATTGTGTTTGGATTCCTTTTCCTTTTTTGTATGTGTACCTATTGTAGATTTTTGGTTTGTGGTTACCATGAGGTTTTTACATAGCAGTCTATATAAAAACAAGATTGATTTTAAGTTGCTGGTCTGTTAAATTCAAATGTATTTCCAATATCTTGCATTTGTATTCTTCTCATTATTTCTGGTTGGATATATTTGTGTGCAGATGATTTTCTACCTGTGCTGTATGCTTGCTTACTGGGGAGCTTTTCCATTTATAATTTTCTTGTTTCCAGGTGTGAACTTCTCATATATGTCTACTAACCTCACTTTAGCATTTGTTGCAAAGTTGGTCTGGTATTGCTGAATTCTCTAAGCTTTTGCTTGTCTATGAGCTTTTAAGTTCTCTATTGAGTCTGAATGAGAGACTTGCTGGGTAGAGTATTCCTGGTTGTAGTTTCTTCTCTTTCATCACTTTAAAAACATTCTGTCACTCCTTCCTGTCCTGAAGAGTTTGTTGAGAAATCAGCATATAACTTTATGCAAGTTTCCATATATTTTTTTGTTGCTTTCCCTTTATTGTTTTCAATATGTTTTCTTTGTCTTTAATTTTTGTCAATTTGATTACTATGTGCTTTGACATGATCTTCTTTGAGTTTACCCTGCCTGGGACTCCCTGTGCTTCCTGGACTTGGGTTACTCTTTCTTTTCCCATGTTAGAGAAGTTTTCAGCCATTATTTCTTCAAATATTTTCTCAGGTCCTTTTTCTCTCTCTCCTCCTTCTAGGACACCTATCATAAGAATGCCACTGCATTTAATATTGTCCCAGTGGTCTCTTGACTGAGCATTATTTACTGAGCATGGCCCCACCCATCAGAATAAGACCCAGTATCCCCCTCAATCAGTCTATCCCATCAGGAAGCTTTCATAAGCCTCTTATCCTTCTACATCAGAGGGGAGACAGACTGAAAAACACCATCACAGAAAACTAACCAATCTAGTCACATGTACCACAGCCTTGTCTAACTCAAAGAAACTATGAGCCATGCCATGTAGGGCCACCCAAGATAGATGGGTCATGGTGGAGAGTTCTGACAAAATGTGGTCCACTGGAGAAGGGAATGGCAAACTACTTCAGTATTCCTGCCATGAGAACCCCATGAACAGTATGAAAAGGCAAAAAGATAGGACACTGAAAGATGAAATCCCCAGGTCAGTAGGTACCCAATATGCTACTGGAGATCAGTAGAAAACTAACTCCAAAAAGAATGAAGAGATAGAGCCAAAGCAAAAACAACACCCAGTTGTGGATGTGACTGGTGATAGAAGCAAGGTCTGGTGCTTTAAAGAGCAATATTGCATAGGAACCTGGAATGTTAGGTCCATGAATCAAGGCAAATTGGAACTAATCAAACAGGAGATGGCAAGAGTGAGTGTTGACATTTTAGGAATCAATAAACTAAGATGGACTGGAATGGGTGAATTTAACTCAGATGACCATTATATCTACTATTGTGGGCAAGAATACCTTAGAAAAAATGGAGTAGCCATCATAGTCAACAAAAGAGTCTGAAATGCAGTATTTTGATGCAGTCTCAAAATGACAGAATGATCTCTGTTCGTCTCTAAGGCAAACCATTCAATATCACAGTAATCCAAGTCTATGCCCTGACCAGTAATGCTGAAGAAGCTGAAGTTGAATGGTTCTATGAAGACCTACAAGACCTTCTAGAATTAACACCAAAAAGGATGTCCTTTTTGTGATAGGGGACTGGAATGCAAAAATAAGAAGTCAAGAAACACCTGGAGTAACAGGCAAATTTGGTCTTGGAGTACAGAATGAAGCAAGACAAAGGCTAATAGAGTTCTGCCAAAAGAATGCACTGGTCATAGCAAACACTATCTTCCAACAACACAAGAGAAGACTCTACACGTGTACCTTACCAAATGGTCAACACTGAAATCAGATTGATTATATTTTTGCAGCCAAAGATGGAGAAGCTCTATACAGTCAGCAAAAACAAGGCTGGGAGCTGTCTGTGGCTCAGATCATGAACTCCTTATTGCCAAATTCAGAATTAAATTGAAGAAAGTAAGGAAAACCACTAGACCATTCAGGTATTACCTAAATCAAATCCCTTAGGATTATAGAGTGGAAGTGACAAATAGATTCAAGTGATTATATCTGATAGGCAGAGTTTCTGATGAACTATGGACCAAGGTTCGTGACATTGTGCAAGAGACAGGGATCAAGACCATCCCCAAGAGAAAGAAATGCAAAAAAGCAAAATGGCTGTCTGAGGAGGCCTTAAAAATAGCTGTGAAAAGAGAAGCCAAAAGCAAAGGAGAAAAGGAAAGATATACCGAGAGATATAAGGAGAGATAAGAAAGCCTTCCTCAGTGATCAGTGCAAAGAAATAGAGGAAAACAATAGAATGAGAAAGACTAGAGAATTCTTCAAGAAAACTAGAGAGACCAAGGGAACATTTCATGCAAAGATGGGCTCAATAAATGACAGAAATTGTATGGACCTAACAGAAACAGAAGATATTAAGAAGAGGTGGCAAGAATACACAGAAGAACTGAACAGTGCTCTCTTAATCTGTCTTAATTTATTTTTTGGTTTTAATTTTGTTCCATGGCTGTGATTTTTACCGTTCTGACATACAACTCACTTAATCTTTTCTTCTGCCTTGGTTATCTTGCTATTGATTCTTTCCCATGTATTTTTTCATTTCAGTTATTTTATTTTTCATCTCTGTTTATTTGTTATTTACATCTTCCAGGTCTTTGGTAAACATATCTTGTTTCTTCCCATACTGTGCTTTCATTCTTTTACCAGGATCTTGGCCCATCTTTACTATCATTATGCTGAATTATTTTTGGATATATTACCTATCTCTTCTTCACTTAGTTGTTCTTCTGGGGTTTCTTATTGTAAAGCTTTGTTTTTTGTTAATAGCACAGATCTTGTAGAATACCTTATACAACATTTGAGAATCAATAAGTTTAATTTTTTGCATTTATATTCTGCTTTTTCAGAAGAGCTCATCTCACAAACATTGTCTTAATGTTCAAAGAGATTAAATATGTATCAGATCAGATCAAATCAGATCAGTCGCTCAGTCGTGTCCGACTCTTTGCGACCCCATGAATCGCAGCACGCCAGGCCTCCTTGTCCATCACCAACTCCTGGAGTTCACTCAGACTCACGTCCATCGAGTCAGTGATGCCATCCAGCCACGTCATCCTCTGTTGTCCCCTTCTCCTCTTGCCCCCAATCCCTCCCAGCATCAGAGTCTTTTCCAATGAGTCAACCCTTCGCATGAGGTGGCCAAAGTACTGGAATTTCAGCTTTAGCATCATTCCTTCCAAAGAAATCCCAGGGCTGATCTCCTTCAGAATGGACTGGTTGGATCTCCTTGCAGTCCAAGGGATTTGCAAGAGTCTTCTCCAACACCACAGTTCAAAAGCATCAATTCTTCGGCGCTCAGCTTTCTTCACAGTCCAACTCTCACATCCATACATGACCACAGGAAAAACCATAGCCTTGACTAGACGGACCTTTGTTGGCAAAGTAATTTCTCTGCTTTTGAATATGCTATCTAGGTTGGTCATAACTTTCCTTCCAAGGAGTAAGTATCTTTTAATTTCATGGCTGCAGTCACCATCTGTAGTGATTTTGGAGCCCAGAAAAATAAAGTCTGACACTGTTTCCACTGTTTCCCCATCTATTTCCCATGAAGTGATGGGACCAGATGCCATGATCTTCGTTTTCTGAATGTTGAGCTTTAAGCCAGCTTTTTCACTCTCCACTTTCACTTTCATCAAGAGGCTTTTGAGTTCCTCTTCACTTTCTGCCATAAGGGTGGTGTTATCTGCATATCTGAGGTTATTGATATTTCTCCCAGCAATCTTGATTCCAGCTTGTGTTTCTTCCAGCCCAGCGTTTCTCATGATGTACTCCGCATATAAGTTAAATAAGCAGGGTGACAATATACAGCCTTGATGTACTCCTTTTCCTATTTGGAATCAGTCTGTTGTTCCATGTCCAGTTCTAACTGTTGCTTCCTGACATGCATACAAATATGTATAGAGATTATTAAGTTAAACAGTGATAGAACTGCAAAGAGGAAAGTCAGCTATTCAGCTGACTCTGTTTCTCCATTTTATCCTGACTTTAATGACAGTAAAAAGATTCCTGAACTTTAAGCTAGTAGCTTAAATTAAAGCTGATATAATAAAGAGTATAATAGATTTCTTTCCAATGTTAACATAAAATCCATGAGCTATAAGATCCAAGAGTTCAGGATCTTGTTTATGATCCTAGTTTTTAAGATGAGTTCCTTATATACAGGAATGTCAGTATACTAATTTTCATACTTCTGTGACATAAATATTCTCTTGTTGGAGTATTTAACCACTGTCACAGGAAAATAGATGTAACTAAACAATTGTAGAGAAGTTTTTACTAAACTTAATATTTTTGAAAACATATAAATGATGCTATTATTTAACATGAGTCACTATTTCTTTTTCACAAATGAGGTAAGTCAAGGTTTTGGGGAAATTATTGGGTTAAATTGCCCAAAGCTTCAGATTATAGCACTGGCAGAGACTGATTTCAGTTCTTCATCAGTACAGCTTCTAAATCCTGTTTCTTTTCTTTGTAGTATACTGCATTCCCATTTTATTATTGTGATTTTTTTCCTTCTTTTAGAATATGTTTTAAAATCAAATGTACTTGAGTGAATACATTTTTTTTCATTCAGTTGAATTGCCATAATTTCTGCACTTCCATTACAACTCCTTTTAATAATTGATGGGGACCTGAAAACTTAAAACAGAGAAAGCTCACTGGTCTCATTGGTCAAGACAATTCTCTGGAACTTCGCAGAAATTTGCATAAAGTCCTAAGAAATGGAAAGAGGATGCCTATATATTTCATAATTACAGTCATATTTCAAATCCCATCCAATGCAGAGAATTAACATGACAAAAAAAAATGGTATGACAGAATGAGACAAGGACTCTGAATAGAAGCAGGTTTGAGACTTTCTCCAGTTGGGTGAAATCATCAGGAAATGACATGGAAAGTAGACGAAGTGCCTCTTTATTCTGCATAACAGTGCTGGAAGGGCACCTAGAATGATGAAAAATATTTCCAGTGGTAATGATGTTTGCAAATCAGTTACAACTTGGAAAATTCAGGAAAGTCAAGGATAGGCCTGGAGATTGAAGCAGAGAGTCATGGTTGTGTATACCTCTCACTGACATAGTTTGGTTAAATTTACAGAGAGATAAATCTTACAAGGTTCTGCTAGTTTTTTTCACCATGCATTCTCTAATCTATATACAAAGTAACAAAGAGTTATAGACAAAGTATATGGATTCAGTCCTGGAGTTCTTGTATTTGAACAGAAATTAGCACTAGAGAGTAGAAGGGTTCTACTTAATCAGCAAACAACAAAAGTGGACTAAATGTTTCTTTTTCCTAAATTCTAATACAGCCATACCTTATTTTATTGCGCTTTACCCTATTGTGCATCACAGATAATGCATTAAAAAAAAAAACAAAACTGAATTTTGTGGCAACACTAAGTTGAGAGAGTAGGTCATCACCAGTTGACCAACAATATTTGTTTATTTTATGTTTCTGTGTCACATTTTAGCAATTCTCATAATATTTATTTTTTTTCATTATTATATTTATTTTGATGATCAATTGTCATTGAAGTTACTATTGTAATTGTTTGGGGGCACCATGAGCTGCACGCATATAAGATGGTGAGCTTAATAATATGTGTGTTCTGACTGCTCCACTGATATTGGGTCCCCCAACTATCTCCTCATGCTCAGACCTCCCTGTTCCATGAGACACAGAGATATTGAAATTACACCAGCTAATAACCCTGCAGTGGCTGCCAAATCTTCAATGAAATGATGAGTTGCATATCTCTCACTTTTTTATTTTATAATTTTTTTTATTGGAGTACAGTTGCTTTACAATGTTGTATAAATTTCTGCTATATAGCAAAGTGAATCAGCCACATGTACACATATATGCCCTCTTCCTTGGATTTCATTCCCATTTAGGTCATCACAGAGCATTGAGTAGAGTTCCCTGTGCTATGCAGCAGTAGGTTCTCTTCAGTTGTCTATTTTATACATAGTCGGTTTCCTTCATAGCTCAGTTGGTAAAGAATCCACCTGCAATGCAGGAGACCCTGGTTTGATTCCTGGTTTGGGATGATCTGCTGGAGAAGGGATAGGCTACCCACTCCAGTATTCTTGGGCTTCCTTTGTGGCTCAGCTGGTAAAGAATCTGTCTGCAATGTGGAAGACCTGGGTTCGATCCCTGGATTGGGAAGATTCCCTGGAAGGGAAAGGCTAACCCACTCCAATATTCTGGCCTGGAGAATTTCATGGACTGTATAGTTTCTGCTATATGGCAAAATTAATCAGCCACATGTACACATAAATATCCTCTTCCTTGGATTTCCTTCCCATTTAAGTCACCACAGAGCATTCAGTAGAGTTCCCTGTGCTACACAGCAGTAGGTTCTCTTTAGTTGTCTATTTTATACATTGTGTGTGTGTGTGTGTGTGTGTGTGTGTGTGTGTGTGTGTGTGTGATTACCAGTCTCCCAATCCATCCCAGTCCCTCTCCCCAGCTTGGTGGGTATCCATATGTATGTTCTCTACATCTGTGTGTCTATTGCTACTTTGGAAATAAGTTCATTTTTGCTATTTTTCTAGATTCCACATATGTGCATTAATATACAATTTTCATTTTTCTCTTTCTGACTTACTTCACTCTGTATGACAGTCTCTAGGTCCATCCGTGTCTCTACAGATGACCCAATTTTGTTACACTTTATGGCCGAGTAATATTCTATTCTATATATGTACCACAATTTCTTTATCCATTCCTCTGTTGTTGGGCATTTAGGTTGCTTCCATGTTCTGCCTATTGTAAGTAGTGTTGCAATGAACATTGGCATGTGTATATCTTTTTGAATTATGGTTTTCTTCTGGTATGTGCCCAGGGTGGGATTGTTGGGTCAAATGGTAGTTCTGTTTTTAGTTTTTTAAGGAAAATCTCTGTACTGTTCTCCATAGGAGATTTATCAATTTACATTCCCACCAACAGTGTAAGAAGGTTCTCTTTTCTCCACACCCTCTCCAGCATTTATTGTTGTATATTTTTTGATGATGGCTATTCTGAGCGGTGTCAGGTGAAACTTTATTATAGTTTTGGTTTGCATTTCTTTAACAATGATTGATGTTCAGCATCTTTTCATGTGCCTGTGCCTGTATGTCTTCTTTGGAGAAATGTCTGTTTAGGTCTTCTGCTCTGTTTTTGATTGGGTTGTATGTTTTCTGTTATTGAGTTACATGAACTGTTTGTATATATTGGAGATTAATCCTTTGTTAATTGCTTCTTTGAATATATTTTCTCCCAATCTGAGCATTGTCTTTTTGTCTATTTTATGGTTTCCTTTGCTATGCAAAAGCTTTTAAATTTTACTAGGTCCCATTTGCTTGCTTTTGTTTTAATTTTCATTACTCTAGGAGATGGGTCAAAAAAGATCTTGTTCCTACTATCAGAAAATTACTAGAGCTAATCAGTGAATTTAGAAGAAAAGTCATAGGATGCAAAATCAATGCACAGTAATCCCTTGCATTCCTATACACTAACAATGAAAAATCAGGAAAAGAAGTTAAGTAATCAATCCTATTCACCATTTCAACAAAAATAATAAAATACCTGGGAATAAACCTACCTAAGGATACAAAAGACCTGTATACAGAAAATTATAAGACACTCATGAAATAAATCAAAGATGACACAAACAGTTGGAAACATATCATGTTCTTGAACTGGTAGAATCATTATTGTGAAAATGAGTATACTACCCAAAGTAATCTACAGATTCAATACAATCCCTATCAAATTGCTGATGACATTTTTCACAGAAATAGAACAAAAAATTTCACAATTTGTATGGAAACACAAAAGATCCTGAATAGCCAAAGCAAGCTTGAGAAAGAAAGATAGAGCTGGAAGAATCAACATTCCTGACTTTAGACTATACTCAAAGCTACAATCACCAAGACACTATTGTGAAGACACAGAAACAGAAATATAGACCAATGAGAAAAGATAGAAAGCCCAGAGATAAACCCATACAATACATACACCTATGGAACCTTATCCTGACAAAGGAGGAAAGAATATACAATGTAGAAAAGACATTCTCTTCAATAAGTTGTGATGGGAAAACTGGATCTATGCATAAGAGAATGAAATTAGAACACTTCCTAACACCATACATAAAAATAAATTCAAAATGGATTAAAGACACAAATGTTAGATCAGAAAGTATAAAACTCTTAGAGGAACCATGCTAAGTCGCTTCAGTTGTGTCCGACTCTGTGCGACCACATAGACGGCAGCCCACCAGGCTCCCCCGTCCCTGGGATTCTCCAGGCAAGAACACTGGAGTGGGTTGCCATCTCCTTCTCCAATGCATGAAAGTTAAAATTCAAAGTGAAGTCACTCAGTCGTGTCTGACTCTTAGCGACCTCATGGACTGCAGCCTACCAGGCTCCTCCATCCATGGGATTTTCCAGGCAAGAGTACTGGAGTGGGGTGCCATTGCCTTCTCCACAGGTAGAATACTCTAACATAAATCGCAGCAAAATCCTTTATGACCCACCTTCTAAGAGTAACGGACAATAAAAACAAAAATAAACAAATGGGACCTAATTAAACTTAAACACTTTTGCACAGTAAAAGCAATCATAAACAAGTTGAAAAGACAACCCTGACAATAGGAGAAAATAATTGCAAAAGAAGCAACTGACAAACGATTGTTGCTGCTGCTGCTAAGTGACTTCAGTCATGTCTGACTCTATGTGACCCCATAGATGGCAGCCCACCAGGTTCCCCCGTCCCCGGGATTCTCCAGGCAAGAACACTAGAGTGGGTTGCCATTTCCTTCTCCAAGACAAAGGATTAATTTCCAAAGTATATATCAGCTTACACAGCTCAATATCAGAAAAACAAACCACCCTATCAAAACATAAGGGGAAGACCTAAACAGGTATTTATCCAAAGACATACAGATGGCCAATAAAAACATGAAAACATGCTCAACATCACTCATTATTAGAGAAATCCAAATCAAAACTACAATGAGGCATCACCTCAAACCAGTCAGAAAGGCTGTCATCAAAAAATCTACAAATAATGAAGAATGCTGGAGAGTATGTGGAGAAAAGGAAAACCTCTTACTCTGTTCAGTTAAGTTCAGTTCAGTCGCTCAGTCATGTCCAACTCTTTGCGACCCCATGAATCACAGCACGCCAGGCCTCCCTGTCCATCACCAGCTCACGGAGTTCACTCAAACTCACGTTCATCGAGTCAGTGATGCCATCCAACCATCTCATCCTCTGTCGTCCCCTTCTCCTCCTGCCCCCAATCCCTCCCAGCATCAGAGTCTTTTCCAATGAGTCAACTCTTCGCATGAGGTGGCCAAAGTACTGGAGTTTCAGCTTTAGCATCATTCCTTCCAAAGAAATCCCAGGGCTTATTTCCTTTAGAATGGACTGGTTGGATCTCCTCGCAGTCCAAGGGACTCTCAAGAGTCTTCTCCAACACCACAGTTCAAAAGCATCAATTCTTTGGCACTCAGCTTTCTTCAGAGTCCAACTCTTATATCCATACATGACCACAGGAAAAACCATAGCCTTGACTAAACGGACCTTTGTTGGCAAAGTAATTTCTCTGCTTTTGAATATGCTGTCTAGGTTGGTCATAACTTTTCTTCCAAGGAGTAAGCATCTTTTAACTGTTGGTGGGATATAAATTGATACAGGCACTATGGAGAACAGAATAGAGATTTCCTAAAAGACTAGGAATGAAACTGCCATATGACCCAGCAATCCCACTACTGGACATATACCCCGAGAAAACCATAATTCAAAAAGATACATACATCCCAATGATCATTGAAGCACTATTTACAATAGCCAGGACATGGAACCAACCTAGATGTCCATCAACAGATTAATGGATAAAGGAATTGTGATACATATATATAATATAATAGCACTCAACCATAAAAAGGAACTGATGGTGTATGAACCTGTTATATAGAGTGAAGTAAGTCAGGAAGAGAAAAATAAATATCTTATATTAATGCATATGTATATAGAATCTAGAAAAAAATGGTACTGATGAACCTATTTACAAGTCAGAAATAGAGATACAGACATAGAAAACTTGTAGACACAGTAGGGGAAGAAGAGGGCAGGATGAATTAAGAGTGTAGCATTGAAATATATACATTAGTCAGTTGAGTCACTGAGTCATGTCCGACTCTTTACAACCCCATGAATCACAACATGCCAGGCCTCCCTGTCTATCACCAACTCCCGGAGTTCACCCAAACTCATGTGCATTGAGTCAGTGATGCCATCCAGCCATCTCATCCTGTCATCCCCTTCTCCTCCTGCCCCCAATCCCTCCCAGCATCAGGGTCTTTTCCAATGAGTCAGTTCTTCACATGAGATGGCCAAAGTATTGGAGTTTCAGCCTCAGCATCAGTCCTTCCAATGAACACCCAGGACTGATCTTCTTTCGGATGGACTGGTTGGATCTCCTTGCAGTCCAAGGGATTTGCAAGAGTCTTCTCCAACACCACAGTTCAAAAGCATCAATTCTTCAGTGCTCAGCTTTCTTCACAGTCCAAATCTCACATCCATACATGACTACCGGAAAAACCATAGGCTTGACTAGACGGACCTTTGTTGGCAAAGTAATGTCTCTGCTTTTCAATATGCTATCTAGGTTGGTCATAACTTTCCTTCTAAGGAGTAAGCGTCTATTAATTTCATGGCTGCAATCACCATCTGCAGTGATTTTGGAGACCAAAAAAATAAAGTCTGACACTGTTTCCACTGTTTCCCCATCTATTCCCCATGAAGTGATGGGACCAGATGCCATGATCTTCGTTTTCTGAATGTTGAGCTTTAAGCCAACTTTTTCACTCTCCACTTTCACTTTCATCAAGAGGCTTTTGAGTTCCTCTTCACTTTCTGCCATAAGGGTGGTGTCATCTGCATGTCTGAGGTCATTAATATTTCTCCCAGCAATCTTGATTCCAGCTTGTGCTTCTTCCAGCCCAGCGTTTCTCATGATATGCTTTGCATATAAGTTAAATAAGCAGGGTGACAATACATAGCCTTGACATACTCCTTTTCCTATTTGGAACCAGTCTGTTGTTTCATGTCCAGTTCTAACTATTGCTTCCTGACCAGCATACAGGTTTCTCAAGAGGCAGGTCAAGATGGTCTGGTATTCCCATCTCTTTCAGAATTTTCCACAGTCTATTGTGATCCACACAGTCAAAGGCTTTGGCATAGTAAACAAAGAAGAAATAGATGTTTTTCTGGAACTCTCTTGCTTTTCCAATGATGCAGCGGATGTTGGCAATTTGATCTCTGGTTCCTCTGCCTTTCCTAAAACCATATGTAAAATAGCTAGTGGGAAATTGCTGTACAATACAGGGAGTTCAACCCGTGCTCTATGACAACCTGAGGGTGGGATTAGGTGAGGGGTGGGAGGGAGGTTCAAGAGGAAGGGGATATATGTATATGTATGGCTGATTCACACTCTTGTATGGTAGAAACCAACACAATATTGTAAAGCAATTATCCTCCCATTAAAAATAATAATAAAAAAAAATCTTGCTTCAATGTATGTCAAAGAATGTTCTGCCTATCTTTCCCCCTCAGAGCTTTGTAATGTCTGGCCCTACAATTATGTGTTCAATCCATTTTGAGTTTATTTTTGTGTATGGTGTTAGAGAGTATTCTAATTTCATTATTTTACATGTAGCTGTCCAGTTTTCAGCCTCTTACTGAAGAGACAGTTTTTTCTCCATTTTATATTTTTGCCTCCTTTACCAAAGATTAGGGGACCATAGGAGATAGTGTTTATCTCTGGGGTTCTATCCTGTTACACCTATCTATATTTCTGATTTTGTGCCATGACAATAGTGTCTTAATGGCTGTAGCTTTGCATTATAGTCTGAAATCAGAGAACTTGATTCCTGCAGCTCTCTTTTCCTTTCTCAAGATTGCTTTGATTATTTGGATTGTGTGTGTGTGTGTGTGTGTTTCCATACAAATTGCACAGCTTTTTGTTCTAATTCTGTGAAAAAGGCCATTTGATGGAGATTGTATTGGAAATTTGATGGAGATTGTATTGAATCTGTAGATGGCTTTGGGTAGTATAGCCATTTTCACAACACTGATTTTTTGAATCAAAAAACATGGCATATCTCTCCATCTGTTTGTGTAATCTCTTATTTTTTCATGAATGTGTTTGGTTTCTTTCATTAGTACCTTATAGTTTTCTGAGTATAGATATTTTCTCTCTTTAGGTAGCTTTATTCTATTTTATTCTTCTGTTACTGTGGTAAATGGGATTGTTTCCTTAATTTTTGTTTAGGACTTTTTTTGTTAGTGTATAGGAATGTAAGAGATTTTTGAGAATTAATTTTGGATCCTGCAACTTTTACGAATTCATTGATGAGCTTTAATAGTTTTCTGGTATTATCTTTAGGATTTTTGTATAAGGGCTCCTCTGATGGCTCTAGTTCTAGTTCATTTGTTCAGTGGTGTTTGACTCTTTGTCACCCCATGGACTGCAACATGCCAGACTTCCCTGTCCATCACCAACACCTGGAGCTTGCTTAAAGTGATGTCCATCGAGTTGGTGGAATCTCATCCTCTGTTGTCCTCTTCTCCTCCTGCCTTCTGTCTTTCCAAAAATCAGGGTCTTCTCTAATGAGTCAGCTCTTTGCATCAGGTGGCCAAAGAATTGGAGCTTCAGCTTAACCATCAGTCCTTCCAATGGGTATTCAGGACTGATTTCCTTAAGAATTGACTGGTTTGATCGCCTTGAAGAGTCTTCTCCAACACCATAGTTCAAAAGCATCAATTCTTCGGCACCCAACTTTCTTTATGGTCCACCTCTCACATCCATACATGACTACTGGAAAAAACATAGCTTTGACCTATATGGACCTTTGTCATAGCTTTTCTACCAAGGAGTATACATCTTTTAATTTCATGGCTGTAGCCACCATCAGCCATGGCACCCCATGAGAGAAGGCAATGGCACCCTATGAGAGAAGGCAATGGCACCCTATGAGAGAAGGCAATGGCACCCCATTCCAGTATTCTTGCCTGGAAAATCCCTTGGACAGAGGAGCCTAGTAGGCTGCAGTCCATGGGGTCGTGAAAAGTCAGACTCGACAGAGCGACTTCACTTTCACTTTTTACTTTCATGCACTGGAGAAGGAAATGGTAACCCACTCCAGTGTTCTTGCCTGGAGAATCCCAGGGACAAGGGAGCCTGGTGGCCTGCTGTCTATGGGGTCGCACAGAGTTGGACACGACTGAAGCAACTTAGCAGCAGCAGTAGCGGTCACCATTGGCAGTGATTTTGGTGCCCAAGAAAACAAAGTCTGTCACTGTTTCCATTGTTTCCCCATCTATTTGCCTGATGGGACCAGATGCCATGATCCAATGCTGTTTTAAGCCAGTTTTTTCACTCTCCTTTTTCACCTTCATCAAGAGGCTCTTTAGTTTCTCTTTGCTTTCTGCCAGAAGGGTGGTATCATCTACTTATCTGAGGTTATTGATATTTCTCCCAGCAATCTTGATTCCAGTTTGTGCTTTGTCCAGCCTGGCATTTCACATGATGTACTCTGCATATAAGTTAAATAAGCAGGGTGAGTACAACTTTGACATACTCCTTTCCCAATTTTGAACCATTCTGTTGTTCCATGTCCAGTTCTAATTGTTGCTTCTTGACCTGCATATAGATTTCTCAGGAGGCAGGTAATGTGAACATGAATGTGAAAGTCACTCAGTCACTCTTTGCAACTTCATGGACTATACAGTCCATGGAATTCTCCAGGACAGAATACCGGAGTGGGTAGCGTTTCCCTTCCCCAGGGGATCTTCCCAACCCAGGGATCGAACCCAGGTCTCCTGCATTGCAAGCAGATTCTTTACCAGCTGAGCCACAAGGGAAGCCCGGAGACAGTTAAGGTGGTCTGATATTCCCATCTCTTGAAAATTTTTCCACAGTTGTGATCCACACAGTCAAAGGATTTGGTGTAGTCAATAAAGCAGAAGTAGATGTTTTTCTGGAATTCTCTTGCCTTTTTGATGATCCAACTGATGTTGGCAATTGGATCTTTCATTCCTCTGCCTTTTCTAAATCCAGCTTGAACATCTGGAATTTCTTGGTTCACATACTGTTGAAGCCTCACTTGGAGAATTTTGAGCATTAATTTCCTAGCATATGAGATGAGTGAAATTGTGTGGTAGTTTGAACATTCTTTGATATTGCCTTTCTTTGGAATTGGAATAAAAACTGACCTTTTCCAGTCCTGTGTCCACTGCTGGGTTTTCCAAATTTGCTGGCATATTGAGTGCAGCACTTTAACAGCATCATCTTTTAGGATTTGAAATAGCTCAGTTAAAATTCCTGATGGCCCAGTGGTAAAGAATTCTCCTGCCAATGAAGGAGATGCAGGTTAGATCCCTGGAGAAGGAAGATCCCCTGGAGAAGGAAATGTCAACCCATGCCACAGGGTTGGAAAATCTTGCCTGGAAAGAAATCTTTTGGAAAAGATTTGCCCTGAAAATCTTGCCTGGAAAAAATCTTTTCTTGCCTGGAAAATCTCATGGACAGAGGCTATGGTCCATGGGGTTGCAAAGATCTGGACACAGCTTAATGGCTGAGTACCAGCATGATATATAGTATCACATCATTTGCAAACAATGACAGTTTTACTTCTTTTAAAATTTGAATTCCTTTCTTTTTTTCTCTGGTTACTGTGGCTAGGATTTTCAAAACTATGCTAAATAATAGTGGTGAGTGGGAACATCCTTGTCTTATTCTTGATTCTAGAGGAAATGCTTTCAGTTTTTCACCATTGAAAATGATGGTTGTTGTGGGTTTATTGTATATGACCGTTATCATGTTGAGGTTTGTTCCCGCTGTGCCCACTTTCTGAAGAATTTTTATCATAAATAGTGTTGAATTTTGTCAAAAGTATTTTCTGCATCTATTGAGATGATCATATATAGATACATATGTATAAATTTAGATATAGTTGCTTTACAATGTTATGTTTGTTTCCACTGGGCAATGAAATGAATCAGCTATATGTGTACATGTATTCTCTCTCTCTTGGGCCTTCCTTCCAGGCCCCCACCTCACTTGGCATATACCCTGAGAAAATCATAATTCAAAGAGATCATATGGTTTTAATTTTTCAGTTTGTTAACATGTATTACACTGATTGATTTACATATATTGAAGAGTCCCTGCATCTGTGGGATAAATCCCACTTGATCATGGTATGTGATCCTTTTAATTTGGTGTGGGATTCTGTGTGCTACTATTTTGTTGAGGATTTTTGCATCTTTGTTCATCAGTGATATTGATCTGTAATTTTCTTTTTTGAGTGTGATATCTTTGTTTTTGGTATCAAAGTGATTGTGGCCTTGTAGAATGAGCTTAAGAATTCTTCTCTTGCAACTTTTTGGAAGAGTTTGAGAAGGATAGGAGTTAACTCTTCTATAATTACTTGAAAGAATTCTATTATATCTCTCACTTTAAATCAAAAGCCAGGTATGATTAAGCTTAGTGAGGAAGGCATGTTGAAAGCCAAAGTAGGCTGAAAGCTAGGCCTCTTTACTCCAAAGTTAGTGAAGTTGTGAAGGCACAGGAAAAGCTCCTAAAGGAAATTAGTAGTGTTACTCCACTGGACATATGAATGACAAAAAAGAAACAGCCTATTTTTTATACAAGAAAAGTTTTAATAATCTGGAACAAAGATCCAACCAGCCACAACATTCCCTTAAGAAAGAGTCTAATCCAGATCAAGATTCTAATTCTTCATTTCTGAGAAGGCCGAAAGAGGTGAGGAAACTGCAGAAATTTGAGGCTTGAAGAGGTTGGTTTATGAAGTTTAAGAAGCTGCCTCCATAACATAAAAGTGCAAGGTGAAGTGACATGTGCTGATGTAGAAGCTTCAGAAAATTATCCAGAAGATCTAGTTACAATAACTAGTGAAGGTGGCCACACTAAATAACAGATTTTCTATGTAGATGAAACAGCCTTATATTGGAAGGAGATGCCATCTAGGACTTTCATAGCTAGAGAGGAGAAGTCAATGTCTGGCTTCAAAGGGGAGGCCAATTTCTTTGTTACAGGCTAATGCATCTGGGAGCTTTAGGTTGAAGCCAGTGCTCATTTCCCATTTCAAAAATCCTAGATCACTTAAGAATTATGATGATTCTACTCTGTGCTCTATGAAAGGAACAGAAAAAAAGGGGGGAGGGGTGGCGCTAAAAGCACACCTGTTTACAATGTTGCTTACCAAATATTTTTAAGTACACTATTAAGACCTGCTGCTCAGAAAAAAATGATTCCTCTCAAAATATTAATGCTTGTTGACAATGTACCTGGTCATTTAAGAGCTCTGATAAGTATTTTTAATGTGATACATTTTGTAAGGCTACAGCTGTTTTAACTAGCTATTCTTCTGATGGATCTAGGGAAAATAAAAAATAAAAACTCTGGAAAAGACTCACCATGCCAGATCCCTTGAAGAATATTTATGATTAATGGGAGGAGCGAAAAACATCACATTAATAACAAGGGTTTGGAAGAAGTTGATTCCAGTCTTCATGGGTGACTTTGAAGGGTTCAAGACTTCAGCGAAGAAAGTAACTGCAGATGTGCTGGATATAACAAGAGAACTAGACATGGAGCCTAAAGAGATGTAACTGAATTGTAATCTCATGATAAACTTGAATGGATGAAGAGGTGTTTTTTAAGGATAATGAAAGAAATGATTTCTTGAAATGGAATCTACTCCTAGTGATAATTCTGTGAAGATTATTGAAATTATAAGAAGGGAATAAGAATATTACATAAATTTGGTTGATATAGTAGAGGCAAGAATTGAGAGGATTAACTCCAGTTTTAAAATATATTTTACTGTGGGTAAAATGCTATCAAATAACATTACATGCTGCAGAGATATCATTTGTAAAAAGAAAAGTCAATCTGTGTCACAAACTTCATTGTTGTCTTAAATTGCCATACCAACTTTAGCAAAAACCATCCTAGTTAATCAGCAACTGTCAACATTAAGACAAGACCCTCTACCAGCAAAGAAAAAAAAATATGTATATGATTTGCTTCAATATCAGATAATGGTTAGAATTTTTAGCAATAAAGTATTTTTACATAATTTTTTCCAACATAATGTTATTACACACTTAATAGACTACACCATAGTATAAAAATAACTTTTATATTCACTGGGAAATCAAAATTTCCTGTAACTCACTTTACTGAATTATTCACTTTATTGTGGTGGTCTGAAATTGAACTCACAATGTCTTCAAGGTATGCTTGTAAACACAATTTCTGGGCAGAAGTCAAGATACTTTTTCTCCTACAAAATAAGAATTGTTCTGAGTAATTCATTAGTAACCTCCTCTGTAGTTTGAAGAAGAGAGACAGTCACAGGCACAGACTGATGAATCTTAGTAGACACTTTTATTTTATGACTATGTCTAATGTATAACATTAAAAAGTATAGTTTGTAGAAAAATTACAAAAGCATATATAAGAATAAAAACTAAACATGAGCATAACTAGATTAGAAAATAAAATATGGAGATAAGGGTTTTCAGAGTTAAATCAATGAAAATATTAATAAGTGATTCCCAATACACAATTCAGGCATATTATGGAATTGGCAACCTCTATGTATTGTTATCTCAGGTTCAGTTCAGTTCATTTGCTCAGTCGTGTCTGAATCTTTGCTACCCCATGGACTGCAGCAGGCCAGGCATCCCTATCCATTGCCAACTCCAGGGGTTTACTCAAACTCATGTCCATTGAGTCGGTGATGCCATCCAACCATCTCATTTTCTGTCATCCCCTTCTCCTCCTGCCTTCAATATTTCCCAAGATCAGGGTCTTTTCAAATGAGTCTGTGCTTTGCATCAGGTGGCCAAAGTATTGGAGTTTCAGCTTCAGCATCAGTCCTTCCAATGAATATTCAGGACTGATTTCCTTTCAAATGGACTGGTTGGATCTCCTTGAAGCCCAAGGGACTCTCAAGAGTCTTCTCCAAATCACAGTTCAAAAGTATCACTTCTTCAGTGCTCAGCTTTCTTTATAGTCCAACTCTCACATCCATACATGACTACTGGAAAAACCATAGCTTTAACTAGATGGACCTTTGTTGGCAAAGTAATGTCTCTGCTTTTTAATATACTGTCTAGGTTGGTCAAAACTTCTCTTCCAAGGAGCAAGCATCTTTTAATTTCATGGCTGCATTCAGCATCTGCAGTGATTTGGGACCAACCCCCCCAAATAAAGTCTGTCACTGTTTCCACTGTTTCCCCATCTATTTGCCATGAAGTGATGGGACCGGATGCCATGATCTTGGTTTTCTGAATGTTGAGTTTTAACCCAACTTTTTCACTCTCCTCTCATTTTCATCAAGAGGCTCTTTAGTTCTTCACTTTCTGCTGTAAAGATGGTGTCATCTGTGTAGGAAACAGTATTTCTAGGTACCCTCAGTCCTAATAATGTCTGCATTTCTATTACCTACTGTAGTAATGATGCATAAAATGTACCTAGTACATGTTTGAGAGAGCCTGAACAAGTGAATTGCAATGTTTGTAATGATACAGTTGCTGGTTTTGTGAGTTTAGTAGTTTAAAGAAATATACGGGTCACTAGATCTATACATTTGTGATTTTTGTCAGATATAGTCAGTAAATGTTACATAGTAGTAATCTATTATATATATTGAATCATCATGATAATCTAAAAATGCCAGTGCCCACCTTCAATATTATGAGATTCTGATTCAGTTGCTCTGAGATGAGACCTAAGCATCAGTACTCTTAAAATCTCTGAAGGTTATGAAACTATGAAATGAAGATTAGGAACCATGGGAGTTTAGACCAGGTAGCCTATGCTACCAACTGAAAGTCCATGATCATTCCCTGTATACAGTAGTCATCATCAAGCATCTTTTCCCGGAAATAACCCAAGTATACCAAATATTTTGGTCACACTAATTTTACCACGGTAGCCAAATTAATTGGAATAGACTTAATAAAGATTCACCATCTGAGTTTGCTTATCTATTTAAAAACACATATTGAGTGCCTACTTTGTATAGGCAGGGTCCTCCCCACGTGAATAAGTTAAAGAGCGAGGTAGACAAAGTCCCTACTGTGATGGAAGAGAAACTATCCTTCTCCATACAGAAATACTCAAGTGTAACTGGCATACACACAAAAATCAGTGTGCAACGGGGATATTTAATCTAGATCAGAGATTCAAGACGAGATTCCAGGAGGGAAGGCTTTGCATGAACAGGAGTAGAGAGAGCATTCTAGGAAGAGGGAATATATATGGAAAGGACCAGGAGTGGCAGAGTTTTTGAAGTCAAGGAACTGAAAGAAGATTATTGTGAATGAAACCTAATTCTTGAAAGGGCAGGCTGATTTTAGCTGAAAACTAGTGAGATAGGTGCATTTGCTCAGATCATGAGAATGGGGATTTACCATACTTAAAAGTTTCACTCTTCTGAACAATGTCAATTTTGTCCAATTTTTCTATTCTTTTCTTTCGGCTTTCTCTGTATCCTGCCACCAGCCTAGTCAAAGCCACTACATCTTTCTTCTTGTTACTCCTACTTATCCCCTTATTGAAACCAGCATAATCCTTTAAAAGTAAAATTCTGAGCATATCATGCTACTACTTAAAATCTTACAATAATTCCTCATCAACCAGGAAGATGTCCCAGTATATGCTCACATACTCCCTTTTGCATGCTCTCTTTCTCTCCTCTGAGATCATGTCATGGCTTATCACTCTCCCACCTTGCTCTAGCCATATTGAATTTATTTTAGTTGTTCCAATTTGCCAGACTCTCTCAAACAGGTTTTATCCTTTTCCTGCTTGTCATGTGTGATTTAACCTGGTCATCTGAGAACTCAAATGTATAATTTTTTTTCCCCTCAGTTGGACTATAAACCCACAGGTATCCTAAGCTCCTAGCATACAACCTGGTCCATATGTGTTGAATTAACCTATAAGAGAAAGAATAATTGCACTGAGATGCTCTACTAACAAAGTTGTGCCCTACTCATACAAACTAGTTTTTCTTCAAATAATTTCCATTGGAAACCTATCAAATGGTAATTTTTATTCCACATGTGAAAATATTCTTATGAAAAAATAGCCTGTAATATTATTGTGTCTAATAATGAGGGATTTTTATCAGCTTTGGAAGAGACCAGAAACTGATGGGTAATGGGTAGAGCACCCTTAACACAGCCCTGTGAGCACAGAATTAATCATCTACCACTCACAACTCTTAGCCACTTCCACAACTCACTCTGACAAATATTACCACAAAACCACATGCTCCTCCAATTGCTTGACAGAAACTCAGCTTGAAAAAGTTTCCTTCAGTGTAGATTTTCATAATGTTTCCAGCTAGTGATAGAAGTAAATGCTGTCATAGTCTGGGTGGGCTTGGCACTCAAAGTCTTTGATGCAAGAAAATGAAGGTGTGATTGGATGGCCATGCCCCAGGTCTCTGGTGAGTGCCTGGGACAGGCCACCAAGTAAGGGTCCATAGTTTTCTGCAGGGAAGAATTCAAGAGTGAGACAGTAAAGTGAAAGTGTTAGTTAGAGAGAGACACACTCCATAGACAGTATGTGGGATATCTCAGAAGACAAGAGGTAGGCCCCAAACATGGGGTGGTTAATTTGGGGGGCTGGGTAATCTCATAGGCTAAGAAGTGGGAGGAATAGTCTAACTATCTTGGAGAAGGGGTGGGGATTTCTAGGAATTGGGACACCACCCACTTTTTGGCCTTTTATGGTTGGCCTTGGAACTCTCATGCCACCATGGGTGTGTTATTTAGTGGAAAGTACAGTACTAGTTGCTCAGTCGTGTCCAATTCTTAGTGACCCACGGGCTGTAGCCCACCCAGCTCCTCTGTCCATAGGGTTCTTCAGGTAAGAATACTGGAGAGGGTTGCCATTTCCTCCTCCAGGGGATCTTCCAGATTCAGGAATTGAACATGAAGGGGTCTCCCGCACTGGAGGCAGATTCTTTACCATCTGGGCCACTAGGGAAACCTGTGTCATTTAGCATGCCAGTATGTGACAGTGAGCATGTAATGAGGCTCAAGGTACACTGGAATTTGAATCTTCTGCCATCTTGGACCTAGTAGATTTTAATCAATTTTCATCATATCCTGTTCTTCTTAACACTTGCACCATTCTTTTAAAGGTTGTGACCTGCCCCTTTCTTTCCTATCCCAACTGGGGACTCAGATAAAGGAGCATGGGAGGCCTGGAAGATGAGAATAAAAGAGAAAATATCAAGAGTCAGAAAATAGGACAATATATGTCCCCCATGATGCAGATTTAGCTACCCTTGGAGAACCTGGATAATATCCTATATCGTCTCTTTCCCAATGGGACAGAGGTGAGACAAGACAATAATATTTGCTAAGTAGCAGAAATGTTCAAAGCTTTAGGTGTGAGGTAGAGCATGTTTGAGGTGATTAGTTTGGAGGAAGATTGGATTCTTGATAATCACTAAGCTGTTGGAAAACATGAGATAGCAGAGAGAGTCCGTGTGATTCTTTGAAAGACATCTGGACCACTTAAGCAATGAGGTGTTCAAAGCAATGCTTCATTTCCACAGGGATGAAATTGCTGGGATATAGGTTGGAAATGAGGCAAATGAAATAATAAAGAATTGTGATCCTAGAGGAGGAGAGGCATCAAGTGAGGAGCAAGCTCCATTGACTGACAGGTACATAGGTTTCCCACAGATACAGCTAATATTCTTAGGGCTGAAAGTTCAACCTACTCAGGCTGGTAACAGAGATGAAGCTGCAATCACACACCATGCTAAATGAGGATTTGTGGTACAGGACCCAAGGAGACCAAAGCCTGTGGCCTGAAAGGATTTTCAACAGTTGTTAAGGACAATCATGGAAGTAAGTATGGGATAGAGAACGTTGCCTTTACCAGTTCTTTTTGTTTGATTTTCGTGCCTTGATGCATCATTTGAGCAGCCTAGTTTGACTTCTCCCAAGTCAGGTCTCAGCTGTGGCATTTCATCCTTCTCATGCATCCTTTTACTGAAATATTAACATTCAACAGATGTCTCTTTGCCATAATTTTAAAGTAATGACACTGAATAATGCAGTCCTCTGGCAAGGAATAGAGAAGTTTGGGGAAAGAGGTAGCATGATGTTAGCATAGCTTCTGGAACAAGACTGCCTGGGTGTGTATCCTTACTAAGGGTATGATCATGTTAACCTCTATGTGGCCTCCACTTCCTTATCTGTAAAATGGAAACAATAATGGCGGTATTTACTGTGTTGGGCCATTGTCAAGATTAAATGAGAAACTATAGGTAACATGCAGGGAAGAGTGCTCAATACAAAATTTTCAAGGAATCTCAGTGATAACTGCTTTTTGGAATTACCTAAATAAATCATTTGGACTGCACGGAGATCCAACCAGTCCATTCTGAAGGAGATCAGTCCTGGGTGTTCTTTGGAAGGAATGCTGCTAAAGCTGAAACTCCAGTACTTTGGCCACCTCACGTGGAGAGTTGACTCATTGGAAAAGATTCTGATGCTGGGAGGCATTGGGGGCAGGAGGAAAAGGGGACGACAGAGGATGAGATGGCTGGATGGCATCACCAACTCAACGGACGTGAATTTGAGTGAACTCTGGGAGATGGTGATGGATAGGGAGGCCTGGTGTGCTGCGATTCATGGGGTTGCAAAGAGTCGGACATGACTGAGCTACTGAACTGAACTGAACTGAAATAAATCACGGCATTATAGTGGCCCTCTACTCATCCAGGTGTTGCTAGTGGTAAAGAACCCACCTGCCAACACAGGAGACATGAGACGTGGATTTGATCCCTGGGTTGGGATCCCCTGGAGGAGGGCATGGTAACCCACTCCAGTGGGTATTTTTGCCTGGGGATTCCCACGGACACAGGAGCCTGGGGTGCTACGGTCCAGGGGGTCACATAGAGTCAGATGCAGCTTAAGTTATTTAGCATGGGCATGTGCTACTCATCAGTAGGGGATGTAAGATTAGGCCTAAAAGATCAAACCTAAAAGATGGAAACACATCTAGAACACCCATATCTGTAAATTTATCTTTAAACTCCACATCATGGGATGAGTAGTTAAAACAATTGATATACTGTAGCTCAACTACCTATAAATATGTCTTAAAGGAAGCACTTTCACTCTTTAGGTAGAGCTAAGCCTCCAGAAATTACCTGAAGACAGCATCATTTATTGCTGAAGCCTAGCTGAATTTAAGAGGAGCCTGGTAGGCTGCAGTCCATGGGGTTGCTAAGAGTCAGACAAGACTGCGTGACTTTGCTTTGACTTTTCACTTTTATGCATTGGAGAAGGAAATGGCAACCCACTCCAGTATTCTTGCCTAGAGAATCCCAGTGACGGGGGAGCCTGGGGGGCTGCCGTCTATGGGTCGCACAGAGTCGGACACGACTGAAGCGACTTAGCAGCGGCAGCAGCAGCTGAATTTAACTTGTGTCTCATCTTTCCTTTAACTTTATAGTACGTGGGGGAAGAAATTTCATCCATTTAAAAAAATGTTGTATAATTTGCTTTCATTAACTTGGGTAGCATTTTACCCTCTCTTCTTGATACTTTAAATGAGGCTTTTTCTATGTGTGTGGCAAATGCTCATTATATTAGTAAAAGGTAAATTGTTTTCATAATTAGACTTAGATAAAACAGAATAATCAATGAGTGGATGTATAAAAAATATTAGCTTTTTAGTTGTTTTGTTTGTATAAAGTTGTACACACAGTGAAATCTGAGATCATAATTCTTAAATCATATTTTATACTACCTGCCTTATTTTTGCATTGATAGGCAGAGTATTTTTTCAATTTTTTAAAAAAATTATTTGAAATATAGTTGATTTATTAATAAAAAGGTGTGTTAGTCTCTGGTGTATAACATAGAGATTCTTTTTTAAGATTATGTTTGATATAGGTGATTAAATGTTATTGGGTATAATTCCCTGTGCTAGACCATAAATTATTGTTGCTTATCTATTTCAGGTCTAGCAATTTGTATTTGTTAATCTTATAGCCTTCCCTCCCCTTTCACTTTGGGTAATCATAAGTTTGTTTTCCATGTCTGAGAGTCTGTTCCTGTTTTGTGAAATGCAATGAAATGACGTTAGTCACTCAGTCGTGTCCTACTCTTTGCAATCCCATGGACTGTAGCCCGCCAGGCTCCTCTTTCCATGGCATTCTCCATGCAAGAATACTGGAGTGGACAGTCATTCTCTTCTTCAGGGAATCTTCCCAACCCAGGGATCAAACTGAAGTCTCCCACATTGCAGGCAGATTCTTTACAGTCTGAGCCACCAGGGAAGCCCATTCCTGTTTTATATATACATTCAATTGTATTACTTTTTAGATTCCACATATGAATTATATCATATAGAATTTGTCTCTATCTTGGCAATATTTCATTCTCTTTTATGGCTAAGTTATATCCCATTTTGTGTGTGTGTGTGGCACATGTTCAAATCACTTCAGTTGTGTCCTGACTTTTTGTGACCCTATGGACTGTACCCTGCCAAGCTGCACCATCCATTGGGTTTTCCTGACAAGAGTACTGGAGTGGGTTGCCATGCCCTCCTCCAGGGGATCTTCCCAACCCAGGACTTAAACCCACATCTCTTGTATTGGCAGGTGGATTCTTTACCACTAGTCATTAGCACCACCTGGGAAACCTATATGTGTGTGTGTGTGAGAGAGAGAGAGAGAGACCTTAGTCGCTCAGTTGTGTTCAACTCTTTGTGACCCTTGCACACAAGGCTCCTCTGTCTGTGGGATTTTTCAGGCAAGAACACTAGAGCAGTGATAGCTTATGGTGAATGGTGTCAAATTCATGGTCTCTGAAGCAGATTTAGCTTCAGGACCAGGGACCAGGCTTGATCCCTCAAGAGTTTTTGCGTAGCGGAGTTTTACAAAAGTGAAAAAGGGACAGAGAAAGCTTCTGACACAGACGTCAGAAAGGGGATGAAGAGTGACCCCCTTGCTTAGCAAGGGAGCTATATACTTTTTTAAGTAGTCATTACAGTAAATCAAAAGATTGTTTCAAGGCTGTAAAGATCTTATTAGATCCACTCCCACAATTTACATTTTAAGATGACAGGATTAGAACAAACAATAGAAAGATCTTATAAGACCCATTCCCATAATATACATTTTAAAATAACAGGATTAGTCAGAAGGTTCTCAAGAAAGAGAGACTGTCCTGAAGCAGAATACTTCCCTGGTGGCTCAGACAGTAAAGCTCTGCCTACAATGCAGGAGACCTGGGTTTAATCACTGGGTGGGTTTAATCACTGGGTCGGGAAGATCCCCTGGAGAAGGAAATGGCACCCCACTCCAGTATTCTTGCCTGGAGAATCCCATGGATGGTCAGACATAACTGAACAACTTCATTTTCATTTAATCGTTACTAAGACTAAGGAATGTAGAAAAAAAAAAGTTTGTCCTTTCCTCCTGCTTGAGAATTCCAGACTCCTATCTTCTCCTGGAGAGCCCCAGACCCCTCTCTCCTCCTTGGGACTTATCAGCCTACCTAGGAATTGACTCAGTAGGCTGCTGTTTCCTTCTCTCTGAGATCTTCCCAATCTAGGGATCGAACCCATCTCTCCTGTGTCTCTTATCACCCAAAACTATCACAACACTGTTAATCAGATATACCTCAATACAAAATAAAAATTTTAAAAGAAAAAAGAAAAATGACAATTGTTCAACCTTGATTTAATCATGCACTTTAATGTAATCATTGCCACTTTCCCATCCTATCTTAGAAAGTAACTTCCTCACCAGTTGTAAAGTTCAATTTTAGGGTACTATTCCTTCCAGGGCTCACATGCATCATAGGAATCTCAGCTGTGGGACATGAGGCCAACTTGCCACCTGTTTCTTACATCTGCCAAGGCTTTTCCCACACATCATCCATCTCGAACCACTCAGCTGTTGAGGTCGCTTATGCTAATTAAATGCTAATTTTCTTTTTTTTTTTAACCATTTTAAATTAAAGTATAATTAATTTGCAATGTTGTGTTAGCTTCAGGTGTATGGCAAGGTTATTCAGTTATATATATATTCTTTTTCAGATTCTTATCCACTATATGTTATTATAAGATATTAGATATATTTCCCTGTGCTATATGGTCAGACTTACTTTTTAATTAATTTTTACTGGAGTATATTTGTTCTGCAATGTTGTTTCTCTGCAGTGTTGAACAGCAAAATGAATCAGCTATACACACACACACACACACACATATATATATATTCTATCTCTTTTTTTTTAATTTCCTTCTCACTTAGCACAGAGCATTGAGTAGAGTTCTCTGTGCTACACAGTAGGTTCTCATTACTTATCTACTTTACACATAGTATCATTAGTGTATATCTATTCATCCCAATCTCTCAGTTCATCCAACCCTTGCTTTCCCCCAGGGTATCCATTTGTTTGTTCTCTGTATCTATGTCTCTATTTGTGCTTTGCAAATAAGATCACTGATTCCACATATATGCATTAATATATATTTGTTTTTCTGTTTCTAACTTATTTCACTCTATGTAAGAGTTTCTAAGTCCATCCATGTGTCTACAAATGACGCAACTGTGTTCCTTTTTATGTTGAGTAATATTCCATCATCTATATGTACCACATCTTCTTTATTCATTCCTCTGTTGATGGACATTTATTTTGCTTCCGTGTCTCAGCTATTGTGAATAGTGCTGCTATGAACATAGAGGCTGCATGTATCTTTTTGAATTGTATTTTTGTCAAGGTATATGCCCAGAAGTGGAATTGTTGGATTATATATATGGCAATTCTATTTTTAGTTTTCTGAGAACCTCCCTACTGTTTTCCATAGTGGCTGCACAAACTTATATTCCCACCAGTGGTATACAAGGGTTTGCTTTTCTCCACATCCTTGCCAGCATTTGTTGTTTGTATACATTTTAATGATGGCCATTCTGACTGCTGTGAGGTGGTACTTCATTGTAGTTTTGATTTGTGTTTCTCTAACATTAGTGATGTTGAGCATGTTTTCCTGTGCCTTTTGGCCATCTGTATGTCTATGACTTCTTTGGAGACATGTCTATAGGTCTTCTACCTATTTTTTGATTGGATTGTTTGTATTTGTTTTTGTTGTTGAATTGTATGAGCTCTTTGTACATTTGGGGGGCTTCCCCAGTGTCTCAGTGGTAAAGAATCTGCCTGGACTGCAGGAGAAGAGAGAGACACAGGTTCAATCCCTGGGTCAGGAAGATCCCCTGGAGAAGGAAATAGCAATCCACTCCAGTATTTTTGCCTGGAAAATCCCATGAACAGAGGAGCCTGGTGGGCTGCAGTCCATAGAGTCACAAAAGAGTTGGGCATGACTTAGTGACTGAGGATGCATGCTTTATATAATTTGGAGATTAAGTCATTGTCAGTAACATTAGTTGCAAATGTTCTCTTCCATTCTGTAGGTTGTCTTTGTTTGTTTTATGGTTTCCTTTCTTGTGCAAAAGCTTGTAAGTTTGATTGGGTCACATTTGTTTATTTCTAGTTTTATTTCCATTGCCCTGGGAGATTAAGAAAATATTGAAACAATTTATGTCAGAGAATATTTTGCATATTTTCTCTTCTAGATGTTCCACGGTGTCATGTCTTTAAGCCATCTTGAGTTTATTTTTTTGCATGGTGTGAGGGTGTGTTCTAACATCATTGATTTCCATGCAGTTATCCAACAGTCCATATCACCTGCTGAAGACACTGTCTTATTTCCACTTTATAGTCTTCCCTTCTTTGTGGAAGATTTATCGACTTTAAGTGTGTGGGTTTATTTCTGGGCTCTCCATTCTATTCCATTGAAACATACGGCTGCTTTTGCACCAAGGCCACACTGCTTTTATTACTGAAACTTTGTAGTGTTGTCTGAAGTCTGAAGGACATATGCTTTCTGTTTCCCCCTACCAGAATTGTTTGGGCAATTCTGTGTCTTTTATGGTCCCATATAAATCTTAGGCTTATTTGTTCTATTTCTGTGAAATATGTTGTGGGTAATTTGATAGGCTAAACTGTGATAAACCTATATAGTGTATTAAAAAGCAGAGACATCACTTTGCCAACACAGTGTAAAGTGTAAAGCTATGGCTTTTATCACTGTAAAGTGAAAGCTATGGCTTTTTCAGTAGTCATGTACAGATGTGACAGTTGGACCATAAAGAAGGCTGAGTGCCGAAAAATTGATGGCTTTCAAGCTGTGGTGCTGGAGAAGACTCTTGAGAGTCCCCTGAACAGCAAGGAGATCAAACCAGTCAATCCTAAAGGAAATCAACCCTAAATATTCACTGGAAAGAGTGATGCTGAAGCTGAAGCTCCAATACTTTGGCCACCTGATGTGAAGAACTGACTCATTGGAAAAGACCCTGATGCTGGGAAAGATTGAAGGTGGGAGGAGAAGGGGACAACAGAGGATGAGACAGTTAAATAACATGACTGAATTAATGGACATGAGTTTCAGCAAACTCTGGGAGATAGTGAAGGACAGGGAAGCCTGGTATGCTCTAGTTTATGGGGTTGCAAAGAGTCAGACATGAGTTAGCCACTGGACAACAACAGATTTGATAGGGATCACATTAAAACTGTAGACTGCTTTGCATAGTTTTGCCATTTTAACAGTGTTAATTCTTCTAATCCAAGAGCATGAGGTATCTTTCTATTTCTTTGAATTCTCTTTAATTTTCTTTGTTATTATTTTTTATAGGTCTCAGCATCAGATCGTTCACCTCCTTTGTCAGATTTATTTCTAAGTTTGTTTGTGTTTTCTTTTCTTTTTTTTTTTTTTGGTGTGCTTTTGAAAAGCACTGTTTTTCTTTTACATTCCCTTTAAGGTAGGTTATCATTAGTGTAAATAAATTTGATTGATTTCCGAAGGCTAATCTTGTGTCCTACTCCTTTGCTGAATTCATTTATTAAATCTATTAGTTTTTGGGTGGGGTCCTTAGTTTTTTCCTATATATAGTATGTTGTCTGCATATAGTAACAATTTTACCTCTTCCCTTCCAATTTGTTTACCTTTATTTATTTTTCTTGTTGGATTGTTGTGGCTAGGACTTCCAATACTATGTTAAGTAGGAGTTGGGAGAGTAAGGATCCTTGTCTTGTCCCCTGTTTTAACAGGAAGGCTTTCAGCTATTCACTGTTGAGTATTTTACTGACTGACCTCGTAATAAATGACTTTTACTATATTGATATATGTTCCTTCTATACCCACTTTGGTAAGTTTTTATCATGAGTGGATGTTGAATTTTTTCAAATGCTTTTTCTGCATCTATTGAGATCATCATGTAATTTTGGACTTTTCTTTGTTAATGTGGTATACTGCATTGATTTGCATATGTTAAACTATCCTTGTGAACTTGGAATGAATCTCATGTGGTCACGGTGCATGATTTTTTTACATGTTGTTGAATTCTGTTTAATAATATTTTGTTGAGAATTTTTACACTTATATTCAAGTACATTGTCCTGTATTTTTCTTTTTTGGTGGTATATTTATCTATAAATATATTTATCATATATTTATATGGTTTTGGTATCAGGGTGATGATAAATTCATATAATGTATTTGGGAGTTTTCTTTCCTTTATGATCTTTTGGAAGGATTAGTAGAAATTATTTTTTTATATTTGTAGAATTCACCTGTGAAGCCACCTGGTCCTGGACTTTTATTTCTAGGGAGATTATTATTATTATTAAAGATTCTATTTCACTTCTAGTGATTCATCTTTTCAAATTATCTAATTCTTGACTAAATTTTTGTGGGCTGTGTGTTTCTAAAAAGTTGTCCATTTCTTCTCAGTTGTCAATTTTTTGGGCTTAATTTTTCATAGTTTCTCATTTTTTTTGTTTTTGTTTTTTGTTTTTTTGTATTTCTGTGGTTAGGACTCTCAAGAATCTTCTCCAACACCATGTTGGAATAAATGTAACCTAATCATGATGTGTACTCCTTTTTGTGTATTATTGAGTTCTGTTTACAAATATTTTCTTGAGAATTCTTACATCTCTATCAAAGGTAAATAATTTAAAAAAGAAAGTACAACTTTATTTTTTGCAATGCCTTTCTCTGATTTTAGTATTTGACCACCTGACCTGCCTCTTGAGAAACCTGTATGCAGGTCAGGAAGCAACAGTTAGAACTGGACATGGAACAACAGACTGGTTCCAAATAGGAAAAGGAGTATGTCAAGGCTATATATTGTCACCCTGCTTATTTAACTTATATGCAGAGTACATCATGAAAAACACTGGGCTGAATGAAGCACAAGTTGGAATCAAGATTGCCGGGAGAAATATCAATAACCTCAGATATGCAGATGACCCCACCCTTATGGCAGAAAGTGAAGAAGAACTAAAGAGCCTCTTGATGAAAGTGAAAGTGGAGAGTGAAAAAGTTGGCTTAAAGCTCAACATTCAGAAAACTAAGATCATGGCATCCGGTCCCATCACTTCATGGCAATTTGATGGGGAGACAGTGGAAACAGTGGCTGACTTTATTTTCGGGGGCTCCAAAATCAATGCAGATGGTGATTGCAGCCATGAAATTAAAAGACACTTACTCCTTGGGAGGAAGGTTATGACCAACCTAGACAACATATTCAAAAGCAGAGACATTACTTTGTCAACAAAGGTCTGTCTAGTCAAGGCTATGGTTTTTCTAGTGGTCATGTATGGATATGAGAGTTGGACTATAAAGAAAGCTGAGTGCTGAAGGATTGATGCTTTTGAACTGTGGTGTTGGAGAAGACTCTTGAGAGTCCCTTGGACTGCAAGGAGATCCAACCAGTCCATCCTAAAGGAGATCAGTCCTGGGTGTTCATTGGAAGGACTGATGTTGAAGCTGAAACTCCAGTACTTTGGCCACCTCATGCGAAGGGCTGACTCATTGGAAAAGACTCTGATGCTGGAAGGATTGAAGGCAGGAGGAGAAGGGGATGACAGAGTATAAGATGGTTGGATGGCATCACCAACTTAAAGGACATGAGTCTCAGTAAACTCCAGGAGATGTTGATAGACAGGGAGGCCTGGCGTGCTACAGTTCACGGGGCCACAAAGAGTCAGACACAACTGAGCGACTGACCTGAACTGAATTTTGGCCTTGTAGAATTACTATTGAAGTGTTCTCTCCTTGTCAGTGCTTTGGAATAGTTCAAGAAAGATAGATGTATGTTCTGATTTATATGTTTGGTAGAATTCACTGGTAAATCTGTCTGGTCCTGGATTTTTGTTTGAATGGATTTTAACTACCAATTAATTTCAACTTTAGTCATCTGTCTGTTCCAAGTGTTTCCCCCCCCCCCCCACTTATTTTTAATTTTTATTAGAGTCTAGTTTCTTTACAATGATGTGTTGGTTTATTCTGTACAGCAAAGTGAATCAGTTATATGTATACATATATCCCCTCTTTTTTAGATTTCCTTCCCTTTTAGGTCACCACAGATCACTGACTACAGTTCCCTGTGATATACAACAGGTTCTCATTAGTTATCTATTTTATACATAATACTGCATATATGTCAGTCCCGACAACTTAATTCATTCTTGCCCCTTCTTCACCCCTTTGGATCCTTATGTTTGTTCTCTGCATCTATGTCTCTCTTCCTGCTTTACAAATAAGTTCACCTGTACTAGATTTTTCTAGATTCCACATGTATGTGATATTATACAATGTTTGTTTTCCTCTTTCTGACTTACTTCACTCTGTACGACAGTCTCTAGGTTTATCTATGTCTCTGAAAATAGCACTATTTCATTCCTTTATATGAAAGGGTAATATTCCATTATATATGTACCACATTTTATTTATCCATTCCTCTGTTGATGGACATTTAGGTTGCTTCCATGTCCTGGCTATTGTAAATAGTGCTGCAATATATATTGGGGTGCATGTATATTTTGGGGTTATGGTTTTCTTCAGGTATATGCCCAGGCATTGGGATTGCTGGGTCATATGGTAGTTCTATTTTTAGTTTTCTGAGGAACCCTCACACTATTTTCCGCAGTGGCTATATCAATTTACATTCCTACCAACAGTATATGAGGCGTCCCTTTTCTCAACACCCTCTGAAGCATTTATTGTTTGTAGATTTTTTTTTTTATTATGGCTATTGTCACTGGTGTGAGGTGATATCTCACTGAAGTTTTGATTTTTATTTCTCTTGCTTATTAGGGATGTTTAATATCTTTTTTTTTTTTTTGTCCATCTATATATCTTCTTTGGAGACATGTCTATTTAAATCTTTCCCCTAATCTTTGATTAGGTTGTTTGATTTTTGGATATTGAGCTGAATGAGTTGTTTGCATATTTTGAAGATTAATTCCTTGTTAGTTGCTTCATTTGCAAATATTTTCTCCCAATCTAATAGCTGTTTTTATTTTTCTTTCCTGTCCAAAGCTTTTAATTTTCATTAGGTCCCATTTATTTTTCTTTTTTATTTTTATTACTCTAGGAGGTGGGTCAAAAAAAAAATTTGCTCTGAAATCAGATTGATTATATTCTTTGCAGCCAAAGATGGAGAGCTCTATACAGTCAGCTCGGAGAAGGCGATGGCACCCCACTCCAGTACTCTTGCCTGGAAAATCCCATGGACAGAGGAGCCTGGTGGGCTGTAGTCCATGGAGTCGCTAAGAGTCGGACACGACTGAGCGACTTCACTTTCACTTTTCACTTTCATGCATTGGAGAAGGCAATGGCAACCCACTCCAGTATTCTTGCCTGGAGAATCCCAGGGACGTGGGAGCCTGGTGCCTGGTGGGTTGCACAGAGTCGGACACGAGTGAAGTGACTTAGCAGCATATAGTCAGCAAAAACAAGACCAGGAGCTGACTGTGGCTCAGATCATGAACTCCTTATTGCCAAATTCAGACTTAAATTGAAGAAAGTAGGGAAAACCACTAGACCATTCAGGTATGACCTAAATCAAATCCCTTATGATTATACAGTGGAAGTGAGAAATAGATTTAAGGGCCTAGATCTGATAGATAGAGTGCCTGATGAACTATGGAATGAGGTTCATGACATTGTACAGGAGACAGGGATCAAGACCATTCCCATGGAAAAGAAATGCAAAAAAGCGAAATGGCTGTCTGGGGAGGCCTTACAAATAGTTGTGAAAAGAAGAGAAGTGAAAAGCAAAGGAGAAATGGAAATATATAAGCATCTGAATGCAGAGTTCCAAAGAATAGCAAGAAGATATGAAAGCCTTCTTCAGTGATCAATGCAAAGAAATAGAGGAAAACAACAGAATGGGAAAGACTACGGATCTCTTCAAGAAAATCAGAGATACCAAAGGAACATTTCCTGCAAAGATGGGCTCAATAAAGGACAGAAATTGTATGGACCTAACAGAAGCAGAAGATATTAAAAAGAGATGGCAAGAATACACAGAAGAACTGTACAAAAATGATCTTCACGACCCGGATAATCACGATGGTGTGATCACTGACCTAGAGCCAGACATCCTGGAATGTGAAGCCAAGTGGGCCTTAGAAAGCATCACTACGAACAAAGCTAGTGGAGGTGATGGAATTCCAGTTGAGCTATTCCAAATCCTAAAAGATGATGCTGTGAAAGTGCTGCACTCAATATGCCAGCAAATTTGGAAAACTCAGCAGTGGCCACAGGACTGGAAAAGGTCAGTTTTCATTCCAATCCCAAGAAAGGCAGTGCCAAAGAATGCTCAAACTACCACACAATTGCACTCATCTCACACACTAGTAAAGTAATGCTCAAAATTCTCCAAGCCAGGCTTCAGCAATATGTGAACTGTGAACTTCCTGATGTTCAAGCTGGTTTTAGAAAAGGCAGAGGAACCAGAGATCAAATTGCCAACATCCGCTGGATCATGGAAAAAGCAAGAGAGTTCCAGAAAAGCATCTATTTCTGCTTTATTGACTATGCCAAAGCCCTTGACTGTGTGGATCACAATAAACTGTGGAAAATTCTGAAAGAGATGGGAATACCAGACCACCTGATCTGCCTCTTGAGAAATTTGTATGCAGATCAGGAAGCAACAATTAGAACTGGACATGGAACAATAGACTGGTTCCAAATAGGAAAAGGAGTTCGTCAAGGCTGTATATTGTCACCCTGTTTATTTAACTTATATGCAGAGTACATCATGAGAAACGCTGGACAGGAGGAAGCACAAGCTGGAGTCAAGATTGCCGGGAGAAATATCAATAACCTCAGATATGCAGATGACACCACGCTTATGGCAGAAAGTGAAGAGGAACTCAAAAGCCTCTTGATGAAAGTGAAAGTGGAGAGTGAAAAAGTTGGCTTAAAGCTCAACATTCAGAAAACGAAGATCATGGCATCCGGTCCCATCACTTCATGGGAAATAGATGGGGAAACAGGGCAAACAGTGTCAGACTTTATTTTTCTGGGCTCCAAAATCACTACAGATGGTGACTGCAGACATGAAATTAAAAGACGCTTACTACTTAGAAGGAAAGTTATGACCAACCTAGATAGCATATTCAAAAGCAGAGACATTACTTTGCCAACAAAGGTCTGTCTAGTCAAGGCTATGGTTTTTCCTGTGGTCATGTATGGATGTGAGATTTGGACTGTGAAGAAAGCTGAGCACTGAAGAATTGATGCTTTTGAACTGTGGTGTTGGAGAAGACTCTTGCAAATCCCTTGGACTGCAAGGAGATCCAACCAGTCCATTCTGAAGGAGATCAGCCCTGGGATTTCTTTGGAAGGAAGGATTCTAAAGCTGAAACTCCAGTACTTTGGCCACCTCTTGTGAAGAGTTGACTCATTGGAAAAGACTCTGATGCTGGGAGGGATTGGGGACAGGAGGAGAAGGGGACGACACAGGATGAGATGGCTGGATGGCATCGTTGACTCGATGGACGTGAGTCTGAGTGAACTCCTGGAGTTGGTGATGGACAGGGAGGCCTGGCGTGCTGTGATTCATGGGGTCGCAAAGAGCTGGACACGACTGAGCAACTGATCTGATCTGATCTGATGTCAAAGAATGTTCTGCCTATGTTTTCCTCTCAGAACTTTATGGTGTCTGACTTTATACACATTTAAGTCTTTGATCCGTTGAATTTATTTTTGTGTATGGTGTCAGGGAATGTTCTAATTTCATTCTTTTACATGGAGTTTTCCCAGCATCTTTTATTGAAGAGATTGTCTTTTTTCCATTGTATGTTCTTGTGTCTTTTTTTCAAAGATTTAACCATAGAAGCAAAAGTTTATCTCTAGGCTTTCTAACCTGTTCCATTGATGTATATTTCTATATTTTGTACTTTCTGTGTATTTTTATATTTCATGTCTTGGACCAGTATCACACTGCCTTGTTTCCTGGAGCTTTGTAGCATAATGTGAAGTCAGGGAATCCAATTCCTTCATTTCCATTTTTCTTTCTCATGATTGCTTTGATAGTCAGGGTCTTTTGTGTTGCCATACAAATTGTAAAAATTTTTTGCTCCAATTCTGAAAAATGCCACTGGTAATTTCATAGAGATCGAATTAAATCTCTAGGTTGCTTTGGGTAGTAGAGTCATTTTCACAATATTGATTCTTTCAATGCAAAAATATGGTACATCTCTACATCTGTTTGTGCTGCCTTCATCTTCATTAATCAGTATCTTACAGTTTTCTGTGAACAGGTCTTTTGCTTCCTTAGGTAGGTTTATTCATAGGTATTTTATTTTATTTATGTGTGATGGTAAACGAGATTGTTTCCTTAATCTCTATGATATTTCACTGTTAGTGTATAGAAATGAATGTAATTTCTGTGTATGAATTCTGTATTCTGAACTTCATCAAATTTTTCAAAAAGTTCTAATAGTTTTCTGGTGGCATTTTTAGGATTTTCTATGTATCATTTCATGTCATCTACCAACAATGACAATTTAACTTCTTTTCCAATTTGAACATCTTTTATTTTCTTCTTCTCTAATTGCCAGGTCTATGACATGCAATTATGTGAAATAATAGTGGTGAGAATAAGCATCCTGGTCTTGTTTTTTATTTTAGAAGAAATTCTTTCATTTTTCACTACTGAGAATAATTTTTGTAGGTTTGTCATATGTGACCTGTATCACATTGAGGTTGGTTCTCACTATGCCTACTTTCTGGAGATTTTTTGGTCATAAATGGTGTTGAATTTTGTCAAAAGCTTTTTCTGCATCTGTTGAGATGATCATTTGGTTTTTATTCTTCAATTTGTTAATATGTTGTTTCACAGTAACATTTGCATATTTTGAAGAATCTTATGTCCCTTGCATAAATTCCACTTGATCATTGTGTGTGATCCTTTTTATGTGTTGTTGGATTCTGGTTGCTAGTATTTTGTTGAGGACTTTTGTGTCTATGTTCATCAGTGATACTGATCTGTAATTTTCTTTGTCTTGTGCTGTCTTTGGTTTTGGTATCAGGGTGTTGTTGGTCTCTTACCATGAGCTTGGAAGTGTTCCATCCTCTGCAATATTGTTGGAGGAGTTTGAGAATGATAGGAGTTATCTTTTCTAAAAGTTTGACAGAATTCACCTGTGAAACCATCCGTTCCTCGACTTTTATTTATTGGTTATCACCACCTACTGACAGCTTTCATATTAGGGAGAGCTAGCCATGTGCTCCTGAGACAGCTGAGTGGATTCCGGCACCCACTAGTGGAGTTGCTGGTTGCCGAAGCTATAAGTGTCCTCCCAGGACAGCATGGGCTTCCCTTGTGGCTCAGCTGGTAAAGAATCCGCCTGCAATGGGGGAAACCTGAGTTTGATCCCTGGATTGGGAAGAACCCCCTGGAGAAGGGAAAGGCTACCCACTCCAGTATTCTGGAGTGGAGAATTGCATGGACTGTATAGTCCATGGGATTGCAAAAAGTCAGACAAGACTGAGTGACTTTCACTTTCACTTTCTTTCTTTCAGGACAGCATGAGGCCCACTGTCAGGTCCTAGGGCCCATTGGCAGAATTCCCGGTGGCTTGGTCCATCCATGCCCCTCTGAGTCAGCCGGATGAGTCATGCCCCTCTGTGGCCAGCTGGTGGAATTGCTAGTGGCTGAAACTGTCTATGCCCTGCTGGATGAGTGGGGGTAGGGCTCTCTGACCCACTGGCATAATTTTAGTTTTGGGAGCTATCAACATCCTTTTGGGATAGCATGGGCAGGTCCTTGAGCCCACTGGGAGAATTACCAGTGGTTGGATCCATCCATGCCCCTCTGGGTCATGCAGGGCAGGTCCTGTGAACTGCTTGTGAAATTTCTAGTCTCAGGATATGACCATGCCTTTCCAGATCAATGGGAGCAGTTTCTGGGACCCACTGGTGAAATTGCTGGTGGCTGGATCTGTCCATGCTCTTCCAGGTCATCAGCAGTGGGTTCTCTGACCCGCTGAAGGAATCTCCAGTTTTGGAAGCTGTCCACACCATTTTGTGACAGCATGGGTAGGTCCTGGGCCATTCGTGGGAATCCCAGTGCCTGGACTGTCCACTCCCCACCAATTCAGCAGTGACAAGTCTACTAGTAGAATTGCCAGTGGCTAGATCTGTCTAAACCCTTCTGCATCAGTAGGGCTGGGAAGAATTTCTAGTCTGGGGATCTGTCTATGCCCTTCCAGGTCAGTAGGGGTGAGGCCTGGCATCTGCCTGCAGGCCTAGAAGAGGTGGCCAGTGCCCACCTCTGGAGCCCAAGATGGTAGAGGCAATTCATGCCAGTCCCTGTATACACTATAGGCAGAATCCTGTTGCCTAGGAGTTCTCATAAGGAAGGAAACTTGAATGGTGGGCCCAGCCCTTTCCTTGTTCTTCTCCCAGTAATGGTGCCTTGACTCCCTGGTGGGGCACGGCTTCTTCCTAGTACACCCTCAGTTGCCACAGCTTGAACTTTGCAGGCTGTTTCCATACCTAACCTGGTCCTTTCCCTGCAACTGAGCTTTGGAATCTGAGCTTCAGCACCCACCCCCCACCCTGTGTCCAGAGGAGTGTCTCAGGTTGGAGAACACAGGCCAATCCACTGCGTAGGTTACTAACTCCATTTTGCCTTCCACAAACAAGTTGCTGCTTTCCCCCTTTTAGGCTCTAAAACTGCCCCCTCCAGTCTAATTTCTCCACTGGTGAGGAGCCTTCTAAGGTGTGGAAACATTTCCTCTTTCACAGTCCCCTCCCCAGACGGGCCCCATCCTGACTCCTTTTTTTCTTTTTTTTTGCTTTCTGTCCTACTCAGTTAGGTGGAGGTTTTCTTGTCTTTTCAGAGGTCTGAGGTCTTCTAGAGGCATCCAGTAGCTATTCTGTGTGAATCATTCCACTTGTAGACATATTTTCAATGTTTCTGTGGAGAGAGTTGAACTCTGCTTCTTACTTCATCTCCCTCTGAAACTGTTGTGTTTTTTTTTGACTCAGTTTTGGCAGGCTCTATGTTTCTAGAAATTTGTCCATTTCGTTTAGGTTGTCTAATTTGTTGGCATATAACTGTTCATAGTATTTTTTTATTTTTTGGTATCACTGTGATAATGATTGTTATTTCTCCTCTTTAATTTCTTATTTTCTTTATTTGAATCATCTCTCTTTTTCTTCTTGATGAGTTTTGCAAAAGACTTGTCAATTTTGTTTTTCATCTTTTCAGCAAACCAGGTATTGATTTCACCTTTTCTGTTGTGCTTTGGTCTCTATTTCCTCTCTGATTTTTATTATTGCCTTCCTTCTGCTCATCTTAGGCTTTGTTTGTTCTTTTTCTGATTATTTAGGTCCTAGTTTAGGTTGCTTATTTGAGATTTTTATAGTTTCTTCAGGAAGGCCTGTATACTTCTCTCAGAATTGCTTTCTCTACATCCCATAGATTTTGTGAATTTAAGTTTTGTCAATATTATTTGTCTCAAAACATTTTCTGATTTCTTTGATTTCATCACTGACCCACTGGTATTTTAGTATCATGTTGTTTAGCCTCCACATTTTTGTTCTTTTCCTATCTTTCTTTCTACAGTTGATCTTTAGTTTTATAATACTATAGTCAGAAAAGATGCTTTGTATAATTTTTCTCTTTATTTTTATTGAAGTATTGTTGATTTAAAATGTGTTAATTATAAGTGTACAGCAAAGTGATTCATATATATATATATACACATACATACAGATGCACATAAATACATTCAGATTATTTTCCATTATAGGTTATTGCAACATATTGAATATAGTTCTCTGTGTGATATAGTATGTCCTCATTGATCATCTATTTTATATATAGTAGTGTGTATCTGTTAATCCAAAACTACTACTTTATTCCTGCCCACCCTTTCCTCCTAAGAAAGCTGCATTTTGCAGATTCTTAGGATTTTTTTAATCCATTCACCCACTCAGTCTTTTGATTAAAGAAGTTAGTTTATTAGCATTCAAAGTAATTATTGATAGGTCTGCCTTTTTTGTCATTTTATTCTTTGATTTCCATTTGTCTTTGTAGGTTTTTTTCTTCTTTTATGGTTTGATTAGTTTCTTTTGATTAGTAGTAGTCTTAAGTTTTTTCTTTTAGGTTTTTTTGAATCTATTGTATGTTTTTGATTATGATTACCATGGGGTTATATATTTTTTCTCATAACTATACCTACTTGCTTTAAACTGATGAGAAGTGAAGTTGCTCAGTCATGTGTGACTCTGTGATCCAATGGACTATAGCCTACCAGGCTTCTACATCCGTGGAATTTTCCAGGCAAGAGTACTGGAGTGGGTTGCCATTTCCTTCTCCAGGAGATCTTCCCAAACCCAGGGATTAAACTCAGGTCTCCTGCATTGCAGGCAGATGCTTTACCCTCTGAGCCACTAGGGAAGCCCTTTAAACTAATTTTTAAATTTAAACACTCAAAGCGATCCACAGTTTTTATCTCCCTCAGCCACATTTTGTGATTTTGATGGTCTATTTTACATTATCTTCAAGTTTATCCTTTTACTGTTTAGCTATAATCACTTTTACAATTCTTTTTGTTGTTGTTTTTTTTTTAATCTATGTACTGGTTTGTTTAAGTGATCTTCAATCCTTACTATATATTTGGCTTTCTTACTGGAATTTTCCCTTTCCTATAGTTCCCTGTTGCTTTCCATTTAGAGAAGACCTTTCAACATTTCTTTTATGATAGGTTTAGTAATGCTTAATTCTTTCTGCTAATCTGAGAAATCCTTTCTCATTCTGTTCTAAATGATGATCTTGCTAGGTAGATTATCCTTTGCATTCTCACCCTTCCCTTTTAGCCTGTTAAAAACATCACTCCCTTCTGGCCTGCAAGTTTCTACAAAGAAATCAGTTGATAGCCTTATGGGTATTTCCTTTTAAATGACTCTTTTGCTGTTTTACAATTCTCTACCTTTAGCTTTTGTAATTTTAATTATGATATGTCTTGGCATGGATCTGTCTGGTTTCATCTTGTTTGGAACCCTCTGACCATCTTGTCCTGGATATCTGTTTCCTTCTTTGGTAGGGATATTTTTAGCCATAATTTCTTCAAATAAATTTTTGATCACTTTTCCTCTCCTTCTGAAACCCCAATTATGCATAAGTTGACATATTTTATATCATCTAACAAAGCTAATATGTTGCTTTCATTTTTTTTTTCATTTTTTGGTGTGCTGTTTTGATTGGGTGATTTATGTTATTCCATCTTCCAGATTATTCATTTATTTTTCTGTGTCATTCATTTGGCTGTTCATTGCTCTACATTGTTGTTTTTTATCTCAGAAATTAAATTATTAGTTAAATTATTATTTAATTATAAATTAATTATAAGTTAAATTTTTGATTGGGTCATTTTCATGGTTTCTAGTTCCTTGTTATAATGGTCTGCATTTATAACAATAATCTTTCTTAATTCAGTTAGTATTTTTATTACCTTCTTTTTGAACTTGATGTCTGGTAATCTCTGAAAGACTAAATAACAAAACAGATTATCTTACTCTTAATTGGGAATAGTTCCTCTGCCTTTTCATTTGACTTTCTCTGTCTTTATAAGTTTCTCTTGTCTTTATAAATTTCTCTTTTTAAACAGTTGTCTATTGTGGTCTTGAAGGTATATTTTTATGTGGGATCATCCCTATGTAGACTGTGTGTCCAGCGTCTGGTGCAAGGGTTGGTTTTGATATGGGTTCTAACCATTTCTTTCCTCAGCATGTACTGGCCACTATCAACTTGACAGAGGGGGAGGCTGTTGTTGGAGGATCTAAAGCCTGCACAGGATGTCAGGTGGGATTTCCTCTCTGCTCTGTGGCTGTCACTACTCTATCAGGGGCAGGGTTTCCTTCCCAGTTGCTTGAGCAGAAACCCTAAATGTTAGGATTGAGCAAGATCTATTCCCCTTGAGTGCATAGTTTGCCCCAGAAGATGGGAATGCTGAAGTAACATTTATAGACTCAGAGATCATATCTGTTGCCTATATAGGTGTCTGCAGCTCATCTCAGATGCAGTCCAGCCCAAGATTGGGTCTATTCTCCTGTTAATGGTTACCCCAGATGTTTGCAGTGTGAAGTGGGCATGGCAGGAGCATTCCCTAGCCTGGGGGTCATATGTTGTAGCTGAAGGAACTGATGTTTCTGTTCTGCTGTCAGAGGTCTGTGCCAATCATGTTGGCACTGATAGAGCTATCAGCAACATTTTTGCCACTGCCCTGCCTAAACCATGCCCTAGGCCCCCAAGCCTCTTTTGCATCCTTAGATTGTGCCTTCTCCCAAAACCTGTCGGTACCAGATCCAGCGCCAAGCTGTGGCAATGGAGTATGCAGCGCCAGAGCATTTGCTGAGCTGGGAAGTGGGACTTTGACTTGCTGACGTGGTGGTTCCCAAGATGCTGCCTGAGAAAGCACCAATAGTGGTTGCCGCTATTCTACACCATGGGCCATCTCTGCATCCCTAGATTGTTTTTCTAGGGCCTGTCTGCCCCAGATCCAGTGCCAAGTTGTGGCATGGAGTGGGTAGGGCCAGAGTATTCACTCAGCTGGGAGCAGAAAACCTTGATTTGCTGCTCACAGTGGGCCCTGTGATGCCACAGCTGCTCCGTTTGGACCACACCCCAGGCCCCTGAACTGTCTCTGCATAGCTAGGTCAAGTCTTTTTCCAGGTTCCCAGGACCTCGTGGCCCAGATCCCAACCCCACTCAGATTGGGGTGTACCTCAAGGTGGCAGCCAGCCACCAGTAAAGAGTTCTCTACTCCCTGTTAGTTGGCAAGCCAGCACTCAGACACTGTTCATGAGTGGAGTCTAGGCCTCTCTAGCCAGGGGAGTTCATCTCCTCTGTGTAGGACCTTAGGATTGGGACACCTAGTCTGTGTCCCGACCCACTCAAGGTGAGTGTCTGCCTGAGTGGACTTACTCTTCCTTACAGATGCCTCTCAGGATGCAGGTCTCAACCCTATGCCTTTTTTCCATTCTACCTTGTTTCATGGAAATATTTTTTGCAGCTTTGGTTTTATGGGTGTTCTTATGCCAGTTTCCAGTTTTCTGTGAAAATTATTCCACATGTAGATGTATTTTTGATGTGTCTATAGGTGATGGTGAGTTCCATGTCTTCCTGCTCCACTATTTTGACCCAGTCTTCTCTCAGACCTTTGAACATGGTTCCTAGAATCAAATTTCACTTACACTCTGTACTATGTGATGTTGGGCAAATCACTTAAGTTCTCTGTGATGGAGTTATACCATGAGTCATATGAAGAAAATAAAATTATTTTCCTTACAGGATTACTTTTAAAAATACTGTGAATTAAGAAAATGCTTAGTGCCTCACATATAGAAAGAGCTATGTAAATGTTTACTATTTTAAAATACAATTGAATACCAAGAGTAAATTCCAATAAGGTATGCTTTATACAGTATAGAAAGACTAACTGATAGAATTATGTGTTTGAGTTCTCATAGACTCAAAAGAGACAGCCAGAAAATGATTGTGTGTGTGTGTGTGTGCATGCGCGCTCATGAGTGTATGTTTGTCTATTTGGCTCCTTCTCTAATATAGCAACTCTAGTTCATACTCCATTTAGCTAAATGAAAGATGTTTACACTTCCTTTAAGGCTGTTGCTCTTCCAGTTCCTCTGGCAGCAGATATAAGAGAATAACATCCTGCTTTTGTGGCCAAAGATACCTCGGCTGCAAAAATGTTGTGCTGAATACATTTGAGGAAATAAATGATAGGCTGCTCTCACAAAGGCTGCATAATGTTTGCGAAAAGTTTAGTCTTTAGTTTTCAATTTTCAATGCAGTTAGCTATTATTCTGAAACATTCCTTAACTCCCAAAGTGCAACCAGCAGCTTCAGGAACTGACAACATTTATAAGCTCCAAATAAGTGGTTTCACTCTGTTGATCCCTACTTACAAAGGATACATGTGGGTTTTGGTCACAACTGGAAATATTTGAATTTGTATTTTAAGTGGAAAGCTCATTGGCCATTTTAATATATTGAAAATTGTAAGAATTTTACTGAAGGAATATCCAAGAAGGTTTTATAAAAGTTAAAGAATCAATAGGTGATTTATTCCAACTTTTTCATAATCCTGAGTGACTAGCACAAAGGACAGTAAAATTTCTAGTATTTTTATTAGGTTTATGAAAGTAGAACTTCTCTGTCCTGGCTCCAATCATTTTCAAAATGTTTGAGAAAGAGTCAAGGGGAAAGGATAGTTCTCTATCAATTAGTTCTTTTTTTTTATAACAATTATGTATTAGAAGTCACCAAGTTTTGGGGTGGTTTTAAGTCACAGTCTGCAGGTCGGTAAAGTTGGGCTGATATTGGCTAAGCTCAGTTGGACTTGGCTCCAATATAGGTTGGATTCAGATCTAGTTCACATACCTCTCATCTTCTTTGAACCAGTAGTCATACCTATTTAAGAAATTTTCTCTTCATGCTGAAATACAGAAGTGTAAGAACACAAGTCCAACAGTGTAAGCATATTTCCAGGGTCACACCATACTGCTCTCTAATATCCAATTTAAGTTAAAAAGTAAGAAAGTACATACTGCCCACCACAAAATTAAGTTGAATGAGTATAAGGACAGAGTGAATATTTGCTGAAAAATAATTTTGAACAACTACACAAACAAATCTGGATAACCAATTCAGTTTTCAAAGTAAGAGGTACCAGAATGATTACTTCCAGGGCTTGATACTGGTTCAACTTGTCCTTTAGAACTACAGACATACATACTTCGGGTCCTTTCATGAATTCAGATGGAAAATTAAAATACTATCTCTCTTGAAGGACGTTGGCCCATACCTTCCTTGCCTCACTATAATTACTTGGTACCAGAAAATTATCCTTGAGTCATGCCTTGGGTCATAAAAACTTAAAGGAGATAGCTTCTACTCTAAAAACTTACCCTTCAATCTTCTGGCTTTTTTCTACTACTCCTCATACCATGATACCATAATTATCAGAAATCTCTAAATTGCCAAATCCAAAGCAATAATGTTATCTTTGAACTCTAGGAAGTTTAATGAGTTCTTAATTTATGAACCTCAGAACTGTAATATATACAGGAGATGCAAAACTGAACAACACTGTTATAAACTCTGCTCTTATGGAAAGTAAATATAGTTGGGAATACAAAAAGATGAAAATAAAGTGAAATGAACATCACTCAGTCATGTCTGACTCTTTGCAATCCCATGACTATTTAGTCCATGGAATTCTCTAGACCAGAACACTGGAGTTGGTAGCCTATCCCTTCTCCAGCAATCTTTCCAATCCAGGGATCGAACCCAGGTCTCCTGCATTGTAGGTGGAGTCTTTACTAGCTGAGCCACAAGGGAAGCACATATAAAATGATAGAGAATACAAAAAGAGTATTTTATAATCAGTTCGGTTCAGTTGCTCACTCATGTCCAACTCTTTGCGACCCCATGGACTGCAGCATGCCAGGCTTTCCTGTTCATCACCAAATCCCAGAGCTTGCTAAAACTCATGTCCATAGAGTCGGTGACGTGACCCAACCATATCATCCTCTGTCATCCCCTTCTCCTCCCGCCTTCAATCTTTCACAGCATCAGGGTCTTTTCAAATGAGTCAGTTCTTCCAATCAGGTGGCCAAAGTATTGGAGTTTCAGCTTCAACATCAGTCCTTCCGATGAACATCCAGGACTGATCTCCTTTAGGATGGACTGGTTGGATCTCCTTGCAGTCCAAGGGATTCTCGAGTCTTCTCCAACACCACAGTTCAAATGCATCAATTCTTTGGCACTCAGCTCTCTCTAAAGTCCAACTCTCACATCCATACATGATTACTGGAAAAACCATAGCTTTGACTAGATGGACCTTTGTCAGCAAAGTAATGTCTCTGCTTTTTAATGTGCTGTCTAGGTTGGTCATAGCTTTTCCTCTAAGGAACAAGTGTCTTTTAGTTTCATGGCTGCAGTCACCATCTTCAGGGATTTTGGGTTCCAAAAAAATAGACTGTCACTGTTTCCCCATCTATTTGCCATGAAGTGATGGGACCGGATGCCATGATCTTAGTTTTCTGAGTGTTGAATTTTAACCCAGCTTTTTCACTTTCCATTTTCAATTTCATCAAGAGGCTCCTTAGTTCCACTTCACTTTCTGCCATAAGGGTGGTGTCATCTGCATATCTGAGGTTATTGATATTTCTCCTGGAAATCTTGATTCCAGCTTGTGCTTCATCCAGCCTGGCATTTTGCATGATGTACTCTGCCATCGGGTTAAATAAGCAGGGTGACAGTATACAGCCTTGACGTACTCCATTCCCAATATGGAAGCAGTCCATGTTCCCTGTCCAGTTCTAATTGTTGCTTCTTGAACTATACACAGATTTCTCAGGAGACAGGTAAGGTGGTCTGGTATTCCTATCTCTTCAAGAATTTTTCACAGTTTGCTGTGATCTACACAGTCAAAGGCTTTGGCATAGTCAATAAAGCAGAATATATCTTTCTGGAACTCTCTTGCTTTTTCAATGATCCAATGGATATTGGCAATTTGATCTCTCATTCCTCTGCCTTTTCTCAATCCAGTTTGAACATCTGGAAGTTCTTGGTTCACATACTTTTGAAGCCTTGCTTAAAGAATTTTGAGCATTATTTTTGCTAGCATGTATGATGAGTGCAATTGTGCAGTAGTTTGATCATTGTTTGGCATTGCCTTTCTTTGGGATTGGAATGAAAACTGACCTTTTCCAGTCCTGCAGCCACTGCTGAGTTTTCTAAATTTGCTGGTATATTGAGTACACCACTTTAACAGCATTATTTTTTATGACTTGAAATAGCTCAGCTGGAATTCTATCACCTCCACTAGGTTTTTTCATAGTGATGCTTTTTAAGGCCCACTAGACTTAAGACTCCAGGATGTCTGGCTCTAGGTGACTGACTTTTTAATACCATAGGAAAACTTGTGTGAAAACAGATGAGCAGAGCATAATAGGTAATGGAAGAGAGGCATCAACAGAAAGAAACTGGGGTTCTGGCTTTTGGAAATTATACCTAAATTGATACCTGTACTACAAGTGTGTTTAAAAGATAAGATGTATATATGTGAGTGGGTTAGGGTTATCTAGGCCAGAGAACCTCACATGTTTTGAACTAATATATGTTGAATGCTTGAAAATATAAAAAATGTAATGAGTTAGTTGAATCAATTCATTCTTTTTTTTAATTATTTTATTATAAATTTATTTTAATTGGAGGCTAATTACTTTACAATATTGTATTGGTTTTGTATTGGATTGGATTCATCAACATGAATCTGCCATGGGTATACACGTGTTCCCCATCCTGAAACCCCCTTCCACCTCTGGGTTCCTGATATGTTCTAGACACATTTATAAGTACTAGGAGTCAAATAGACCCAACAAAGAATTGAGTATGTGGCATAGTAACAATTCCTCTGGAGAAAATTCTAAGAGTAAGGGCAACATAAGATGTCAGAGTGAAAGTCAGATTCCATTTAAAATAAGTAGGTCAAGGAAAATTTCACTAAGAGATTGACTAAAGAGATAAGGGAATAGACATAGAATTATCAGCAGAGCACTCCAGGCATAGGAAAGAGGGAGTAAAAGGCTTTCAATGAAGCAGTGGTTGGTGCATTCCAGGAATAGTTAGGAGGCCTGTGTGACTGCATAAAGTAAGTGAGTAAAAGAGTGAGTTCATTTGACATATGTTTTATTAGGCTCATTCTGACAGCTTTGGTGGAGAATAGGATGTACTATCTAATGTCTAAGATAGTATAACTGTTATAACAAAGAATCCCCAAATCTCAGGGACTTAATAAAATATGCATTGATCATAACAAAACCCAATGTGGATGTTTCTGAATGGGTAGATTTCTTGATCTCTCTCTTCTAATTAGTGACACAGGGATCAGTATTCTTTCCATCTTGTCATCTGGTGGTCTTCCACAAACGTCTTCATGGTTTCTGGAGAAGGAAAAGAGAACATAAAAAAATGAGTTCTGCACAATTAACAACCTTGCATTGTATTGGCTAGAATTATCCACATGACTCCACCTATATGCTATGGACTGGGAAATTTAGACCTTGGTTGGGCATTTACTTTCAAGTAAAACATACACATAAATATAGCCATTTTTACCATAGGAAACAAGCAGAAAGGAAGGAAAAACAATTTGAAGGTTACTGAGATAATATGTGTGAGAACAGATAGGGATGAGACTAGAATCTTAAGAATAGGGGTGACTGTGACCTGGATCTATTTTAAATATAGTGCTAATGAGATATGCTTTCTGATTTAATGTGGACTGAGAAGAAAAGGAGAAATCAAGATCAATTTTAAGATATCTGTCCTAGGCAATGCTGCTAAGTCTGCTAAGTCGCTTCAGTCGTGTCCGACTCTATGCGACCTCATAGACGGCAGCCCACCAGGCTCCCCCGTCCCTGGGATTCTCCAGGCAAGAACACTGGAGTGGGTTGCCATTTCCTTCTCCAATGCATGAAAGTGAAAAGTGAAAGTGAAGTCGCTCAGTCATGTCCGACTCTTAGCGACCCCATGGACTGTACCCCACCAGGCCTCTCCGTCCATGGGATTTTCTAGGCAAGAGTACTGGAGTGGGTTGCCATTGCCTTCTCCAGTCCTAGGCAATAGGAAGAACTAAATACTTAGAGATTAAAAAAGGTGCAGAACAAGACTTCTGGGAGATGATGAAGAACTGTATTTGGATGTGTTAAAATTGATTTGCTTGTTAGATATTTAAGGACAGTTATCTACTATGCAGTTGGATTTATTGAGTTGTAATACAACTCAATAAGGTCTTGGATGGACATAAACATTTGGTGATATATAGCCTATTTATAGTATCAGAGGAGAAGGAAATGGCAACCCACTCCAGTGTTCTTGCCTGGAGAATCCCAGGGACAGCGGAGCCTGGTGGGCTGCCGTCTATGGGGTTGCACAGAGTCAGACATGACTGAAGTGACTTAGCAGCAGCATAGTATTAGAAGCCATAAGTCTTCAGAAAGTCACTGAAGTTTAGATGGAAACAAATAGAGGTTAAAAAAGTCTTGAAGATGAAAAATCAACATAGTAAATAGAAGAAAAGCAACTACTGATTTAGGGGGGAAAAAAAAAAAAAAAAAACTAGTAGATGTGATGCTCTGGAAGTCAAATGAAGAAAGTCTTTCAAGGAAAATATTATGTCTACTGCCAGAGATAGGTTCAATAAAATGGAGTCTAAAAATTAGCTGTCAGATTTAGGTTCGAAGGTCATTGCTGTTCAATTCTGTTAGAAAGGTGGGTGTAAAAGCCTGATTGCTGTGGGTTCAAAGAAAAAGAGAAACAGAAACACTTGAGAAAGTGAATATAGACATCTCTTTAGTGAATTTTGCTGTAAAGGAAAATAGAGAAATGGACTAGTTGTTGGAGGGCAAAATAAAAAGAAGCATTTATTTTTTAGATAAAATGTGGGGCAATTAAATGCATGTTTGTATGTTGTTAGAAATGATCCAGAGTGGAGAAAAAAGTTCATGATTAAAAAGAGGAGAGATGCTGTCAATTTCTTCCTATATATCCATTAGTATTTGTTTTACATATTCAGAGATTTCTATGTTTGGTATGTTATATATATAATAATGTTATAATAATATATAATGTTATATAGTTACATTTACTTTTATATCTTGTTGGATTGATGCCTTGATCATTTTATGGTATCCTTCTTATCTCAGATATACATGTCTCAGATATACAGGGAGAATTTGACAGTATCACAATAATAGTAAGGGACTTTAATACACCAATTACATCAATAAACAAATCATCCAGTCAGAAAAGTCAATGAGGAAACACTGGCCTTAAATGACACATTAGACCAAATGGAATATATATAACATAATAAGTATATAAAATAGAGAATTTTTGGTGTGAGATCCTTCATTATACAAAAAGGTATGAGATCTATTGGTTTGGCCTTAGCCAAGAGCATAGAAAGAAGAGGAAAGACTGAGTAGGTAATGGGTGAATAAATATGGCAGTGGGAGTCCCAGGAAGTACTTTTCTGATTGCTCAGATTTCACACTAAAATAGGAAAGCAAGGCTGTTATCTGTGTGAGTGATGATGGGGGATGAGTTGTTGGAAATGGAGCAAAGAGGCAAAGGTCATAAATAGTCATTTAGGAATGTGAGAGAATGGAAGTGCTAGAGGAAAGCAGTATGACTGTCTGACAACATTAAGGGCTCAAACGTTGGCTTAAAACTCAACATTCAGAAAACGAAGATCATGGCATCTGGTCCCATCACTTCATGGGAAATAGATGGGGAAACAATGGAAACAGTGTCAGACTTTATTTTTTTGGGCTCCAAAATCACTGCAGATGGTGACCACAGCCATGAAATTAAAAGACGCTTACTCCTTAGAAGGAAAGTTATGACCAACCTAGATAGCATATTCAAAAGCAGAGACATTACTTTGTCAACAAAGGTCCGTCTAGTCAGGGCTATGGTTTTTCCAGTGGTCATGTATGGATGTGAGAGTTGGACTATAAAGAAAACTGAGCATGAAGAACTGATGCTTTTGAACTGTGGTGTTGGAGAAGACTCTTGAGAGTCCCTTGGACTGCAAGGAGATCCAACCAGTCCATTCTGAAGGAGATCAGCCTTGGGATTTCTTTGGAAGAAATGATGCTAAAGCTGAAACTCCAGTACTTTGGCCACCTCATGCGAAGAGTTGACTCATTGGAAAAGACTCTGATGCTGGGAGGGATTGGGGGCAGGAGGAGAAGGGGACAACAGAGGATGAGATGTAACTCACTCAGACGTGAGTCTGAGTGAACTCCGGGAGTTGGTGATGGACAGGGAGGCCTGGTGTGCTGAGATTCATGGGGTCGCAAAGAGTTGGACACGACTGAGTGACTGATCTGATCTGATCTGATTAGCTTGTCACTTGATATGTATTATAATATATAAACATATGTTTTAATTACAAGATAGAATAAATGATAAAATAATCTAATAGGTTACATAGAACCTTCAGTAGGGGCATGTATAGCAATAGTGAAGTGTAAAAATAGTGATTAAAATTATTGATTTGAATATTATCACAGAAGCATATCTAGCTAAAATCATTTTTATCTAAATTAGAAAAGCTGTAGGTCATTATTTATTACCTGGAGTCCTACCTCACTGAAAAGAAAAAAAAAAAATTACTCTTGTGAAACTTTCTTTTTGTACTCCCTGTTCCACGTGCTTAAATAACAAATGGCATAATTTAAAACAAATGTTTTAATGGATATAAAAAAAAAATTACCCTTTATCCAGATTAAATCCTGTGAACTCTGGGATGAACAACTGGTTTCTTCCTTCTGACAGGGAATCATGTCCTAAAAATATCCATCAGTCTGCATTCCCCTCTGTATCTTCCATAATTTTCCCTTTGCTCTGAGCAGTGATTCTGTTATACACTGCTGGAGTGCTTATGACACCAAGAAAACACTTTCTTATTCAGAAGTCGAGTGTTAAGGCTTGGAAGGTTCAAGAGTTCAGGCGAGGTTCCTGGACAGGTATTCGACAGGACCCAGCACTGGTCCCTACTGTGACAGAGCTGCTTAGATTCTATCCTTACTTTTGGGCTGAAACTTCACCACTTTAAACAGTTGAGGAAGACTGGAGGCTCTGTGAGTTTTATTCTATGAAATAACAGGAATAATTGTCATGACAAAACATAATGGCTAAAAAACCAACTGGAAGCTATTCTGAAGAAACAATTTTCATCTCTCCATAAAATAATCCTGGAAAGATTAGAGGTGAATTCTTTAAGACCACAGATGTTTCTCACTCTTATTAGCACTTTGTAATTTAACTATCCTGCTTGGAACTACACAAAGATGATTTGCAATATGGATAATGTATATCTTTAGTGTTCAATAATAACATTTATTATCAGTATGCAATGTTATTTGTGCTTTATATTTTAAAGTGGCATAGAAAGTACTGAGTAAACGAATTCATCAGAAGTGTTGACAAGATTTTTAATTCCTTCTGTTTCCTTTGGTATTTTTCTTAAATAGAATATGTAAGCAATGTAACCCATACGTAAAACACTTCTCAGTTTATGTTTATTCTGCTTTTTTATTGCATATTTGAAAATTAATAATTCAATGTTCTAATATTAGCTGTCATCTTAGCTGTGATAAAATTAATAATTCATCAAAAATGATATCAAACAAATGGTTCCTTTTTTGTTCTAGATGAGACAGTCTATTCAGCATTGAGAAACTACAACTGGTAAATTTATTTCCTTTATTTTAGGTCAAATCATACTTAAACATTTAAGCTGTAATTTTAATGTTTTCATTTTAAATATACAAATCGGCATATATCACAAGTGATGGTAAAATAACAACCTTCCTCTTGTTATAGTTGGTTGTTCCTGCCCTTGCTTATTTCTTGGCAGATAAGCATTCTTTAGAAAAAAGCACAATAAGCGTCATGCTTTGGAAAAGTTGAATATAAATTTATTTCTTCTTGGGTTCTGGTTGATGTTGTGCTCTGCATTTTACAGGATAGAAATCACTGTAGTGAGTGATATGTGCAAGTGACAGACTTTGAAAAATTTTTCTGAGAATATATATTTTCTGAGAAAGATATTTTAGTTGAATCTCTTGGAATGTATGTTAAGTTAATGTGATCTTGAAGTATTTTCAGTTAAAAGTTGTGATTTTAAAATACTTGCTTTCAAGATTCTGTTTTTATCCTTATTTTTTAAGGGCAGGAACTTTGTCTCTTTCTATTGTATAGTTAATGTTTTGGGGATCCTAGGGATTGGGAGTGATATTATTTGTGGGAGAAGGGGCTGTCACCAGGAGGCATTGGTGGTATATAGCAAAAGCATCTAAATTTGTATGAAGGCTAGGCTTCATCTTAGCCTGATTTTATGGACCATAATTATAAAATAGGGGATCTGTAGGTCAATACATGTCCCTATTATAAAATTTTATATCATAAATCTTTCAAATCTTACTGAACCATGAGTCTGACATATTAGGTGGTGTTAGGAGTAAAATTGTCTCTAGCAAGTGTGAACTCAGCATGAAGGGGTAGGTTGTAGAATTTCACCTTTTTAACTAATCATTTCAAGTCCAACTTCCACAACATAAAAATGTACATTTGTACCATCTAGGGTACTTATTAGAAAGTGGAATCCCAGTCCAGATTTAGGGATTCTGTCTTATGCAGTGAGATTAGACTAGAGTTTGAAATTCACATTTTAAAATACCCTAGATAATACCATTACAAGTGGTCTATTCAGGGTGATGATCTACCCCAACTGAACTAGATTCCCCAGCATTCTTCTTAATGCTGTGCTGTGCTTAGTTGTTCAGTCATGTCTGACTTTTTGCTACCCCATGGACTGTAGCCCACCAGGACAGGCTCCTTTGTCCGTGGGGATTCTCCAAGCAAGAATATTGGAGTGGGTTGCCATGCCCTCCTGCAGGAAATCTTGCCAACCTGGGGATGGAACCCAGGTCTCTTGCATTGCAGGCAGATTCTTTACCATCTGAGCCACGAGGGAGGCCCGTTCTTAATGTTAGTGATCAGCATATTAAGAATGCCCCCTTTGACTCTTGAGAGTGTTAGGTTTGGATGATAATATGGTCACCCTACACACAGACCACACTTTGAAAAACACATAATCCTCGCATCTGAGTAAAGCATAGCTCCTAAGTTTCAAAGAAGCATTTTGATGTTGTCAATTAGAACTGTCTGTCAAGTTAACAATGAACTTCTATACCTTGAAATGGTTGTCTTCTTCTTGGTCCCCCCTCTCTACCTGCTAACACTTACCAGTCTTTTCTTTGCTGCATTCTTTAAAAAAAATGTAATTCCTGTTAGTTTATGTTTGGATTATTCACATAAGCATGTACTTCAAAGTTACTAGCATTCACACTAAAATAAAGTTTTTTTCACTTAGCCTGTAAACCTATGAGAATTTGTTTTCGTACTTGAAAGTAAATCAGCTATGTGCAAAAGACCTGATAAAATCTGCCAAAATTAGAGGACATGTTAAAAACCAAAGAATTTACAGTCTTCTATCTTCCTCCTACTTTTCACAAATTAAGGAGGTGTCTTCACAGCAAAAAGAAGCAGTCGTAAAAGTTTTCCCTCCTCATTTGGTAGAATTTGTTTCATTATAATAACTCATTTATCACAATTTTCTATATTTAAGGATTCTATTTCAACAAAGATTGAGTCACCGATAGAGATCTAACATTTTCTTCCATAGATGCCAAGAAAAGAAGATACAGTCCTTTCTCTTCAGAAAAACATAATCTAGTATAGCAAGTAGACAGATAAATATTTCTTTAAACTGTGATGTACGTTATATTCGAGTCATATCCAAAATGCCTTAGGAACACAAAAGAAAGAGTAAAAATAAAACAAGTTTAATTAAGAAATGCAGAAGTATCTTTTTTCATAGACATCTAGGTATGAAACTTTTTAGGGAATACATTAACAACCGATTCTAGTCGAAGACAGTACTGATGTACCACAGAAATGGACATTTTCACTGAAGCTTTATTTGACCAATAGCATTGTTGAAGAAGGACCTACTATGTACAAAGTATTTTCCTTGGCACTGAAGGTGGTATAATGAATACATAAATCATATTCTCTGTTCTCCAAAAGCTGAAAGAAGTATGACTAAAGAGAAGAGCTTAGTCATTAGGATACAGAGTTTGAGACAAGGACAAATTTTCTATTGACTGGGAAAAATGTGACAATCTGTAATAACGAAGGTCATATTCCAGCTTAGAATTTGTATGTAAGATTTTGTAAATTTGTCTGCAAGTATTTTTCTTGATAACTTTCTAAATCAAAATATTCATTTCATAAAATGTTCTGACAAAGATTCATCTCTTCTCTTCTCTGTTCTCTTGGTTTTTCTTTGTTCATTTTATTTAGGACCTCAACAGTCTTCCATGATGGGACCACACTTCATATCTCTGGGCCTCATGCACGTGTTTTGCAATTTAACAATCCCTAATTAACTACACAATGCTTTCTAAATATTTTTCAGTGTCTAGGATGCTCTGCCATTCCATATTTGATGAACAAAAAGTGTGAAGGGCACAGATCATAAGTTCTGTGAATTTTTCGCTTATATTTTCCTACCTATATGTGGCCTTCAATAGACATTGGACTTATTATTATCTGGAACTTACATTAGGGATTGAAAAGACTCAAGAATCTGAAATCAAGAATTATGAGGAAACAATAGATTTGCTAATTAAACAGCAGTGAAGATATTACAAAGCTAGAGGAAAACAGAACAGTCTTTACCATAAATTGTAGCAATATTTTTTGGATCTGTCTCCTAAAGTAAATGAAAAATAAACAAATGGGACCTAATTAAAGTTAAAATTGCAGGTCAATATCATAGGTAAACATAGATGCAAATATCTTCAACAAGATACTAGCAAACCAAATCCAACAATATATTAAAAGGATCATACACCATAATCAAGTGGGATCAACCCCGGGGATGCAAGGATTCTGCAAAAGCCACAAATCAGTGCGATATGCCACATTAACAAAGTGAAGAATAAAAATCATATGATTATCTCAACAGAGGAAGAGATAGCTTTTGGCTAAATTCAGCATTCATTTTGATAACAGCTTTCCAAAAAATGAAAATAGAGGAATCATACCTCAACATAATAAAAGCCATATATGACAAACCTACAGCTAACATTATTCTCAATGGCAAAAGCTGAAAGCATTCCCTCAAAGATCAGGAACAAGACAGGGATGTTCATGCTTGCCACTTGTATTCAGCACAGTTTTGGAAATCCTAGCCATGGCAATCAGAAGAGAAAGAAAACCAAATTGGAAAAGAAGTAAAATTGTCAATTTACAGATGACACAATACTATACATAGAAATTTAAGATGATACTGGAACACTACTAGACTTCACCAATGAATTCAGTAAAATTGCACAATACAAAATTAATACACAGAAATTACTTATATACCTATACACTAACAACAAAAGATCATAAAGAGAAATTAAGGAAATAATCTCATTTGCCATCACATTAAAAAGCATAAAATAACTAGGAATAAACCTACCTAAGGAGACAAAATACCTGTACTTTGAAAACTATAAGATGTTGATGAAAGAAATCAAAAGATGACACAGATGGAAGGATATGAAAAATCAATGTTGTTAAAATGACTACATTATCCAAAGCAATCTACAGATTCAATGCAGTCTCTAGCAAATTACCAATGGCATTTTCACAGAAGTAGAACAAAACATTTTTTAATTTACATGGAAACACAAAAGACCCCAAAGAGCCAAAACAGTCCTGAGGAAGAAAAACTGAGCAGGAGGAATCAGCCTCTCTGACTTCAGACTACACTTCAAAGCTATGGTAATCATAAAAGTATGGTACTGGCACAAAAAAAGGAATATAGATCAATGGAACAGGACAGAATGCCCCCAAATAAACTCATGTTTCTGGTTATAGTCTACAACAAAAGTTGCAAGAATATATAATGGATAAAAGTATCTTCAGTAAGTAGTGCTGGGAAAACTGAACAGTAACATGTTAAAAAAAAAAAAAAAATTCTCTAACATTGTACATAAGAATAAACTCAAAAAGGATCAAAGAATTAAATGCAAGCCAGGACACTGTAAGACTCTTAGAGGAAAACACAAGAACACTCGTTAACATAAATTGCAGCAACATCTTTTTAGATCTACCTTCTAGAATAATCAAAATGAAAACAAAATAAACAAACAAACAAAAAACAGATGGGACATAATTAAATTTAAAGCTTCTGTGTAGCAAAGAAAACCACAAACAAAATGAAAAAGAAACCAACAGAATGGGAATAAATATCTGAAAATTAAGGGGCTGAGAAGGGATTAATCTCCAGAATAAACAATTAATGTAACTCAATATCCAAAAATCAAATAACCTAATCACAAAATGGGCAGAATAGTTAAATTGACATTTCTCCATAGAAGAAATCCAGATGGCCAAGAGGCACATGAGATGATGCTCAACATCACTAATTATCAGAAATACAAATCAAAACTACAATGAGGTATCACCTCTCACCAGTTAGAATGGCCTTCACCAAAAGTCTACCAACAATAAATGGCTGGAAGGGGTGTGAAGAAAAGGGAACCCCCCCACCCACATACACACACACTGTTGGGAAGAATGTGAATTGGTACAGCCATTATGGAGAACAGGATGAAGCTTGCTTAAACTAAATTCAGAGCTATTCCTATGATTCAGTAGTCTCACTCTTGGTCATATATCTGGAGAAAACCATAATCTGAAAAGATACACACACCCCGGTGTTTATTGCATCAAAACAGACAAGACATAGACATAACCTAAATATCAACAGAGGAATGGATAAAGAAGATGTGGTATATTAATATTTGTGTGTGTGTGTGAGTGCTCAGTTGCTCAGTCATGTCCAATTCTTTGTGACTCCATGGACTGTAGCCTGCCAGGTTGCTTTGTCCATGGAATTTTCCAGGCAAGAATACTGGAGTAGGTTGCCATTTCCTCCTCCGGAGGATCTTCCTGACCCAAGGATCAAACCCATGTCTCTTGTGTCTCCTGCACTGGCAGATGGATTCTTTAGCACTGCACCACCTGGGAAGCCCGGTGATTTACATTATGTATATACACACACATACAACGGAATATTATTCAGTCATAAAAATGAAATAATCCCATTTGTAGCAATATGGATAGACCAAGATATTACCATACTAACTGAAGTCAGACAGGAAGACAAATATCACTTATACGTGGAATCTAAATTTTAAAAAAAGACACAAATGAACTTATGTACAAAACATAAACAGACTTAGAGATATTGAAAGCAAACTTAAAGTCACCAAATTCCCAGTTAAAGTGGAAATGTGGCAGGGGAGGAATAAATCGGGAGCTTCAGATGAACACACACACATACACACACACTACTATTTGTAAGACAGATAACCAGCAAGGACCTACTGTATAGCACAGGGAACTATATGCTGAGATACCCTATATGAAAAAATTATCTATAAAATATTGACTATATGTACATATATAACTGAATTACTCTGCTGTACACCTGAAGCTAACAACACTGTGAATCAAGTATACTCCAATAAAATTAAAATATTAAAATAATGAAAAACTGTAAAAGCTTTTTATAGAAAAGGAAACCACTGAGAAAATGAAAACTACAACAGAGCAAATGAGAGAAAATAATTCCAAATGATGCAAATAAGGTATTAATATTCAAAATACATAAACAGCTTATATAACTTTATATCAAAAATAAACAATTCAGTTGAAAATAGAATTGAACAGACATTTTTTTCTAAAGTGGAAATGAAGATAAAAAGATGCTCATGCTTTCAGGGACATGAAAAGATGCTCATCACTAATCATCAGGGAACTGCAAATGAAAACCACAGTAGATATCAACTCGCACCTGTCAGAATGACTATCATAAAAAAGAACACAAATAACAAATGTTGACAATTATTTGGAAAAAAGAGAACCTTTGTACACTGCTGGTAGAAGTGTAAATCAGTGCAGTCACTGTGGAAAAAACAGGATGGGATTTTCTCAAAAAATATAGATAGAACTAAGATGCATGTATGTTCAGTTGCTCAGTCATGTCAGACTCTTTGCAACTCCATGGACTATAGCCTGCCAGGCTCTTCTGTCCGTGGAATTCTCAAGGCAAGAATATGGAGTGGTTTGCCATTGCCTTCTCCAAGGGATCTTTCCATCCCAGAGATCGAAGCTGAGTCTCCTGCATAGGTAGGCAGATTCTTTACCATGTGAGCCACCAGGGCTCTGTGTACCAGAAGACCTAGAAATTCCACTCCTGAGTATATATTTGAAAAAATAATAAACAATATGAATTTGAAAAGACACATGCATTCCAGTGGTCATAGAAGCATTACTTACAATTGCCAAGATGTGAAAACAACCTAAGCATCCATCAACAGATGAACGAATAAAAGTGTGAGATACACACACACACACACAGTGGAATACTACTCAGTCATAAAAGAACTGAATTTTGCTATTTGTAGCAGCATGGATAGATTTGGATGGAGGGCATTCAGCTAAGTGAAATTTGTTAGAAAAAACTGTATGCTATAAGTCATATGTGGAACCTAAAAAATATAACTACTGGATATAACAAAAAAACAGATGCACAGATATAAGAACAAACTAGTAGTTACTAGTGGCAGGGTAATATAAGGATGGGAATGGGGAGATACAAAACTCTTGGGTATAAGGCTCAGTGTATTGTACAACACAGGGAATAGAGCCAGTATTTTGTAATAATTAGCTGGAAAGTAACCTTTAAAGTTGTATAAAAATAAAAAATTAAAATTTTGTGTTACAGTATGCAAGTGCTACAGTCTGAATGTTTATTTTTCCCCTAAATTCATATGTTGAAATCCTAATGCCTAATACGATGATATTAGTCATTAAAAAGCTTTGGGGGTGATTAGGTCATGAGATTGATATCTTTATAAAAGAGAAAACATAGCTCCCTTGCCCACTTCCATCCTGTGAGGACACAATGAAAAGTCTACAACCTAGAAAAGGGCCCTCACTCAACTATACTGGCACCCTGACCTCAGACTTCTAGCCTACAGAACCATGAAAAATAAGTTTCTATTCTTTATGAGCTACCCAGTCTATGATATTTTGTTATAGCAGCCTGAGTGGACTAGGACATATTAGTACCTTGGAGCACACAGGAGCTATAAAGATGAAGATACAAGTAAACAAGAAATTATTGTTCATCTCAGGAACCACATTTCAAATGACGTTGCATCAAAAGTTGAACAAAATTTCTCTTCAGCAAACATTTTCCAATTTTTTTCTTTCTGAGGCAGGTAAATAAGAGGTAAAATGAGGAAAGAACTTGGATAACATATGATTGAAAAAACATGTGTCTCGTGGAGACAGAAACATTCTGTATCAATCTATCAGTTCAGTCACTCAGTCGTATCCGACTCTTTGAGACCCCATGGACTGCAGCACGCCAAGCTTCCCTGTCCATCACCAACTCCCAGAGCTTGCTCAAACTCATGTCCTTTGAGTCAGTGATGCCATCCAACCATCTCATCCTCTGCCATCCACTTCTGCTGCCTTCAATCTTTCCCAGCATCAGGGTCTTTTCCAATGAGTCAGTTCTTCACATCAGGTGGCCAAAGTATTGGAGTTTCAGCTTCAGCATCAGTCTTTCCAATGTTCAGGACTGATTTCCTTTAGGGTTGACTGGTTGGATCTCCTTGCAGTCCAAGGGGCTCTCAAGAATTTTCTCAAACATCACAGTTCAAAAGCATCAATTCTTCAGTGCTCAGCTTTCTTTATAGTCCAACTCCCACATTCATACATGACTACTGGAAAAAACCATAGCTTTGACTGGATGGACCTTTTTTAGCAAAGTAATGTCTCTGCTTTTTAATATGCTGTCTAGGTTGGTCATAACTTTTCTTCTAAGGAGTAAGTGTCTTTTAATTTCATGGCTGCAATCACCATCTGCAGTGATTTTGGAGCCCCTCCCCCAAATAAAGTCTGTCCATTGTTTCCCCATTTATTTGCCATGAAGTGATGGGACCTGATACCATGACGTTAGTTTTCCAAATGTTGGGTTTTAAGCAACCTAATGCAGTACTTGGGTGCAATCTCAAAAATGACAGAATGATCTCTTTTTGTTTCCAAGTCACTGCATTCAATATCACAGTAATACAAGTCTATGCCCCAACCAGTAATACTGAAGAAGCTGAAACTGAGTGGTTCTATGAAGACCTACAAGACCTAGAATTAACACCCAAAAAAGATTTCATTATAGGGGACTGGAATGCAAAAGTAGGAAGTCAAGAGATACCTGGAGTAACAGGCACATTTGGCCTTGGAGTACAAAATGAAGCAGGGAAAAGGCTAACAGAGTTTTGCCAAGAGATCACACTGGTTATAGCAAACACCCTCTTCCAGCAACACAAGAGAAGACTCTACACAGGAACGTTGCCAATGTCTATTATATAGTTTAAGTTCTCAGGACTACTATGCAGAATTACTTTCTTCTGTATACCCTGATGGCATGATAAAATCGCATATTCAAAACTGGCAAGTCAATTTTGCTAAGGAAATTTCAAAACTAAACTTTTTGATAAGTTTTTTCTCTATCAACCTCATACATTTATTGAGCTTCAGTTTTGGTAATATCAGAATCTATTGATTCACAAGATAAATATTGATCTGACCTCACCTTCACCTCAGTTTATATTTACTTCTGAAGTCAATAAATCTAGAAACTGATCTGACAGCAGTCAATATTAGTTTAAAATTCTTAAAATAGCAGCTTTACTGTAAGGTAATAATTCAGCATTTTATAGATTCTGCCTCAAAGAAATAAAAAGGCAATGTAACTTACAAATTTCCTAGATAAAACTATTTCTGTGTCATCTGGTTTCAAATAAGAGGATCTCACTCGTATCAAGAACATCTTTAATATATCTTCTAATCTCTGACCCAAAGTATCTGAAATACCTTATCCTGCTTGTTAGTGGCAATTGAACACCAGTGTCTTGCTTTGCTTCTAATTATAATTAAGCTATGTCATTATTCTCTAAATGACTGATGCTTTCTGTTGGGCCCAGTTCCCTCTGGAATGAATTTAACCTAGAGGTATAATATAGTCAACAGCCATACTGGAGTTTGGAAGTTAAAGGCAATAATATATTTGTAACCTCATTAATCAGTTTGTTTTTATCTTTTCAAAGTCTAGTAGATATAAACCCACAGGTCAAGATTTGCATTACAATTTATTACTTTGTTTAAGGCCACTGCACTCCTCTTTTACTTACACCTTATTCCAGTGCTTTGGGGGATGAATGACATACTCGTATTACAGAATTCCATAATGAAATCACCTAAAAGATATTTTAAAAATTATTTAATTTTCCACCTAAATAACAGATAAGGAAATCTCCTTTTGGATATAACCTATACCCAATTATTTTCTAAAGAAACAAGTTGTGCTATTAAAATATATTTCATCACACAACTATTTAGGAATTGAGTCTATATATCATGGAGAGAGGTGAGGTCAAAACAAAAAACAAGTTATACAGTTTATTTCATAGGTTAAATGCATTCTACTGTAGGATATTTTGAAATGTAACATGGGGTAGAAGTTATTAGTAATCTTTTAAAAGATTAGTTCATTCTTAGTGAATAACTAGTATACAATCTAACTAGTATACAATCATGCCAGTTAGCCAAACCTTGCCTGCCAGTAAAGGAGATGGAAGAGATGTGGGTTTGATCCTTGGTTCAGGAAGATCCCCTGGAGGGAGGAATGGCAAACCACTCTATTATTCTTGCCTGGAGAATCTCATCTGGTGGGCTACAGTCCACAGGGTTGCAAAGAGTCAGACATGACTGAAGTGACTTAGCATACACGTAGGCAGGCAAGGAAGATAACTACTTCAGAAAATACTGCCACCTACTTGAAGTCACATTCAAAAACCTTGTGAGTGCAAAGTTAGTAATCCTTCCAATAAATTAAAGGTTTTAAGGACAACTATGTCCTGTTTATATTCACATCACTACATGTATATGTGTGTAATATGCTTAGCATATATGTTGCTCTCAAATTCGTATGCTTATCATAACAAATTTAGGCAGATTATTTGTATTCTGCCTTAATTAATCTTCCCTGGTGCCTCAGACGGTAAAGCATCTGCCTACAATGAATGAGATCCAGGTTCATTCTGGGTTAGGAAGATGCCCTGGAGAAGGAAATGGCAACCCATTCCAGTAGTCTTGCCTAGAATATCCCATGGACAGAGGAGCCTGGTAGGCAACAGTCCATGGGATCACAAAGAGTCAGACATGACTGAGGGACTTCAATTTCTTTCTTTCTTTCTTTAATTAACCATCTTTGGTGTTATTCAAATGCTAAATCTAGATTAAGAGAAGACTAATTCATACAGTGGCTAACTCTATCATAAAGAAAAGCCCCATTTGTAAATATTAGAATAGTAAAGTTAGTAGTATTCTTTCATTCATTAACTTTTAATCCCACTGTTCTTACAAGCTATTTGTTTTATCCTGAACTATTTCTTATAATCTAATCCAGCTCCATGATTGTGTATTTATACTGAATTTAGCATTACAAGAAATATTTATTATAATACCTAATTGAAAATATCATGTAGATGAGGTATTTTTAAATTTTAAAAATATAACTTGTAATAAGTATGTAACTGCAAAGTTTTGATAGGATAATTTTATACTATTTTATTTACTTTTTATATAACTAACTAATGTCCAAAAGGAAAAACATGTTCAAGGTAAGTACTCCTCTAATTATTCAGTTCTCTGCCTTTTCATATATCTAAGAAAAAAGAAAATGATTAGAAAATGATTAGAGAGAGACAGTTATTTCCAGAGAATTGGCATTTGAAACTCAACAAAATGAATTCTCTTCTTATCTAGAATTCTTTATATTTTTTGTACTTAGTTTTGGTTAACAGAGTGCTGCTTACAGTATCTCTCATTTGTGTAAGTGAAAAATAGCTATGTTTTTATTACTTAAAATATTACAAAAAGGGACAATATGCTAAAAATATGCAGTGAACAAATATCATCTGTACAGACTGGAAGAGAACCTTCATAAATTAACCTTATTAGTGCATTACTGTAAGCGAATGCCAAAAAAGCTCCTAATTTGCATTAAGATAGATTTTTCAGGTTGGCTGCATGATTTAATTAAAGAAAAGATTAAGAATCATTAAACAAGCTGCTCTACCTTGCAATAACAGAATTCATATCTGATTCAGGTTAACGAAAACACAGATGGTGATTCAGTAACTGTTGAGTTGCTGTAACAGAATGAAAATGATCCCATTAGTTCTCTGGAAATGTGAGGGAATTTGGAAATTAGTATGCAGATACATTGTATGGTGCTAGACAGCTTGGTCTGCTCGGATCATCGCTGATTATACTTTGTTTGGGTTGGCAACACTGAACTTAATAAATGAAAAAATGTTCCAGTATACCACAGTTGGAAACTGTTCAAGGTTGAAATAGGTGTGCAGGCTTTCAAAAGGAGAGAGTTAAGTAAACAAATGTCAATCAATTCAGAGCTGGCAATTTTTTTTTCCTTTAAAGAATATGTCTGTTTTTGAGAAGCAAGTGTCATAAAAACGGAAACCCTTTCCTGGCTACATATGTCCATGTGGTATTTATTATTACGAAAGTATTTTAAATGCATACTACCAGTTTGAGGAAGATGTGCAAGCATTTTAATAGCTTTTTTTTCTGGTAGAAATAGAAGAAATCCGGTCATTATGAGGATTATTATATTTTTCACAAAAATCAATATAATTCTGATGGAAAATGTTATGACAGGATTAAAAAATAAGTGTAAGAATAATGGTTATTGAAAGTTTAAAGGTGTCAGTAAGGACCACAAAGTAATTCTCAAGGAGCCTTCTGGGAAAGAACAACTTAAACAAGTAGCACTGTCAATCATGGCAGCTGACAGAAAAAGCCCTTGTATTCACGATCTCGACTACACATACTGCCTCCATGTTTATCACATGGTCCATGCCATCAGTCTGAATGTTCAGCATCTGACCCTTGGGAATGAATCTCAGTGACTTAGCAAAAGACCCTTCTGGACAGAGGTCTTCAAAGGCAGGAAGCAAATGACCCTGTTCTATTAACATGTTGCAGTAAAGCAGAGCAGCAGCAGTGCTGTTAAAGTTGACTTTGGTCTTACAGTTTCCTAGCAACTAATTTAAAGGCCAGAACATTGTTTGTTACAATGTTTCCAGCTCCTGAACTACATCAAGACTTTATTCGAAATATGCAGAACACCTTAAAAATTTTTTTAAATTAAGCCAATAGTCTTGGACAACCCATACTTTCAGTGTGATAATACTAATTTCCTAAAAAAAAAAAAAAAGTAACCTCATTTTTAGTATTAGCACAATAAGACTTTAAGCGGTTTGACTTTTCTGGCAACTATTCATTTCATTAAACTTTTTGAAAACATTTATGTTCTTTTCCAAAACATCTAAAAATTACAGTCTATAATGTATAACATCAACACCTGGCAACTTGTAGAAGTACATATGTTACTAGTGTCTTAATTACAAATGACACCTCTAATAGTTCCTCTATTACAGGCCCTTTTTATGGCTTTCAAACTAATTTCTAAGGAAATTATAGTATTGAGAAGAAATGCTACAAGGTACTTTTCATGCAGTATATTATACAAACTTATTATAAAATTACAAAGGCCTTGGTACACATACATTCCTTTTAACCACAACTTCATCTATTTTGTCCTCTTAAAAAAAAAAAAATCCATGCCAGTTTCCTCAAAACACTGGACTATCAAGAAAGACACTGGACTTCACTGGGAAATTCTACCAAACATATACAAAATTATACCTAGCCTTCTCAGATTATTCCAAAACTTTGAAGAGGACGGAATAGTTCCAAGTTCAATCTATTAGCCCAATGTTGTAGCATACAAAATTAAATATACAGAAATATTTCACTTTTTGTGTAAAGAAATACAACATATCAGAGAAAGTAAACACACAATCTCATTTAAAATTTCATCAAAAATTACTTAGAAATAAACTTAACCAAGAAGGTGAAAGACCTATGCACTGAAAACTATAAGACATTGATAAAGGGAATGAGATGAGTCAAAGAAATGAAAAGGTAGCCTGTACACTTGACTAAAAGAATCATTATTATTAAAATGGCTCATACTACCCAAAGCAACCTACAGATTTAATGCAATCCCTATCAAAATATCCAGGATATTTTTTCACAGAACTATAACAAATAAACAAAAAAATTTATATGTAAACACACACAGTGGAGTCTTTGGGGTTTTCTATGTAGAGGATCATGTCATCTGCAAATAGTGAGAGTTTTACTTCTTCTTTTCCAATTTGGATTCCTTTTATTTCTTTTTCTGCTCTGATTGCTGTGGCCAAAACTTCCAAAACTATGTTGAATAGTAATGGTGAAAGTGGGCACCCTTGTCTTGTTCCTGACTTTAGAGGAAATGCTTTCAATTTTTCACCATTGAGGATAATGTTTGCTGTGGGTTTGTCATATATAGCTTTTATTATGTTGAGGTATGTTCCTTCTATTCCTGCTTTCTGGAGAGTTTTTATCATAAATGGGTGTTGAATTTTGTCAAAGGCTATCTCTGCATCTATTGAGATAATCATATGGTTTTTGTTTTTCAATTTGTTAATGTGGTGTATTACATTGATTGATTTGCGGATATTGAAGAATCCTTGCATCCCTGGGATAAAGCCCACTTGGTCATGGTGTATGATCTTTTTAATGTGTTGTTGGATTCTGATTGCTAGAATTTTGTTTAGGATTTTTGCATCTATGTTCATCAGTGATATTGGCCTGTAGTTTTCTTTTTTTGTGGGATCTTTGTCAGGTTTTGGTATTAGGGTGATGGTGGCCTCATAGAATGAGTTTGGAAGTTTACCTTCCTCTGCAATTTTCTGGAAGAGTTTGAGCAGGATAGGTGTTAGCTAATCAATGATTATAGTAAAGTTGCAGGATATAAAATCAACACACAGAAATCCCTTGCATTCCTATACACTAATAATGAGAAAACAGAAAGAGAAATTAAGGAAACAATTCCATTCACCATTGCAACGAAAAGAATAAAATACTTAGGAATATATCTACCTAAAGAAACTAAAGACCTATATATAGAAAACTATAAAACACTGGTGAAAGAAATCAAAGAGGACACTAATAGATGGAGAAATATACCATGTTCATGGATTGGAAGAATCAATATAGTGAAAATGAGTATACTACCCAAAGCAATTTATAGATTCAATGCAATCCCTATCAAGCTACCAACAGTATTCTTCACAGAGCTAGAACAAATAATTTCACAATTTGTATGGAAATACAAAAAACCTCGAATAGCCAAAGCGATCTTGAGAAAGAAAAATGGAACTGGAGGAATCAACCTACCTGACTTCAGGCTCTACTACAAAGCCACAGTTATCAAGACAGTATGGTACTGGCACAAAGACAGAAATATAGATCAGTGGAACAAAATAGAAAGCCCAGAGATAAATCCACACACATATGGACACCTTATCTTTGACAAAGGAGGCAAGAATATACAATGGATTAAAGACAATCTCTTTAACAAGTGGTGCTGGGAAATCTGGTCAACCACTTGTAAAAGAATGAAACTAGAACACTTTCTAACACCATATACAAAAATAAACTCAAAATGGATTAAAGATCTCAATGTAAGACCAGAAACTATAAAACTCCTAGAGGAGAACATAGGCAAAACACTCTCTGACATACATCACAGCAGGATCCTCTATGACCCACCTCCCAGAATATTGGAAATAAAAGCAAAAATAAACAAATGGGACCTAATTAAACTTAAAAGCTTCTGCACATCAAAGGAAACTATTAGCAAGGTGAAAAGACAGCCTTCAGAATGGGAGAAAATAATAGCAAATGAAGCAACCAACAAACAACTAATCTCAAAAATATACAAGCAACTCCTACAGCTCAAAAAAAAAAAAACACACACACACACACACACACACATACAAAAACCGTGAATAGACAATCCTGAGGGGAAAAAAAGATTTCAGGCTATACTACAAAGCAATATTAATCAAAACAGCATGGTACAGGCATACATACAGACACACAGATCAAGAGAACAGAAAACAGAGCTCTGAACTAAGCCCACCCATCTGTAGTCAATTAATCTATGACAAAGGAGGCTAGAATATACAATGGAGAAAAGAGTCTCTTGAATAATTGGTGCTGGGAAAGCTGAACAGCTACATGTAAAGCAATGAAGTTAGAATGTTTCCTCATACCATATGCAGAAATTCAAAAGTTTAAAGACCTAAACGTAAGACATGACACCATAAAACTCCTACAGGAGAATATTGGTGAAATGCTCTTTGATATAAATCATAGCAATATCTTCTTAGATCCTTTCCACAAGGCAAAAGAAATAAAAGAATAAACAAATGGGATCTAATCAAACTTAGAAGTTTATACACAGCAAGGAAGTCATTGGCAAAATAAAAGGATAACCTAAGGGAATGGGAGAAAATATCTGTAAATAATGGGACAAATATTCAAAATTTATAAGTAGCTTATACATCTCAGTATCAAAATAATAATCCAATCAAAAATAGGCAGATTTGAATATTTTTCCAAAGATGACATACAGATGGCTAACAGGAATGTGAAAAAATGTTCAACATGGCTAATTAGAAAAATACAAGACAAGATCACAATGAGATTTTTCCTTACACCTGTCTACATGGTGATCATTGAAAAGTCTACAAATTACAAGTGCTGGAGGGGATGTGAAGAAAGGTTAGCACTTTTATACTAATGGTGGGAATGTAAATTGGGGTAAGTACTATGGAAAAAAGTATGAAGTTTTAGTTTTAAAACACTAAAACTAGAATTCACTAGATCCAGTAATTTCAATCCTGGTTATATGTATATATATTAAAAAAAAAATATATATATATATATATATAAAATTTCAAAGATACATGCACCCCCTCAATGTTCACAGCAGCACTATTTACAATAGCCAAGATATGGAAGCAACCCAAGTAATCATCAACAGATGATTGGCTTAAGAAAGTGTGATATATATGTACAATGGAATGTTACTCAGCCATAAAAGAGAATGAAATATTGCCACCACCCAAAAAAGATGTCCTTTTCATTATAGGAGACTGGAATGCAAAAGTAGGAAGTCAAGAGATACCTTGAGTAACAGGCAAATTCAGTCTTGGAGTACAAAATGAAGCAGAGCAAAGGCTGACAGAGTTAGAATTCCATCACCTCCACTAGTGATGCTTCCTAAGGTTCAGTTGACTTCACATTCCAGGATGTCTGGCTGTAGATGAGTGATCACACCTTCTTGGCTATCTGTGTCATTAAGATCTTTTTTGTACAGTTCTTCTGTGTATTCTTGCCACCTCTTCTTAATATCTTCTGCTTCTGTTAGGTCCATACCATTTCTGTCCTTTATTGTGCCCAACATTGCATGAAGTGTTCCCTTGAACATGAATGTGAAACGTGAACATGAAGTCACTCAGTTGTGTCCAACTCTTTGCGACCCCATGGGCTGTAGCCTACCAGGCTCCTCTGTCCATGGGATTTTCCAGGCAATAGTACTAGAGTGGATTGCCATTTCCTTCTCCAAGGGATCTTCCCAATCCAGGGATCGAACCCAGGTCTCCTGCGTTGTAGACAGACACTTTACCTTGGTATCTCTAATTTTCTTGAAGAGATCTCTAGTCTTTCCCATTCTATTGTCTTCCTCTATTTCTTTGCATTGATCACTAAGGAAGGCTTTCTTATCTCTCCTTGCTATTTGGAACTCTGCATTCAAATGGGTATATTCTTCTTTTTCTCCTTTGTCTTTCATGTCTCTTCTTTTCTCAGCTATTTGTATGGGCTCCTCAGACAACCATTTTGCATTTTTGGGGGGCCGGTGGGGATGGTCTTGATCACTGCCTACTGTACAATGTCCACGAACCTCCCTCCATAGTTCTTCAGGCACTCTATCAGATCTAATACCTTGAATCTATTTGTCACTTCCACTGTATAATTGTAAGGGATTTGATTTAGGTCATACATCAATTGCCTAGTGGTTTTCCCTACTTTCTTCAATTTAAGTATGAAATTTGCAATAAGGACTTCATGATCTGAGCCACAGTCAGCTCCTGGTCTTGATTTTCTTACTGTATAGAGCTTCTCCATCTTTGGCTGCAAAAATATCAATCTGATTTCGGTATTGACCATCTGCTGATGTCCATGCGTTGTGTCTTCTCGTGTGTTGTTGGAAGAGTGTGTTTGCCATGACCAGTGTATTCTCTTGGCTAAACTCTGTTAGCTTTTGCCCTGCTTCATCTTGTACTCCAAGGCCAAATTTGCCTGTTAATCCAGGTATCTCTTAACCTCCTAGTTTTCGTTGCAGTCCCCTATCATAAAAAGGACATCTTTTGGGGGTGCTAGTTCTAGAAGGTCTTGTAGGTCTTCATAGAATCATTCAGCTTCAGCTTCTTCAGCATTACTGGTTGGGCAATAGACTTGGATTACTGTGATATTGAATGGTTTGCCTTGGAAACGAACAGAGATCATTCTGTCATTTTTGAGATTGCACCCAAGTACTGCATTTCAGACTCTTATGTTAACTATGAGGGCTACTCCATTTCTTCTAAGAGATTCTTGCCCACAGTAGTAGATATAATGGTCATCTGAGTTAAATTCGCCCATTCCAGTTAATTTTAGTTCACTGATTCCTAAAACATTGATGTTCATTCTTTCTATCTCCTATTTGACCACTTCTAATTTACCTTGATTCATGGACCTAAATTTCAGGTTGTTATACAATATTGCTCTTTACAGCATCAGACTTTATTTCCGTCCCCAGTCACATCCACAACTGGGCATTGTTTTTGCTGTGGCTCCATCTCTTAATTCTTTTTGGAGTTATTTCTCCATTCTTCTCCAGTAGCATATTGGGTACCTACCAACTTGGGGATTTCATCTTTCGGTGTCCTATTTTTGTCTTTTCATACTGTGCATGGGGTTCTCAAGGCAAGAATACTGAAGTGGTTTCCCATTCCCTTCTCCAGTGGACCATGTTTCATCAGAGCTCTCCACCATGACCCATCTGTCTTGGGTGGCCCTACATGCATGACTCATAGTTTCATTGAGTTAGACAAGGCTATGGTCCATGTGATCAGTTTAATTAGTTTTCTGTGACTGTGGTTTTCAGTCTGTCTGCCCTCTGTTGGATAAGAATAAGAAGCTTATGGAAGCTTCCTGATGGGAGAGACTGACTGGGGGGAAACTGGGTCTCATTCTGATGGCCCTGGCCATGCTCAGTAAATCTTTAATCCAATTTTCTGTTGATGGGCAGGGCTCTGTTCCCTCCCTGTTGTTTGACCTGAGGCCAAACTATGGTGGAGGTAATGAAGATAATGGCGACCTCCTTCAAAAGGTCCTGTGCATGCGCTGCCACACTCAGTGCCCCCAACCCTGCAGCAGGCCACTCCCGACACACCCCTCTGCCGCAGACTCTTGGACACTCACAGGCAAGTCTGGGTCAGTCTCTTGTGGGGTCACTGCTCCTTTCTTCTGGATCCTGGTGCACACAAAGTTTTGTTTGTGCCCCAAGAGTCTGTTTCCCCAGTCCTGTGTAAGTTCTGTAACCAACTGGCCTCCAAAGTCAAATTCTCTGGGCATTCTCAGTCCCTTTGCCAGATCCTCAGGGTGGTAAATTTGCTCTGGGTCCTAGAACTTTCTTAACAGTGCGAGAATTTCTTTGGCATAATTGTTCTGCAGTTTGTGGGTTGTCTGCTTGGCAGCTTTTTGGTGGGGTTAATGGCGACCTCCTTCAAGAGGGCTTATACCACAGGCGTGTGACCCAGGTAGCTGCACCCAGTGCCCTGGTCCCTGCCGCAGGCCACTGCTGACCAGTACCTCTACAGGAGGCTCAAACACAGGTCTGGCTACACACAAGGTTTTATTTGAGCCCTCTCAGAGTCTCTGGCAGGTATGGGATTTGATTCTAAATGCAAGTTTGCCCCTCCTACCATCTTGTTGGGGGCTTCTGCTTTGCCCTTGGAGAAGCCTTGCTTGGGCTTCCCTGATAGCTCAGTTGATAAAGAATCTGCCTGCAATGCAGGAAACTCTGGTTCGATTCCCAGGTCAGGAAGATCTGCTGCAGAAGGGATAGGCTACCCACTCCAGTATTCTTGGCCTTCCCTAGTGGCTCAGCTGGTAAAGAACCTACCTGCAATGTAGAAGACCTGTGTTGGGAAGATCTCCTGGTGAAGGGAAAGGCTACCCACTCCAGTATTCTGGCCAAGAGGATTCCATGGACTCTACAGTCGCAAAGAAAAATCAAACACAGTGATAGCTATAATTTATTTACAAAATAAAGCAAATATTTACCCACATTTTAGATAAACTTCCTTACATGACATCAAGCTGGGTAAATAAATAGTATAAATCAATTTCACAGTGCTATATTATTCTTAAAAGGCCATAAAAATTAAAATACACTTCAAATATATATTAAATATTTGTAAATGAATGAAGGCTTGGCATTACCTTTAGTTTGATCTGCACTTATCATTTCTTAAGTCAATATTTTAAAATTATGTATTGCATTGCACATGATCCCAAGATTTAAATTACTTTATTTTTCAGTAACATCCTGTTTCTAATTTTATTTCATGATTATGAAACTTAAATTTTTAACTTACCAAAATTTTCATAGCTAAACAGGATTGGAACCTGGCATTTCTGATGCCAAATTCAGTTATCTACCTTTAAATAGATGTTAACTTTAATCAATGAGATCATTGCAACCTTAACTATACTATTCTAAAAAGCCATTTTGTGGCAAATAATACAGGTAGTGGGCAGTTCTGTTTTCAATTTGTACTGTGCCAAATTGAGTTAGACTTGTTGACACGTTGCTTTGCAAAGTTTTGTGTAACTCGTTTCTCACACGTGGTCTATTTTTGCAGTAATGTAGATTTAAGTACTAATCTCAATTCACAACTGTGTCCAGGATGGGGAATGAATGCCTGTGCCACAGCATTAAAATCCATACAAAAGAGGAATAAAGTCTCCACTGCAGAGCCTTTGTTTCCTTACCCACAACCAATAAATTAAGGAGTTCATTATGTTTAGCATTCACTTATCTGAACAAACTGTTTCCATAGAGTGGTGGGGATGAGTTCCCTACTCCAAATTCCTGGAGGAAAGTCAAGTCTATGTTTAAAGAAAAGAGAGCCCTGAGCAACCACATTAATCTGCCTACCTGCCCTGGAGAAATTTTGTTCCAGTTCTTATCCAGAGCAGAGCCACAGTTCTCAATGCTTTGCTTAAATCTTGTTAGGAGCATCCCTAGTGACTCAGACAGTGAAGAATCTGCTTGCAAAGCAGGAGACCCAAGTTCAATCCCTAGGATGCAAAGATCCACTGGAGAAGGGAATGGTTACCCACTCCAATATCTGTCCTGGAGAAATTCTGTTCCATTTCTTATCCAGAGCAAAGCCACTATTCTCAATACCTTGCTTAGGGCTTACCTGCTCTTAATGGGAGGGATTCTGTCGACTACAAAGGCAAAGTTTGTGGAGGATGGAGAGATGAACAAATTATAGAGCTAAGAAATTATAGAACAAAGAACAAATTATACTCTCCATATGAGATAAATGGGGACAGGGGAAGGAGCTTAATGGAGAAGAAAGAGGAAGAACAAAGGGGGGATGGGGAGGAGGAGGAAGAAACCAAGATGGAAGGAGGAAGAAATGGGAGGGGGAAAGGGAGTGAGAAGAAAGAAAAGGAAGGGAAAAAGAGAAATCACGATGGCAAAAAAAATTCAAACCAAGGAGTAGAGTAGGGGACAGGTTTTGAGATGATGGGAAAGTGCATGATGATCCAGATACCAAAAATATAAATTGTCATGAATTGAGTTGTCATTTGTTCTTTTACTCCAACTAAGATCCCACCTGCTTTCCCTGTTTTCTCATAGAAACACGTGGACTACACTATGGGTACTCCTTCCCTGACAGAGTTCTCATTTTCTCTTCCAGCCCATAGACCAACCTTGGCAGATAAGACATAAAAGCATGGTCATCGCATCAGTGCCACTGTCCAATAATAACAACAAGGGAAAAGGAAAAAAATGGCAATAATCCCTATAAGCAGACTAGGTTAGAGATATGTCAAGGAGGTGCTGGTAAAAATCAGGAATCATTTCAATTCTCAACAAAGTTAACAAACATCTTGATAATTTGTTACTTAGATCACCTCATCTTTTGTAAGTATAATTCCCTCAAGGTCAAAAAAAATACTGTAGACAGAAGGAAGTACTAAGAAATGTGATTTTTTTTCTTTATGCATATATTTTAAGTTCTTCTGTCCTTAACTATATTAAGGTCCCCATATATCCCATGGGACCAACCAAAGCTTCAGCTGTTCTATTCCTTGCTGCCTTTTTCACTGTGTTCACTGGGTACTCAAGGCAAGAATACTGAAGTGGTTTGCGATTCCCTTCTCCGGTGAATCACATTTTGTCAGGCCCTAACTAGCAAGGATATGCCCCCTTCAGCCACTCCACGTGCCAGACAACATGGCCAGCACCCTGGTTGTCCCCCTGCTGGTCCTTGTTGAGCATGTAAACATTCATCAGCAGCTGGGAGTCAGTCAACATGCTGCCTGGGGGCCAGAGCAAAGGTCCATGAAAAGGCAAAAATATGTGACACTAGAAGATGAGCATCCCAGGGTGGTAGGTGTCCAATAAGCTAATGGGGGAGAGATAGCTCCATGAAGAATGAAGTGGCTGGGATAAAGTAGAAACAATTCTCACCTGTGGATGTGTCTGTCTGGTGGTGAAAGTAAAGTCTGATGCTATAAAGAACAATATTGTATAGGAATGTGGAATGCTAAGTCTGTGGATTCAAGTAAATTAGATATGGTCAAGCAGGAGATGGTCAGATAGAATATCGACATCTTTGGAATCAGTGAACTAAAATGGACAGGAATAGGTAAATCTAATTCAGATAAGCATTATATCTACTACTTTGGCAAGAATCCCTTAGAAATAGAGCAGCCCTCATAGTCAACAAAAGAGTCTGAAGTACAGTACTTGGCTGCAATGCCAAAAACAACAGAATGATTTCGGTTCATTTCCTAGGCAAACCATTCAACATCACAGTAATCCAAGTCTATGCACCAACCAATAATGCTTAAGAAACTTAAGGTGAATGGTTCTATGAAAATCTAGAAGATCTTCTAGAACTAACACCTAAAAAAGATGTCCTTTTCATCATAGGGGACTAGAATCCAAAAGTAGGCAGACAGGAGATATCTGGAGTAACAGGTAAGTTTCACTTTGCAGTACAAAATGAAGCAGGGTAAAGGCTAACAGTTGTGCCAAGAGAATGCTCTAGTCATAACAAACACCCTCTTCCAACAACACAAGAGATATCCCCAGGTGGTCAGTACTAAAATCAGATTGATTATATTATTTGAAGCCAAAGATGGAGAGCTCTACACAGACAGCAAAAACAAGACCTGGAGCTGACTATGGCTCAGATCGTGAACTAATTGCAAAATTCACGCTCAAATTAAAGAACACAGGAAAAACTACTAGGCCAGTCAGGTAGGACCTAAATCAAATCCCTTATGATTACACAGTAGAGGTGACAAATAGAGTCAAGGGATTAGATCTGGTAGACAGAGTGCCTGAAGAACTATGGCTGGAGGTTCATAACATTGTATAGGTGGTGGAGACCAAAACATCCCTCAGAAAAAGAAATGCAATAAGGCAAAGTGGTTGTCTGAGGAAGCCCACAAATACCTGAGTAAAGAAGAGAAATGAACGGCAAAGGAGAAAGGAAAAGATATACCCAACCAAATGCAGAGTTCCAGAGACTATCAAGGAGATAAAAGAAAGCCTTCCTTCTTAAGTGAATAATGCAAAGAAATAGATGGAAAAATAGGATGGGAAAGACTAGAGATCTCGTCAAGAAAATTAGAGATACCAAGGGAACATTTCATGCAAAGATGGGCTCAATAAAGGACAGAAATGGTATGGACCTAACAAAAGTAGAAGATACTAAGAAGAGGTGGCAAGAATACACAGAAGAACTGTACAAAAAAGGTCTTAATGACTCAGATAACTATGATGGTGTAGTCACTCACCTAGAGCTAGAAATCCTGCAATGTGAAGTCAAGTGGGCCTTAGGAAGCATTACCACAAACAAACCTTGTAGAGGTAATGGAATTCCAGCTGAGCTATGTAAAAATCCTAAAAGATGATGCTGTTAAAGTGCTGCACTCGATATGCCAGCAAATTTGGAAAATTCAGCAGTGCCCACAGGACTGGAAAAGGTCAATTTTCATCCCAATCCCAAAGAAAGACAATGCCAAAGAATGTTCAAATTACTATACAATTGCACTCATTTCACATACTAGCAAGATTATGCTCAAAATCCTTCCAGCTAGGATTCAACAGTAAGTAAACCAAGAACATCCAGATATACAGGCTGCATTTAGAGAAGGCAGAGGAACTAGAGATTAAATTGCCAACATGCACTGGATTATAGAAAAGCAAAGGAATTTAAAAAAATAAAAATCAACTTCTGCTTCATTGACTATGCTAAAGCTTTGTGTGGATCACAACAAACTGTAGAAAATTCTTAAAGAGATGGGAATAGCAGACCATTTTACCTGCCTCCTGAGAAACCTGTACGCAGGACAAGAAGCAACAGTTAGAACCTTACATGGAACTACGAACTGGTTCAAAATTGGGAAACGAGTACATGAAGGCTGTATATTGCCACCCTGCTTATTTAACTTATATGAAGAATACATCTGGGCTGGATGTGAAGTGCTGGACTGGATGAAGAACAAGTTGGATTCAAGATTGCTGGGAGAAATATCAACACCCTCAGATACACAGACGATACCTCTTTGATGACAAAGTGAAGAGGAACTAAAGAACCTTTCGTTGAAGGTGAAAGAGGATAGTGAAAAAGCTGGCTTAAAACTCAACATTCAAAAAACTAAGATCATGGCATCCAGTCCCATCACTTCATAGCAAATAGATGGGGAAAAAGTGGAAACAGTGGCTGATTTTATTTTCTTGGGTTCCAAAATCACTCCAGATGGTGACTGCAGTCATGAAATTAAAAGATGCTTGCTCCTTGGAAGGATAGCTATGACAAATGTATTACATTAAAAGACAGAGACATTACTTTGCCAATAAAGGTACCTATAGTCAAAGCTATGATTATTCCAGTAGTCAGGTACCGATGTGAGATGTGGTTCATAAAGGAGGGTGAGCACCAAAGAATTGATGGTTTTGAACCGTGGTCCTGGAGAAGACTCTTGAGAGTTCCTCGGATCGCAAGGAGATCAAATCAGTCAATCCTAAAGGAAATCAACCCCGAATATTCATTGGAATGATTAATGCTGAAGCTCCAATACTTTGGCCACCTGATACAAGGAGCCAACTCATTGGAAAAGACCCTGATGCTGGGAAAGATTGAGGGCAGGAGGAAAAGGGCACGACAGAAGATAAGATGGTTGGATGGCATCATCAACTCAATGGGCATGAGTTTGAGCAAATTATGGGAGATAATGAAGGACAGGGAAGACTGGTGTGCTGCAGTCCACAGGGTTGCAAAAAGCTGGAAACTACTTAGCAAGCGAACAACCACAACAGTTTTTATTATTTATGAAATATGTAAACAGATACATGATAAAAAGATTTCATGTGGTCCAGCATGTTAAAGTAGAAATTTTAGGCATGAAAAACTTCTCTTCAGTTTCTTTGTCAAAGACAGCTCATCTTTGTCTATAGTCTTTCAAAAGTATATATGAATGGCAAGTCAAGAACTTTCAAATTTTGTAAAATGGGAAAACAGTTATTTAGCTTGCTTTTTCATCTAGAGCAAATAGAGGTAAATTTAATTGTTTTGAAAGCTAAGGTGTCTGAATTAGTCATAATCCTGGGATGGAGCTGGAGATGGAATTCATTTTCAGTGAACACTGAGTACTTTCATTCAAAGGATTACTTTCATTATTTGGTTCTCCATGTATCTTGGCAATACATACTATGGTGCATGAAAATAAAATTGGGGAAATTGGAAAGATAATTACTAGAGATACTGTTTCCATTGGGGAATAACTGTTATAAGTTCATAGCTAAGTCGCTTCAGTCGTGTCCAACTCTGTGCGACCCCATAGACGGCAGCCCACCAGGCTCCCCTATCCCTAGGATTATCCAGGCAAGAACACTAGAGTGGGTTGCCATTTCCTTCTCCAATGCATGAAAGTGAAAAGTGAAAGTGAAGTCGCTCAGTCGTGTCTGACTCTTAATGACCCCATGGACTGAAGCCTACCAGGCTCCTCCATCCATGGGATTTTCCAGGCAAGAGTACTGGAGTGGGGTGCCATTGCCTTCTCCATAAGTTCATAGAAAGCAGCTATAAATCTAAAACATAAAGAACTAGACACTGCTAGTGATATCTCTAGCTAATACCACTACTCTATGTAGGTCCTGAAGATTTACCAAACCTTTTGGCAAGATGATCACTGTACTTTCATATGAGATGATGTCTCTTACAATCATAAGGTGGTTTAATGGCAGGTTAATTTACCCAAATACCCATGGGAAAATACTAGAGTAGTATTTTAGAGTAGAAATTTATTTTCTTTAAATGGCAAAGTAAATTAAGTTGTATAACAACATTCATATGCTCTAACAGCACAGTTCTTAGTCCATGGTAAGCACTCAATAAATATTTATTAAACTATTTTCCATGATTTAAAATACCTAAATAGTCCTAAATATTAATAAATTATTCTTCTTAATAAAAAAATAAATGAATAAAAGTTAAGAAATATAGAATCAGTTTTTTTATTCAAACAGGCTTGCCCTGAGAATTGTAGTATATGGAGACTCAGAATTTTAAGTATTATATGAACCTGAGTATCATTTGGTGCAATGCAATCATTTTATAGATGATTATATAGAGGTCCAGACACATTTTCCCAGAATTTTGAAAACAATGGGGAATTAGTATATTAGTACACTATTCTTTTGGAGCTAACAATCTATGTTTTAGTTTAAAATTAGTATAACAATAAAATCTTTACTTATATAGACAGAGGATCTAAACAACAGTCTGACATAGATATCTAGATTTACCAATATCAAGCACCAAATTGAAGGAGAGGCAGACCAGTCTAAAAAACACTAAAGTGGCAATCTAGGACCAGGTTACTAGATACTCAGAGACTCACCTCCTATTCGGGATTCAAAACAGAATCAAGAGTTCAAAATTAAGAGATTATTTTATGGTTACTTTTTATTTATTTTTTTTTAATTTTTTATTTTTTAAACTTTACATAATTGTATTAGTTTTGCCAAATATCAAAATATTATGGTTACTTTTTAAAAGAGCTACTGAAATGCTGCTATATTTATTCAGGGATCTTGGTTCGATCAGCTACCCCAGAGCTAATAGGAAATTACTTAAGTAGGGAGCTTACTCTGGAAGACCCAGAACACTGGTGTCTATGTCTGTTTAATAATTAATTACACTCACCTCCAGCAGTAAAGAGGGGTAGGGCTTAGACCTGCATTCCCAAAGTTCCCAATGGCAGAGGATGTGAGTATTCCCATTCACCAGACACAGGCCACGGGGGAAAGAGGGCTCACTCATGGTTTCTTGGGTACCTGAAGACTTAGGTATAGTCTTGGGTACCTGAAGACTTGGGTATAGAAGACTTAGCAGGGCATTAGAGAGTTTGGGAAGAATGAACATTGGAAGGCCAGGAGGTGAGGAGCAGGGGCAATAAGTATAAAGAATGCAACATCTATGACACAAAGTATTGTCAGAGGGACCAATAAAGGGCAGGAAGAACTCCTAAGAGTGCCCATGAAGCGAAAGTCAGTATTAAACATCTGCCCACCAGAGGTCTCCATGCCAGGTGACAATGGCACCCTCCACATGGGGTTAGCTATACTTTTTCCCCATGACCTCTCAACCCCCTTAGCCTTATATTTAAGAAGTCAGAAGTAACAAAATGCTGGAGGAGAAGGAGAAATGGATGGCAGGGGAGAACCAAAGAGAAGCCCAGACCATCCTGCCCTCTCCTTTGCCCAAAGCGGACCCTGAGTTGGGGGAGAGAAGATTTAATGCCACATCAAGTGAAAATCAGGATTATTCCAGAAGATGGGTGTTCTAGTTTTTGAATTAAGAAAGGGTTTGTGACTTAAAGTAACCAGAGGAACTTTACTACCAGTAAGTGCCCAGAGGAAAAAAATGGACCTGCTACTGTACTTCTCTAGTGACTAGGAAAGGCTTTCTCTAAATAAACTTTAATGGGATAGTGGCAGCCAAAAATAAAATTATATTTTTATTTTGCTTATCTTCCAAAAATCCTACATGAGTTTAAAAAACTGTTCCCTAATGCAAATACAACGTTATTGATATTATATTTATTGATATTAGAGTATTAACTAGCCATAAAATACTTCCAAATAATTCAATACATTTTGCTAAGAGCCTAGCACCAATTTTCAGGTTTGTCTATCCCTTTAGCAAATAGGGATTTTCTTGGAACAGTCATTATCAATCGGTTTGATTTTCTCCTCAGGGGATATTTGATGACATCTGGTAACATTTTTGGTTCGCACAAGTAGGCATTGCTGCTGGAATCTAATGGGCAGAAACCAGGGATGCTGTTAAACATCCTGCAGTGCACAGGACAGCCCCCACAAAAAAAGAATTATCTGCCCCAAATCTCAATAATTTCATGATTTAAAAGCCTAATTAAGTAACTAGTCAAGTGAAATAGGAAAGCTGAAAAAAGACACCATACAAAGTGTCCCATATTATCACTGGCTCAGTTCAGTTCAGTTGCTCAGTCATGTCTGACATTTTGCGACCCCATGAACTGCAGGACACCAGGCTTCCCTGTCCATCACCAACTCCCGGAGCTTACTCAAACTCATGTCCATCGAATCAGTGATGCCATCCAACCATCTCATCCTCTGTTATCCCCTTCTCCTTTGCTTTATCTTACCCAGCATCTGGGTCTTTTCTAGTGAGCCAGTTCTTTGCATCAAGTGGCCAAAGTATTGGAGTTTCAGCTTCAGCATCAGTCCTTTCAATGAATATTCAGGACTGATTTCCTTTAGGGTTGGCTGGTTTGATCTCCTTGCAGCCCAAGGGATTCTCAAGTCTTCTCTAACACCACAGTTCAAAAGCACCAATTCTTCGGCACTCAGCCTTCTTTGTAGTCCAACTCTCACATCCATATATAACTACTGGAAAAACCATAGCTTTGGCTAGATGGACCTTTGTTGGCAAAGTAATGTCTCTACTTTTTAATATGCTGTTTAGGTTGATCATAGCTTTCCTTCCAAGGAGCAAGTGTCTTAATTTCATGGCTGCAGTCACCATCTGCAGTGATTCTGGAGCCCCCAAAAATAAAGTCTGTCACTGTTTTTATTGTTTCCTCATCTATTTGCCATGAAGTGATGGGACAGGATGCCATGATCTTAGTTTTCTGAATGTTGAGCTTTAAGCCAACTTTTTCATTCTACTCTTTCACTTTCATCAAGAGGCTCTTTAGTTCTTCTTCGCTTTCTGCCATAAGGGTGGTGTCATCTGCATATCTGAGGTTATTGATATTTCTCCCAGCAATCTTGATTCCAGCTTGTGCTTCATCCAGTCCAGCGTTTCTCAGGATATACTCTGCATATAAGTTAAATAAGCAGGGAGACAATATGAAGCTTTGACGTACTCCTTTTCCAATTTGGAACCTGTCTGTTGTTCCATGTCCAGTTCTAACTGTTGCTTCCTGACTTGCATAGATTTCTCAAGAGGCAGGTCAGGTGGTCTGGTATTCTGGAAAGGGATCAGATCTGATAGACAGAGTGCCTGAAGAACTATGGTTGGAGATTCCTGACATTGTACAGGAGGCAGTGATCAAGACCATCCCCAAGAAAAAGAAATGCAAAAAGGCAAAATGGTTGTTTGAGGAGGCCTACAAATAGCTGAGAAGAGAAGCTAAAGGCAAAGGAGAAAAGAAAAGTTATACCCATTTGAATGCAGAGTTCCAAACAATAGCAAGGAAAGATAAGAAAGCCTAATGGCCACTTGGAGAAAGAAATGGCAACCCACTCCAGTACTCTTGCCTAGAGAATCCCACGGACAAAGGAGCCTGGTGGGATACAGTCCATAGGGGCTCAAAGAGTCGGACACGACTGAGCAACTAACACACACACACAGTCTCCACTTATCACTGGCTACTTCTTGTCAGTTCCATGTCCTAGAAATTCCTTCTCTGATGGATCCATTCTTGGAGTGCCTCAGGCAGGGCTCAATGATATCTTTCCTATTTATGTGTCCCTAGTTAGTGTCAACCAATTTGTAAAATAAATAAGCTTGGACAAATAATCATTCAAGTGGCTTCTACCTCTGACATTGAGAGATTCATATATTTATCAATTTTTTTTGACAAAAAATTCAAAACAATATGAAAGAAGTAATGAAAGGTAAATAGAAAATAAATATAAATAATGTACATGAATAACTTGATAAACAATTGATAAAAGTTAGTGTGGGACTTTTATCCCAATACATTTTTCAGTTAGATTTAATGATATAGAAGCTATAAGACAGTTCTTTATTTTATTCTATATTCTCATTTAATTATGATGCAAGGAGTGAGCTTATTGGTGCCTGATATGTTACCTAGAAGCCAAAAGGTGTTCAGTAAATGTTTGTAATATGAAAGGATAAAATATTTCCCATTGTTATTAGGGAATCAATTTTTGTGATTCTTTCAAAATGATGCAAGTTGCTTTTGTTTTTTTTTAATTGGGCAATGTGGGAAGTTCCCTCCCTTCATTTTGGACATATTCCTAAACTAGCAGAATTATTTGCCTAATAAGTTCCACTCTCAAATATTAGTAATAAGGGGACATTTGTCAGTGAAATCAATGGTTATTCTCATTTAATAATCCTGAGGAAAACTATCTGCTTCATAACAGTAGCTTGGTTAAATTAAGTAGATGGTCATAAATAGATAGCTACTCTTCCATTTAGGGAAGAACAGAATTTGGAAGATGAGCAGAGAAGGAAAGTCAAGGTTAATTCTTTTTTTTTTTTAAACTAACAATTATATATATATATTTTTTTTAAACTTTAAAATATTGTATTAGTTTTGCCAAATATCGAAATGGATCTGCCACAGGTATACATGTGTTCCCCATCCTGAACCCTCCTCCATCCTCCCTCCCCATACCATCCCTCTGGGTCGTCACAGTGCACCAGCTCCAAGCGTCCAGTATCGTGCTTGAACCTGGACTGGCGACTCGTTTCATACATGATATTATAATTCTAAACATACTTTCTGATTTTACATAAAATCTACTAAAAACCTCTTCTGCTTACTCCCATGCTTTGCCTGCTGTTAGATGCATATGGAAATTTATGATTCTTCTACTAGAAACACACAATTTTATTAGGAAATTTACCCCATAAAAAGAGATTCAAACCATTTAATGTGTAAAGAACTATTTAGACAAAACGGAGAAAAACTTTGAATTTGAATTTTCTTGAGAGGGATCAAATAGTACCAATGTCCATTCTAATTATAAAATTAAAACTTTAATGATGAATTATGCTTCATTCATAGAAGTAACAGGGTAAGAAAAAATTATGATTCCAGGATATGAATTTTGCATAAGTTTGTTTGCACTCTCAAATAGACTATAATCATCTAATCAAATAAGCTTTGAAAATGCAATCTTCTTTATCTCTCCCCTTCCCCTATACTTTCCCCCTTATCTCTTTTACTACCACAACTTCTTTTATATTTTGAAATACACTGCCTTTCTAACCAGTTGACTAACAACATGAACCCATTAGGTACTTGATGTTATCCTGAATTGCTGCAAATCCAACTATGATATATGCTAGATCTACAGCATACAGCCCATGGGTCTTTTTTTTTTTTCTATAAATAACAATAATTTGTTTGTTCTTTCGTGTTCTGTTACTCTGTGTTAGAGATAGAGTAGCACGCTACTGACTGACACCATTCCAGTCAGATCACACATAATACAGCATGATCCAGCAGGAGCGATCATAAAAACAGAATTTTCTCTCACTCTGGGAGGTTGACCTTTCCTGGTAAAAGTTGTAAGAAATGTATGGATGCTCACACTAATATTGCTCACAGCTTACCAGGCTCTGAATAAAACACAGCTTTAGTAAGGGCAACTCCATGAACATTTTTGAGTAGATTGAAAGAAGTGTAGTGAGGAGATATCAGCAAAACGTACCTGCCAGCAAAGCCCATAGTGATAGAGTACCATCAATACATAAACCTTAAAAACACCAGCATTATCCAATTGCGAATGCATTGTAAGATAAAACAGATTTAAAATTCAGAATGCATTTTTTGTTGTTGCTTTTATTCCTATGTTCCTTGGGAAGAGGACAAAATATACAAATATATTTATCTTAATAAGATTGTGCTTCTGTAAAAACATCATTAATCCTAAAGTAACTATAGATGGTACCTAAGAGTAAAGGAGGCAGAGTAAAACAAAAACTCAGTATCTCTTTCCTACAATACCTCCTCTCTGCTTCAGGAAAAAAAGGAAAACCCATTATTGCCATGACTGCCTCAAGTGTAACGTAAAAGGGATAAGTTCAATACGACAGCCAAAGAGAGAAAAGGGAAGAGTCTAATGTGGCTTGTATTTTTGCTAGTCTGCTATGCTTTCCCTCTCTGTATCTAAATATAGCACTGGAGGGACAATGTGAAGGAGCAAACTTTAAAGCAAAGTACTCAGTTCATAGAGAAACAGATCAACTACCTGGGATGATAGGGGTCAATTACAAGAAACCTACCGGGGGAAGTTCTACCTATCTACAGTGGCAGGATCTCAGGGGACAACTTAGAAAGGACCACTGGGCTTCCCCTATTATTTATACTCTCAGTTTAGGAGAGTGGCCGGAGAGGTAGCTGCCCATTATCAAAATCAAATGAAGCTGACTATCTTAGGCAATAATACAGAACTTAATTAGAATTGAATACAAAGGAAAAATAAAGACGACAGTATCTTTGGAAACAGAAAAGGTAGGAAGGCACATAAAAAGCCCCAGGTGCCAGGTGACGTCCTCACCTCCACCTGTCAGCACTGGTGCTATGGGCATCCTAATATGTTTCCTAGTCACTGCTGATTTTGACTCAAGAAATCTGGGGCAAAGACTGAGATTCTGCATTTCTAACAGGCTCCCTTGTGATGCTTGTGCTGCTGGTCCAAGAATATTTCAAGCAGCAAGGAATTAGAAGAAATTAACAAGTCAGTCGGGCTCCATGATAGAAGAATAGGTCTTAGGTTTAACCAGAAAGGGAAGGCAGGAAGAGGAGAGAGGGAGACGGTGGGGGAGAGAAGGGAAGAGGAGAGAACAGAGAGAAAACTGTTTAATTCCTAGACCACTGCTCAGTTCAGTTCAGTTCAGTTCAGTCACTCAGTCATGTCCGACTCTGCTCTCATGTTACTAATTATTAATATGCCAAAATTTTAGAAAAGGGAGCAGAATCTACCTCTAACAAGACAGCATGTACATACTCCAACTGAGCTCTGCCCTCTCCCCCTTGAAAGTGAAAGTGAAGTGGCTCAGTCGTGTCCGACTCTTTGCGACCCCGTGGACTGTAGCCCACCAGGCTCCTCCGCCCATGGGATTCTCCAGGCAAGAATAGTGGAGTGGGTTGCCATTTCCTTCTCCAGGGGATCTTCCCGACCTTACTCCTCTACTTAATCTGTTACACACACACACACACATTCACACACCTCCTCCCAATGTCACAGACTATAGAGAAAGCATGTTGCACTTCTGAAGTGAGAAAAACTTGTTCTTAAGATGAAAAATGATACAGGAGAATTTGTCCCTATTATATTGGGATGGCAAAACATTTGTTTGGGTTTTCCATGGAAAAACTCAAACAGATATTTTGACCAGTTTAATATTAGAGCATAAAAGCTTGACTAAAGACTCCATTAAGTTAAAGCAATTAAAATTAAAAGTACAAAGAAAAGTATGAAGACATATTTTAGAAAAAGAAAACATAAAGGATATAGCATGCAAAAAAAAAAAAAGATAAAGGCCACAATCCAAAAGAACAAACAAAATGATCAAAATAACATTTCCTGTGACTGATTCACACTATTGAAGACTTAAAACTGGAACAGCATTAGGGCTCAAAGATGAATGATTTAGGAAAAAAGGAGAATTAGCTGAAAATGGATTTGATCTACCTAAGAAAACACCTACCAATAAGTGTGAAAAAATAAAAGAATGTGCATGAGAACTATACCACCAACAGTGAGGGAGGTGTCATAAAATTTTTCTGATTGCAGAGAAAGTGATAGAGATTTTTAATAAATAGCAATGTTAGTAACATTGGGGGCATATGGATAATACAAAAGTATTTGATATTACCAAATAAGAGATCTGAATATATGGAAAAGAACCTCCCATTTAACAGATGCAGTTAATGATTTTTAATTATACATATGGATTTACTCAACATTAAAAAGACTAAGATCAAGGTATCAGTCCCATCACTTCATGGCAAACAGAAGGAGAAATTGTGGAAGCAGTGACAAATTTTATCCCTGGGCTCCAAAATCACTGTGGACAATTTCTGCAGCCATGAAAGTAAAAGATGGTTGCTCCTTGGAAAGAAAGCTATGACAATATCTAGGTAAAAACCAGAGATATCACTTTGCTGACAAAGGTCTGTATAGTAAAAGCTTTGTTTTTTTCCAGTAGTCAGGTACAGATGTGAGATGTGGTTCATAAAGAAGGCTGAATGTCTAAGAATTCATGGTTTTGAACTTGGGTGCTTTTGCATTGTGGTGCTGGAGAAGACATGAGCCCTTTGGACTGCAAGATCACATCAGTCAATCCTAAAGGAAATCAACCCTGAATATTCATTTGAAGGACTGCTGCTGAAGCTCCAATGCATTGGCCACCTGATGCAAAGAACCAACTCCTTGAAAAATAGCCTGATTGTGAGAAAGACTGAAAGCAAAAGGAGAAGAGGGTGACAGAGGATGAGATGGTTGGATGGCATCACTGACTTAATGAGTTTGAGCAAACTCTAGAGATGGTGAAGGATAGAGGAGTCTGGCGTGCTGCAGTGCATGGGCTCACAGAGAGTCGGACACGACTTAGTGACTGAACAACAACAATGTGGATTTAAGTTTATCAAGTCAATAAAAAGATAAACTGAGACAAATTAAAAGCATGCAATGACTAGAGCTAGATTACAGAACAAATGCTATAACCAATAAACAACAGCATGCTATTTAAAAACAAATGTTAAAGGAACACAGCAAAGAAATTCCAGAGCTTTTGTAAATTAAGTATATTACAGCAGAAAATTCAGTAGAATATGAAAATAAATGTGATTTCTCTCCCAACATGTATGCTCTCAAATTATTGAACTACAGTACTAGGAACTAGGAAATTCCTACAAGATGGGCAAACAAAACAGTAATTCAAAAAAGATACAGATACATTATCTAAGAACAGAGGAGGTTGGCAAGGGCAAGACTAGTGTGATAGCTGTAAGGCAGGGGCTAAGCACAAGCCTCTAGTCTATATTAGACCAGGTGAGCAGGCTCAGAGAGAGATGTCCTGAGCAACATACAATTGATAGACCATTGATATGTTTAGACACACTGAAATGAAGTTTACTCTAGGTAAGGTTTCTGGGGAGATTTAATGATTAATACAAGGTAAACTAAAGCAAACAAAAAGCAAGGTAATTATTAACTAGGGAAAATCATAAATTGTTCAAGATGAGAAATGTAATCATAGTCTCCTATGTGGATCTTTTGTAATAGAATAATGTTAGGAGGATGTGTCAGATAAAATAAAAATTATGTCCGTGGAACATTTTACTTGTATTAACTCATTTAAATATCCATGGTAGGTACCATTATCATCCCCATTGTTTTTTCAGGGAACAATTTGTCTAAATGTGATAGTTTTCATTAAAAAAGGAGAAATATTTACTTGAAATACAGAAATGTCCATTTTTGTTGCAATAAGAAGCATATAAAGAAAGCCAATGCCAGAATACATCCCAGTTAAGCTATTAAAATATAAAAATTATGAAAGAATTTTTCAGGTACCCAAACAGGAATAAAATCCAGGCTAGTATCAGGATTCTTTACACATTATTCCTTCATTCGTTACATGAATGCTTTGGGAGCATTTCCACTTGGTACAATGGTTTCAGGCCACAACAAGAGAAAACAGACAAAACTATCTTTCATCATAGAGTTTACCTTCTCTCTAATTCAAAGCTAGAAGACAGGGAAGCAATGGGTAGAAGGTCAGAAAGTATAGAATGCTGAACAAATGCTGTTTAAATACAACATGAGAGAACACATATTCTCAAACATAAAAGTGCTCAGGAAATTCATCACTTGTGAGCTTTGTAGGCTCAAGTCCAACAAGAGTCACCTTCAACTAAAAAAGTACACAGAAAATAGTCAGGTATCATAACATGACATCAACCCATCTTCTAAACATTTTATCATGTATTTCACAGGTGGCAAGCACAGTCATTCAGCTTGAAATGTACATGAGTGCTTCAGCCAAATTCAGTCCCTCAGCTTTCCCACACTCTTTCAAACCTCCCCTCCCCCACCCCAGTGTAAATTTTGCTCACATCTCGTTTCCTCCTGAAATGTTACTCCTTTTACTTCTGAAATTTCTGATTTCTACTTGCTCTTCACAGCATAGTTTATGTTCCAGATTTTAAAGGATCCTCTGATCACTACAAATCATAGTGATCTCCATTTTACTTTCAAATGTTTTAAAGAACTAATTCCTTAAGAACTAAATTAAAACTCTGTATGTCATGTTCAGTATTTTCAGTTACTTTCAATGTGCTGGGATTCCCCAAACTGAGACTTTGAAAGATGGGGGCATTCTCTTGGTATACTTTACATTTCCTACGCCAGGACACTACTCCTAGTAAATATTTAATAAAGCTCAATGAATATTTCCTCGATTGTCATTTGCTCATTCCCTATATTTTCTTCAAGTTATTAGCAGTCCATTCTGTAATGGCAAACGTCTCTGTGACTTCCTAGAATTAAGCATTCTGGTATAGAGAGGCAGAATAAAGCTGACTGTGTGTTCCAGATACACATTTCTGCTTCCCTATAGTGGTGGGTTGAAAAGTACAGGAATCACCAGCATGCATTGGCACATTGCATCAGTGACTGCAGCTCAGGACATGACAGACTAGCAAAACAAGAAAGGGCAACTTGAATGGGACATTTAGACCAGAAAAATGGAGTCCTCGCTCAAGATTTTCTACATTTTGGTTCAGTAGTTCCTAAAAATACATGTCTAGTGCTTCCTGTGTTTCCAAACAGAATACAGCCTCCACTGGACTACATTTCCTAAAGTAGCTTTTTAAAAACATTTAACAGGCATCCATTAGAAATATAAAGATGTATAAAAATGTAAGAGGTCATGCAAAGAGACTGTGAAAGGTAGAACAGAGAACAAGAAGGGGGAGTGCAGATGCCTCAAAGAGCCATGACACAGTCATAGTGTCATAACGCGCGAGAGTCCATTTTCCACTCTTTAGAGGTATTTCGCCATTTCAGAACACCCAAGATCAAATCATGGCTGTCAAAGACCCATGCTGCATCATCACATTGCTGGTGGCCAGGAGCCAGAGCTGTCATCACTTGGTTTTGTGTGGCTTAGAGCAGAAAATCTGATTGTTCAGCAACATGTAATCAGCTTAAAACAAATCTGGAAGATGTTACCCAAAGACAAGATGATATCCAGGCCCTGGAATTTTGTACAAAGAAAATGAAGGATTTGCTTTAAGATAAAAACTGTATCTGTGACAAGAAACTTGAGACATTGGGACAAAATTCAAGTCAATAAGTTTAATAGTAAAGCTTTAAGAAACTGGGATTACATCCCAATCAAGCCAGGCAGGCCTGCAGAACAGTGAGAGAAACCAGAGTTCAATTCCTAGAACCAAAATCTTTTCTGTCTTCATTTCCCAGTGATACACACACAGAAGAGTGTATCACTTATAATACACTCTTCAGGGAAGGCACACTCCCAGGAGAAGCAGAATTACAGTTACCCAACACCGAGATGATAGAAGTCTTAAGAGTTAAACTGAGTCTTGACTTAACTGATCGCCATGTCACCAATAAATTTGAATATGTCATTCTGTCTCTATTAAACTTTTTTTCCTTTATTTGAAAAAGTAGGGATATTTTTCTGCTAAATACTAGTTCTACTAATATTTTGATACAAATCTTTTTTTTCCTTCCTTCCACCAGGCCCATCCCCCACCCACCCCAATCCACCTGGTGTGCTAATCTAGCAGAGTGGAGTTTATAATATTATGTTGCATTAAGGAAGGAAACAGACTTTTAACATCAAAAGCTGCCATAAATATATTCGCAAGAGGCTCCTCTGCAGAAAGTGAAAGACTGTTCTCACCTGAGAAAATGCACCTGTGCCCTTCCCAATCCATGCCTCTGACCCCTTCTTTCTCCACCCTCCAGCACTGAAGTTTGGCCACTGTATTTAATTGACTACCAGAGGCAGAAGAATGGGGGTACATGGGGTGAGCACAAGGAGCTGTCATATCTCCGAAGACAGATATTGAGTCCAAGTTGAGTTATTCATGAAGGCTATCCAGAAGCAATGGTATTGAGCAAGTCTTGAAAGATAAGCTGAAATAGCCAGTTATTCACCTATTATTAGCCTATTCACCTATAAATAGCCTATTATTCACCAAATACCATTTTAAGTAATTTATATATATTATTTCACTTAATCTCCCTGGAAAACTCTTTAGGATGGCACATTTGTAATTCACATTCTGCAGATGAAGAAACTGGGCAAGAGAAGTTAAGTTAGACCCTTCTGAGTCTAACACCTCCTCACATGGAGTAAGTTATAAGTGGGTTTGAGGCCTGAACCCAGAGACCACTCTCCTAAGATGATTTACTCTTAAGTGTAGAATTGCCCAAGTAATGCAGATCAATAAGCAACAGTTAGAACCAGACATGGAACAATCAGTTCAGTTCAATTCTGTTGCTCAGTTGTGTCTCTTTGCGAACCCATGGTCTGCAGTATTCCAGGCCTCCTTGTCCATCGCCAACTCCCAGAGTTTACTCAAACTCATGTCTAATGAGTAGATGATGCCATCCAACCATCTCATCCTCTGTCTTCCCCTTCTCCTCCCACCTTCAATCTTTCTCAGCATCAGGGTCTTTTCAAATGAGTCAGTTCTTCACATCAGGTGGCCAAAGTATTGGAGTTTCAGCTTCAGTATCAATCCTTCCAATGAACACCCAGGACTGATCTCCTTTAGGATGGACTGGGGTTGGATCTCCTTGATGTCCAAGGGATTCTCAAGAGTCTTCTCCAACCCTACAGTTCAAAAGCATCAATTCTTCAGTGCTCAGCCTTCTTTATAGTCCAACTCTCACATCCATACATGACCACTGGAAAAACCAAAGCTTTGACTAGACAGAACTTTGTTGGCAAAGTAATGTCTCTGCTTTTCAATATACTGTCTAGGTTGGTCATAACTTTCCTTCCAAGGAGGAAGCATCTTTTAATTTCATGGCTGCAATCACCATCTGCAGTGGTTTTGGAGCCCCCCAAAAAAGTCTGTCACTGTTTCCATTGTTTCCTCATCTATTTGCCATGAAGTGATGGGACTGGATGCCTGATCTTAGTTTTCTGAGTGTTGAGTTTTAAGCCAACTGTTTCACTCTCCTCTTTCACTTTCATCAAGAGACTTTTTAGTTCTTCTTCACTTTCTGCCATAAGGGTGGTGTCATCTGCATATCTGAGGCTTATTGATATTTCTCCTGGCAACTTTGATTCCAGCTTATGCTTCATCCAGCATTTCTTATGATGTACTCTGCATATAAGTTAAATAAGCATGGAACAATGGACTGGTTCAAAATTGGGAAAGGAGTACATCAAGATTATACTACCATCTGTTTACTTAATGTCTATGCAGAGTACATCATGTGAAATGCCAGAAGTTTGGATGAAGCACAAGCTGGAATCAAGATTACCAGGAGAAATATCAATAACCTCAGATATGCAGATGACACCACCCTTATGGCAGAAAGTGAAGAGGAACTAAAGAGCCTCCTGATGAAGGTGAAAGAGGAGAGTAAAAAAGCTGGCTTAAAACACATTCAAAAAACTAAGATCATGGCACCTGGTACCATCACTTCACGGCAAATAGATGGGGAAAAAGTAGAAACAGTAACAGACTTTATTCTCTTGGGCTCCGAAATCACTGTGATGGTGACTGCAGCCATGAAATGAAAAGACCACTTGCTCCTTTGAAGAAAAGCTATGACAAACATAGACAACATATTAAAGAGCAAATAATTTGCTGACGAAAGTCCATATGGTCAAAGCTATAGCTTTCCCAGTAGTCATATACAGATGAGAAAGTTGGACCATAAAGAAGCTGATCACTGAAGAATTTTGCCGTTGAACAGTGGTGCTGGAAAAGACTTGTGCGAGTCCCTTGGACAGCAAAGAGATCAAAACGTCAATCCTAAAGGAAATCACCCTGAATATTCATTGGAAGGACTGATGCTGAAGCTGAAACTCCAATACTTTGGCTATCTGACGCAAATAGCCAACTCATTGGAAAAGATCCTGATGCTGGGGAAGGAGGAGAAGAAGATGGCGACCAAGGATGAGATGGCTTGATGGCATCATCAACTCAATGTACAAGAGTTTAAGCATGCTATGGGAGATAGTGAAGGACAGGGAAGCCTGGTGTGCTGCAGTCTATCGGGCTACAAAGAGTTGGGCATGACTGAGCAACTGAATGACAATGACGGAGAGGTAGTTTGAACCAAAGGAGTCATGTGAGTAAAGGTGTGAAGGCATAAAAGATGATTTGTGTTCAGAAGAGCTAAAATTTGGGGGAAGAACACAGGAGAAGCTATTGAAAAGTAACCTAGAGCCAGGTTCAGAAATGCTGTGATTTGCTGACTTACAAATAACTGGATAACTTTTCATATTAACTGATTTACTTTCCATGCCCTCTGCCCATCTAATGACTGCTCATCCAGTTATTTCTCCTTATCTGCCAGACCATGAGGCATCAGTCGTCCTGAGAACCTCCGGATTATTGCATTTCTCAACATAGAAATTACTAATGGCATAAGATTCTTACCAGGAAACAAACAAACAAACAAACTTGGACTAATCCTAGTTAAGAAAAGATCTCCTCTGGAAATACAAACTATTCCACAGGTTGAGGATAGGGACAGGGAGGAAAGTAGGGATGATATAAACTATGGTTGGGGTGGGTGTTTTCTGAGAAATAGGTGAATATGCCTTCAAATCACATCAAGTCTAGAGCACCAGCAAGATCCACAGTTGCCAACTACCCAGCAATGAAAAAGGGCAGTAGCATGGATACAGCTTCACGGAACATCTAGATAGAGCTTAGCTGAGCACATTTCCAGGAATCCCAGAATGGAACCAGGTAAAGGCTATCTATGAGGCCAAGAAGAGCATGATACGTTCTGTGAGAGAGCTGGCCTGGAAAGGCCTTGGGTTTGCAATAAGGAGAAAGCAGCAATAAAATGCATTTATTTTGGAGCAGAGGTTCCATGAGTGACTGAAGTGTCAGTAGATGTCACTGTGAAAAGTGAAAGTGAAGTCGCTCAGTCACGTCTAACTCTTTGGATGGATGCTAGCAACCTGAACCAGACTCCTCTTGCCCCATTCACCTCACACCATACATTCTTAGTACTAGGTACTCCTTTCTCAAGGATTGAGTTTAGGGATGGGGACTATTTGATGTGGATTTAATTTTCAATACAGAGTGAACCGAAGCTTAAATGGAGAAGAATTTCAGTTATAGAAAAATTAAATTCCTTATCACCTTAATTTGTAACTTGGCTCATGCCTACTGCATACCAAAGTTTTACTGTATATATGTACGTGTGTGTATTTATCTGCAATGTATAAGCAAACTGAAAGTGTGCGCTCTGAGTGGAATTAAAAAGGAACAATCAACTAGGGGAGATTAGGAGGAACTAGAAAAGGGAGGAAGCAGTAACACTGGGATGGGGAGAATCAACTTCTAGGTAATAAGCAGATTTTTCTCATAAATGGACTATATAATAATCGACTGAACTGAACTGAACTGAATAATTTTACAAATATTTATACACACTTATTTACTCACTTTCCAAACAAAAGTGCTTATTTTTTGTCACAACTTCTGTGAATGATGACTGAAGGGCATTTTCCATTTTCTTTCCATTTGTGGCCTGCTCATTCCACATGTGAATTTGCTACGGACAATGATTCTAGTCCTTTCTTGGACTGGTCCTGAGTACATTGTCCTCAGGGTGGTTTAAATATTCAGATCATCATTGCTCAACAGATTCCAAGCAATTCAGGAGCAGGCATTCTGCTTTTCAATTTCTTCTGAACTCTTTGCACAATTGCCTCACCCAGTAATGTACTCTATTGTGATAATTCAATTTATAACATGCTTCTCTGAAGTTTTCAATTGTGTTTACTTCATTTACGTTTTTCCATATTTAAGAACATTAAGCAGATACTTTGATTTGGTTCTGAATTGCAAAATCAGTACCATGTTTGCCAACACTGAGGACCTTAAGACTTTTATATTAATCCTCACTTCATTTTACTATATTCATATATTTTTATCAGTATTTGAATAATTATTTTCTATTTCTGTGATGTGTGTTCTAATTGGTACCCTGTGATGACATTGCAATGAAGGGTATCCAAGCTATTTATCTTGTCTAGGATCAATTTCCTCATTTCTAAAGTATAAATATTAAGACTAATTATTAACTAATACTAACATGGCACTCTGAACTGTCCCTAGTTTTGTTCCAAGCACTTTGAAAATATTAATTTAGTTCTCGTAACAGCTCAATGAGTAGATACTTCTAGGATCTACACTTTATAAAGAAGCAAAGCAAGGGCACAAACAAAGTAACTTGTTCAAGGCCACACAGCTAGTAAGTCACGAACCAGAGCTGAGCCCATGCTCTTAGCCACTACACAATGCTGCCTGTCCAGTTAAAAATGCTTGGACAGAAAACAACAAAATTCTGTAAAGAAATTATCCTTCAATTAAATAATAAATTTAAATGCTTAGACTTTAAATCCATGCACAAGTTCAACAGACATGATTTCTACTTGCAAGGTGCTGACAATTTAAATCAGTACTTAAAAAACTAACACTTAAAGTTACTGACAATTTCGTATAAATATTATAATCAAATGATCAGTAATATTCACCTGCTTCAACTCACCACTTTTGAAAATTTTTCAAAACACTTACAATACATTTAGCAGAAATTGAGCCTTATATGTGGGATTATTATAACTATACACTAAAGACACTCTAAAAAGCTTGCTAACCATTTGTTGGTCCACAGAAAACTTATCACTTGTCACATCACCCCATGGGCACACACCAGGTGTCCCAAAAGGGTCTGATAAAACTAAAAGATAATAGTTTTTCTTTGCAAGCTTCCCATCTTTTAATACCACCCCTGGTGGCTCAGACGGTAAAGTGTCTGTCTACAATGCAGGAGACCTGGGTTCAATCCCTGGTTTGGGAAGATCCCCTGGAGAAGGAAATGGCAATCCACTCCAGTACTATTGCCTGGAAAATCCCATGGACAGAGGAGCCTGGTAGGCTATAGTCCATGCGATCGCAGTCGGACATAACTGAGCGACTTCACTCCTAGCAGCAGCTACCCTTTTGGACACCTCCAATAAGCACAAAGAACAGTCTTATGCTCACTGTGCTATGAGTGAAATTTGCCACTTAAATTAAAAATTTGCATTCACACAGCACCTGAATCAGTCTTTCAGACTTCCAAAGTTAAGTATCTCTGAAAGAAGGAAATGTAGACGCAGACAATGTGCTAACACACAATCAGCAACCACTTATGGGAAGGCCTTGCAAAAATGACAGAAGCTGGGAAATTCTCCACCTCGTACTAAGAGGAAACCTACAATTGTCACATAAAAAAGCAGAAGGTAATAAGCTAGGACTACTTCAAGAAGCTTTGCATCTCGATGTAAAGTGGCTCAGACACACTGGTTTAAGAATTTTGATATTTTCTATTCTTTGTAGAGCTCTAAATTCTAATCGTAAAAACTCACAATTTTTGAGAATTTGTAAGTGTTAGGCTGTGTTCTGACAACATCATATATTTTCTTTCTCAAAAGGGTCCTAGCAGGCAGAACCTACCAGTACCCCACTTTTTCCCCAGTGCTCCATTTTTGAGATGTGGCAATAGAGGCTGAGAGAGCAGTTTCCTTAAGTTCCCATATTAGTCACATTCAGTGGCTGAATCTGCATTATTTCCTTAAGCGAGTTCTAGTTATCTATTGCTTCATAACAAACCTCCACAAAACACAGTGCCTTAAAATGACCATTTTGTTTACTCACATGTTGGTGGGTCAGGAGTGTGCAAAGGGCTTGGAGGGTTCCTCTTTGATCCCCAAGGCCTCCTCTGGAGCAGCACAGGACAGAGAAACCCCTTCCTTGGTGATTTCTTCACTCAAACCCGTGGCCTCCATACTTCTTTTCTCTGGCCAACATTGCATCACAGCATCCACAGCATCTCGATACGGTTCAGGTTTCTCACTGGGCTGCAGGCTGAAGAGTCTTATTTCTTAATGGACACTGCCTTTTAAGAGCCAATATTCCTAGAGAGAAGTAGCAAAATCTGGCAATCCCTTTATAAGTAGGTCTACAACTACCTTTTACAAGTAGGTCTGAACACCGCTTCTACCACGTTCTAAAGATCAAAGCCATCCAAAGTCAGAGGAAAGATAGGCCATGCCTGTTGGTTGTAGGAGTGTTGATATTGGCAGCCATATTTAATCAAGTAAGCATTTGCAAGGGGTACTGGGGCTGGGGACATTTGAAGCCTCATTTAAGATAGAAAGCGAAGTTGGCTCCCTCATGTGCACGTGAATTGATGTTGAGAATGGGCTGAAAGCTTAGTTGCGTCTTCTGACCTGTGCAACCCTAAGCAGAATCTCACTATGTTAGAGAAAGAGTCCTACCAACTCTCATTCTGAGATACAGGGACAGAACTGCACAGCTCTACCTCAATCTATTTGTCAAACAGGAACAGCTGAGTCATGGGGAAACAAATCCACCTCTTAATATGAGGTGGAATATTTTCCAATTTCTATCATGGTTGCAAGGTCTACTCATAAAGTGGTTTATTACACTTTGTCTGTGTTTCTTCCTATCAGAGAGCATGGCTTTCATTACTAGCTATGGATTGCATGCAGTGGAAGGTATGGTTGATTGCATTCCAGAATGAGTGATGTCTCCAACTGAGGGATTCTTAGCAGAGATATGTCAGATCACATGGAATGGCTAATTTTCAACCAACTCTGACTACTGAAAACTGCAACTTCATATGATTCAACTTAATATTTTAGGTGTCCTTCCTCATTGAACTGTGTAGTAAAAAAAAGAGACTTTATATAAATAACTAGTAGATTTAAAAAGAAAATTGTGCTATCTTAACTTTTAGAGACAGAGGTCATTTAATGCTAGGTCAGGATTGCCAGACCAACATTTTTATCTTCTGGGTACTTATATCCTTTAGTTTAGATTCCTGAAGCCCTTCCTGGCATTGATTCTCTGAGTTTAAGAGGCCAACACTTATATTTGGTGAATACTTGTAAAGGCCTGCTTGCCAACCTTATCCCCAAGGGAGGGAATAAGGTCAATTCCCTGTGTCAATAGCAGTGAAAGTGTTCTCCTTCATACCAAATCTTCTATTTTTCTTTGTGACTTTCCTAGTGTTGCTCCCCACTCGAAGGACCAGTCTTACAATTTACTTCTAACTGAAAAGCTTTTCAATAATAGATTCCCCTGTGAAGCTCCCCACAGCTCTTAAAATGAGGGAAGAGAGCCAAACCTCAAAGCTCGAAGCTGACTACTTGCTGATGTGGTATATTTTGGGAAGGGATTATTATGTGTCAATAACTCTTACACTATGGTTTGTGTGGTATGAAACATTCAACAGATGTAAATTAGCAATAGCAATGTGATAATGACTATAATTCTTTGGCCTTGTATTTCTATTACTTAAATAGCATTAATTGAAGCAAATATGCCTTCTCTCATACCTTAGAAGTGTAAAATATTTAATAACATGTGGTTCAAGACACCACAGTGTCTTTGGTCTCTGGTGTCCAAGAGACCAAGTCTCTAAGAGATAGTCTCGTGCATTGTGGTGAGGTTCTAAATCTTCACATTGGGAGTGTGGGGATTTTACTTGCTATTTGAAATACCATAATCTGATACTAATATTTCTGACTCTAGAAAACCAGGGTAGACAAAACGACGTGGGAATTGGAGTGAAAGAGATTGTCTTTCTCAGTGGTATCCTACAGTGGCTTACAGGAGGGTGTGAACTCGTGATATCTAAGAACAGAGGGCTGCTGACTAACATCAGTTCTGTCTTTAAGGAAGTCTGGGCTCTGCGTGATGTTTGGGCTGAGATACAAAACAATTTCTCTATTTTCCTAAATAGTTCACCCCTCCCTAATTATAGCCCTTAGACAAATGTTTTGTTACCATCAGAAAGCAGGCAAAGCAGGAAGGAAATAATCAAGCATTTTCACTTAGAACATTGAACGTTAATACCATCTTTCCTCTTGCTAACAGACCTTTCAATTTTACTTCTTACATGTTTTAAGTGTGATCAATTTTACCTTTCAAGATATTACTCCTCATCCATAAAATTACACAAAAATTGCCATAAACAAGCTGACTGAAAAGGAACAATCATTGTAAATTAAAAAAAAAAAACCTTCATGTTTATAGAAATAATAAAGCCCATGCAGTACTTCTTTTAAAGATCTTGCTCTAAACAAACTGAATTATTCATGCATAGAATTGTACAGCATTAGAACACCTGTTTTCAATCATGCATAATGTAAAATCACTCATTACCTCACAAGAGCCTCTACATCTCCAGCAATCAAATGGCATTGAAACAGCAAAACAGGTGCCTGGCAGGTGGATCCAAGCAGATGTTTTGGGCTTGCATGCCTTTTCTTGTACAGGTGTGATGATCTTGTTTTCAACTGCATAATTGCCATTTAAATAGGTAATATTTAATTCTTATGTACTTTAATATTTATTTTTGCTTCTTCAATTCCTCTCCCACTTTGCTTCTGCCTGGGCCTGAGGTGGATCTGAAAGCTTTTAGGACCCTGTAAGGTGGAGAGATGCCAGTTGAAGGTGCAATTCTACTGTCCTAGGCTTTTATGATGAAGGGACTGTCTGTGAAAAGTAGCTTCTGGTGAGCTTGTGGAATTTCAGCAGCGTGCCTAACAACTGAATAGGAAAGAAAAAGTTACTTTCCCTTGTTAGGTATAATCCAAAAGTCATATTTAACCATTTCTTCCTTGCATACCATGAATTTTAAATGAAGTCAATGCAAACTATGAGTGCAAATCAGAAAGAGAACATCTTTTTTCAGCTGCTGATACACAATTTATTGAACTTCTGCAAAAAGAGCTCTGTGTGTATCTTCCTTGTGAGGCATCAAAATGCATTTGCTTAAGCATGTTTTACTAAAACATCTTTAAGTCTCAGCTGGAAATAGGGTTTTCACTTCGTACTGGATTTATCCAATACAAATTCATCCAAGCAGAATAAGTAATGCAGCCTTCAACAGGGGTTGTCGCAGGCACCTTATTTCCCTGTCTGTCTGTATCTTTCTCTCTTTCTTTCTTTTTTTAATAATCAACAAATTTAGCATCAGTGGAAGGTGCTATATTGAAAGCTGCAGAGACAGAAAACTTTATTTTTTGAGAACAGGTGCAGCATGAATTTCTATGGTGTCCCATCAATGCTGTCATTCTTTGTAAATCTCTATGCCTGTTTTAGCCATCGGTTTACAGTGAGTTAGGCTAACAGAGTAGAATTACAAGTCCATTCTGCTGACATAGTTGAAGGTTGGGCACCCATATATTTCTCACAAACACACAAAAAAGTATAAATCCTTGACATGTTACACTATATAATCTATTTTGGGGATAACCTAGGCAAAAATGTTCAAATATTTCTATGTAAAGAGAACAATGGTTTCAGTCATCCAAATACTGTGTTAACCCCATTCAAGTATGTAGATATTTCTAAGAATCCAGGTATGTGGAATCATCCATGTGGACCAAATACCCAGAGATCTGGGTCTCTCTCCTTTCTCTCCCCCTTTCCAAGATGTTTGTCTCTGTGCAGATATGGCCATGATATTAGTTACCCATATAGTGCTCTTTCCTGGAGAAGGGAATGACTACCTGTTGCAGTATTCTTGCCTGGAGAATTCCATGGACAGAGGAGCCTGGCAAGCTATGGTCCATGGGGTTGCAAAGGTCAGACATGACTGAGCAACTAACATGAGCAGAGTTCTTTCAAATGAAAATATCCTAAAATGAATGAAGAAATAATCATATTGTAGCTATGTTACTACTTAAAGTGCTGTTCTTGTTTAGTCTCTAAGTTGTGTTTGACTCTGTAGCTCACCAGTATCCTCTGTCCATGGGATTTCCCAGGCAAGAATACTGGAGCAGGTTACCATTTCCTTCTCCAGGGGATCTTCCTGACCCAAGGATGCAACTCACCTCTTCTGCATTGCATGCAGATTCGTTACCGCTGAGCCACCTGGGAAGCCCACTTATGGTGTTAACATATTTAAACTAAGTAATGGATTTTTGAAGCCAGATCACAAAGTTAACTCACAGGTGTTGTCTGTTCACCTAAGCATTACTGAAAACTTACCATATGTATATATGGCACACTGTGCTATACAGTAGGTCCTTACTGGTTATCGATTTGATATATAGTAGTGTGTATATATTAATCCCAAATTCCTAATTTATTTTCCTATCCTCTTCCCCTTTAGTAACCATAACTTTGTTTTCTATGTCTGTGAGTCTATTTGTGTTTTGTAAATAAGTTAATTTGTATCTTTTTTTTTTAGATTCCACATGAGTGATATCGTATGCTATTTGTGTTTCTCTAACTTATTTACCTTAGCAATGATAATCTCTAAGTCCATCCATGTTTCTGCAAATGGCATTATTTCATTCTTTTTTTCTTTTAATGGCTGGATAATATTCCATTACACACACAAACACACACAGACATATCACATGCTCTTTAAGGGATGAAATATTTTAAATTGATAATTACATTGTATTGACTGGAAACATATGAACAAGCAAATAAAACATTTAATGTATTACTAATGAATTGTTTCATTTCTAAAGAAAGTACTGCCCTGGAATCTATTCAAAGATAGTAAGGGTTGTAGTCAGAGTAGCTCCCACAAAATTTCTAGACTTCAAGGATTAGAAAGCAATTTCCATTCTCCACTAATCACTGTTTTCAGCAGAACTTGACAAATTATCTTGTGTAATAACTGCCTGTTTGATATAATTCCTTTCTTACTGGTCTGCTTTCAGGAGTCTCAGGATACCCTTCCTCCACTGTGGTAGAGAAGGACAGGAGAAAGAAATATTCAAATGTATAGTAAGAAGTTATGGAAAACTGATATAAACCTCACTTGCTTAGAAGGCAACCAATGTCCAAGCAAGTCTTAGCTCAGAAAACTAGACAAATTTCTTTTTTCTAGAAACTAATATACACAGAGCATTGAGGAGGATGCAACAAATAGGTGTAGAACTATTTGAAAAAAAAATTTTAATCTCTAGCTTAATTTGACACTCCAAAGCCAAAATATCTCAACATATTACGTAAAAAATAGCATTTCCTGGGATCCAAGCACCAAGAAGTCCAGTCTCAAAGAAGACCTTTGTTAACCCCACAGTCTTAATTTTATTAGAACTCTGCTACCAAGTAAAATATCCTTTAAAATTGACACCTCTGAGGGAGGGCATGGCAACCCACTCCAGTATTCTTGCCTAGAGAATTCCCAAGGACAGAGGATCCTGGCAGGCTACAGTACATGGGGTCGCAAAGAATTGGACACGACTGAGTGACTAAGCATACACCAAGTAAAATTCCCTTTAAAATTGACAATAAAAGGCCTACAACATTTAAAAACAAAATTTATTAAATATGGAAGTTGTTTTAAAATAATATTAAAAAGTATTTCATAGTTGAGTACATTTTGGAGGAAGTAAAATTTGATGTTAACCATGAGACTGATGAGATTCCCAGGTGGTGCTAGTGGTAAAGAATCTGCCTGCTAATGCAGGAGACACAAGAAACATAGATACTTGGGTTGGGATGATCCTCTGGAGTAGGAAATAACAACCCACTCCACTATTCTTGCCTGGAAAATTCTATGGACAGGGGATCCTCGTAGTCCATGGGGTTGCCAAGAATTGAACATGACTAAGCATAGCACACATATCACACACACACACATTGGATTCATAATATGTAACCTGGCTACCTTCCTTCAAGCACCAGAAGCCGCAGAGAATCTTCTGTCCTTATTACAACTGCAACACTGGGTTGGTTTCCCACATCTCTCACTTGTAACTCCATGTAGGTTCCATGAGTTTTCCAAAGTTGACACTCCTCTCTCTGTTTAAGGCTCTGAGGATAAATTTCTACAGGACCTCTAGCTTCATTAATTATTTCACCTCCACATTTTTCACTTCTAACTGTCTTTCCCAGGACTCAACTTTCCCCCAAACAGTGCCAACTTTAGGTGTTTTATCTTTCTTGGCAAACAATGAATATCTATAAACTTGTAGTGCTGGAACTGAGTAATTATACGTGTACAGTACTACAGTTTTTCAGTATCTGTTACAGATACATGCTCATGGCCTTTTCTACATCACTCATATAAAAATATCTAGAACCTAACCAAGGTCAATATTTTTCTGCAATTTTAATTTATTTTCATAAGCATTATTTCTCAACATTCATTTTCCTAAAACCTACTTTTAGAATCTTTAAGTCCCAAGAGAGTCATTTCAACTTTTGGGAGAACTTTGTTTTCCTCAAAAAACAAAGCTAGGGGACCTGCAAAACCTTGTCCATAAACTGGAAAAAAACACTCCAGGTCACAGATTTTCAGCATCTTCTAGAAAATTAATGGTCAAGGACAACATGTCAAGTCAACCGAAATTATAACTAATGTATGAAGTTAAATGCATACTAACTATAGTATTTAGCTACCTAGGCCCATTCCTTCAAGATTATAATTCCTGTACAGTTCATTAAATGGGTCATTGTCTTCCCCATCCCCTATTCCTCTTATCAGTTCAGTTCAGTGGCTCAGTCATGTCTGACTTTTGCAACCCCATGAACCACAGCACTCCAGGCCTCCCTGTCCGTCACCAACTCCCGGAGTTCACCAAAACTCATGTCCATTGAGTTGGTGATGCCATCCAACCATCTCATCCTCTGTCATCCCCTTCTCCTCCTGCCTTCAATCTTTCCCAGCATCAGGGTCTTTTCAAATGAGTCAGCTCTTCGCAACAGGTGGCCAAAGTATTGGAGTGTCAGCTTCAATATCAGTCCTTCCAATGAACACCCAGGACTGATCTCCTTTAGGATGGACTGGTTGGATCTCCTCGTAGTCCAAGGAACTCTCAAGAGTCTTCTCCAACACCACAGTTCAAAAGCATCAATTCTTCGGCGCTCAGCTTTCTTTATAGTCCAACTCTCACATCCATACCTGCTGCTGCTGCTATGTTGCTCGTGTCCAACTCTGTGCGACCCCATAGATGGCAGCCCACCAGGCTCCCCCGTCCCTGAGACTCTCCAGGCAAGAACACTGGAGTGGGTTGCCATTTCTTTCTCCAATGCATGAAAGTGGAAAGTGAAAGTGAAGTCACTCAGTTGTGTCTGACTCTTAGCAACCCCATGGACTGCAGCCTACCAGGCTCCTCCATCCATAGGATTTTCCAGGCAAGAGTAACTGGAGTGGGGTGTCATTGCCTTCTCCACACATCCATACATGACTACTGGAAAAACCACAGCCTTGACTAGATGGACCTTTGTTGGCAAAGTAATGTCTCGCTTTTCAATATGCTGTCTAGGTTGGTCATAACTTTCCTTCCAAGGAGTAAGCGTCTTTTAATTTCATGGCTGCAATCACCATCTACAGTGATTTTGGAGCCCCCCAAAATAAAGTCTGACACTGTTTCCCCATCTATTTGCCATGAAGTGATGGGACTAGATGCCATGATCTTAGTTTTCTGAATGCTGAGCTTGAAGCCAACTTTTTCACTTGCCTCTTTCACTTTCATCAAGAGGCTTTTAATTCCTCTTCACTTTCTGCCATAAGGGTGGTGTCATCTGCATATCTGAGCTTATTGATATTTCTCCTGGCAATTTTGATTCCAGCTTGTGCTTCCTCCAGCCCAGCATTTGTCATGATGTACTTTGCATATAAGTTAAATAAGCAGGGTGACAATATACAGCCTTGACATACTCCTTTTCCTATTTGGAACCAGTCTGTTGTTCCATGTCCAATTCTAACTGTTGCTTCCTAACCTGCTTCCTGACCTTGAGGTTTCTCAAGAGGCAGGTCAGGTGGTCTGGTATTCCCATCTCTTGCAGAATTTTCCACAGTTTATTGTGATCCACACAGTCAAAGGCTTTGGCATAGTCAATAAAGCAAAAGTAAATGTTTTTCTGGAACTCTCATGCTGTGTCCATGATCCAGCAGATGTTGGTAATTTGATCTCTGGTTCCTCTGCCTTTTCTAAAACCAGCTTGAATATCTAGAAGTTCATGGTTCACGTATTGCTGAAGCCTGGCTTGGAGAATTTTGAGCATTACTTTACTAGTGTGTGAGATGAGTGCAATAGTGTGGTAGTTTGAGCATTCTTTGGCATTACCTTTCTTTGAGATGGGAATGAAAACTGACCTTTTTCAGTCCTGTGGCCACTGCTGAGTTTTCCAAATTTGTTAGCATATTGAGTGCAGCACTTTCACAGCATCATCTTTCAGGATTTGAAATAGCTCCACTGGAATTCCATCACCTCCACTAGCTTTGTTCATAGTGATGCTTCCTAAGGCCCACTTGACTTCACAGTCCAGGATGTCTTGCTCTAGGTGAGTGATCACACCATTGTGATTATCTGGGTCATGAAGATTTTTTTGGTACAGTTCTGTGTATTCTTGCCACCTCTTCTTAATATCTTCCGCTTCTGTTAGGTCCAATTTCTATCCTTTATTGAGCCCATCTTTGCATGAAATATTCTCTTTGTATCTCTAATTTTCTTGAAGAGATTTCTAGTCTTTCCCATTCTGTTGTTTTCCTCTATGTCTTTGCAATGATCACTGAGGAAGGCTTTCTTATCTCTCCTTGCTATTCTTTGGAACTCTGCATTCAGATGCTTGTATCTTTCCTTTTCTCCTTTGCTTTTCACTTCTCTTCTTTTCACAGGTATTTGTAAGGCCTCCTCAGACAGACATTTTGCTTTTTTGCATTTCTTTTTCTTGGGGATGGTCTTGATCCTTGTCTCCTGTACAATGTCACAAACCTCCATCCATAGTTCCTCAGGCACTCTATCAGATCTAGTCCCTTAAATCTATTTCTCACTTCCACTGTATAATCATAAGGGATTTGATTTAGGTCATACCTTAATGGTTTAGTGGTTTTCCCCACTTTCTTCAATTTCTATTATACCTGGATGGAATTATAGTCATTGACACATTGCTATTACTAATTTGCATTCATTGACTGTTTCATACCATACAAAATATAGTATAAGAGTCACCGACACATAATAATCCCTTCCTAAAATAGTTGCCACTTCAGAAGTAGTCAGTTCTGAGCTTTGAAGTGTGCCTCTTCCCTCATTTCAAGAGCTGTGGAGAGCTTCACAGGGGAAGCTGGAAGGAGGATGCCAGTTAATTGTTTGCAGGTAGTGTGTCATTCACAGTGGACAGTTTGAAGGCCAGTAATAATGGATTTGATTTAGGTCATATCTGAATGGTCTAGTGGTTTTCCCCACTTTCTTCAACTTAAGTCTGAATTTGGCAATAAGGACCTCATGATCTGAGCCACAGTCAGCTCCTGGTCTTGTTTTTGTTGACTGTATAGAGCTTCTCCATCTTTGGCTGCAAGGAATATAATCAATCTGATTTCGGTGTTGATCATCTGGTGATGTCCATGTGTAGAGTCTTCTCTTGTATTGTTGGAAGAAAGTGTTTGTTATGATCAGTGCGTTCTCTTGGAAAAACTCTATTAGCCTTTGCCCTGCTTCATTCTGTACTCCAAGGCTAAATTTGCCTGTTACTCCAGGTATTTCTTGACTTCCTACTTTTGCATTCCAGTCCCCTATAATGAAAAGGACATCTTTTTTGGGTTTTAGTTCTAAAAGGTCTTGTAGGCCTTCATAGAACCATTCAACTTCACCTTCTTCAGTGTTACTGGTTGGGGCATAGACTTGGATTACTGTGATATTGAATGGTTTGCCTTGGAAACAAACAGAGATCATTCTGTCATTTTTGACATTGCATCCAAGTACTGCATTTCAGACTCTTTTGTTGACCACGATGGCTACTCCATTTTTTCTAAGGGATTCCTGCCCATAGTAGTAGATATAATGGTCATCCGTGTTAAATTCATCCATTCCAGTCCATTTTAGTTGGCTGATTGCTAGAATGTTGACGTTCACTCTTGCCATCTCCTGTTTGACCACTTCTAATTTGCCTTGATTCATGGACCTAACATTTCTGGTTCCTATGCAATATTGCTCTTTACAGCATCAGACTTTGCTTCTATCACCAGTCACATCCACAACTGAGTATTGTTTTTGCTTTGGCTCCATCCCTTCATTCTTTCTGGAGTTAGTTCTCCACTGATCTCCAGTAACATATTGGGCACCTACCGACCTGGGGAGTTCCCCTGTCAGTATCTTATCATTTTGCCTTTTCATACTGGTCATGGGGTTCTCAAGGCAAGAATACTGAAGTGGTTTGGCATTCCCTTCTCCAGTGGACCACATTCTGTAAGACCTCTCCACCATGACCCTCCCGTCTTGGGTGCTCCCACATGGCATGGCTTTGTTTCACTGAGTTAGACAAGTTTGAACTATGGACAGACGTTCATGACATTGTACAGGAGACAGGGATCAAGACCATCCCCATGGAAAAGAAATGCAAAAAAGCAAAATGGCTGTCTGAGGAGGCCTTTCAAATACCTGTGAAAAGAAGAGAAGTGAAAAGCAAAGGAGAAAAGGAAAGATATAAGCATCTGAATGCAGAGTTCCAAAGAATAGCAAGGAGAGATAAGAAAGACTTCCTCAGTGATCAATGCAAAGAAAGAGAGGAAAACAACAGAATGGGAAAGACTAGAGATCTCTTCAAGAAAATTAGAGATGCCAAGAAAACATTTCATGCAAAGATGGGCTCGATAAAGGACAGAAATGGTATGGACCTAACAGAAGCAGAAGATATTAAGAAGAGGTGGCAAGAATACACAGAAGAACTGTACAAAAAAGAGCTTCATGACCCAGATAATCACGATGGTGTGATCACTGACCTAGAGCCAGACATCCTAGAAAATGAAGTCAAGTGAGCCTTAGAAAGCATCACTATGAACAAAGCTAGTGGAGGTGATGGAATTCCAGTGGAGCTATTTCATATCCTGAAAGATGATGCTGTGAAAGTGCTGCACTCAATATGCCAACAAATTTGGAAAACTCAGCAGTGGCCACAGGACTGAAAAAGGTCAGTTTTCATTCCCATCCCAAAGAAAGGTAATGCCAAAGAATGCTCAAACTACCACACAATTGCATTCATCTCACATGCTAGTAAAGTAATGCTCAAAATTCTCCAAGCCAGGTTTCAGCAATATGTGAACCGTGAACTTCCAGATGTTCAAGCTGGTTTTAGAAAAGGCAGAGGAATGACAGATCAAATTGCCAACAATCGCTGGATCATGGAAAAAGCATGAGAGTTCCAGAAAAACATCTATTTTTGCTTTATTGACTATGCCAAAGCCTTTGACTGTGTGGATCACAATAAACTGTGGAAAATTCTGAAAGAGATGGGAATACCAGACCACCTGACCTGCCTCTTGAGAAATCTCAAGGTCAGGTAGCCAGTCAGGAAGCAACAGTTAGAATTGGACATGGAACAACAGACTGGTTCCAAATAGGAAAAGGAGTATGTCAAGGCTGTATATTGTCACCCTGCTTATTTAACTTATATGCAGAGTACATCATGAGAAACACTGGGCTGGAAGAAGCACAAGTTTGAATCAAGATTGCCAGGAGAAATATCAATAAGCTCATATGCAGATGACACCACCCTTATGGCAGAAAGTGAAGAGGAACTAAAAAGCCTATTGATGAAAGAGGAGAGTGAAAAAGTTGGCTTCAAGCTCAGCATTCAGAAAACTAAGATCATGGCATCTAGTCCCATCACTTCATGGCAACTAGATGGGGAAACAGTGAAAACAGTGTCAGACTTTATTTTTGGGGGCTCCAAAATCACTGCAGATGGTGATTGTAGCCATGAAATTAAAAGACGCTTACTCCTTGGAAGGAAAGTTATGACCAACCTAGACAGCATATTAAAAAGCTGAGACATTACTTTGCCAACAAAGGTCCATTTAGTCAAGTTTTTCCAGTGGTCATGTATGTATGTGAGGGTTGGACTGTGAAGAAAGCTGAGCATGAAGAATTGATGCATTTGAACTGTGGTGTTGGAGAAGACTCTTGAGAGTCCCTTGAACTGCAAGGAGTCCATCCTAAAGGAGATCAGTCCTGCGTGCTCATTGGAAGGACTGATGCTGAAGCTGAAATTCCAATAGTTTGGCTTCCTCATATGCAGATTGACTCATTGGAAAAGACCCTGATGCTGGTAGGGATTGGGGGCAATAGGAGAAGGGGATGACAAAGGATGAGGTGGCTGGATGGCATCACCGATTTGATGGACATGAGTTTGAGTGAACTCCCGGAGTTGGTGATGGAGAGGCCTGGCGTGCTGTGATTCATGGGGTTGCAAAGAGTCACACATGACTGAGCGACTGAAGTGAACTGAATAATGGATTATTATCAGTCCCCAAACAAGTGATGCATGTGTGATAAGATCAGTGTATATCCTCTGTTTCACTCACATTAGTGGGGATTCTGTCTAAAACATTTGTATTTATTCTAGAGTAGATGGCTAACTTTGAAATGAAAAGAGTGATATAAAATTTACTAAGATAGTAGAGGATAATGAGATGAGCAAATGGGCTTGTAGGATTTAAAAATTTCTTAGAGGCATCATTTTGAATATCAGACCAAATTCTATTATATATGGGTAAACAAGAGGGTAAAGTGATTTTTCATTTTGTAGATGCCGTAGCTATAATTTTCTGCTGATAACATTTTAGCAAGTCATTTAATTAATATATTTTGTATTTCTATTGTCAGACTCTTTGTTGAAATAAATGTTCAAATTCTGCATAAAACATGTTTCTCTATACATTTTCAGTAAGTTTTGCTATAAGTGAATGTGAATTTTCTGCTCATTTTGGACATATGTGGCAACTGTCAATGAAAATTGGTCAAGGGAATTAAATTTACAGGAGAAAGGCTAAGCTTTTCACCTAAAAACTTACTTCACGTTACATTTAATTAATTTTATTGAAATGAATAAGGCCAGCAAACTCCAGGAGATGGCGAAGGACAGGGAAGCCTGGTGTGCTGCAGTCCATGGCATCGCAAAGAGTCGTACATGACTGAACGACAACAGAGGCCAAATTAAATTTTAAATTTTAAGACTTTATATAGGCAATGAAGGAATCATTATTTTGGAACAAGGTATCTTGTAAAGATACTTTTCTTCAAAGTACCTTATAAAATTTCATTTAAAATCAACCATATATTGGAAATTTCCTGGCAGTTCAGTGATGGTCCAGTGGTTAGGACTCTGCATTTTCACTGGCAAAAGCATGGATTCTGTTCCTAGCAGGGAAACTACGCAAGCCACATGGTAAGTCAAAAACATAAAATAAAAAAAATCATACATTATTTATCATTTAAAAAAATTTTGTTAATATGAGTATCTATAACACTATTCAAAAATATATATGAATAATTTATTCTTAATGTTATTTCTTATAAAGAATTATACTATTTAAATATTCTAGACTTTTCCCTGCATAAAAGACATTAAAATAACTGTATACATAACTCAAGACTGTACAAGCATTAATTATCAGACATTTCAGATATTTAAGAATTAAAAGTTATTCTATTGTTTTTGAAGTAAGGCAGTAAAAGGATGGGCTCCTTTTGGAAAAGTGAGAATAGTATCAAATGCTATTATAATCAAATTAGTTAACTATAGAGTTCAGTATATTTTCCTTTGTGTGTAATGAACATGAGGGAAAATATTGAATCTAAATAGCAGCTCTAGTGAGGTACCAGAGGTCAAATGTTAAAATCTTTTTCTTAGTAAGAGGCACTATAGCATCACCTGCAACAGTCAACAGATATGCTTACAGAGCGCAACCGTTTTTGCGGCAATATTCTCTTAGGGTATATTAGTGAACAAAACAGACATTTGTCTTCTTGGGGCTTCTAGTCTAGCAAGGAGAGACAGAATAAAAGAATAAAACAATCATAATAAGCAAGCAAATGATATGGCCTGTTATAAAGTGGTAAGTACTATGACAGAAGAAAAAATGGAGCAAGTTAGGTGAGGGGAGGAGAATTAGACTCTAAAATATAGGGTATACATTGTGGTGACAAGTCGGATGCTCAGTGCAGGCCACCCCATGCAGCAGGTGACAACTGAAAAAGACAAACTAAATTATCCAAGTAGAGATCTAGGGGATGGGTATTCCAGGAAGAAGAGACAGCCTAGTGCAAAGGCCCCAAGGTGGAAACAGGAATGCCAGTGCCACTAAAGTGCAATGAGTAGAGGAGAGTAGTGTGTGAGGTCATGGAAATGACTGGGGCCAGATTTTTTTAGGTCAGCAGACATTTCTTTAAAAAGCCCGATAGTAAAAATTTTGGGCTTTGCAACACATCATCTTTATTGCCAACAACTCATTTCTACCTGCTACTGCTAAGTAACTTCAGTCGTGTCTGACTCTGCGACCCCATAGATGGCAGCCCACCAGGCTCCCCCATCCCTGGGATTCTCCAGGCAAGAACACTGGAGCGGGTTGCCATTTCCTTCTCCAGTGCATGAAAATGGAAAGTGAAAGTGAAGTCGCTCAGTCGTGTCTGACTCAGCGACCCCATGGACTGCAGCCTACCAGGCTCCTCCACCCATGGGATTTTCCAGGCAAGAGTACTGGAGTGGGGTGCCATTGCCTTCTCTGCATTTCTACCTATGTAGTGCCAAAGCAACCATAGACAAGATATAAGTAAATATAACTATGTTCCAATTAATGTTATTTATGGACATTGAAGAGCTTCCCTGATGGCTCAGATGGTAAAAAATTTTGCCTGCAATGCAGGAGACATGGGAGACATGGGTTTGATCCCTGGGTCAGGAATATCCTCTGGAGGAGGGCATGGCAGGCCACTCCAGTATTCTTGCCAGGAAAATCTCATGGACAGAGGAGTCTGGTGGGTTACAGTCCATAGGGTTGCAAAGAGTTGGAGACTGAGCATGTATGCACATTGATATTGAAAGTTAAATTTCATATATTCTACAGTTACAATTTTTTTAACCATTGAAAAATATAATACCATCCCTAGCTCATGGGTTATTAAAATATGTAGTAGGCAGATTTGGTATGCATGTCATAACTGCCAACCCTTTATGTGACATAGTTTGCCACTATAAGGATTTTGGGCTCTTGGGCTCTATTCAGTGGGGTTTCAGTGTGGGGTTTTCAGCAGAACAACAGCAAGATAGGTCTTCTACTTTCTAAAGATCACAGGAATGGCTGTGTTGAGGAGAAAAGATACAGGGCAAGAGTATTAGAATAAGAGAGAGCTGTTAAGAGGTCAATAGAGAATTCCAGGCAAAAGATATGGAGGCTGAGACCAAGGAGTTAGTATTGCAGACAGAAGGAAGTGGTCAGATTCCAGAACTCTTTTAAAGGGGGATCCAGTAGTCTTCCTGCTATTTATGTATACGGAGTGTGAAATTACATGAAGGCACACAAGTTGCCTCCAGAACAACTTGCAGAAAAAATAAAGACATTAGAACCAGATTAACCTTAATTCAAACCCCATCTCACCGTCAAAGTGACATCGAACAAACTTCACACTTCCATGCTTAGATTCCCAAGAGTGAAATGGGGATGATGATATTTATCTCACAGAGTAAGGCAACATCGTAGAGCAACTATCAGGTATTCAGTGGTAGCACTGCACTCTATGATGTGAACTTCATAACACTCGTCACAATGAATTCAACCACCTAACATGGCAGGTCATGTCATGTCCTCATTGTGGAGAACCTAAGCACACACTCCAGTCCTGCCCAGTATCATGCAGGCTGTTCACTGTAGGGCTGACCTTCACACTCATTTCACCTGACTCCAGAATCCATGCTGTTAATGATTATGCTGCTCTGCCTCCCTGGAAAAGTTATAATTCATTTCTCATAAAACTGGAAACCAACCAACAAATAACTGTCAGAGACTATCTTAAAACCAAATACAATAGATCAGGTGTTAGAAAAAGAAAACAAAAAACAATGAGCACATCCTAATACTGGGGAAAAGATCTAAACAAGGAATAAAATTATTGTAATGAGTGTGCACAGGAAAGAAATTTAGGAAAGGAATATATTAAGGCAAATAGAACTTCATATCACATTGGGTCTTGATTATCCATGGAGACAATTTGTCTTTCATAGGGAAAAAGGAAGACACAAATTCAGTCATTCATTGGATAAATATGTTGGAGTGCCAAGAATCATTGCTGAAACTTAAAAGTACAAGTAAAGAAGCTAGATATGGCATCTGTCCTCTTGTAGAAACCATCATTTGTGATTAAAAGGGTCTATTTTTAGTGGGGTTAAGAGACCTTTAATATCCTTGCAAAGGAAAAGAATCAGAATGAGGGAAGCATAATTCAGCCCCTAAAGAGGAGAGCAATTATTGAAGTTGAAATAGGAATTTTGTGTTTTCTAATTGCTTAAAGGGAGAGTTCAGGGGAGTGAAGAAGGGAGCATGAAAATATTAAATTGATTGGATTCTTACTAGTCACTTCTTAACTAAAATTTCCACCTGGATTAGGGTGCTGCTCTCTGCCAGGCTGTCAGAGCCACAAACCAGCAGAGACTGAGGGGGTAAGGAAGCACAGGAGAAAGGAGGCCAACAAACACAGTTATAATAAAGAAAAGATCACCTCAGAAGGCATGTACTGGTCAAGGTAAATGTGGTTAATAATGACAAATATAAATACCAGTATAAGTGAACATATGGCAAAAACTCAAGAATGATGTGAAGTGCGAAGAAATAGACTTGTGATTATTATACATTTCGATTGATTTATAAACAAAATATATGGATCTCTACATGAACACTGATAAAAAAAAAAGAAAAGATTTTAAAGGAGAGAATATCACATCGTCACATCTGAGGCAGTTCTGTTGTAGACACAGTGATAGTTTCAGCTAAGTTCTCTATTTTTTTCCTTAAAATGTCAAGTCCTGAGCTGGGCGGAGCCCCCGTTTTCTGTAGTGCAGTCACCCTGTGCACCTAACATTGCCTGCTGGCTGGTGGCAGCATCTCCTTGATGAGCAGGCCAGGGCCAGTCCCAGGCAGCTCCCCTTTCAGCCTGACAGCTGCATATCCCAGGTGGTCTGACATTTGAGATGGAGGCTGTGGATAAGATTGAAGGTGTTTTAGGGGAGAAGTAGGCTGTGAATAACACCAAGACTTCATCCAGATGGAATCACTCATGAGACAACCTGAGATAGTCTATTACTGCCCATATGTCTTCTAGGTCTCCAAAGGCCAGGCTCCATTGATTTATAAGAAACCTACTATTTACGCTTTTGGCTCATTTCACAACAGACTACAGTAAAGGATTTATCAGAGATGCTGCTGTTTCTGGCAGTTGTTGGGATTTTATAAGTTCTTTAAATAAAACAGTCTCCATAAATATCCTAGTAAACATCAGACAATAAAGTAAATATTTGGGGGTTAGATTCAGTTTATTTCCTCTTAATACACACCATCTTTTTACAGGTTTCCTTCTGAGTACAGCACCATGGCAAAACCTTTTATAGAACATACCTATTTTAGGTAAATAAATAAATATGTGACTCCAAAGAAATAAAAATTACTAAATATAGCTATGCTCACAGTATTGCTTAAACACTTTCTCTCTTGCAGATAAGCCTTGGAAGAATTATTTCATTATTTTTTCCAGCACAATCAGTTATTAGTGTATCTTATTTATAGATGGTTCTTTGAGGAACTATAGTAATATAGCAAAATATCAGTTATTTCATCACACTAGTGAATTTAATGAACCTGAAGGTGTGTGTTATTTTAGCACTTACTGTAGCTCCTGTGAAAACCCAGTGGTGCTAAAATCTGTAAACCTGTCATTGCTTAAGTAATAACCTTGTTAAAAGCATCTTCATTTAACTTACTTTAGCTTCTGCAGGATGTAGGTTTTATTTTATCAGTGCAGAGAGTAGGTGTTTCAAACCCAAACCACTTATTGTAAATATAATTAATTGTAGTTCATTAATTTATTCACAGTGTTATTGCTTTTATTTTCATACTTAGGTTAAATTAAATATTGTCTGGAATCTAGTACCTATTTTCAATTTTTTACAAACTGTTAATTCACATTGAATTTCTGTAGTTACGGGAGTAAATTTTAGTTTGCACCAATGAAAATGTTCGTTTTAATTTTTAATACCCCTTTATGTGAGGCACTACGGACTCTTCCCCCCTCCTCTATATACAATGTAGATTTTTTTAAGTGCACTTTTGTTAATCTACTTGGAATGGATTTGAATTTATTCTTGCCTTTTCAAGATATGAAGAAAATTGGATATTGATGGTAGGTGTTCAGAATTATCAATTGATTTCTACAAGAACACATCTAAATTATTGAAATGCTGGCAATAAAAATGGGAACTCCCTCCTATTTAGGACTACTCATGAAAAGAGAGGAGGAGAAGGAAGGGAAAGACAGAGCAGAGCAGATGAAAGAGGACAAAACTGTAATTTATATAATTATAGTCTCAAAACAAAAACAAACTTTTGATAATTACTCGGACAAGCCAATAACAAGGTGTACGATAAAAGCTATATGTTATCAATCACTGTGAAATCCTTGACTGATTGCAATAATGCAGGCAGTAAACACTGACACATGTTCTGTTCCATGACCACATTTAGAAGAACAACATCATAAAAGGTGTTGGTGGCAACCACTGTTTCATTGATAAATGACATTAGTTAAAGAGCTACTAGCCTGATAGAGAGATGAAGATTTTTATCAAATTTTCTTTCCCCAAAATGTATCAAGAAAAATGCAGGATAGAAATAGTATAATAGACCCAGTTAGCAATAAACTGAACCTGTCAAGGTGGTTTTGTTTCTGAATCCATTATTTGTAATCAATTTTTTTAATAAGGTCATAATTCCTCGTTTGGTTTGTTTATGCCTTTGAAAATTGATAATCAATGATGTTCATCTTTACAAAAAGAAATCTCCAATTTAACTTGTATTTTAGTGCTTTAAAATATATAATAATGATCAAATATATTGGTTATTATGATAATCAAGATATCTTTGTAAAATCCCCCTAAATTGTAACCCTGATATTGATAATCTTTTTCTTCTCCTCTTATAAATGTTGATTTTAAATTTGGGGATAGAGAGGGTGAGGAGAGGAAACACATCAAGAACTAAGACAATTTCTTAGGATATTTTCAACATTTAAAATAATTATTATTTTCCATTTTATGATTTGTCTTTTAGATGAAGGTTCTTAGAATCATTAATATTTAGATTGGTTGAAAAGTAGGTCATTCAAATAGAGTATATTTAAACATACAGCTAAAACTGTTTCAAAAGTGCATATATACTTTTGTTATCAGTCTCTTTTTGTAACATAACTGTTACTAAAAACTTTCTTTAGTAATTTAGTCAATGTTTATATGACTTGAATAAATGACATTTTTAATCAGAATATTAATCAACCATGTTAATTTTTGTTGGTCTGACAGTATAGTTATTAAACAATAGCCAGACTAAAGATTTACACAATTGTATCTTTCAATAAGATACACTTTAAATGTACACTAAAGATAGAAAAAAGTAATGAAATTCACAATTATATCAAGGATTTTTTTAAATTAAATCTATTGGTTGTTGGTATCTGTGAACTCTTAAGAATAAACACCTGCAGTGTTTTATTATGTAAAAAGGTGGTTTAATTGCATCTTATTTATCACAGACAAATCAAGCCCTATTCAGAAGATAATAATGACACAGTAATTGGATCAGTAATTGGTTCAGGATGATTCAATATTGTACTAATAATCATAAATACTGCTGTCTTCTGCTTTGATTCAAGGCTGACATGCTAATATAGATTGGATTTAGAGCAATAAATATTAGTGAACTGGATCTAGTATTATTAATATCTAGATCCTTACTTTGACTATGCCAGCCAGAAACAGGTATAAAACATATGCACTACTTGAGAACATATTTTAAATTACAATATGAATTCATTAGCTTCCCTGATAGCTCAGTTGGTGATGAATTCATCAATGTACTTTATTGGCTTTTCTTAACTATTCATCTCTGAAACCAACATCTTCAATGTATGGAGGTGGAAGGGAGTAGACAAGAAGACATTTCCTTATTTTTCTTATAAAAATGATCATTTTGGTGGAGTAATACAGCTTTTACATTTGATTGAGCTAGTTACCATGGAGGATGTGACATGATGACCTGGTGGGCAAAATTATTCACATGCCAGTCATGTAATGATGGATAAGAAAATCATTCCCATTACCACACTGTGTTCAGCAGACACTTGGCGGTTAAACAGGACTATTTCCTAGCCAGTGTGGTGGCAGCCTTTCACTGAGAGCCAAAGGAGAGGGAGGCTCATTATGTAGGAAACAATGATTCTTATTCACTCAACATGGAAACTTGCCTCACAAGAACACATTGGATAGCTCTGGTCTGGAATAAAAATGGCATATCCCCTTTTATCAATGGAACAGAAACCTAGGATCAACATGCCTAGCTTGGAATTCTGCCTACTAGTGATAGAAATGGATATATTCAGGCTTTTGTTTATTTATGACCATTTTCATGGATTGGAGGGATTGGAGAGGTGCTTACTGTCTTCCCAGTTGCTTCAGTCGTGTCTGACTCTTTGTGACCCCATGGACTGTAGCCTGCCAGGCTCCTCTGTCCATGGGATTCTCCAGGCAAGGAAACTGGAGGGTGTTGCCATTTCCTTTCTACTGCTGCTGAAATAGGTCTCTTTTGTGGGGAAAAGAGAATGGGGTAGCTCACAGGTGCCAATGAAAAATGTAACTATGCACTTTTAACTCTGAAGTTATAAGACTGCTGGAGACAACTGATTGGGTGTGTAATATTTACCTGGCAATGGGAGGATATTGGGAGAATATTTTTTCTATTGTTTTAGCTAAACAGGATAATGGAAAAATAAGAAAGCCTTCTTAAGTGAACAATGCAATGAAATAGATTAAAAAATAGAATGGAAAAGACTAGAGATCTCTCAAGAAAATTAGAGATCCAAGGGAATATTTCATGCAAAGATAGGCACAATAAAGGAAAGAAATGTCAAGGACCTAACAGAAACAGAAGAGATTAAGAAGAGGTGGCAAGAATACCCAGAAGAACTGTAAAAAAAGTTGTTAATGAGCTGGATAACCACGATGGTGTGATCACTCACTTAGAGGTAGACAGGCATCCTGGAGTGTGAAATCTAGTTACAAACAAAGCTAATGGAGGTGATGGAATTCCAGCTGAGCTATTTCAAATCCTAAAAGATGATGCTATTAAAGTGCTGCACTCAATATGCCAGCAAATTTGAAAAATTCAGCAGTGGCCACAGGAATGGAAAAGGTCAGTTTTCATTGCAAACTTAAAGAAAGACAATGCCAAAGAACATTCAAATTACTATACAATTGCACTCACTTCACATGGTAGCAAGATTATGCTCAAAATCCTTCAAGCTAGGCTTTAGCAGTACATGAATTGAGAACCTCCAGTTGTACAAGCTGGATTTAGAAAAAGAGAAATCAGAGATCAAATTGCCAACATCTGCTGGATTATAGAAAAAGCAATCTACTTTTGCCTCATTGAATATGCTAAAGCCTTTGACTGTGTGGATCACAACAAAGTATGGAAAATTCTTAAAGAGAGGGGAATAAAAATGACCTTACCTGTCTCCTGGGAAACCTGTATGCAGGACAAGAAGTAACAGCTAGAACTGGACACGGAACAACAGACTAGTTAAAAATTGGGAAAGGAGTATTTCAAGGCTGTATATTGTCAACCTGCTTATTTAACTTACATGCAGAGTACATCATATGAAATCCTGGACTGGATGAATCATAAGCTGGAATCAAGATTGCCAGGAGAAATATCAACAACCTCAGATATGTGGATGATACCACACTAATGGCAGAAAGTGAAGCGGAACTAAAGAGCCTCTTAATGAAAGTGAAAGAGGAGAGTGAAAAAACTGGCTTAAAACTCAACATTCAAAGAACAAAGATCATGGCATCTGGTCCCATCTCTTCGTAGGTAATAAATAGGGAAAAGGTGAAAACAGTAACAGATTTTATTTTCTTGGGCTCCAAAATCACTAAGGACTGCAGCTATGAAATTAAAGACATTTGCTCCTTGGTAGAAAAGCCATGGACAAACTTAGACAGCATATTAAAAAGTAGAGACATCGCTTTACCAACATAAGTCAATATAGTCAAGGCTATGATTTTTCCAGTAGTCATGTATGGATGTAAGAGTTAGACCATTAAGAAGGCTGAGTATCAAGGAATTGATGCTTTCGAACTGTGGTGCTGGAGAAGACACTTGAGAGTCCCTTGGACTGCAAGGAGATTGAGCCAGTCAATCTTAAAGGCTAACAACCCTGAATATTCATTGGAAGGACTGATACTGAAGCTCTAATACTGTGTTGGAAGAAAAAAAAATGCCAGAAAATAGCCACCTGATGCGAAGAGCTGATTCACTGGAAAAGACCCTTATGCTGGGAAAGATTGAGGGCAAGAGGAGAAGGTGGTGACAGAGGATAAGATGGTCGGATGACATCACTGACTCAATGGCATGAGTTTGAGCAAACTTTGGGAGACAGTGAATGACAGGGAAGCCTAGTATGCTGCATTTCATGGTATTGCAAGGAGTCAGACATGACTTGGTGACTAAACAACAAAAAAAAGGATAATGGAATGCACAAGAGCTATGTATAGGACCAAAAGAATGTCATGGAGTAGAGAACCAAAATGCTTCCTGGTAAAGAACTCAAACATAATAATACATTTCCTAGGAATAATAGAGAGGTCAATGAAACCAATGAATCTAGAGAGGAGTTGGATTATTCTGTTATCTATCTCTTGCTTTTGGCTTTTTGTTATTTACAAATTTGGTAATTTGAAATGGAATTTACTCTCCAAAGTTCATTATGAAGAAAATGAATACAAACCTTATCAAATTTATTACTTATACAAATACTCCAGGATGAGATGAGTATTGAGATTTCTTTCATATCATTGATCTCTGTTCTAATTATTTAAAGAACATAGAGTGATGTGATTAATTTCTTATGACCAAAGTCACGCAGGAAACACAAGTAGACGAACTGTGTGTTGGAAGAAAAAAAAAAAGCCAGAACATCCTATATCAGTGTCCTCAAAGAGACTTTGATTAACCCAACGATTCCATTCAAGGAAACAAGCTTCAGCCTGTTCTTGTGTTCTCAGTCCACTCTCTTCATTCAAGGTATGGAAGATGCAATTTTCTAGCATACACCCAGTTGAATATTTTCTAATGGTATCCATGTTGGCGCTATTTTCTAGGTAGGCATGGAGGGATGTCTTCATCATTCACAGGAGTCTGGGGTTACGCCAAAGGCAAAGACAACTCCACAAACAAGGGAAATAGATAATTTCAGTTCCCGAATCAGTATTGAGTCCACTAACACCTGAGCAGTGAAAATCCTGTGGTGTCTTCATTCAAGAGCCAGGAAATTCCATGTGTTTATGGACTCAAGTTCTCTTCTAAATGGAGTGACTATTTATTGTTTCGTATCCATGAAAGGAAATCTGCAGTCAAATAGCAGACAGACGTCACACATTCCTTGTGCATCTACGCCCCAGTGGCTCCAATGCTGAGCCAACTGCTCATGAGTTACAGGATAACTAATTCACTTGGTCCTATTTCTCCCTGAAACTCTACATGGAGTTGTGGTTCACTGGTTTAGTGACGTGAATGAAGGGAATTCACTGCACTTCAAATCTCTCATTACACCTTAATTAGGACCCCAGCTAGAAATATCAATGTTTTAACAACTGTAGCAGACAAGGTTTCTTTTTTTTGCTTTAATCATATATTGTAAAGCAGATTGAAGTACTTTATCAATGTTTTCTTCTTTTGTTTTTTTTTTTTTTTGTCCTATTGAGAATCCACAGCTAAGTGTACTAACATAAAAACTAAGGCTGTGATCTTTCCATTTTAATCCTCAGCTCAGTCAGCAACAGAGTTAACAAATGATAACAGTAATCATAGAAAATACATTGTTAATGAATAACAAATGCATAACTATTAATTTTTTGTTGTGTTGAATTTTGTTTTCTATGTTTGTGGGTGTTATTTTTTAAACAGAAATTTTGTCACTGAGGCAACTTATACCCTTTTTCGGTTTTTAAATTTCCAAGTAATTAGGAATATTTTTAATCATCATTTTGATCTTAGAAATTTGTTTTGGGACCACCAACTACTAGTGTTCCTAACCTGGAGCTCCTGAGTAACTTCCCCTGCAAAGTGCCATTCTGTGGCAGAAAACTTATTTGAATACTTGTAACATCTGAATCATAAATAATAAAAACCTATGTTTTAGGTGTCTGTATAATAACCATCTTTATAGCAAAAGAGGGAAAACATTTTGTTTTACCTAATATTTATTATTTCAAATATTTAACATCCCCCAAACAAGGTTACAGTAAATTTCCAATTAACAACAAAATAAAATAAACCATAACTTTAAAAATACAACTTTAAATCAAAGAAAGAAGACAAACAATACTAAAATTTAATCTGTCCTTTGGGGCAGGAGACAGCTTACAGGTTCTAGTCAGCCAGCTAAATGACAGTCAGAAAAGATCATGTGACTGGGGTCTAAAAACTAATTAATCTCCATAAAGCTGTAAGTGAGGTAGGTAAGATGACTTGAAATCTGATTACATTATTGCATTTAAGGGGAGAAAATGCTGCATGTATTTTTCATGTTGATTTTAACCACCTGAGCCCTTAATGACGTTTTGTACCTTGGAAGAAAACTCATATTTCATCCATATTTTAGAATGAACTACAAAGATGCTACTGTCATTAGTATATGATTTACGTATTTGCTGTAAATAACATGAAAATGCATCATGTAGGATGCCTTTGTGAAGTTTTCAAAGAATAAGTAATTCTTTGAAAGGTAGATTCACTGTGAAAAGGAAGCTGTAAACTGTAAGATTAAAAGAAATTGACAAAGATATTTAAAGGAAATAATAATTTTACTATCCTCACCCCTACATCCATAAAAAGCAAATGATGAGATAGTATATTTTGGCTATTGGACATTTATGTGCTACATTTTTATTAGTTCTAAAGTCCTATACAAAATAATTCTGAAAATTTATTAAAATATGGTATTCTCTACCACTTCCATTATTCCAGTCACAGATAACATATGTAAACACTTTGTTAGAAGAAGTCATTCAGAATCCCATGGAACCTTCCAGTATATTTCACAGCTAATTCTTTTTTTTGTTTTAACATTTAAATAAAAGAGACTTCTAAGCAATGGTCCTTTAAATGTGTTCTCCTTTTATCTGCAGCAGAACAAGGAATATAGAATAATAATTTGGAGCATTATGTCTGGAATGCTGTGAAAACAATCCTTATTAGATTGGAATGAACCCTGAAGAGATAGAGTGTGTGTCTGTGTGTGCGTGTTCAGTGTGGGGCAGGGGGGTAGCATTATTTGTACATAAGAGAGAATAAGACAGAAATTTGGAGTTTTGTTAATAAGCACCATCAATCATAGATTATGCAAATTATATATCTGCAAAAATTTTATTTAAAAATTGGAAACATTATATTCTGAGTTAAAATACAAGCCAGGGAATTTATTGCTAGCAGGTAATCCATTGTATACTGAACACAGAGAGAAGGTGACAGGCAGAATATATTCTCTAGTTTGTTTTATTAAAATGATAATTGTTTTCCCATAATAATATTAATGAATGCATGAGGAAACTGAATCAAAAAAATAGAATGTCTCTCATTGAGAATCTGAAAGCACTTTATAAACAAAGGGCTTTTTTGACTCTATTTTATGTGAACAAAGTTTTTTTTGAGTTAAGGAATATTCACTACTTTGGGGCAAAAGTTGCCATTTTTCATCTTGACAAAAAGACTAAATGCTAGTCAAGATTTTCCCAGTGTGCAAACTTTAGAAGCGCCATAAAGGATAGGTGTGGTTTAAGATTCAGAAGACAAGAAATATCTTTTGCTCCTTCATTTTTCTTTTCTCTAATCATATAAGGTGAACATGTATTTATTGTAATACATGGATAGATGTACACCCAAAGACATACTCGTGCACAGGGAGGTGTGCAGGAGGGCATACCTAGAAGGGCTGCTAGAAGATTCTAAAGGTTTCTGCACCAGGCAGAGTGATGGAAAAGCACAGGAAGGAAAGCAAAGCGCCAGGAAGGAGAGCCACTCCATCTATTCTGACCTCTGCCTTCACATCCATCTAATCTCCTCTGTATCCACTTCCTATGATCCACTATCTTTCCACTTTGCCCTTTGGGATACAGAGTGTGGGAAACATTTTCCCCAACCTGAGTAAGTATTTATGAGCTTCTACTTCCTGAGTTCAGTGAATATTTTTAGACTGCAAAAAGCATTGTATGTCCTGTGAATGGTGGTATTAGTTAAAATATTATTATGATTATTTTGGAATAACTTATCACTGCTTAAATATCCCAGGTTTATATTTCCAGCCACTGAATATTTGAAGCCTTGAGAGAATCCTTGCTAATGTATAACTAGTCAGTATCCATGGTTAAAACTTAAAGGAGGTAAAAAGGGAAACTATGACACTATGGAGAATTCTAGAAGTTTGTGTCAAAAATTTCTAAAATGACCTATAGTAAAATAATGTATAAAATTATCCCTTGATATTAAAGAATGCTTAGTGGGAGACAAGGGTAGAGCTGAGGTAAAACACCTTCTGCTGCTGCTAAGTCACTTCAGTCGTGTCTGACTCTGTGCGACCCCATGGACTGCAGCCCACCAGGATCCCCCGTCCCTGGGATTCTCCAGGCAAGAACACTGGAGTGGGTTGCCATTTCCTTCAGTGCATGAAAGTGAAAAGTGAAACTGAAGTCACTCAGTCGTGTCCGACTCTTAACGACCCCAAGGACTGCAGCCTACCAGACTCCTCCATCCATGGGATTTTCCAGGCAACAGTACTGGAGTGGGGTGCCATTGCCTTCTCCCAAAACACCCTCTATTGAACTTTAAATTCTAACCAGAATTTTGTCCTATTGTGTAATGATACACCGAGGCCAGACCATTCCCACCAACCGTACTATAGAAAAATCTTATGGGCCTACACACCATTAATTCACTTTCCCAATATAACTGAATAGACAAAGCTTACAACTCAAGATCAAGAAACCAGGGATGGAATAGAAAAATTTGAGGTGGGTATTCCTGGTGGCTCAGTGGTAAAGAATTCTGCCAATGTAGGAGATGGGCGTGCAATCTCTGGGTCAGGAAGATCCCCTAGAGAAGGAAATGGCAGCCCACTTGAGTATTTTTGCCTGGGAAATCCCATGGACAGAGGAGCTGGAAGGGCTATAGTTCATGGGGTCACAAAAGAGTCAGAAATGACTTAATGTCTAAACAACAACAACAATTCAAAGAAAAAGCTGATATATTCTCTATGCTGATATCTTTCTCCCAATTTTTTTTACTTTGATATTATGAAATTCTTCAGCAGTTTAAAAAATTCTGAGATTCAAAACTGTGTCAACATTACAACACTTTGAATTTTTTAGTTGCTTTATGGCAAAACCAATACAATATTGTAAAGTTTAAAAAAAATAAAGTATGCCCTCAAAAGCTTGCTTTTTAAAGCAGTCGCTTGTATAAATGGCATAAATTGCCAACTCTTCTGCAATGGTGAATCAAATTTTATTGAGGTTGTGGAATTAAGTCTCTTCTTTCTTTTCTTTTTTCGCTTCCTTTTCTGACAAGGTATTTGCTAACATATCTGAAATTTGGATTTAATTTGAGATCTACTTTGACAATGAAAGTGAAATTTGCTCAGTCATGTCTGACTCTGCAATCCTATGGACTATAGCCTGCCAGGGTCCTCTGTCCATGGAATTTTCCAGGCAAGAATACTGGAGTAGGTTGCCATTCCCTTCTCCATGGCATCTTCCTGACCCAGGAATCAAACCCAGGTCTCCTGCATTGGAGGCTGAGTCACTAGGGAAGCCCTCTACTTTGACAATGGAGGGACAGATTTATGAAGCATCAAGATTTCTAATTGGTAGTTTGATTTGAGTGTTTGTTTGTGCCTGTGTTTGTTTACATACTTATGTACTATTTCTACATTCATCCATCCACTTCTTTATGGACAGAACATTAGACAAAAATCCACTTTAATGAGAAACATAGGCAAATTCTTGTTTAACATAAAAGCCACTTCAACTATTAATCATGATTAGAGAAAAGCCCCATTGTTACAGATTATCATTTAACTTCCAAAAGCTAGAAGCAGTGACAGCACAAAATTTTACAAAGCTTTATGTAACAAACTTGTGTAAATAAAGATTGTCCAACCTGATCTTTGATGGAACTTAGATTACTAATCAAATATACATAACCATTTCATTTGTTAAGGTCTTGATTTTCTATATTATTTTGGCTTTGTCCTAACAAATACACTTGGCCATAATGAAAATAAACCTGCTGAAGTCTCTGAGGTCTGAGACAAGCTATAACACATTTCTTCACTGCGGGGTGGGCTCCTGGGATGCCTACTGAGAAAATGCCTGCCCACTGAGCATGCCCAGACTATTAAAATGAATTGACATGTTAATGCTGACAGGAAAAGAGCACAAGAGAGCTTGCTAAATTACTGCTCAGTCAGGCACTAGGAATTCCTGAGTGGCTAACTCCTGAGCAAAACCCACAGCAAGCACAACAACAACAACAAAACTTTATTGTCAAATGCACCAAAACAAACACACACTAACAGGGTTGTCATGTTAGCAATCCACCTGCCCATAAATCATATGGATTTTAATCATACCTGCCACCTTAGCCGCTTATCCCCAGAGAAATTGTTTTCTTTTTGCTCCCTCCTTCATTCGCTTTCAATTATCTGGAAGCTGGTTCGCGTGTTTATTTATTTATCTAAAGTTCACATACTGTATGCATGCACAAATTTTCTCCAGGGGTCTGGACCAGGCAGATCATAGGAGGATGCAGTGGAGCATAGCAGCTAACAGCTCAGATGAATGTACTCAGTCTCAAAAACCTGCTTTGGACCATGATGACAAGGAAAGGGGAGGACAGAAAGTAATTAGTATGTGTACAATGATTGATTATGGCTTAATATTCAGGCATTTCACCTCCAGACCACTATACTTAGACTTAAAGAATGATGAAACAGGAAGTCCTCATGGTTTTTGATAAGTGAGGAAGAAAAAATTCTGTTTTTCCACATTTAAGTTATTACTTTGACTTCTGTGGGCATGGCATAAAGTTTATTCACTTTAAACATATATGTTTATTCACTGCATCAAGGAATTGTTTAAAATCTCAAACATTAAGATGAGCATAAATAAGTGACTTCTAGCCTTGGGCAGGCAAAGAAGAGATGAAAGGAAGCTACACATTTCAGATGAAATTATCCAGTCTCACCATTGTGTTGTCTCACTCCCATGAACAACTTCAGAAAATAATATCAATTTGGCTACTCAAGGAATAAGTAGTGACCTTTTCTCAGCAAAAGGAGTGAAAGAGGAGCATAGCTGCATTGTAGAGTTCATATCCTTTAGACAGAAAATTCATTTTCATTAGAAAAATTGGTCAAAAAATAGATATGTTAGATATGGCAAATTCAAAAGAAAGAAAACTTTCACTTTATTGTATCTGATTCAAGGGTTTTTGACACTGTGCTGTGTGTATGTGTATGTGTAAGTCATGATGGCTTTTTATGCACATTCTGATCTATACTTGCCAAGCTGTGTATTAGCTCCATCTCTAGATAGAATCTGTTTAGAACACCCATAGAAATTAAAAGGATCACATGGAGTTTGACATTTTGCAAAATGAAAGAATAATGGATGTATTATATTGTGTGTTTTTTCCTTTTAATAAAAATGTCTAACTGACCCTTGGGAAGCTTGGCTGGAAGTTTAGAAGTCTGATTCATTTTTCTTCCTCTTTATGCTCAAAAATACGAGAATGTAATTTCTTCAGCTTCATATTTTCTTTGATATTTCAGTAAGTTTGAGATTTCTTTCTTGTTCATAAATCATGAACTAAATCATCGAAGTGTACCCTAAAATACTTTGGTGTCTTTTGACTTTGCATCTTATATTCAAATGCCCAAACAAATCTCCCTGCTCTATTAACTTTTATGTTTGTCTTCTTATAACTGTGGCCAAGGACATGCCACAGAACTTAAGAAGTATTTGACCTTTAACCTCAGATGTGAAATAATAAATAATCCATCTCATATTGGATATAAAATTCTAGTCCCCCAAAGTGCCAGATTATTTATATATAAATTTACATATTCATATTCACTTAAGTGAATATTTTTGGGTGGAAAATAAACCGTCCAAGTTACATTTCATATTTTGCCATTACACATCTGTACCTTACAGATTGTGACCATAGGTTTATATTTTTTGTAATCTCCCCTAAAAATGATATTCATTAATCTATTCATCAATTACTAATTAAGCATCTAACATGTGTCAGGTGCCAGATCACAGTGTCTTAGGTAAAATAGCCCTTAATTGTTACATAGATTTACTTTAGACTGATCAATCTATATGTACTTATCTATTTGTATATCTATTCATCTCATTTCAAAAACATCAATTTTAAATTCCAAAATTAAACTGAACATGCTTTACATGAATTAAAGTAACCAAAATCCATCAATAACTTTTTATGTACCAATTAAAAAAAATGACCAACAAGATTTTGATTAGTCAAGTCTGTAGTGCTCTATCTGTATCACACGGATGAGAAGAAAAGGGAGTCCAGGCAAAAGCAGAGCATCACAGAATTCCAAGAAATTCTCTGAAAGGCTGAGAAGGAAGAGTCAGGGGGATTGAAGGAGCTAGGGAAAATGTGAAATGGGAAGAGAGTATTTCAAGAAAGAGAATCCAATGCTATCAAAATACCAAACAACATAAGGACAGAAAAGGGTTTAGTAAGAAGATGTCATTGTTGATCTTGCAGGGGTGGTGGAATCAAAGTCAGATTATAGTGGCTTTAGAAACAAACAATATCAGGAAGAAACAACTAGTACAGAAGATTATTTTAAAGAGTTTTTAAGTGAGGGAGAGGGCAGAGGGATAAGACCATAGCTAGAGCAGGATGATTTCAGGGACTCCACACTGGAACTATTTGTACATTGTCTGTGTATGGACCCCCCTGGAGTTGTGCAGTACACAAACACTGCAGCCTCCACAGTGGCCCTGGGGTTATTTATTTGGTCTTCGTTTTTAAAGGGAGAGAGTTGGGGGCCTGCTGAATTGTTCATGAAAAGTGACTAATAGTAAAGAACAGGTTAGAGACACTAGGGAAAGCGAGGGAGATTCAAAACAAGTGCAATGGGAAACTTCCCCAGTGGTCCAGTGGCTAAGACTCCACTCCTAATTCGGGGAGCCCGGGCTTGATCCCTGGTTGGGGAACTAGAACCTACATGCCGCAACCAAGAGTTGCAACGCCACAACTAAAGATTCCACGTGCCTCAACTAAGACCCAGTGCAGCCAAAACAAACAAACAAAAACCAAACGCAACGGGGGAATGGGCCACAGTGCTATATGGCTTTCTATTTAGACAAATGTGAATTCAGGTCAGCTTATAGTTATCACTTGGAATTCTGCCATGGATATACACACTACCAGACTACACAAACCAGCCCTCAAGCACCTGATCAAGGCATCTATAAATGTGATCTTTATAAATTTGATCTTTTTACACCACTAACATGTGACTTTACTCACTTGAATCAGGGGGAAAAAAAAATATATATATATATATATATGTTTTTTCACTGTAGTAATCATAGCTCCTAGAGTACTGCCTATGGCAGGTATTCGGTTAATACTTATGGATTTTATAGGCATTTTTGTAATATTGGTATTTTTAAATGTATGTTATTTTCTTGAAGAAAATACTATTGTTTGTCTAAAAGATCAACAATTCACCTTTTATCCCAGATTGGCAGATGTCAATTTTGTTTAAATTTGCCAACCAGCTCTTCCCCCGCAATTCAGGAGAATCGTGATGATCTTAACATAGGTTGTGCTTGTCCTATCATTCTGCTTGCCAGGGAGCTCTTGTGTGGTGGGCACGTGACCCTAGACTGGGCATGTGACCCAGGATTGGCCAAGGAGGTATGCAGAGAGATGGTTCTATGGGATTCCAGAAAATGTTTCTTTGTTGAGAAAATAAACTTAGAGAAGAAGTAGTTCCTTATCTTCTGCTTACCTGGAACTAGGGTACCCATCTTATAAGCTTAAAAAAAAAAAAAAAAAAAGTCCCACTTGCTGATCTTGCTAGAGAAGATAGATTCAGGTCATTGAAAAAGTGAATCCTGACTTTTTAAAACCATTCCACTGTGTTCCACTACCACCCCACTAAATGCCAGGGCCCAATAGAAATGGCAGCCATAATCCTTAATTTCAAAATTTTGCAATCTCTTTGTTTTGAAGATACCATGCCCTCATAGGGACCCCTCTGGTGGCTCAGATGGTAAAGCATCTGCCTGCAATGTGGGAGACCCCGGTTTGATCCCTGGGTCAGGAAGATCCCCTGGAGAAGGAAATAGCAACCCACTCCAGTACTCTTGCCTGGAAAATTCCATGGACTGAGGAGCCTGGTAGGCTATAGTCCATGGGGTTGCAAAGAGTCAGACACAACTCAGCGACTTCACTTTCTTTCTTTCGCTTTTGTCCTCATAGGAGTGAGAGGACACAAAAGAGATTAACAACAAGTGTTTCTTATCTGCAAGCTTGCCTGGGGACAGGTTCACTTACAAGATGATTCAGGCTGTTAACAGATTTTTCAGCAACATGATTCTTATATAATGTAATACAGATTTGGGAGGGACACCCCCTCCTCATGTGTAGTAGTGCCTGCTGAGTCACTTAGTTGCGTCTGCTCTTTGTGACCCCACGGATCGTACGCCACCAGGTTACTCTGTCCATGGGATTTCCCAGGCAAGAATACTGGAGTGGGTTGCCATTTCGTTCTTCAGGGGATCTTCCTGAATCAGGGATTGAACCCCATCCTCACCTTGTACACGCACTACAGTTAGAGGTAAGGTAGAGAGAGGTTCCTCTCACAATCTAGAGGAAACCATTATACAGGGGCTTGAAAGTAGGGCTCTTTAGGATCATCTTAGCTTCTGTCTACCAAAAGCCACCATTCAGCCAGCAATGATTCATGTCCTTCCAACATGCAGAATAAAGTCACCCCTCCTAAAGTCCTCAAGAGTCTCATTCCATTATAGCACAAGATCAAAATCTTATCATGTAAACCAGGTCTAGGTAAGTATAAGTATTCCAGGTGGAATCTGCTAAGAACAGCTAACTCTTGAGGCATTCTCTCCATCCGTAACCTTGTAAAACTAAAAATGCAAGTTGTCTGCCTTTAACAAACTCATTATAAAATAGTGAGGCAGACAAAATGACATTTATAGACAGTCAAGTTCAAAAGGGGGAGGGGGGGCAAGATAAAAAGGAGTCACTGTTCAGCCAGGCAAATGTTGGGTTTCTTGATTAGATTTCAAGGACTGAGAATAATTCTTTGTGGCTCTAGGCTCCATCCCCTTGTTGTTGCTTCAGTTTTTTGATCACTCTTCCTCTTTCATGAAAGGTAGCATAGGTTTACAGCTGGGAAACTGTAACAGGACTTCCAGCCAGTAGAATCTGGGGGTTTGGACTGTCTCCTTTCATATTATACTCACTGTCCTTTTTAATCCATCTGGTAGTAACTTCCTCATTGAAACCACTAACTCAAGTATTTTCTGGGTCTCCTGTGAGTTTTAATGGGTTCATGTCATAAGACAAAGACCAGGTTCACAGAGCTTTTTGTGATAATCCTTCCCTACCTTGGTGTCCTGCTAAAATGGCTAAAGGACACCACACTTAGTAGAATCTTTATGGTTTGATTGGGAGGATCTGTTAGGCCTATTGTCACTCTCTTGAAAGGCCCTTTTTTGGTGACAGAATACCTTAACCTTTTCATTTTCTGAGGCTTAACTGAAAAGTTATAGAATCAAATCCTTGACTTTTTCTCCAGAACAAGCTTTCCTAGAAGTAAATCTCTTAATGTTCAACGTTTTTTTAGTAGTTCTTCCTTCAATTTGCTTCTCTCTTCTCACATTTTACTACAATCAGCACCTTCACCACTTGGCTTGGAAATCAGCTATAGGAACAAATTCATCATTTGCAAGTTCTGCTTTCCATGTATCTATATGAGACGATGTTGCTATGCTTTCTCTGACTAAATAACAAGGATCCATCTTCCTCTAACTTTCAATACCATGCCCCACCTCTTCATCATAAGCTTGCATTGACAGTGTCTTTAATAATACTGGCCAGACATCTGCCAATTATCTGTTTTAAACTATTGAGGCATTTCCTATCATACTCATCACAATTCCCCTCTAGTGTCCACCCACAGCCTGGTTCCAAAGCCACTCATGAATTTTAGGTGTCAGTTTTCTATTCCATGTAACAAATTACCACAACCTTAGTGGCTTAAAACAACATATATTTACTATCTCACACTTTCTGTGGGACTGGAGTCAGGGCATGTCCTGGCTGAGTCTTCAGCAAGGCTGCAGTCAAGGTGTTGGCAAGGCCTGTTATTTTCATTTGAAGGCTTGACTGGGGAAGAATTCAATTCCAAGTTCACTCAGGTTGATAGCAGAATTTTTCTTTTTGGGACTATAAGACCGAGGGAAGTAGCTTTTGCTGGTTATTGGCTGGAGGCCTTTCTCAGCTCTTTGTCATGCAGACCTCCTAACACAGCCACTTACTAGTTCGAAGACAAAGAGAGAAAGTCTCTAAAGCAAGTCTGCTAGCAAAATAAACAGGTTATTATAAAATGCTGTGTAATCATGGGGTGACTCCTATCACCTTTGCCATATTCCACTAGTTGGACTCAAGGAAAAATCCTCACCCACTCTCAAAGGAGGAGATTATATATGACAAAAGTGTAAGCAGAGGAAGGTGTTAGAGGCTGAATTGTGATCCCCCAAATTCATTTGTTGAAGTGCGACTCCCAGTACCTCAGAATGTGACAGCATTTAACGATAGGGTTTTTATAGGTGAATGAATAAAGAAGATGTGGTACCTAAATACATGGAATACTGCTGCTGCTGCTGCTGCTAAGTCGCTTCAGTCGTGTCCGACTCTGTGCGATCCCATAGACGCAGCCCACCAGGCTCCCCCGTCCCTGGGATTCTCCAGGCAAGAACACTGGAGTGGGTTGCCATTTCCTTCTCCAATGCATGAAAGTGAAAAATGAAAGTGAAGTCGCTCAGTCTTGTCCGACTCTTAGCAACCCCATGGACTGTGGCCCACCAGGCTCCTCTGTCCATGGGATTTTCCAGGCAAGAGTGCTGGAGTGGGGTGCCATTGCTTTCTCCAAATGGAATACTACTTAACCATAAAAAAGAAGGAAATAATGCCATTTGCAGCAATATGGATGCAACTAAAGGTGATCACAGGCTTTCCTAGTGGCTCAAATGATAAAGAACCTGCCTGCAATGCAAGAGACCCAGGTTTGATCCCTGGGTCAGGAAGATCTCCTGGAGAAGGGAATGATAAACCACTCCAGTATTCTTGCCTGGAGAATCCTATGGACATAGGAGCCTGGTGGGCTATAGTCTATACAGTCACACTGAGTGACTGAGCGACTAACACACACACAAAGATGATCATACTAAGTGAAGTAAGTCCAAAAGAGAAAGACAGATACCATATGATATCACTTATATGTAGTATCTAACATATGACACAGATGAACTTCTATGAAACAGAAAAGACTCATAGACATAGAGAAGACATGGTTTCCAAGGGTGAAGTGGCATGGGAGAGGGATGGAGTAGGGATCTGGGGTTAGCAGATACAAACTGTTGTATATATAATGGACAAACAACAAAGTCTTACTATATAGCACAGGAAACTATGTTTAATATTCTATGATAAAGCATAATGGAAAATAACATAAAAAAGAATGTGTGTATAACTGAATGACTTTACTATAAAGCAGAAATTAACACAACATTGGAAACAAATATATTTCAATAAAAATAAAAGATTAAAAAAAATTCAGGATAGGGTCTTTAAAGAGGTAATTAAATTAAAATTAGGTTTTAAGGTGGGCTCTAGTCCAACATGATTGGTGTTCTTCTTATCAGAAAAGGTGGGTGGGGGATAGACAAGTACAGAGGAAAGTCCAAGTAAAACACACAAGGAAAAAATGGCCATCTACAAGTAAAGGAGAGTCGTCTCAGAAGAAATCAACCTTGCTGACAACTCCATCTCGGACTTCTAACCCCCAGAAAATAAATTTCTGTTGTTAAGCCACTCACTCTGTAGTATATATTTTTTTAAATTGCAAACTAATGCAGTCAGTATTGGGGGTTACCTTAGGGTTTATTCTGTAATTGGAGAAGTTATGGAGTTTTCAAGACATGGTCCTAAGGAAAACCATGATATTCTTCTAAGATGCCTTAGAGTCTTCCCAGGAGATGGGGGTAAGAGAGATAAAACATATGAGGATCTAGGGCTCCCAATTCCACCTTAGGGAATGAATTCAACCTAAAGCTGTTCTGAATATGAAAATTCTACCTAGTGAGAACTTTTTAAATGACTCCCTGTCATCTTATCTGGTGGGCCCTATCCCAGGAATATATCCTTCCTACAGAAATTATTGATTATTAAAACAGCACTGGACTAGTATTTAAGAAAATGAAACTCTAACGTGCAGCCTAATACAAGCTAGTCGGTGAACTTTGAACAAGTTTCCTAAAGTCTCTACGTTTTTTGTATGTTAACATATAAAATTCAGAGTTTGGACAAAATTATTCCAGATTCCTTTCCATCTCTTAGGAACATAAATTATAGAAGTTTGTATATTTTATTATTAATCACTTTGTTTCCATTTCTCCAATTATGAGGAGAGACAACAAGATAATTCTATACTGTACAAAGTTTGTTTTGCTTGATCAATAATGACAAAGATTTCTGATAATTAAAAGCAAAATATATATTTGTACTGAGAAAGAAATTGACAACATTTCTTCTGCATTATGTATGGGTTACATTTTTAATATTGACTGTAGTTTTTATTCTCAATTATATGTCTGTGAGAAAGGAAATTAAATTGGATATAATAAGTTGCGTATTTTCATAAATTCTGTCAGTGCAAAAGGAGTCTCTGTAGCCAAATTTAAGAGAAAATATTTTTGCATCTTAAACACAAATAACAATTTTACTTTTGTGTTTTCAGAGATGAATTTATATACTTGAGATGTCTTTGGTGTCTGTGTAAAGCAAGTAACAAATTAGAAATGAAAATAAATGTCTTTTCTTCAAATGCCAGGGACCTCATCTGTATTTTTGTTCCTTTAAGCTTTTTTGCTCACTGATATGGGAGTCTGAGTCAATAAATAATTCTTTATCCTCACACCTGTAGTCTGAACTTGCTGCCATAGTTAAAAATTTATAATTTTCCTGTATACTGTCAAAACTCAGTCCAGAAACTAAAGACACATTTGCCTTCATTCACCATAGCATTCAAAATATTCATTTCCTTTAGGCAGTATTTCAAAATTTGAGGTCAGCATGAGTGAAACAATTTTTAATGTTCTTTTAATTCTCTGTTGCTACCTATCCTGGTTCTTCTGTCTTCAGGTTTCACAATGAAGGTCCCTGAACAGAACTCTATGAATACTTAAAAGGCCAAGTTTCTAAAGCTACACCAGGCTAGCAAGAGGTGCTACATTCAAATAAGCTCTCTGATATATGGGTGACAGGCAAGAACTAAATTGGCAGTATTTACTGAATGATCAAAACCCATAGGGGGCAGGGTTCCACCTGGCTGGGCTCTTATATGGGAGTAAACTCAGGGACCAGCCTACATGAAATGAAACGGGCTGTAAGGGAACAGCCAAAGTGACTGCACATTTTGTGTTCAATGACCGTATGGTTTTCATTATCTTGTTCTCGACGAAGAATTCATCCAAAGAACAACCAAATGAAAGCAATGTGTAAACCATGTCAACCCATCCTTGGATGAACGCATCACATTTGCTCTATTATCTACTGGTAAGTGTAAAGGTGGGGAAATTGAAGAGGAAGAAGTAGGAAAAATAAAGCTAGTGGAAAAGAAGGTATGGTAAAGGCAAGAGGAAAGAAATGTATCAGCTATTCAGCTGTCTCATTATGTAGCTTCCCACACTCACCAAAGATGTAATTCATCCTGCAGGTGCAAACATTGTTAGCTTTCTCATGGACTCTTGACGGATGGACCGGATGTACGTTTCCTTACCCCAGATGCTCTTTAAGAACAACGGCAATGAGATAGAGGATTGTGTGCACCTGAATCAGCACATTCACTGAGTCTTATTTGTCTCCCTTCTTGTTTTAAGAACAAGTAGTGTTGTGCACAGAGCAACAAAAACTAGGCAGAGGATTTTTTCTTTCAATACAGAAAGATGGCCAATCTAAACACCTTTTGGAGTCACTTCTTTATAATTGTTCTGAGATAAATATGAATTACTGCCCTGATTACTCATCACCAAGAGGCACATTAGTGGGTAATTATCAGAACACATGGCAATAGCACATCCAATAATAAAATTCATCCTTATGTTTTCCACAAGATTTTCAAGAATTTTAGATGGGTTTTTCCCCTATAAAGTGAGAAAAAACAGATATATTTAAGTTATTTGAATAGGTAATATATTAGAAATGGGGACATTCATTACAACTGAATCAGTGTCCTCATCCTCTCTCATTAGCTCCCACCAACTTCGAGGATTCCAAAATCCCAAACACAACTGACTCTTTCGGGCTGAAGTTCCATTGACTCTTGGCAAAAAGCAACTTCCTGGTTCAAAGAAAAAAGGCTTACAAAAAACTCACAAGGCTTCTTAGACATCAAATGGGTCTTACGAAACCACATTTTGATGAGCTAAGTGTAAATGAATCAGAAACACATGGATTAAATTTCCCTTGAAATACACATGGGTTTGAAAATCAAGGAAAAAGTGTTTAGCCAAATGTGTTTTGGGTTTCCTTGAACTGAAAACATTTGAAAAAAGTTGAGGCATTTGCTAAACCCTAATACACTGTTGTGTTTGCTCAAACCTCCTCTAAATCAATTAAATTTCCACGAGGCTTCCTTCATTCCCTTGTGGTTTGCCTTGTCACCTCTGTCTTGACACTTTATAGACCAAACTGAATTCCCATTGAAAAAATAGACTGTTGTTCTAGATCTACTTAAATATGAAGTAGCTATTAAAACACCCAGTGAATCAGAGACATTAAAGGACAGAAAAGCACCCATTAGGTCATGTTCTATCCTGAGGGTTGGGGAACATGCACTCATGGCTCTCTAGTGCTTTATCAAGTGTAGTTTTAAATGTCTCAAGTGACAGGACTTCCACCACCTCCCTTGGGAAAATACTGTGCATTCTAATAGATTTTGCCATTAGGAACTGTGCCTAAGTGTATAACAGAGGCACAGTGGAATGTCTGGTGGGAAAGATGGTCTTATGGATAATTAACTCTTTCACTACTCAATATCAATCGCCTGCAGCATGCTCAGGACTAAAGAATGCGCTATGATATGTGTGTACATTACTAGTTTTCATTCAAAAAACAATATTTGGTTAATGGTATAAAATTAGGCATATGGTAATAAAATCAAGTTTCACAATTAATAAATCCATCACAATAAAACTAGGGAATGTCATAAATATTTTCTCTTGACTAACAATGTTATTTTAACATTCTTGAAAATGTGTGACTTGAAGACTTAAGACTCTTTTTATTTAAATTAGGAAATGATTTCCAATGGCACCAAACAGAACCTAAACACATATAATATCTGTGTATACATTGTATTATGTATAAGATCCCTAAAACTGCCTTCCTTCTGCTAATATCTTTTCTTTAAACCTCTTCACAGAATATTGAACTTATTTTCCATTTCTGCTGTTCCTAAGGAAGGAAATGCATTTGTGAGGAAATATCTATTTGTCTTTCTAGATAAAAAGCACAACCTAGCTTTCAATATAGCTAACATGTTTTCAGAGCTCTTATGGCGAGTTTACATTAATTTGCTCTAGATCTCATTCTACTTACAAATGAGTTATAAGTCACATAATGACTTACATGGCCTGTCATATTGTTACTATGCTGACCTTTTCAAAATTCTGCATTGTGAACAGCTGACAGGCATACCTCTTCCATGCCAGTTACTTCAACCTATAAAACTTAACCAATGAAGTGGCAAGAAGAATCAGGTAAGGGGAATGGGAAACTGCACAATATTCTTGTCTTCTCTTTATAACCTCTCTCAGACATGGGGTGGCTTTTCATGTTTCACACAATCTTTTCTTTTCTTTTTAAAAATGAGCATTTTCCTCTCCTTTTTACCTTGTCCCTCATATTATCTTACTCCTTTGCAAGCATTTCTCTGTCAGTCATCTAAAGGGAACCTCTGTTAAGATATGGAGTTGAGACTTTTATGTCTATGTTGCTTTCTCTCTTTCACTATTTGAGGATCTGGGTGGGAAAGTACAGATTGAGTTGAATAAATATTTTTAAAACTTTATATTCATTTGATTATTATCATACTTTATTACTTTAGACTGTCTTTCTTCTGGATATTTTAAATAATATTTAAAGTTGTGGACTTATTTTTGATTACTGCATTTGGCAGCTAATAACACTCACCATGAGCAAATGAGCTGGATCCTTTTCCTCCCTCACACTAAAATGTGAAGTGTCTCCACCCAGATTGTTTATATTACCACTGCAGCTCTGATCATCATGGTCTTTTCCTGCAACAAATCTAGCTTTATTTTTTAATTTTTTTTCTTTAATCTTTCCTTATAAGTCAATCCTGTGGCTCTTTAATAAGTATGTTATTTTTCTCTTCATTTCCCCTAATGTTTTTCCTTTCTCTCTTGCTTAAGGGAATTGTTGTTAATATTTAACATTTTTTAATTCTGCTTTTAAAAGGGGATATTAGATTTTTTAGTATTTAGGATGATTTAAATTCATAACAAGTTTTTCATGGGAAATATTGAAAAATACATTTATAGTCACCATATGATAGTAACTAGGACCAAAAAGGGAGAGAACTGCTGTTTCCTTTTTTCTTTAAAAAGTATTTGATATTGAAATGATTATACACACAGAGTAAGAACAATATTCTGAGTCATATTATTGAGCTCTGTATTCTAATCTGAATTTAAGTTTGTAAGTTAGGGGTAATTATGTTACTATCTAGAAATCCTTTAAATTATGTCTCATGTTCAAAAAGACTGAGAAATAAAAGGCTCAGTTCTTCAGGTAGAGTTAACGTTTTAGACTATAGTAAGGATATGGTGCACGCTGCCATATTATGGCAGCTTGTTCTTTTCATTACAGGCAAAAGTAAAACCAGATTCACTAATGCATTCAATGCAATACCTTAGCCTTACACAAGGTAGTTAATCTATCAAAAGGAGCTGATAGTGAGGCTTTGCTCAACTAAATTCAACTACATATATTTGCTTTCTAATTTCAAATCCTGAAAGATGCTGTGAAAATGCTGCACTCAATATGCAAGCAAATTTGGAAAACTCAGCAGTGGCCACAGGACTGGAAAAGGTCAGTTTTCATTCCAATCCCAAAGAAAGGCAATTCCAAAGAATGTTCAAACAACCACACATTGCACTCATCTCACATTCTAGTAAAGTAATGCTTAAAATTCTCCAAGCAAGGCTTCAGCAATATGTGAACCGTGAACTTCCAGTTGTTCAAGCTGGTTTTAGAAAAGGCAGAGGAACCAGAGATCAAATTGCCAACATCTGCTGGATCATCAAAAAAGCAAGAGAATTCCAGAAAAACATCTATTTCTGCTTTATTGACTATGTGATTGTGTGGATCACAATAAACTGTGGGAAATTCTGAAAGAGATGGGAATACCAGACCACCTGACTTGCTTCTTGAGAAATCTGTATGCAGGTCAAGAAGCAACAGTTAGAACTGGACATGAAACAACAGACTGGTTCCAAATAGGAAAAGGAGTAGGTCAAGGCTGTATATTGTCACCCTGCTTATTTAACTTATACGCAGAGTACAATCATGAGGAACGCTGGGCTGGAGGAAGCACAAGCTGGAATCAAGGTTGCTGGGAGAAATATCAATAACCTCAGATATGCAGATGACACCACCCTTATGGCAAAAAGTGAAGAAGAGCTAAAGACCCTCTTGATGAAAGTGAAAGAGGAGAGTGAAAAAGTTGGCTTAAAGCTCAACATTCAGAAAACTAAGATCACGGCATTGGGTCCCATCACTTCATGGCAAATAGATAGGGAAACAGCGGAATCAGAGGCTGGCTTTATTTTGGGGGGCTCAAAAATCACTGCAGATGGTGACTGCAGCCATGAAATTAAAAGACATTTCCTCCTTGGAAGGAAAGTTATGACCAACCTAGACAGCATATTAAAAAGCAGAGACATTACTTTGCCAACAAAGGTCCATCTAGTCAAGGCTATGTTTTTTCCAGTGGTCATGTATGGATGTGAGAATTGGACTATAAAGAAAACTGAGCACTGAAGAATTGATGCTTTTGAACTGTGGTGTTGAAGACTCTTGAGAGTCCCTTGGACTGCAAGGAGATCTAAGCAGTCCTTCCTAAAGGAGAGGAGTCCTGGGTGTTCATTGGAGGGACTGATGTTGAAGCTGAAACTCCAATACTTTGGCCACCTCATGCGAAGAGCTGACTCATTTTAAAAGACCCTTATGCTGGGAAAGATTGAGGGCAGGAGGAGAAGGGTACGACAGAGGATGAGATAGTTAGATGGCATCACCGACTCAATGGACATGGTTTTGGGTGGACTCCGGGAGTTGGTGATGGACAGGGAGGCCTGGCGTGCTGCAGTTCATGGGGTCACAAAGTGTCGGACACGACTGAGTGACTGAACTGAACTGCTACACAATGGCTATCTTTGTATCAAGGCTTTCCAGGTGGCACTAGTGGTAAAGAATCTGCCTGCTAATACAGGATACATAAGAGACAGGGGTTTGGTTCCTCAGTTGGGAAGATCCTCTGGAGCAGGGCATGGCAACCCACTCCAGTAATCTTCCTGGAGAATCCCATGGACAGAGGAGCTTGGTAAGCTACAGTCCATAGGGTTACAAAGAGTCAGACACAACTGAAGCGACTTCATATGCACCTTTAATCAAAGTCACTATGCAGTTCTTAATAAACACATCAAATGAGTCATTATCTGAGAGAGAATTCAAATTCAAGATTTGTTTCTTTAAAAGTGCTTTTACTCTATCTGACAAATGTATGTTATTTCAAAAAGAGATATTAATAAATCTTTGAAAGCCAACATTTTCTATGCTATGATCATTCCATAGACATTGGGAAAGAGAAAATATTTATAAAGCATTTAGTGATGAGTAATTCACAAGGAAATAATTATAAATACAAGTCAAACAAATTGGCAATTGTTTGCATTTCAAATTAGAAATCACATGAAATGAGGCACTGCTCTGTTTTGCTTCATGAGCATTTTAGGGAAAGCTATTCCTACCTACAAATTGTGAGGCTCACATGGAGGTCTAGCTGATAGAACATTAGTTTGGGAGTCTGGATTGCATAAAGTCTCCCCTGGTTCTATCAGACCTCACTGTGTGGCCTGATAGAATTTACTCTTAATTTTCTGTATTTGTTTCCTCATCAGTGCAACTGGGAATAAAAATACTTTTTTAAATTGTTAAAGATATCAGTAACAAGCATACTAACAATTTATTGGGATCAAATCATGTTTTTACAATAAACATGTTTTCCCTAAAGTAATTGATATTCCTAATAGACTCAGTTCTATCTAGACTTTTTAGACAATCATACACATCTACTTAAGAGATGAGAATATTTATTTGAAGAGATAATAGGACTGACCCAGCAACATATGGGTATCAGAAAAACTTTCTAATACCTTGTTTATAGAAATGGTCAACAAATACTACTTAATATGACCCTCTGATGTTCAAGCAAATCACAGACTTTCCTTGCTTGCTAATCCCTTCAAGATGCTGTCAGCATATATGCTTGTCCTTATCCTACATGCAACATCAAAAAGCAAATAAAGTAAAGGTATTAAGTCTCCACTCAGTAGGCATGCTTAAAAGTCACAAAAAAGCAGACTTAATTGCATCTTCAGCTAACGGAATGATGAATGATGAGTGAATGGGGAGGGAACTAGGTTAGCATATGCAAAATCATGCCAGCCCTAAATCAATTTGAAATTTGGTGTTTTCACACACATAGGCAATCCAATATCAAAATGTAAATCGTATAAAAATGCATACATGACTAATGGGATTTGTGATTGTGCTTTACTCCATGTGTAGTTCATGTCTGTACTCCATGCACAGACAGTAAGAGTGTTGAATCTTTTGTTGGGGGTGGGGGGGTTGGAATCATATACCTAGCTTGCTCAGAGAGTCTAAACTCACATTTGTTGTCCCTGCTTTCTGTTAGCATTGTCCTAGATTTTTAATTCACAAGCAATGCATTATTACTCATTGTTGCATTCAAATACATCGAGATGGTTTGTTACAACTCTACCTTTCAGTCATTCAGCCACTGGAGAGAGAGAGAGAGAGAGAGAGAGAGAGATAACTTTAATATGTAATAATTACTATATATCATATATGTTTCTTAAATTTCTTTTGGCTTTTTTGCCTTTTTCTATAAATAAAAATTATTTTTAAAAATATTCTTAATGGAAAGCTATTGATTTTTATATGCCAAGAATGAGGATGAAATTTCAACTTGCACAAAATACTTAGTTATTATTCACTATAGGGATTTTAATGAAATCACTGAAAACATGAGAAAATAAGATGTAACTCTTTTGGAAAAGCTTCAGCATGTACTTCAAAAGGTAGTAATGTATAGATAACTTGCCAAAGATGATACTTTAAAAGATGTAATTAAAGAAGGTAGGTTTTTATATCACTCTTAAAAGAACATGTTTCATTTAGATCAAGTAAATATTATTAATTTTGCTCCTGCTTAAATCCAAAATTTCTAGTGCACATAAAAAAGGTAAAGTGATAGCTGTTTATGTATTAACTCTTTTACCAGAACTTTACAGATGGTAAATTATATTAATTTTATATTCTTGTTATCAGGTGTTTTAAATCATTATGTTAATTCCAATAATGGTTCTATATTTTAATGCTATTTATAAAATCAAAGTAAAGAATAGGGTAGTTTATTTTGCTGAAATCAAACATCTGACATTGTAAATTTAGTTTAAAAAGTTAAAAATAAATAAAAAATTATTTTATTTTGTAAAGATAGCATAAGTATATATATATTGGTGAAAAAAGTTATGTTAAAAATATTCTTGCTAAATTAGGAAGCTTATGGAACAGAAATATACTTGGAGTTAGTTGTGGTGAACAAATATTTTATCCTTTTGTTTCCAAACAAACAGAAAATCTCTAATTAAAATAGAAGTAGGTGTGGTCAAGATTTAGAGTTTAAAAAAAAATCTGTAAAGTAGGATTAGCTGAAATACAGAATTTTTGTGATGAAGTTAATAATGAATAATTTAAAAAGTAACTTGGTAGTACATGCTTTCTCTTTTTGTTTTCCATCAACAAACAGATTTTAGAAATGGTTTATCCATTGAAGAACTGCTTCATAAGTCAACCTAAGTACTCTAAAAATGGTATTAAAACTCATATTTTTTGTATCACTGTGTTAAAAATAAGAATAGATATAGAAAAAAAGTCTAAAATTTGTATAGAACCACAAAAGATCTCTAATAACAATCTTAAGAAAGAAGAATAAAGGTGAAGGTGTCACAATTCCTGATTTAAAACTATCAAGCTTCAGTCATCAGAGCACTCTGGTATTGGCATAAAAGACATACATATAGATCAATGTAACAGAACAGAGAAACTCAAAATAAACTCACACATATATCGTCAACTAATTTAGGACAAAGGAGCCAAGGATATAAAATACAATGAAAATATACAATGCGGAAAGGATAGTCTCTTCAAAATGATGTTGGGAAAACTGGACAGTCACATGCAAGAATGAAATTGGACCCCATTTTTTTGCCATACACAAAAATCAACTCAAAATGAAAGAGCAACTTGAACAAAAGACCTGAAACCATAAAACTACCAGAAGACAATGTCAAGTAAGCTCCTTGACATTGGTCTTGGCTTAATTTTTATAATTGATACCAAAGTAAAGGCGATAAAGGCAAAAACAAACAGTTAGGATTACATCAAACTAAATAGCTCTGCACAGCAAAGGTAACCATTAGCAAAATGTAAAGGCTACTTACTTACCCAATGGGATAAAACATCTGCAAATCATATTTATGATAAGAGGTTAATACCCAAAATATATAAAGAACTCATGCACTCAATAGCAATAAAACAAACAAGTCCCTTAAAAATGTGAAGATCTAAATAAATATTTTTCCAAAGAAGACATAAAATGGTCAACAAATGAGAAGGTCATCATCACTAATGACCACAGAAATGCAGATCAAACCTACAGTGAGCTATCAACTCACTCCTGTTAAAAAGGATAGCATCAGAAAGACAAAAGATGAGTATTGGGCATGTGGAGAAAAGAGAACATTGTGCCCTGTTGGTGGAAATGTAAATGGGTTCATCCACCTTTAAAAAAAAATAGGAAGAAAGAAATTAAAATTTATCCTTGTGATAACAATGGGAAAACAGAGAAATTTAAATAGTGAATACCCAAACAGCCTGCACTATTTAATTTTTAAATCCAGAGACTGGGCTGCAAAATAACTTGGGAAAAAAAATATGGAATTCCTTGTTTAAATTGAAATACTGTATATGGTGTATTGAAATGGAAAACAAATTAGAAAGCCGACAGTTTTACAGGGTTTAAATATGGTGAACAGTCACAAATAGCTAATGTGTTTGAAAAGTGTAGTCTTATGAAAAGAGATTTTAGATATTGGTTAAAGATAAGGTGAAAGAAACAAATGGAAGTACCTATAAAAGTAGATAGTACTATGTATATATTTCTATAATAACGAAAATTAGAATCGAATATATTTCCTTTCTAGAATTTACCATGAGCTTATTAAGTACTTGAGTATCTGCTAACACATCGTTTTCTCATTTAAAATTATTATAGTCCATGTATGCATGCTCATTCACTCAGTTGTGTCTGACCCTCTGTGACCCCATGGACCAAAGCCCACCAGGCTCCTCTGTCCATGAAATTTTCCAGGCAAGAATACTGGAGTGGGTTGCCATTTTCTACTCCATTGGTCTTCCCAACACAGGGACCAATCTGTGTCTCCTGTGTCTCTTGTATTGGCAGGCAGATTCTTTACCACTGAGCCACTTGGGAAGCCATTATGGTCCACAGAGAAGAGTAAATTAAATGCATTAACAATTTCGAATTGATTAATCAGAAAAAAAGAAACTTGGAAAAATGTTAGAGGTAATTTTATGAAGAACTTAAAAATAGAAAACCTTTGTGATGATATTCACACAACTCTGAAATCTATTTAAAAATACCAAATTATACACTTAAATGAATTTTTACAACATGTAAATTATACCTCAATAAAGCTGTTTAAAACATTTTAAAAAACCACATTAAGAAACAAAACACATTCTAGGAAACAAAACCAGTAACACAATAATGTAAATACACTAACAAAACTGATTGTGTTCATGAAATGTGACAAAAATATTTTTCTACTTATGTTCCTTCATAATATTCAATAAATAAGTACTTTTGTTTTAATTGGTATAAATCTGTTATTTCATCTTTAAGAAAAAGGCTTATTTTTATAATTATTTTTGAATAAACTACTGGTGTTTATGATGGAACTGTGGTTTTTGACCAATAAACAAACATTTCAAAATAATCTATAAACTTTAATGCTTTTAGCACCCCTTTTAACTCTTAAAGCTGTCATAATTACGGTGATACAGTACATGCTCTGACATGGTTTGCTTGGTGCTCCAATTTTCACAAAGTATAATTCTTTTAACTCTCATCACAACCTTAGGAAGCAAGTTATGATGGGAAAACAGCCCTAGAAAAGTGAAGTCACAGTCCCAGGTTGCATAGGTAACAACTGATGACATGCCCAGGAAGTTTGCCTCTGAAGCTGTGACTTACGTTGGTAACCACTGAACAAACATTCTCTTGAGTTCCTTAATCCACAGGCCATGTCTGTGACCTATATTTCTGTACTCAGATCACCAGCTCCTGCCTTTCTCTTCTGGTGGACAGTTTTGCTCTCAGGGATTTGTATTCAAATTATTTCTGCATTGCTGTTTTGGTTTATTGTGCCCCAGAAAGACTCATGGTTACAGTCACATTACTCTTCTGTCCCTGCTCCCTGCTTCCATATAAACATTTGGACAAAGTTAAGCACTAGTGAAATGAAGTAAGTATTTGTAGGAACAGCAACCTGTACTATTTCAGTTGCTACTGAGATCTGTGTTCTGACTTAAACATCTCTACTTTAAAATTATATCTCATCATAACTTCATTACTCCACATCTATCTAAATGATGGGTAATGTCATAAAGGTAAGATGATATCTAAACAGGAAGGGCTTTTAAACATGCATACAGTTCTTCTCAGTCAGGAAAATGTTACTTTGCCTTCCTATGCTAAGTAGACAGGAAAATAGAGTAGCGTTATTCCTGTTGGAGAAGGAAATGGCAACCCACTCCAGTACTCTTGACTAGAAAATCCCATGGATGGAGGAGCCTGGTGTCTACGGGGTCGCAAAGAGTCGGACACGACTGAGCGACTTCACTTTCACTTTATTCCTGTTAGTCCAGTTCAGTTCAGTCGCTCAGTCGTGTCCAACTCTTTGTGATCCCATGGGCTGCAGCACGCCAGGCCTCCCTGTCCATCACCAACTCCCATGCTTTACTCAGACTCATGTCCATTGAGTGGGTGATGCCATCCAACCATTATCATTCTCTGTCTTCCCCTTCCCTCCTGCCTTCAACCATTCCCAGCATCAGTGTCTTTTCAATTGAATCAGTTCTTTGCAGCAGGTGGCCAAAGTGTTAGAGTTTCAGCTTCAGCATCAGTCCGTCCATTGAATATTCAGGACTGATTTCCTTTAGGATGGACTGGTTGGATCTCCCTGAAGTCCAAGGGACTCTCAAGAGTCTTCTCCAACACCACCGCTCAAAAGCATCAATTCTTTGGTTCAGGCTCAAGGAACAGAGGGGAGGCAGCACTGTGAATTTCAGCATCCATCTTTACCTCTTCTAAGTTCATCAGCATAAATCTCTCCTCCACCATCCTTACCCAACATTGTCCCAAAGGTAATTTCAGCCAGGTATATGTGCCATCCTTTATCAAAAAGACCAAGGATTGTATTTTGTATTATATTTTCTCCTGATAGGAATGTCTAGTCATCTTCCTGCTATACCTCTTGCTTCTCTTCAAAGATCTGGTTAGATGCCTACCTCCTCAGTGGACTTATTTCAATGCATTATAATTTAGTTCTACTAATACTAATAACACTTATTGCCTATGTTATACAATATAGCATTGAATTTACATGTATATACTACATATATATATATGCTGTTTTTAATTCCATATATTTATTCTTTTCTCCCCAGTAAACTGTAAATTTTGTGAAAAGGAATTCTGTTAGATATGTCTGCCTTTCCAACTATGCTTTTTATTTGGTTGATAGACTTATATTCACTAGATTAAAAGGTTTGTTTCTTTTGATTTAAGTCATTCATTTGCTAACAAAAGTGGCTAGTATTATGATATACTTTATCTCCAGCTATTTGCCATATAGAACACAGAATAGGTTCTTCTTACATTCCAAATCACATTATAAGTTCATGAGTCTTAAATTCCACCTGGCCTAACATGTATCTTTATCTCCTGCAATTACACCGGAACTTAGCTGTTAACACTTCTATTCCGTGAAGACGTAGCAGCCATTGTCCAATGCATTGATTTGATAACGGCAACAACCCAGATTAGATTTCTGCATGGCATGTCAAAGTATCAGACATGTTGCAACCATCTACTCCATACCTAACCTGATTAATTCAGTAATTCAGTGCTTCTTAAATTTCCTTTAAGTTAAGATCACATTTATGGCCATTTGAAGGGTTGAGAGGAAAGCACATGAAACAGCAACAACACATTGACAAGTGCATGAGAAGGGCTAAGAAGCAGAATCATAGTCTTCATCTTCTTTCTCCTCTCTTATTTCTTTCTCAGAATCAAGTTTAGGAAAAACTCTCATCAATATATAATATCTTCTTTCTTCTGTCTATTGACAAGTGACTTTAAAAAGATGGTAGATAAATTCTGTTCTAAGAGTGAGACTCAGGACATAAGAAGAGTAGCCATGTATTTGTATACTGCTTTAAAAGAAATCAGGATAAATCAGGTTAAAATGTCTTAGGAATCATTGCCACTCAGCAGTTCTATTTTATTAAATAATAAAACAGCAACATCTAATACCTGCATAAAACATGCATGGAAAGGGAAATAAAATTCTCGGTTTTTTTCACTTAATACTTAATTCCCACTGGTGTACTTGTATGTTATGAAGATGTAGTCTTTTGGAGGTCTCTACGGACATTTTAAAAAGACATAATTTTTGACATATTAATCAATTTAACATTAAAAAATTCATTTTGATATTTGGCAAAACTAATACAATTATATAAAGTTTAAAAATAAAATAAAATTTTAAAAAAAATTAGGTTTAAGGACCCATAAGTTTATTACAAATCACAAAGATAAAGTTTTTATCTCACTTTGTTATTTTATTCTAACAATGTTTCAAAAATTTCTCTAACTCCTATGGCTTGTCATATAAGTACACATACATATATACCATTTTGAATAATTTATATATATATACACACACACACACACATACATATTATGCATATCTTTACCATATTCATTTTATATAAGTGAAAACATGACCTAATAAAATGATACTTTATATTACTTCAGTGAAGCAAATATTTGAATTATCTTGTTTGAATTAAGTTCTGCATTTGGCTTTCACCACCAAGTGTTTTGATTTATGTTACACTCATTGCACCATAGAAATTTCTGTAAGAAATGAAAGATGGAAGAACAGGACAGAGGATCTCCTTCTTGGAATAAGTCTATATAGTGATTCTATTACTGCTGTTTGTAGTATTAAGTCAAACATGACATTTTGAATATTTAAAATGTGATGTAGAGGTTTGGTTCCTTTGAATTTTGCTAATTAGGCATTGTTATGAAGGCAAGTAATAGCTTTATTTGAATCTTCTTCGAAGGAAAATATACATCCATGATGCCTTTATAAATGGCTTTATGATCATCTTTGAAGTGTTTCTTATACCATCATTCTTTGCATTTTATTCCTAATACAAATACCACTCAAGCTCTTTCAGGAACGACTCCTGTGGGATTGACAATAATGTCACAGCCTTCTCTGGACAGTGTATAGACTCTCCACAAGACATGTAGTTCAATTTGGCCCACTTAAGATGAGCAATGAGCAGCTATATGCGAAGGAGGTAGAAGAGCTTACTTAAATTGCTGTGTGACACAGAAGACTTACATATTTGGGTACTAAGAACTAGTGTTTTCACATTGTGGTGCTGGAGAAGATTCTTGAGAGCCTCCTGGACAGCAAAGAGATCAAACCAGTCAATCCTAAAGGATATCAACTCTGAATATTCATTAGAAGGACTGATGCTAAAGCTGAAACTCAAATACTTTGACCACCTGAAAGGAAAAGCCAACTTACTGGAAAAGACCATGATGCTGGGAAAGATTGAGGGCAGGAGGAGAAGAGGGTGCCAGAGGATGAGATGGTTGGATGGCATCTCTGACTCAATGGACATGAGTTTGGGCAAAGTGAAGGACAGGGAAGCCTGGCATGCTACAATTCATGGGGTCTTAAAGAGTTGGACACAACTTAGAAACTGAACAACATCAACAAGAGCCACGAGTGGAAAGCTATCTTGGGATTGGATTATAGAAGAAATCCATTGGCAAAATGATTAATTAAATTAATCAGCAATTTTTTAGTGGAAAAGTAAAAGTAATAACCATAATGCCAAGCAGATTCATTGCACAAGTATAGAATGGAAATGGAGACCAGAATAAAAGAGGTGTGCACATTTCCATAAAACTATACTCCCAAGGGATCCTCTACTGCCATATCCTGTGGTGTTGGAGAAGACTCTTGAGAGTCCCTTGGACTGCAAGGAGATCCAACCAGTCCATTCTGAAAGAGATCAGCCCTGGGATTTCTTTGGAAGGAATGATGCTAAAGCTGAAACGCCAGTACTTTGGCCACCTCATGCGAAGAGTTGACTCATTGGAAAAGACTCTGACGCTGGGAGGGATTGGGGGTAGGAGGAGAAGGGGACGACAGAGGATGAGATGGCTGGACGGCATCACCGACTCGATGGATGTGAGTTTGAGTGAACTCCAGGAGCTAGTGATGGACAGGGAGGCCTGGCGTGCTGCGATTCATGGGGTCGCAAAGAGTCGGACATGACTGAGTGACTGAACTGAACTGAACTGAGGGATTATGTGAGTGACATGTTGATTGGTTTCTATTAGGATAGATCCAGGAACACTTTCATCAGCATAAGGCTTGTCACTAAATTGAAAGTTAGCAAAAGGCGGGCAGAGAACCTGGTGCTTCATAAAGTGAAGGAAAAAAGACAAGAGTCAATATTCATAGTGACAAAAGCACTACAGTGTTCATTCTTCTGGTTTGAATCCTTATGTTTAAAGCTTCTTTCATTGATGCAGCATGAAAGGTGACTGACCAGCTTTGCAGAGGCAAGGTGACTGACCAGCTTTGCAAAGACAAGGTACCTAGCCCACGGTCCCTCAACACCAGTCTTTGGACTTGTTAGCCTAACTTCAAAATAGTTGTTCTGTGAGGTTGTAGAGGAAAGATTAACTTAAAACCCAGTTTTCTGGTACCTGATCCCATCGATTCTGGCTCTGTAAGTATGTCTGGGATGAGGCATAGGAATCTGCTTTATTTTTGTTGTGTTTGTTTGGTTGTTTTGTTGTTGTCATTCTAAGGTATGCCTTAACTGAGAGATGTTACCAGGTAATGCTTTTCTAAAATTGATAGTTGTTCTTAAACTTTTGAGTGTATTATAATCACCTGTAGTAACTTGGTAACCCATATATTACCTGAGTATTTACATTTTGGCAAGTTCCAAGGTAACTTGGAACAATACCGATGTTTTTGGTCCAGGGATCAAAAAGTGGAAAAACACTTGTGTAGAGTGCTTACATATTCAAATATCTGTAAAGCTCCCCACCACCCCAAAATTGTTTTCATCAATCAGGATAAAACAATCTGCCTGCTAATACAGGAGATGCAGCTTCGATCCCTGGGTCAGGAAGATCCCCCAGCGAAGGAAATGGCAACCCAATCCAGCATTTTTGCCTGGGAAATTCCATGGACAGGGCCTGGTGGGCTACAGTTCACGGATTCACAAAAGAGTCAGATACAACTTAGGGACTAAACAGCAACATCAATAAGAAATGAGGAGTCTGTATGAATTAGAGAGCATATTCAACCTAAATATATGTATAACACAGTTCATTTTAAAATACTTAACTGACCAGTTTGAAAATTCTCTAAACAAAAATTTTCTCTATGCTCTTATATGTGTGACTTATAGCTCTGTGATTTCAGATTAAGCATGGATTTCTGTGAATCATGGAGATTTTATTCATTCATTTACTCCACAAATACTTATTAACTGCTTTTTGTCAGGTAGTATTTTTGGCAGATGGGATATATCAGTAAACAAAATAGGAAAAAACTCCCCTCATGAACAATTTTGAACAGAACCAATGTGCTTCAATGTATTTAGTTTAAAGCTAAAATACAAATAATCTTGAATTCTGATTTACTTAATAGTTAAAACTTCCAAGAAAGCAATCACTGAATAGCTATCCAAAAATAAACTAAGTCTCATAATTTTTAAACAGATTACTTATATTGTTTAGTTCATTTAACTGCCAGAAAAAAAGAATAGCTTGTCTGAAAATTCTAAGGTATAAATGTTAACACTATGATTTGGGGAATACCAAATCTTAGCACCCTTTATCAAATGTACAGAAAAGTGGTTTATAAGACCTTGAGGGAGATAATAGATGCCAGGAGTACGAACAGGATTATATAACACAGCTATTTTCAATCCTGCATTCAAGTAAGGGTTGACAAGAAGCTTCTGAAAAATACCAAGCCTGGCTACCCTCCACCTCCCAGAGTTGTGTTTTCCTTCATTCTGGATGGGCTCAGGCATCCATTGTTTCAAAGGCTTCCCAAGTGATTCTAATGTGTAACTGATCGAGAACCACTAATAGAGAGTCATCTGTTCATTTGTTAAGAAATTTCTATTGTAACCTACTATAAGCAAGTGTTAGAATATACACACTCACGAAGGAAACATGTGGAATATATTCTCACAAGTATGTGCATAGTTCTTTAGCATTTTAAGGAACTGTAAAAATGGATAGCCCTTTACTGGGATGGGTCTGAGGTTTTGATGTGCCTCCTGTATGATTTGACTTCCCCACTGTGGAAGGTCATTTGCGGATTCTGGATTTTCTCCCTGAGCAGCTGTGGGTTTTAGTGGATGACTTTGTTTTGAAGTAACATCAGAATTGCAACAAGCTCATTGAGAATTTTAAACACAAGTAGCTTTTGAACATAATTTAAAAGACTATACTTAAACACGGTTTATCTCAGATATGTATCAGGCTCTTCTTAATTATAAAGAAAGGAAGTAAACACCAAAGGGGCAAGTCCTATTACAAGTCCACTGACTTAAGGCTGCATGAAAGAAAATAATGCACACAATGTTAGTAGGATGTGAAGAATTCTGTCCTCAGAATATTGAAAAAAGCAGGATGTCAACTGGGTGAGAAGGGTTTATTTTGCTCTATGAAGTAAATTACCTATTCAAAGAACTTAGAAAAAATGTTCTGTATCAGTCACAATAATTTAACCCATCTCATCTCTGCTCCCTACTAAATGATGCTTTTACAATCTTCTAAAGTCCTTTAAGAAGTTCCTGATTTTTAAAGGGAAATATATTCTCAAATATTTATAAAATACCTAAGACCAACAGTTGACAAGATTTCTTTGATTGACTGATGTTTATTTTAGTTCTGTTTTCAATGTGGTATTTTTCTGTATATATCACTATGTTATGTTTATCATAGCACTCAGGATCCAGTGAAACCCTATACCTCATTTGATTACTCACCTGTCCACTCCCAACACTATATCTTCTGTACATCACTCTCACCACCATTTCTAATGAACATAATTTCATTCATTTCTTGTTTCTTCTGAAGAACAGCATTTCTTCACTGCTGTTTTAGATTCTGAGTACATGTGATGACAAGCGTGGAGTTCTAGGTATTTTGAATGCATTATTTCTAAGCCTTATATCAAATCTACAAGACAGGTATTATCCTCATATTGTGACTATGAGAAGAGATAAAGACAGGGGAAAAAAAACTTTGTTCAAGCTCATAGAGTAGACCTATAAGCTGGAAGCCTATGTCAGATTTGTGTGAATGCAATGATCATATTATTTTTCTAGATTCTCTCTCCAAGATTTCTACAAGTGGTTCTCTTTCTTCTTAATCATGCGGAATAAGTCTAATCTTTTTTGACAACTCCATTACTCATGGCATCAAATACTTCTGAAGACTTTTCTAAACTTAAGTCTCACTTAGCACAACCGTTCCTCTCAGGTAGTAATTCCCACTACTTTTACTTGCCTTATCACTGGTCCTTGCAAATGGGTCCACAAGGAGCCCACAGGGCCGCCTGCACTCTCCAGGAAATGTGTGTGCAGCTCTACTGGAAGAGAGCTATTTCCCTAATTCTAGCACATTGCGATACTCCTATTAATACAGCCTCCGGGCCCATCAGCTGTTTTGGCAGCCACCTTACTGTCGACTCCTACTGAGCTTATTGTCAACTAAATGCCTAAGCCTCTTTCACACATGCTGTTGTTAAGTCATATCTCCTCCAGTCTTACCTTTGTGCATTTTGTTTCTGAATCCCAGAATAGGGCCTTACAACTATTCCTATAAAATTTAATCATATTAGAGTCTGTCCAGAGTTTTAGACTTTTAGCATTTTCCCACATCTTTCAGCATCTGTTGGTTAGGGTAGAGTGGGGGAGAGATTGTGGATCTCCCATTTGATATATTCACTTGCCCTCATGACTTAAACCTTTTGTTTCTGGAAAACTAGCTGCATGACTTTTAACATATATAGAATTTACTGGTAAATCTTTTAACTGGGCAAGTCTTCCTGCAGACCACTGGAAACTCCTGTTCAAGATAAAGACAGATACAGCTTCTAGGCTGTAGCCTGAGCTGTGCCTCTCAATGTCACCTTCAACCATTCAGTATGTCCTCAACCACTATGTGGACCTTGTTGTGTTCATATATGGCTTTAGAACAGTTGTAGAGAATTAAAGAGTCGATGCTTAGGTGAGCTCAGGTAAGCCAAAAAAAAAAAAACACACTATAAACAATCAAGCAATCAAGCTGTTGCTAGGTTGTCCACAGAAACTAAATTGTCCACATGCACTAAATCCCAAGGAAAATAAAAAGCTACCAAACCACAAGAGTATAAGAGGGGATTAACATTGTAAAATAATTTTGTCACCAAAAGAATCACTACCTGTTTAAAATTATGTAAACATTATGACTGGATACACTGCAAAGTTTTATGTGAGGTCAGAGATGAAAAACATATTTGAAGAGAAACAAAACTTTCTGTCTCTCTTTATCCTTCGACCTTATTTTCTCCTATGTCTCTTTTTCTCAACTCTTAGACAAATATTCAGCGACCTAAAAAAAAAAAAAAAGCAAGAATATTCCATGCCAGATAGTTTTTAATCTTCCTCTAACAGCTTCCAAGAAACTAAAAAGGGAAAAGTAGAAAGAGGAGGAAGATAATCAGGGTTGATTGTGAATCTGGGAAAAGTCTCAACTATGTATTGAGATTCACAAAAAATGAAATCTGAAAGATCACAAGAGAGGAAATGAATAACCATTTTGCCCATCGCCAGTGCTCTGCTCCCTATTCTCCCAGCTGCGGCCGATGCTTCAGCTTCACCCTTCAGATCTGAGTTAGAGGCACATGTGAGCCTCTCAGCTGCTGCACTTTCTGGTACTGTTGTTTCCTTTCTTTAGAATGCCCTAAAGATAGCATTCTCAGTAAACACACTGTCAGGCAGAGGAAATTTCATCAGGGGACTGTAACCATCCTCTCTGATAGGAAAGGCTTTTCCACCTGCAGGGCATAAACTATTGGAAATTTTAAAAGTTTCTGTGGTAGCATCAGCAGCCGAGGAAAAAAAAAAAAGAGGGCCCGATTCAGCTCTACAAATAATTTTCTCATCTCTGCAGAGGACCTGATGCAATGAACCTACAACCATCATCTTTAAAGTACGTCCTCTGTACATAGAATGGTGTTTGGCCCATACCAAGTGTTCAATGAGTATTTGTTGACTAGACAGGAAATTTTTTTGGAACCACCTAGCATGAATTGGTTCTTTTGGTCTAAAGAAGTGCGAGCAGACATTCAACATGCAAATATTTGTGTCATATTGGGCAGAGGATATTGCCAGGTAAAAAATTTTATCTGCCTTTGCAGTCATTTTGTGGGTGCTACTTCACCATGTTTTCCAGACATTTCCTTGAATTGCTCAGTTATTTCGATCATGATAGAACATTGCATACCTGAGTCTACAGAAGCCCAGCCTCCTGGAACACTGAGAGTTCTCATGCAGTTAATTTGATATGAGACCCAGAAGTTTGCATTTTTAAGTTTCCCAGGTGGTGCTGATACTGTTGGTCTGGATACTTCACTTTGAAAACCATGGCACTAATCCATCCTCTGACTGACAATTTAGAACATGAGAATGAGAGTGTAGATAGAGCAACGTATCACTACATTGCTGGAGCGAGACCCATGCCCTCCTCCCCGTGGAGGAGGAATGTTTCTGTTTTCTCCTACGGCCTCTCCAAGCAAAGGCAGAATACAGAGCAAGGGTTAGGGATACTTAACTGAACTAAAACCAGTACCAGTAAATGAGGATGGACTGTATGGGAGATTTGTGGATTAAATAAAAAGTTCTTACTTGTTTTAAAGTCCTCTGGGGGGAAGACTAAGGTTCTATAATCTCCCTTGCTAACTTCTTCCACATCTAAAAACATTATTCAGAACATTCCTGCTACGAACTTAAGCCCATTTTCCATTGCTAATGAGGCATTCTATATTATACTACTAAGGAGCTGATGTTGGAAAATAAATGTGTCTATGAAGTAACCACATTTAAAAAAAAATAAAATTGAAATAAAAATAATTAAGTGCAGCCAGCTGCTTTAAGCAACCATTTCATCACATGGTAAGAAAAGTATTCAAAAGCTCTCCAAAATCGGTTCTCCTCTGTTACTCTTGCCTTATTGCCTCACCACAAGGAGCCATATCAGTTATTGAAACCATTGTCTCAGTGCAATTCCTTATTCTGTGGCCAGTCCTGAGCCCTTTCAATTAACTAAACTGTCTTAATTTATTCCTTTGCATTTATCTAACTTTGATCTGTTCATATCAAATTATAAGAAACAAAACTTATACACGGCCACAAAGAATGGTAAGTTCCTCTCTCAGCAGCCTTGTTGAGACTTAAAGGGAATAAGGGAGTCATGTACAGACTCTCCAGACGGAAAGAAGAGTTGTACAATTCCGAAGAATGAAATACATCACTTATCTCAACCTCCGTATTGATCCAAGCTTCTCGAAAATATATTTGTTATTAAAAAGATATGGTGGTGTACAAAAGAAACATACACATCTTCATGTTTATGAAGACAGAGTTAAGCTGCATTTGTCTGGACAATAAGACAACATCAAATGGCAACCATTAGGAGAGGAACCTTTTAGAGAATTCATAGAATTTTGAATGAGGAAAACCAAACCCAAGAATCATTTTGGTTAATGCTCTAATATTTTGGTCTGTTTTTATTTTAACTTTTCTTTTCTAAGTATTTTGGTATTCTATCAGTGTTCTATCAGATGTGGTGGTGGTTTAGTCACTAATTGTGTCAGACTCTTTGCAATCCCATGGATTACAGCCCACCAGGCTCCTCTGTCCATGGGGTTTCCCAGGCAAGAATACTGGAGTGGGTTGCATTTTCTTCTCAGGGATCTTCCCCTCCCAGGGATTGAACCTAGGTCTCCTGCATTCCAGGTGGACTCTTTACCAACCAAGCCACCAGCAAAAACCCTGGTATTTTTTTCTAAGTATTTTGGAAAATGATTTGATCAGGTGTACAACTGTCCTCATACTTGGTAAGTGCACAAACTTGAAATACGAAATAACAAAGAATTGTCTCTTACTTCAAACCACCAGTCTGCTGATATGTATGAGCATAGCCAATTGTACTAAACTGAAGCCCTGCAACTTTCAGTATGTAAGGACAGTTATGCTGAAATAAACAGTAAAAAAAAAAAGAATTTATTAAATGCATATACACATGTATATAGTTTTGAAAATGACAAAAGCTAATGCTAAATATTTCTGCCTTCAAATTATAGTTTTTAACATATTCTGGCATTTTTCTAGATGTTACTAAACACCTGAACTTTGCTATGTGCCTATTACTATTACGATTCTGCATATATTTGATTATACATGCTACATATATTCTTTTTTGTGTCAGTACTACATATACTCTTAAGACAATGCATTGAAATAGTAAGAATATTGGAAATTCAAACAAATTAAAACATTCTGCCTGAATAGTTTTTCAAACTGTTCTTAAACAGAGGAGAAAAATACATTTTCCAAGCACATACACACAGAGACTCACAAACACACATAGCTAACACAAAATTTCACACACTTGAACTGTGCTAAATGAGATACATTCAGACATTTTCTATTCTGTTCTGTTTTGTTCTTTAAAAAATTGGTTTAAATCCCACTAAATTAATTTCAGTATTCAGTAGATTTTGCAAAAATCTTCTTTGAAAAACACTGCTGTTTTTAAGAAATTCTATAGTCACAACCAAGTAATCCTTTAGAATGTGGATTAACTACCTTCTGATTGATCTCTGGACCAATTTAAGACTTTGATGTAATGAGAATTTTGATGATATGCTCACTTCTACTTGACTAATGCCTCTCTGAAACTAACTACAAAATACATGTTATACATTTGATGACAGTATAATATTTGATAATGTTGTCATTGTTGTCATTAGCCTCCAATTAAAATAAATAAATTTATATTTAAAATAAATAAAATAAAAATGCAATTTTTAATGAATGCTTTGCAGTTATTATCGCAATCTGATGGGCAGAGTGTGTGGCCTCATGTCTCCAGGCCTGGTGCCTGTTATTCAGTTCCCTTGAGTTTATCTATACTTAACTTTGACTTTCTATACATTAGATCATTCCGAGGAGAAGTATAAAAAAGCATCTCCAGTAATCTTTAATTCATATGATTAAAAATTCAAAGGAAGCCCTTGTACCAGTTGTTAAAGTATGTTTGTAAGCTGTAATTCAGAGTTCAGACCCCAGCAAATTGAAGGTTAGGTTAACAGGATCATTCAGTGGAACTGCATTAAACCATGGCAACTACAACAGTAGGTGGACTATTTTACACATGCTCATTTGCAGAAGATAAACTAAGGATGTGCAAACGTATCTCACTGGAAATCTTGCTATCTCATTTGATTTTTTTTAACTTCTTTTCTGGAGTATGGCTTAAAAGGGAAAGCACATGAAGTTAACTATGGTTTTTGTTTACTGCATACATAGATAAAAAAAGAAGTAAATATACATAGATTGTTATACTGAATCTTATTTGAAAATTAACAAGTGAATTTCTCTTCAGATTTTAACTTCCTTAAATGAGTCTGAAGTTTCATGGGCAATTATTTTCATTGTCCCAAACTGAAATATGCTAACATGCTTATTTGGGGAAATCATTTAAGCTCTCTGAGCTTTGCTTGGAGCAAAATGGGCACCATGGCTTCTTCTGTGGACAAAACGTCCTTCTTTTACAAGATTCTATGCATCTAAGTTTATGCATAAAGTAACTGTGGGCCTGGATGTCCTTACTTTTGGCTGATGGGAGATTGGAAATGAAGTAAAAAAAAAAAACACACACACACACAAAATATCTTTTTTTCTTAAGTAAATTTGAAAATTTTTCTTCCTCGAGTAGCACTTATTACATTAGAAAGAAGACATCTCTAGGAGAGCATAAAGGAAATGACACATATGAGTAATCTGAGTTTAGGAGATGGAACGTAAAATCAGTGGAGAGAAATGTACACAGAATGCTTCTGCCTCCTAATCCAGTTGACATATATTGGCTTCCCAGGTAGCTCAGTGGTAGAGATTCCACAGGTTCAATCACTGGGTCAGGAAGATCCCCTGGAGAAGGGAATGGCAACCCGCTCCAGTATTTTTGCTTTGGAAACCCCATGGACCGGGGAGACTGGCAGGCTACAGTCCATGGGGTCACAAAGAGTTGAATGCAACTGAGTGACTGAAAAATAACAATATATAAAGAAAGGCGTGAAAAACGTTTAAAAACATATGTTAGCTTCAACATAATAGGAAAAATATCAGTAATAAAAGGGAGTGTTTTGCTTAAACACAGGATACAAGAATAAAATCTTCTTGTGAAAACTCAGACCAAAGTTTTGAACAAACTTTAAAAAAGTATCGAAACCAAAAGTAAAATATTTCAAAGACCATTTTCTGACATTAAACACCATGAAGTGCTAATAAAAATAGATTTTTGAAAAATTTAGTATGATTGCATCCTATCATCATAGTTTATACATCTTTGCAATAATTAGTAAGTATAAGTTACTAATCGGCTTTTTCTATACAGATGCTTAAGTTTCATAAGCCTATTTATCTTTAATGAAGTTATTTTCTACATCTATGGAGCTGTTCTCTGAGGAATGGCCTGAAAGCAAGATAAGTATATGATAAATTCCCTTCATGAAGATAAATGTTTATTTAAAAGAACTTATCTTTCTGCAGTCCATGGGGTCTCAAAGAGTCAGACATGACTGAACGACTGAACTGAACTGATCTTTCCCTTGTTAGGTTCAGGGATATTTATGCATTTTTAATGTTTCTTATATCTACAAAATAGCTATTAGCTTATTAAATCAAGATGGCCAGTCAATAATAAGAGTCATGAAGTCAGAAAAATCTATGTTCCAACTCCAGATAATCCCGATTACTGTGTGAATATTGACAAATTACTTAGCCTTTCTGATCTCCAGTTTTCAAATCATTAAGTAGAGAAAACACCCACTAATAGTGTTATTTTTAAATGAAATAATACATATAATGATTAACATAATGGAGTTACTCAATATGTTATTTATTAATTTTTCCTAATATGGTTCTAACAGTATTATTTTTTCAAGAAAAGAATCTTTCAAAGTAAAAATAATAATTCTTTATTTCATATTTCACTTACCAATGGAGAAAATGCTTAAAGAGTATAGAAATCATACCCAAGATCCTTTAAATAGTAAGTATCATGCACTTATTTTGCTTGGAAATGTTTGTGTTAATGTACTGATAATGCATGTCAGAAGAAAGAGCATTAATTCTCTCATTCTTTCTTTATTGAACATCTACATGTGCTGAACATTTTTTTAGTAAACAGAACACACAATGACAGCTGCCCTCATGAAGCTATATCCTAGTGGAAGTAGTAAGATATTAACGTTACCTAAAATTAGTAAATAATATACCAGTTATAAGATAGTAAGGGTAGGGAAAAATAAGTACAGCAGAATCATTTTGAAAAAGAAGTAAGCACTGAAAGAGGAGTGCAAGTTATAGAATTAAATAAAATGGTCAGTATAGATTAACAGAGGAAGATGAATTTTAAGCACAGATTTAAAGAAGGTAAGGATATTATCCAGGAAAAATGTCTAGGGGGTGCTGGCAAATGTAATAGGCAAAACAAAGGCCCAAGTTGGGAAGCTGAAGCCACATCTGTTGAAAAGGAACTCAGTATGACTGGAATGACATAATCAAGAGGGAAATAAATAAAGCAGTGAGATCAAAGGTGATATTAGAGAAGATTTCTAGAACATGTGGGGACTTGGGCTTTTAATATGGATGAAATGGGGCTAGAGGCATGCAGTGCCCTGAAAAGAAGTAATAACTACCTCAAACAAGATTAAATTTGCTACTATTTGGAGAAGAGACATCCAGGGTTCTCAAAAGGAAACAGCCATGTTTAGAGACCATTGCAATAATTTAGGAGGGATATCAACATGATGCTAGTAGAGAAAGTAAAAAGAGGTTGTATGCCGAATATTTTTTCAAAGCTGAGAAAATAGATTTGATGATGAAATATGTGTGTTGTTTGAGAGAGAGAGGAAAATGAAGACACAATGTTTGGGGCCTGAATGGTTAGTAGGATGGAGTTTCCATTTACTGAGTTGGGAAATACTATGGGGAGAATAAATAATTTCTGGAGAAAATATAAAGAATTGAGTTTGTACATGTTACTTGCGGGATACTCATTAGATATCCAAATGAATTTGTGTAAATGTACAATGAAGCTCATGGAAAAGAGCTTATCTGGAAACCTAAATTTAGGATTCTTCAACCCAAAGTTGGAGTTTCTCAGTGGACTGCCAGTGTTAAAGCTATGAAGAATAGATATGATCACCTTAAGGACTGTAAGGGAAGTCTTTCTACTTGTCTACCTTCTACTTAAGGTAGACAGGAAGGGACAAGTGTGAGGTCTGAGGCCTGGGACTCTCCAACGATATTAGAGAGCTCTGTGTCTCACTTGGAAATTGGAACCCTTAAATGTTCCAGGCATACCTGTGCATTTGGATCTCTATGCTTTGATTTATGTTCAGCCCCTCAATCTGACTCTTCACCTTACCTACAGGAAACTTGGTGTTCTAAGAACCATTTATTTATTCCACCTTCTTGAAAGATATTTCTCTAATTGTGCTCATTCTTTGTGATCACTGAACACTTGTAGTTTGCCATGCATTACATCTGTCCCCTTTAGCAGATTGTTAGGACTTCGATGGCAACAATCCTAGCACGTCCATCAATACCATTATGAAACTGACATGTAATGAGTGTTTAATATGTGCCAGGTATACCCTTAAACACTTTTCAAGCTCATTAAATCCCTTAACTCCTCTACCTTATTTTACAGATGAGGAAATTCAGACTCAGAGAATGAAGGTAAATTGCTTGGGGTCTTCTAGCCAGAAAGCCACAGAGTTGAATATCAGTATCAAATCTTAACTACTCTGAAAACCTTGACCACTGCCTGGTCCAGTTTAATGTTATTCATTTTTATAATTCCCTGCTACTGCTACTGCTAAGTCACTTCAGTCGTGTCCAACTCTGTGCGATCCCATAGACGGCAGCCCACCAGGCTCCCCCGTCCCTGGGATTCTCCAGGCAAGAACACTGGAGTGGGTTGCCATCTCCTTCTCCAGTGTGGGAAAGCGAAAAGTGAAACTGAAGTCGCTCAGTCGTGTCCGACTCTTAGCGACCCCATGGACTACAGCCTACCAGGCTCCTCCATCCATGGGATTTTCCAGGCAAGAGTACTGGAGTGGGGTGCCATTGCCTTCTCCTGGTACTTGGTAAAGATTTTATAAAATGAGTTCTAGAATTAATGACTCTGCTTTCTTTTGGCAGCCATAATCAAAACTTGACTAACAAAAATTAATTTTGTACAACTTTGATTAATTGGGATTTTAAAAAAATTTATAGTCCATTTTTAATAGAATGTAGCAAATCCAACACATTTTAAATTTATAATCAGAATAAAGTGCTGAAATATTTTTTTGAGATTGGTGCAAAATCACCTTTGTTCCTCACATCTTGGACAACTTGAGTGTTACTCTTCCTTGCAAAACTATGATTAAGACCACAGGTTCACATGATCTCAAACTTTTAGAGAAAATTATCAATAACACTGTGCACACACAACTATGGAAAACAAGTCAGCACATGAGGACGTTTCCGAATCCAGGTAGGGACAACAGTATGACATTATAAAATATCCAAAGCTATAAAGGTGTAAGTTAATGTCTAATGTACTTTCTAAACTATTACAAAGGTAAAGTAGTTTTATTACAATGTTGACTGACATATACATACTATTATATGAAATAACAAAAAAATCTATCTTTCCCAATTTTTAAAAACTTTTTCTTATCATGCATTCTAATTTCTAGACCATCAGGGCTTCTTATATCTATGAAACTACACCAATATTTAATTTACCTCAGAGTGGATCTATAAAAGATTATCATCAACTTTTATTTTCAACTAAATATTTAGCTTTCTTTTAGAAAGTCAATCAGAACTGCCAAGTGACATCTTTAGTGTGAGGTTATATCACTTGCTGGTATTAAACATCTTAAAATAATATTCCTCTTAGGGGTCTTTTCATAAATAACATTAAAAGACAACCTACAATATGGGAAAAAATAGTTTCAAACAATATGACCAACAAGGGATTAATCTTCAGAGTATACAAACAATTCATACAGCTCAATATAAAAAAAAAAAATGACAAGCCAATCAAAAAATGGGCAGACATTTCTTTAAAGAAGACATACAAGTGGCCAGAAGGCAAATGAAAAGATGTTCAAACATAGCTAATTACTGGAGAAATGCAAAACAAAACTACAGTCAAAACTCACACCAGTGAAATGTCCATCATCAAAAAGTCTACAAATAATAAATGCTGGAGAGGGTGTGGCAAAGTAGGAACCTTCCTACACTGTTGGTGGGAATGTAAATTGGTACAGCCACTGTGGAGAATGGTATGGAGGTTACTTAAGAAACTAAAAATAGAGCTACCATATGAACCAGCAATCCCACTCTTGTGTATGTTTTCAGAAAAAAACATAATTGAAAAAGATATAGGCACCCCAATATTCATTGCAGCAGTATTTGCAACAGCTGAGACATGGAAGCAACCCAAATGTCCACTGACAGATGAATGGATAAAGAAGATGTGGTGCACACACACAGAGACAATGGAATAGTATCCAACCATTGAAAAAAGAATGAAGTAATGCCTTTAGCAGTAACACAGATGGACCTAGAGGTTATCATATTAAGTGAAGTAAACCAGATAAAGACAAATAACATGACATTGCTTACATGTACAATCTAAATGATACAAATGAACTTATATTAAAAAAAAGAGACCCACAGATTTAGAAACTATTTTTAAAAATTAGATGTATATCAGTATGTATAACTGAATCACTTTGCTGTATACCTGTAACTAATACAACATTGTAAATCAACTACACTTCATTAAATAGAAATAAATACAAAGATGTCTATTCAACTCCTCTTAAAAATAAATAGATTTAAAATGTGTTTTTTCCCAATAGTTGAGAATGTGTCCTTTACAAATGTGCTAGAAGTATCTTTTGATTTTTAAATAAACTCTCAGTGAAAACTAGTAGCTCTAAAATTGAGCACATTCTGAAAAACTAAATCCATTTTCATATGATGTAATTTAGTTTCCACATTTAGTTTAAGGACTAGAAATTCCCCACTTCTATTTGGTGCATTGGACATAACGTGTTTTTAGAGACAGGGTAAACAATTTACTCGTGTATCAAGGAAACATCAGTTAAGATTTTATTAGAATTCTAAATATGAATAATAAGCCCAGCCCTGTGCTTATTATAATAGCTAAAATAAACTTGCAGCTCACACTATGGTGATTTAGCTGAGTGCCTCTTTCATTCCATCAACCGGTATGGGGTAGCAGCTGGTCCTTTTTTTTCCCCTGCCTCCTTGCTATGTTTACTGCAGCCATGTAACTGAGTAACTTTGTCTCAGGCCCAGACTGTTGCTAGGGTGTGGACCACACCTTCCTCCTGCTTACCTAAAGCCCATTGGTCATGCTTTGGTAATCAGGCAGTTTCACAGTGTCACCATGGGGGCTTCGGCAAAAATATCCTCTGTTTCTACAGGTGTTACACTTTTTGCTTCCCTAATGACTAGTAATCATTCAATTGGACTAAAATCGTATCTTTTAAAAAACAATGTCCTGGCATTGCTGAGAACATGCATAGAAGGCCATGAAGGTCTACACAGCAAGATTGCACAATAACCCATTAAAATAAACATTTGCAACCACAGATAGCTGGACTGAAATCCTGCTCTGATACAAATAACATCTGGACAACTTTTGTTTGCATCTTCCAGCCTAAAACACCCTTGAGAAAAAATAGAAGGCAAGCTAAAAGACAAAGGACCACTAAAGGTTTTATTATGCTATGGGTGTGGTGCCATAAATTTGAGGGGGTTTGGGCTAGAGTTGCCAAAGCTGAATTTAAACAGCATGTTGTTTTTAAAAGTTGTAACACTGGTGAGGAACAATTCAGTTTTCTTACATAATTAATCCAGTGTGAAATAGAGTGACTGGAAAACATCCAGTGGTTTAAAAATAACTCAATTATTTATAAGTTTCATAGTGCTATAGGATTCCACACTAAGGAGAAGAAAGTGAAGGCATCTCAGTACCAACCAAGTCATTCTTAATCAGCAAACTCTTTAGGATGTCTGCACAAAAAACCTAACTGTAAAAGTTAGGTGCCGAGGGCCAAGAAAGAGGTTTCTTTGGATTATGTATCAGGTTTAAGGGCAGGAAAAGGTTTCTTTCCCTTACATTTATATATTGATAATTATATATTAGCACATATTGCTAATACTGAAAGACCTAATAATAGGAAGTGGGGGTACACAGGTGCAGGAGCAGAAGGAAGAGGGAAGAAGGTCCAGAAAAGAACAAAATAAGCATCTCTCACAAGATCAACAGCAGAGGCTGTGAATCATAAATGACACTGAATGGACTTTAATTTCTAAGGCTATTCTTTGATGTGAAGAAAAATAATTACAAGCTGAAAGATACTGGCAAGTATTACACTCAATATAAAGATAAATACATTAGCCATAAATAAATCTTTATATAAAAGCTCACACTCAGGGCGGGCTAGCAACCAGCAACCATACATTGTGTCAGCTACAGCCGGCCACTAAACAAAGGGAATGAAAGTTTGCTAGTAATGTTAAAATCTTGTAAAATATTTCATAGTTGCCTCATGCTTTTTTTCCTCTTTACTGTACTTAAAGGGGGCATGTGAGAGGTAGCGATAGTTCCAAAGGTCCAGGCCAGAAGTGACAAAAATTAAACTCTAAGATCTGTTCTTAAAATATTGGATGTACTTTACTAATTTGATTTACCTAAATTTCATCTTTTACTTACACTAGAGTTCAGAGATATAAAAAAATGAAAGCAGACATTTATTCTTTCAGCCCGACTATAAGCTTTTACCAGCAGTTTCAGACATACTGTATTTATCTATTCTCTTAGCCTAAGAAACAAACAAAATATGAAACATAATTATATCATTTATTTACTGGGCTGAACAAGTACAATTTTTCTATAATACTCATGACAAGGAAAGTAGATGCTATTTATTTAAACAAAGCATTAAGAACAGAAGCAATTCTTTAAAAATTCATTTGTCACTTATTTATGGATATTACTTGATAGATAAATATTTCAGTAATTCCACTATAAAGGGGATGTTTCTTGCTTCTTCTGAGTTGTAAGTGGCAGTGGAGATACTGAAGGAAAATACTAAACAGATTACAATTCCAGGTGGCTACAGTTACAGTATCTAACTGTTATTATTTTTACTCATAGTCACTGCACTAATAATTGGGAGATTACTACTAGAACAACTTTACAAAGTCTTTGAACAAAGGTCAAACCAATAAACAGGCGCATGACTATGCTGTTCCTTATATGAGGTTTCCATTGCTTTGCCACTTTTTACTTTTCTGCTCATTGTATCATTTTGGTGGCTAGCTAAACAACAATCTCAACTTCCATAGCTTTTATTTCACTCTGTCATCCAAGCTGTAAAGACACAAGGACACCAAGGCTTCTTTGCTGGTACTGGCTACCTAATGCAACAAAATCCTTCCCAAATGAACTAGAACAATTTCTACTGATGAAGCCAGTGTGTTGTTCATGCATTTGAAAAGAAAAGTTAAGACTGAACATGGTCAATTCTGAGTGGTGTCTCTATGTGTGAAATAAACAATCATTTATCCATTAATTTAAGTAAACTCGTAAACTCATTCATATGCTCATTTACTTAAGGCCTACTTTGTGCCAATTATGTTAGATAACAAGATGGAGATAGCACATGTTGTTTCTGGAAATGATAGTCGATGGTACATGTTAAACCTTAATATAAAGGTATAGTAAGATGGCCAACACGAAAAGATGTTCAACACCATGAATTATGAAGTAAATGCAAATTAAAACCACAAGGAGGTATTGCCCCATAACTGTCAGAACAGAACGGCTACCATTAAAAAGACAACAGTAAGTGCTGTTGAGGATTTGGTGGAAAGGGGACCATGACGTGCTGGTGGGAATGTAAATCAGTATACTATGGAAAATAGTAAATGTAATAGAAAAATGTAAGTCAGACACCATGGAAAATAGTATGGAGGTTCCACAAAAAATTAAAAATATAACTACCATATGATACAGTAATTCCACTCCTGGATATACATCTGAAGAAAATAAAAATACTAATCTGAAAAAATATATGCACCCTAATGTTCATAGCAGCATTATTTACAATAGCCAAGATATAGAAGCAACCCAAAGCATCCATTGTGAATGGATGAAAAAGATATTCATCATGAATGGATAAGGAAGATTAAATATACAATGGAATATTACTCAGCTATAAAAAAGAAATTTTGCCATTTGCAACAACATAGGTAAGCACAGAGTGTATTTTGCCTAGTGAAATAAGTCAGATAGAGACAGACAAATACCATGTGTTTCCCCTTATATGTGGAATCTAAAAGTAAAATGAATAAATATAACCAAAAATAATAATAAATGTATGTGAATAGGTAAAGAGGTGACTCTTCCTAAGATATCTGAGAATGGCTTCAGTGAGAATAAGACATTTGATGTGTTTCTTGAAGGAGGAACAAGAGTACAGTTGGTAAGGAAAAAGAAAAAAATTCTCAGTGGAAAAAAGATCCCAAGAGGAAAGAGACATAAAACTTCTTGATGTTTTGGGGAAATGCTACCATTTGTTGCAACTGAAGAATAAGGAGCAAGGGGTGATGTGACATTAGATGCAAATAGAAAGGCAAGTTGGAACTAGATTGCAAAAGAGATCAGTCTATGCCAAGGTGTTTTTTTTTCTCTAGGCAATAGGGAGGAGTGGAAGATTTATATAGAGCATGAAATAATTGACTTTAAATAGGTAAATAAAACTTGCTCATTTGTCTTGAAGAGAACAGCTTGTTTTGAATTTGTAGCAGGATTTGCTAGATTTTATTGTAGACCGAGTTATAAGGTCCATCTTGATAGATGAAGACAAGATAGACGTTCATGGAGGCCATGAATATTTTATCCTATTCATCATTCCTAAACACCTACCCCCACTTTCTCTTGGTCATGATTTACCAATATCGATTTCCTCCTTTGAAAGTAAAAAGAACTTTAATCTCTTTCTCTTTTCACAAACTAAAATTAGAAAAGCCTTGAATTAAGTTAAAGTTTCAAACTATGGAGACAAGTGCCATATCTGCATGAGGTAAGTTAAATGGTGAATTAAGCATTGATCCAGATAATTCAATCTTCCTTTGCCCTCAATTTGCTTACTTTGTTTATCTCTATAGTTTGTGCAAAGGAACAATTCTCCATCAGTTCATTTCTTCACTATTCGTATTTTTGTTATATAGCTACAGGTTTAATGAGCCTATATGAACAAACTTCCCAGCACTTTGCAGGAGAATGACTAGTTTTAAAAATGTATTGGAAGGGACAAAGATTATTCCAAGATGAAATGCTAGCATTATGACCCACGCAGACCACCTGGAATTCTTTAAATCATAATACTTAGTAATAATTCTTCTCTGTAATGTAGCTTGTATTTCCTAATTTCTCAGGAGATACTTACTTGGACACTAGCTCTTTGTTTTCAACAGTTTTCCTGCCTTTGCAAATTAATCCCCACCTGTAGTCAAATTCTTCCACTTATGAAATCACAACAGTTGTTTAAATCATTGGATTAAAATAATGGAAACCTTTATGTAATTTTGAAACATGGTAAGAGGAAATGACTATTTTAAGTGAGCAAGACAATTATCTTATTTAGCTATATCTTTAAAGATAAAATAAGAGAAAAATAAGTAGATGTTCCTAGAGATTGGAGAGTAAAGCTATAGCTATGTTTTGCTTTTTAAAGCAAATGGCAAGATAACCAGTACAGATAGACCTTCAGTAGTCTTTATAACCATCTGAATCTTTAATTCATTCTGTACATGATATTGGACAGTGAATTGATGCTTTTGAACTGTGGTGTTGGAGAAGACTCTTGAGAGTCCCTTGGACTCCAAGGAGATCCAACCAGTCCATCTGAAAGGAGATCAGTCCTGGGTGTTCATTGGAGGGACTGATGTTGAAGCTGAAATGCCAATATTTTGGTCACCTGAGGCAAAGAACTGACTTATTTGAAAAGACCCTGTTGCTGGGAAAGATTGAAGGTGGGAGAAGGGGGAGACAGAGGATGAGATGGTTGGATGGCATCACCGACTCGATGGACATGAGTTTGAGTAAGCTTCCAGTATTGGTGATAGACAGGAAAGCCTGGCGTGCTGCAGTCCATGGGGTCACAAAGAGTTGGACATGACTAGTCTGAACTGAGCCGATAGATGGTATATTGCAGTATCCTCAAAGAGAAGGGTGAAATGATTGAGCTAATTACTGAATTTGCTTCTGCTAAGCTACTGTGGGATGACTGGAATCACATCTACTTATACATTGATTTAAAAAAAAAAAAGAGCATAGTCTTAAGTCATTTCAGTCATGTCTGACTCTTTGAGACCCTGTGGACTATAGCCCGTCAGATTCCTCTGTTCCTGGGATTCTCTAGGCAAGAATGCTGGCATGGGTTGCCATGTCCTTCTCCTGGTGATCTTCCCAAACCAGGGAACGAACCTGCATCTTAGAACTGAACGCAGTGTCTCTTGCATTGGCAGGCAGGTTCTTTGCCTCTAGTATCACGTATGAAGACCCCCAAAAGAGCATAACCGTGTGAAAATTTGTAACTGAATTCAGACTAGAATTACTTTAGCCAAACTAAATTTTTCTGAGCCCTAAATCATTTTTGCTACAAATTATGGATCTTATTTACAGTTAGTCAACCTAATAATTGCCAGTTCTCCCAGCTCTTCATCTTGTGAAAATTCAGATGGATCGTAGTAAAAAAGAACTCTTAACTTATCTTTTGAATGCCCTGTTTGACATGCACCACCAGGGAAGCTCAAGAATACTGGAGTGGGTAGCCTATCCCTTCTCCAGGGGAATCTTCCTGACCCAGGATTTGAATTAGGGTCTCCTGCATTGCAGGCAGATTCTTTACCAGCTGAGCTACCAGGGAAGCACAATCAAAAGGCCAAGGCGCAATAAATAATGACTCAGAGATGAACCTGTCTTCCACCTCTGACCGAAGAGAAGTAACAAGAACTGACTTTGACCTTGTAATTGAGGCAAACAAAAAAAATCAATAAATATATGAAACAATGATTTTTAAGACACTGAACACCAGATAATTAATGACAGTGATCCTTGGAAGATGAAGAAGAAAATGAGGTGAATATACAATTACCCTGAATGCCAGGCTGCGATGGCACACGAGCGGCTGAGAGGAGCGACCCTTCGTCCAAGGTCAGGGGCGGCAGCCAAGAGGAACAACCCCACCTCCAAGGAGCAGTGGCTGCACAGGCACAGGAGGGCCAAGAGGAGCTACTCTATGTTTAAGATCAGGAGGGGCAGCAGTGAGGAGACACCCCTCATCCAAGGTAAGGAGCAGTGGATGAACTTTGCTGGAGCAGTCATGAAGAGATACCCCACGTGCAAGGTAAGAGAAACCCAAGTAAGACGGTAGGTGTTGCGAGAGGGCATCAGAGGGCAGACACACTGAAACCATAATCACAGAAAACTAGTCAATCTGATCACACAGACCACAGCATTGTCTAACTCAATGAAACTAAGCCATGCCATGTGGGGCCACCTAAGACGGCCGGGTCATGGTGGAGAGGTCTGACAGAATGTGGTCCACTGGAGAAGGGAATGGCAAACCACTTCAGTATTCTTGCCTTGAGAACCCCATTAACAGTATAAAAGGCAAAATGATAGGATACTGAAAGAGGAACTCCCCAGGTCGGTAGGTGCCCAATATGCTACTGGAGATCAGTGGAGAACTAATTCCAGAAAGAATGAAGGGATGGAGCCAAAGCAAAAACAATACCCAGTTATGGATGTGAATGGTGATAGAAGCAAGGTCCGATGCTGTAAACAGTAATATTGCATAGGAACCTGGAATGTTATATCCATGAATCAAGGCAAATTGGAAGTGGTCAAACAGGAGATGGCAAGAGTGAACATTGACATTCTAGGAATCAGCAAACTAAAATGGACTGGAAAGGGTGAATTTAACTCAGATGACCATTATATCTACTACTGTGGGTGGGAATTCCTTAGAAGAAATGGAGTAGCCGTCATGGTCAACAAAAGAGTCTGAAATTCAGTACTTGGATTCAATCTCCAAAACAACAGAATGATCTCTGTTCATTTCCAAGGCAAACCATTCAATATCACAGTAATCCAAGTTTATACCCCAACCAGTAATGCTGAAGAAGTGGAAGTTGAACGGTTCTATGAAGACCTACAAGACCTTTTAGAACTAACACCCAAAAAAAGTCATTTTCATTATAGGGGACTGGAATGCAAAAGTAGGAAGTCAACAAACACCAGGGGTAACAGGCAAATTTGGCCTTTGAATATGGAATGAAGCAGGGCAAAGGCTAATAGAGTTTTGCAAAGATAACACACTGGTCATAGCAAACACCCTCTTCCAACAACACAAGAGAAGATTCTACACATGGACATCACCAGATGGTCAACACCAAAATCAGATTGAATGTATTGTTTGCAACCAAAGATGGAGAAGCTCTATACACTCAGCAAAAACAAGACCAGGAGCTGACTGTGGCTCAGACCGTGAACTCCTTATTGCCAAATTCAGACTTTAATTGGAGAAAGTAGGGAAAACTACTAGACCATTCGAGCATGACCTAAATCAAATCCCTTATGATTATACAGTAGAAGTGAGAAATAGATTTAAAGGACTCGATCTGATAGATAGAGTGCCTGATGAACTATGGACTGAGGTTCATGACATTGTACAGGAGACAGGGAACAAGATCATCCCCATGGAAAAGAAATGCAAAAAAGCAAAGTGGCTGTCTAGAAGGCCTTACAAATAGCTGTGAAAAGAAGAGAAGTGAAAAGCAAAGGAGAAAAGGAAAGATATAAGCATCTGAATGCAGAGTTCCAAAGACTAGCAAGGAGAGATAAGAAAGCCTTCTTCAGTGATCAATGAAAAGAAATAGAGGAAAACAACAGAATGGGAAAGACTAGAGATCTCTTCAAGAAAATGAGAGATACCAAGGGAACATTTCATGCAAAGGTGGGCTTGATAAAGGACAGAAATGGTATGGACCTAACAGAAGCAGAAGATATTAAGAAGAGGTGGCAAGAATACACAGAAGAACTGTACAAAAAGGATCTTCACAACCCAGATAATCACGATGGTGTGATCACTGACCTAGAGCCAGACATCCTGGAATGTGAAGTCAAGTGGGCCTTAGAAAGCATCACTACCAACAAAACTAGTGGAGGTGATGGAATTCCAGCTGAGCTACTTCAAATCCTGAAAGATGATGCTGTGAAAGTGCTGCACTCAATATGCCAGCAAATTTGGAAAACTCAGCAGTGGCCACAGGACTGGAAAAGGTCAGTTTTCATTACAATCCCAAAGGAAGGCAATGCCAAAGAATGCTCAAACTACCGCACAATTGCACTCATTTCACATGCTAGTAAAGTAGTGCTCAAAATTCTCCAAGCCAAGCTTCAGCAATATGTGAACCGTGAACTTCCAGATGTTCAAGCTGGTTTTAGAAAAGGCAGAGGAACCAGATATTAAATTGCCAACATCCGTGAATCATGGAAAAAGCAAGAGAGTTCCAGAAAAACATCTATTTCTGCTTTATTGACTATGCCAAAGTCTTGACTGTGTGGATCACAAAACACTGTGGAAAATTCTGAAAGAGATTAGAATACCAGACCACCTGACCTGCCTCTTGAGAAACCTGTATGCAGGTCAGGAAGCAACAGTTAGAACTGGACATGGAACAACAGACTGGTTCCAAATAGGAAATGGAGTACGTCAAGGCTGTATATTGTCACCCTGCTCATTTAACTTATATGCAGAGTACATCATGAGAAACGCTGGACAGGAAGAAGCACAAGCTGGAATCAAAACTGCTGGGAGAAATATCAATAACCTCAGATATGCAGATGACACCACCCTTATGGCAGAAAGTGAAGAAGAACTAAAAAGCCTCTTGATGAAAGTGAAAGAGGAGAGTGAAAAAGTTGGCTTCAAGTTCAACATTCAGAAAATGAAGATCATGGCATCTGGTCCCATCACTTCATGGCAAATAGATGAGGAAACAGTGGAAACAGTGACTGACTTTAATTTTGGGGGGCTCCAAAATCACTGTGTATGGTGCTTGCAGCCATGAAATTAAAAGATTCTTGCTTACTCCTTGGAAGGAAAGTTATAACCAACCTAGATAGCATATTAAAAAACAGAGACATTACTTTGTCAACAAAGGTCCATCTAGTCCAGGCTATGGTTTTTCCAGTGGTCATGTATGGATGTGAGAGTTGGACTGAAAGAAAGCTGAGTGCCAAAGAATTGATGCTTTTAAACTGTGGTGTTGGAGAAGACTCTTGAGAGTCCCTTGGGATGCAAGGCGATCCAACCAGTCCATTCTAAAGGAGATCAGTCCTGGGTATTCATTGGTAGGACTGATGCTAAAGCTGAAACTCCTACTTTGGCCACCTCATTTGAAGAGTTGACTCATTGGAAAAGACTCTGATGCTGGGAGGGATTGGGGGCAGGAGGAGAAGGGGACAACTGAAGATGAGATGGCTGGATGGCATCACTGACTCGATGAACATGAGTTTGAGTGAACTCCGGGAGTTGGTGATGAACAGGGAGAACTGGCGTGCTGCAATTCATGGTGTCACAAAGAGTCAGACATGACTGAGCGACTGAACTGAACTGAACTGAACTGTCTTGAAAGTGTTTCCAGGTATTTTCTAGGAAAGGGGAATCCAGGTCAATCAAGCAAATTATTTAAGTCAAGGGGACCAGGTAGAAGAAAGACCAAGGTATGATACTACAGAACAGAGTATCAGAGATAGAGAGTTACATAGAAAGAACCCCAGATACCCTTATAGAGTTCTCCTCTAGTATTCATCTGAGTACTCATTATTGAAGAAATTACCTAAGCCTGAGGGGAAAAGAACCAAAAAGGATTAGAAGTAACAGTGTCTAATGATAACACATAGCCTGGAATAGTGCCTATCCCTTCCAGTCAGACTGGAAAACCTCGTAATAAATATGTCACTGAATAGAATATTTAGATGATTCTTGCCTGAAATTAGGCCTAGGCTGAGCTCTGCTTAAGTTCCAAGTGATGAATCTTAAAACAAAAAGGCAAAATAAGCAAAATATTTTCATATAATTTAATTGTATTTCAGAATTAAGCCCTAGAATGTTTATAAGAACACAAAAATATTGAACACTCAATAAGATAAAATTCAGAATGTCTGATATCTAAATCAATTATTTCCAGACATGCAAAGAAGTAGGAAATTATGGCCCATGATTGGGAGAAAAATCAAACTCGTTAACCAAGAACTTCCATAGATATTAGAATTAGCAGATAGATTTTATAACCATATTTAAAAGTTAAGGAAAGAGATAAAACATATATTTTATATATATATATATATATATATATATATATATGCTTAGTCACTCAGCTGTGTCTGACTCTGTGACCCCATGGACTGCAGCCCGCCAGGCTTCTCTATCCATGGCAGGAATACTGGAGTGGGTTGCCGTGCCCTTCTCCAGGAGATCTTTCCAACCCAGAAATTGAACCAGGATCTCCTGCATTGCAGGCACATTCTTTACCAGCTGAGCTACTAGGGAAGCCCATATACGTCAAAATCAAACATTTAAAGATAAAAAGTACAATGTCAGATATGAAACTAGGCTAGAATGAACTACCAGCAGATAAAACATTGTAGAAAAAAAATAGTGAACTTGAAAACATAGGAATAAAAAAATCAAAAACAAAATATAAAGAAAAATTTGAAAAAAATGAACAAAATATTAGAGAGCTGTGGAAACACTTCAAATATCTTAATATTCGTGTAATTGGAGCTATTGAGAGAGAAGATAAAAAAAAATTTTGGAGAAATAATGACTAAAAATTCTCCAGATTTGATAAAAACTATAAACTATAGATCCAAGAAGCTCAATAAATGTTAAGCACAAAAACCAAAGAAAACACGTTAGGTCACATTATAATCACATTACTTAAAATCAGAGATAAAGAGAAAAAAATTTTTAAACATCCAGGGGAAAAAATGATAAATAACATACAGAGAAATAAAGGCAACAATGTAGTAGATTTCTTAACAAAACCAGTGATATCGGGAAGACAGCAGACTGCCATCCTTAAAGAATCAAATGAATAAATCTGCCAAATTAGAAATCTACATTCAGCAAAAATATCTTTCAAAATCAAAACTAAACAAAACATGTTTGCATGCCTATAAAAACTGAAAGAATTCATTATCACCAGGCCTGTACTATAGGAAATGGTAAAGAAATTCATTCAAGTTAACATTAACAGATGAAAATATAGAAGCACACAAAGAAGTGGAGAGCACTGAGAAAGATAAATATGTGGGTAAACAGTTTTTCTTACTATTAAATTTCTCCAAGATATAATGGACTCTTCACACAAAAAAAAACAGTAAAAATACATTATGGGGCTTTTTAATTTAAACAATAATAGCTTTTACATATGGAGAAGGTAGTGGCACCCCACTCCAGTACTCTCGCCTGGAAAATCCCATGGAGAGAGCAGCCTGGTAGGCTGCAGTCCATGGGGTCGTTAAGAGTCGGACCGACTGAACGACTTCAGTTTCACTTTTCACTTTTATGCATTGGAGAAGGAAATGGCAACCCACTCCAGTGTTCTTGCCTGGAGAATCCCAGGGACGGGGGAGCCTGGTGGGCTGCCGTCTATGGGGTCGCACAGAGTCAGACACGACTGAAGCAACTTAGCAGCAGCAGCAGCTTTTACATATGAGAAGAGTGATAGAAGTACACAACAGTTAGGTTCTTATACAGAAAGGTAGACTGTGATGCTAAAGAAACATGTTCTAAACCACAAGTCAATCATGAAATTAATAGTCACAGTTAGTAAAATAAAATAAGGACATAAAATGACATCATGAAAGCTGCTGCTACTGCTGCTAAGTCACTTCAGTCATGTCCAACTCTGTGTGACCCCATAGACGGCAGCCCACCAGGCTTCTCCATCCCTGGGATTCTCCAGGCAAGAACACTGGAGTGGGTTGCCATTTCCTTCAATGCATGAAAGTGAAAAGTCAAAGTGAAGTCACTCAGTCATGTTCAACTCTGTGTGACCGCATGGACTGTAGCCTACCAGGCTCCTCTGTCCATGGGATTTTCCAGGCAAGAGTACTGGAGTGGGTTGCCATTGCCTTCTCCATCATGAAAGCTACTCAGTCAAAAAGAATATAAAAAGAAAAATGGGAACAAATAATATACAGGACCATCAGAAAACAAAATATAATGGATCTGAGCCTAATTATATTAATAATCATGTTAAATAGACATACTCTAAAAATTCCAATTTAAAGCCAGAAATAATAAGATTAAAGAAGATAGTAAGATCTACCTGTAAATGCCTATAAGAAATGAACATTAAATATAAAGATACAAATAGGCCAAAAATAAAAGAATGAAAGATTTACCATACTAACATTAATGAAAGGAAATATGAAGTCACTATATGGGAATTTCAGAGAAAATTGATTTCTGAACAAAGAATATAGCCAAAGAGAATAATTCATAATGATAATCACATCTATTCAATAAGAGGACATGACACTATTAAACTTGGATATACCTAATAACAATACTTGAAAAATCCCCAATAATTTGGCCACCTGATGCAAAGAGCCTGCTCATTGGACGAGATCCCGATGCTGGGAAAGACTGAGGGCAGAAGGAGAAAGGGGCAACAGAGGATGAGATGGTTGGATGACATCATCAACTCAATAGACATGAGTTTGAGCAAACTCTGGGAGATAATGAAGGACAGGGAAGCCTGGCGTGCTGCAGTTCATGGAGTCACAAAAAGTCAGACATGACTTAGTAAGTTAACAACAATAAAAATGTTTCAAACTAAGCAAAGCAAAAACTGAAAGAATCACAAGGAAACAATAAATAAATCCATTGTCATAGTCAGAGATTCCAATACTTCTTTTTCAAAAATTGATAGATTAAAATAATTCAGAAAGAATGCAGAGGAACTGATAAATACCACCAACCAAGTTGATGTAATTAGCGTATATAGAACAATCCACCTAACAGTTAAAATATACATTCGTTTCAAATACGTGGGAACATTTACTAAGATATCCTAAATTTTGGTCCAGAAAACAAGACTCAGTATAATTAAAGGTCAAAACAGCCATGTTCTCAGGTGGGCTACAGTCCATAGGGTCATAAAAAGTCAAACACAACTGAAGTGACTGAGAACACAACACTCTCCATAATAAAATTATATTAGAAATCAATTATGTAAAGGTTTCCATAAATACAACAAATAGTTTGAAGCTATATAACACACTCCTAAGTAAGTATTTGGCTAAAAAAAAAAAAAAAAAAAGTAGTATGAACTGAATGAGAATAAAAGCACAACATATCAAAATATGTGAGATGCTGCCAAAGAAGTACAATGAAGTATAAGCAGGGAATTTTTATAGCACTAAATGGCCATATTAAAGAATGAAAATGATCTCAAATCAATGGCTTGATGTTTAATCTCAAAAATAAAAAATTAGTAAGAGAAGAGATTTAACTCAAAGTAATGAGAAAAAGAAAACAGTAAACATCAGAGCAGACACTAATTAAACAAGATTCAGAAAAGCCCAATAGAAAAAATAATAACCCTAATATTTTCCTTTGTGAAAAATCAGTAAAATTGATGAACATTTAACTAGACTTCTCAGATTAAAAGAGAAAGACACTTAATATCAACATCAGAAATGGGAAAAGTAGTTCAGTAAAAAGTCTACAAATAAAAAAAAGGATAAGATGAGAAACTTTATGCAAAAAATTTCAAGTTCGATGAAGGGAGAAATTCTTTGAAAGACAAAGGCCATCAAAACTCACTTAAACTGAAAGAGATTCTATAAACAGTCTTATGTCTTTTAAATAAATTTAATTCAGTTACACATTTTTTTCTATCCAAGATGGCTCCACTATTATATTTTCTCAAACATTTAATGAAAAAAAAGCATCATTTCTACATAAATTTATTTTAAAATTTCAAGAGCGACTGCTTTCCCAAATCATTCTAAATCCAGGATTAATCTGATATCAAAACCACACAAAATAGTTATAGGAAAAGAAATCTACAGATGCATATGCCTTATGGCATGCATGCAAAAATTCTCTCTGAAATATAAGTCAACTGCAGCAACATAAAGCATTATAATACTATATTTTAATGAAGTAGAGTTTATCTGAATAATGCTTTGCTTGTTGATTTAACTTTCAAAAATCAATCCATGTAATTCACCATTACATGTTAATAAACTATACAAGGAAAACCATATGATCATCTTAATAGACAAACACACAGAGACAACACTCACAAACACACAAGCATCTGGCAAAATTCAACATTCATTCCTAATGTTTTTTAAAAAATCAGAAAACTATAAATAGAAGGGAATGCTCAAAGTCTGATAAAGGACATCTAGGGAAAACCTACAGCTAATGTATTAGGGGTGAAAGACTTCTGCTTTTTCCCTTAGATCAGGAACAAGACAAGAATATTTGCTCTCACCATTTCTATTCTACAGATTACTGGAGGTTCTAGATATCACAATAAGCTTTGAAAAAATTAGAACCAAAGAACTAAAACTGTCCTTTTTCTTAGATGACATGATCCACTATACAGAAGATTTTATATAATCTACAACAAAATTCCAAAAACCTAATAAGTTAGTTGAGCAAGACTGCAGGATACAATTTTAATATTTAAAAATAAAACACTAATCATATATTATTAACAAACAATCTGAAGTTGAAATTTTAAAAATACCACTTACAATAGCATAGAAAATGCTTAAACATAAATCTGAAAAAGGACTCCTAACTCTTGTATACTAGAAACTGTGAAATATCACTGAAATGAATTAAATAAGACCTAAATAAATATAGAAATATACCATTTCAGCAGTGGCCACAGGTTTGGAAAAGGTCAATTTTCATTCCAATCCCAAGGAAGGGCAATGCTAAAGAATGTTCAAAGAGGCATGCAATTGTGCTCATTTCCATGCTAGCAAGATTATGTTCAAAATATTTCAATCTAGGCTTCAGAAGTGCATGAACCAAGAACTGCCAGATGTACAAATTGGGTTTTGAAAAGGAAGAGGAATCAGAGATCAGATTGTCAACATTCATTGGATCACAGAGAAAGCAAGGAAATTCCAGAAAAACTTCTGCTTCATTGACTACACTAAAGCCTTTGAGTGTGTGGATCACAACAAACTGTGGAAAATTCTTAAAAAATGGGAGTACCAGACCACCCTACTTGTCTCCTAAGAAACCTGTATGTGGGACAAGGAGCAACAGTTTATAGTTGGACATGAAACAATGGACTAGATCAAAATTGGGAAAGGAGTAGGACAAGGCTGTATGTTGTGACCCTGCTTATTTAACTTCTATTAGTTTCTATGCAAAGTACCTCATGAAAAATGCCAGGCTGGACGAATCACAAGCTGGAATCAAGATTGCTGGGAGAAATATCAACGACCTCAGATATGCAGATGATACCACTCTAATGGCAGAAAGTGAAGAGGAATTTAAAAGCCTCTTGATGAGGGTGAAAGAGGAGAGTGAAAAGCTGGCTTAAAACTCAACATTCAAAAAACTAAGGTTATGGCATTCTGGCCCATCACTTCAAGCAAATAGAAGGGGAAAAGGTGAAGCAGTGACAGACTTTATTTTCTTGGGCTCCAAAATCCCTGTGGATGGTGACTGACATGAAATTAAAAGACTCCTTCAAAGGAAAGATATGACAAACCTAGACAGCATATTAAAAAGCAGAGACACTATTTGCTGACAACATAGTCAAAGCTATGGTTTTTCCAGTAGTTATGTATGGATGTGAGAGTTGGATCATAAAGAAGGCTGAGCATCCAACAACTGATGCTTTTGAATTGTGCTGGAGAAAACTCTTGAGAGTCCCGTGGACAGCAAAGATAGCAAACCAGTCAACCCTAAAGGAAATCAACTCTGAATATTCATTAGAAGGACTGATGCTAAAGCTCCAATACTTTGGCTACCTGATGCAAAGAGCCGACTCATTGAAAAAGACCCCAATGTCAGGAAAGATTGAAGGCAAAAGGAAAAGGGGGTGACAGAGGATGAGATGGTTAGATATCATCACTGACTCAACGGACATGGATTTGAGCAAACTCTGGGAGTTAGTGAAGGACAGTGGACGCTGGTGTGCTGCAGTCCATGGGGTCACACAGAGTCGCATGACTTAGCTCCTGAACAACAGCAGCATACCATGTTCATTGACTGGAAGACAATATTGTTAAGATACCAGTTCTCCTCAACTTATCTATAGATTTAACACAACCTCAAGCAAAATCCCGGGAGTATTTCTGGAGACATTGACAGGTTGATTCCAAAAATCACATGAAAATGTAAAAGATCTAAATAGCCAAAACAACATAGAAAAAACATGAGGCCAAACACTACCTAATTTCAAAACCACTGTAAAGTGATTGCAACAATCAAGGTAGAATGGTATTGACATAAAGATCAGAAAATTGATCAGTGGAACAGAATAATTAGATCAGAAACTGACCCACAACATGTAGACAATTTATCTTTGACATGAGTGCAAAATTCAGTGGGGAATGGTTAGCTGATTCAAAAAATGATGCTGGGATAATTGAATATTAATATGCACAAAGATTGAACTTTAATCTTTATCTTATAAAGTATATGAAAACTAAATACAAATGGACAATATGCCTAAATGCAAAATATAAATTTATGAACTTGCAGAAGACAATCTTTTTGATGTTTTATTAGGCAAACACTTTTTAGACATCAAACCAATAGTAAGATGTCCAAAGGTCAAAGAAAAAACTGACCAATTGGCTGTTATCAAAAGTAAAAAAAAAAAATTCCCTCTGTAATAGTAATGTTAAGATAATAAAAGAACAGACTCAGAGAAAATATGTGCCATGTATATATCTGATAAAGGACTTTTATTCAGAATATGTAAATAACTCTCTGACATCAGCAATAAGAAAATAAGCAATTTTTGAGCAAAAAAAAACTCAATTAAAAATGGGCAAAATATTTGAGCACTTTACCAAAGAAGATAAGTAGATGGAAAATGGAAAGGAAAAGATGCTCAACATAATTAGTCATTAAGGAAATTCAAAATAAAGGAACAATAGATTTTACTGTACACTTATGCTCAGAAGATAAAGAATCCATTGGGTTGAGACCTGCAGGGTTGGATCCCTGTATTAGGAAAATCACCTGGAGAAGGGAATGCCTACCCACTCCAGTATTCTTACCTGGAGAATTCCATGGACAGAGGAGTTTTGTGGGTTACAGTCTGATGGGGTTGCAAAGAGCTGGACACAACTGAGCAACACTTTCACACTATGACAATGGTTAAAATTAAAAAGACTGACTATACCAAACATCGCTAAGGATTTAGAGGAATTGGAACTCTGCTACACTACTAGTAGGAATATAAAATGGCACATCGCTTTGGAAAACAATGTAGCAGTTTCTTAAAAAGTTAAACATACATACACAATACTAACTTGCCATTCCACTCCTACTTATTTTCTCAAGGTCAGCGGTCAAGATGTCCCTATAAAGACTGGTACACAAATGTTCATAGCAGCTTTACTTGTAATAGACCAAATGCAAACACTCCAAATGCCTACTAACAGGACTGTGCACACAAATTATATCCATACAGTGGACTACCATTCAGAGATAAACAGAAATGGACTACTGATAGAAACAATAACATGGTTGGATCTCAATATATTTCAGCTGAATAAAAGAAGCCAGACACTAAAGAATATGTATTTTTGATTGTTTAAAACTCTAGAAAACATAAACTAATTTCTAATAACCGAGAACACTTCAGTGGTTGCCTGGACAGTGATGCGGGAGCTGTTTAGAGACATAAGGAAACTTTTGGGGATGATGAATATATTTAGTATATATTAATTGCAATGATGGTTTCACAGGTGTATGCATTTGCCAAAACCTATCAAACTGTGCATTTTTAATATGTGGTTTATTTTTATTGTCAATTACAACTCAATAAATCTGTCATAAAACAAAAATAGTGAACATAATTCTTTTTAGAATACTTAATGAATATTGAAATATGAATTGTCAAATTTCATATACTTCCTTTCTACCAATTTGCTGATAATCACACATATATGGATACTTATAATGCATATAAAGTTGTGCAAGAAGTTTAAATTGGCCTACCCAAAGAAATAATACTTAGATAAATTTGGAACTTAGACATCATTATACTTCTTGAGTTTAGTCCTACTTATTCATGCATGAAATGTTTATACTACAATGTTAACATACTGTATTCATTTTGATCTATGTTCCTTGAAGACAGAAGAGATCCTTCTGCTCAGAACAGAGATAGCCCAAATGTGATTGGGAGCCAAGTGGTATTGTGTGACCTAATTAAGTGGTGGGTATTTCATGAGCTTAGTCTTTCACATCTGGCTGTTATTAGATAGCCCTACTTGGCTACCCCACAAAGCAGCATTTGATCTAAGGGCCAACCCTGCCCCACAATTTGCTAATGTCTCTCACACTGACTAAATCTCCAGGGAGAGGCCAGGCCCAAGAAACCAGGAAACAAAGTAGGAGATATCTCTGCAGAGGGACTATTTCTATTTCTGTTTGGTTTATAAGTGCATTTTGCCTTGACTAACTTCAAATATTGATTGTTAGAAAGTGGACTGGAAATGAAATGATTGACTGATCACAATGTATTACATACAATGAATTTTGAATACCACAGAACTAATTGAATAAATGAACGGAAATATTAATATTGAATTAATAGGAATGATCAGAGTGAATTAAACACAGCGGGCCAAATTCTGCCCCTGGATATGCACGTACAATTTCCATTGACTTCAATGGGGGTTTTGTTGTGTGTATCCAAGGGCAGAATCCAGCTTAATGAATTTTTTAATTGTTTTTAAATGGTGAATGAATTGGTTAAAGTTCAAAGCACCAGAGATGATTCCGTACATATTGCATATATTTCTGTTTTTTTTTTTTCCATATGCTTGAAATCTTATATCTATGATTCACCACAAATGTCAAATTTTAAAGTTGGAGAAAAAATATAGGAAATAAAATCATTGCTGTTACATTTTCTTTGTAAAAGGCTAACACTTACACATTGCTGCAGGCTTCTATTTCCATATATTAAATTATAATACTTTCATGTATTAATAAACCACTGAAAGAAATCTGAAATTTTGGTGATCAGGAATTCATTCATGTCCTGTCAAGTGTCCTTTATCTGAATGCCACAGACCAAGGTGCTTCATCCATCTCACCACTCATCACTTTACTAGAGTCAGAAAATCTTTTGCCTGTGATCATCAATGCCTGTACTTATTATATAATCTTGGGCAATTGTCATATCAGTTTACATTTTAACATTTAGATATGAAATTTTAGTACTAAAACCTTTCTAGATTAAGAATTCATGATAGAATCTAAAATATGTTTGATCCTTTGATAGATTCAGTCATTTAAATAGACCAATTCTCTTTTACATCATCACACCCACTGGGCTGACACAAAGAAAGCCAATGCCTTAGACCTAAAATTAATCACAATCCACTACAAGACATTTGCCTTAATACATTATCTCCCAGGTAATGACAAATAATCTTTGTGGGAGATAAGCAGATAAGTGCTAAACAGGCATAGGAAAAGTGTGTGTGTGTTCATTTGGGGGATAAATGTCAGAAGAATTCACCTGTGTTAGGAAAACAAAACAAAAACCAGAATACTATACATTCCTTGACTGACTATATAAGTTAAATTCATTACATTCTTTTTGTTTTGTTTTTATTTTTAAATTAATACGGTGGAGCCTGATGGGCTGCTGTCTATGGGGTCGCACAGAGTCAGACACGACTGAAGCGACTTAGCAGCAGCAGCAGCAGTCTTAATTTTTAGGGCACTTTTAGGATCACAGCAAAATTTAATGGAAAGTTCAGAGAATTCCTATATACACAAACACCCCAACCATAAACATCCATAATCAATGCGGTACATTTGTTACAATAATTAATCAACACTGATACATCATTATCAACCAAAGTACATAGTTTACATTAGGGTTTATTATTTGTGTTATACAGTATATGGATATTGATAAATATATACTGGTATGTGTCCACCATTATAGCAGATAGAGAATAGTTATCCTGCCTTAAAAATCTTCTCTGCTTCAGTATTCATCCTCATGCCTTCCCCCCAGTCCCTAACACACACTGGTTTTTTTACTGTCTTCATAATTTTTCCTTTTCTAGAATGTCATACAGTTGGGAATCATACAGCATGTAAGCTCTTCAGATTGATTTATCTCACTTAGCAATATGTAGTTAGGGTTCCTCCATCTCTTTTCTTGGTTTGACAGCTCATTTCTTTTTAGCACTAAATAATATTCCATTGTCTGGATGTACCACAGTTTATCTATTCAACCTACTAAATAACTTCTTGGTTACTTCCAAATTTTGACAATTCTGAATAAAACTGCTATAAAAATCCATATGCAGGTTTTTTGTGGACATAACTTTTCAAATCATTTGGATAAATACCAAAGAGCATAATTGATAGATCATGTGGAAGGAGTATGTTTAGCTCTGTAAGAAATTGCCAAACTGCCTTTCAAAGTGGTTGTACCATTTTGCATTCCCACCAAAAATAAGAGTTCATATTGCTTCACATGCTTACCAGCATTTTGTATTGTCAGTAGATTAGATTTTAGCCATTTTAATAGATGTGTAGTGGTATCTCATTGCTATGTTAATATGAACGATTTTGAGCATCTTTTCTTATGCATATTTGCTATCTGTTTATCATCATGTGTGAAGTGTCTGTTCAGATCTTTTAATTTTTTGAGTTTTTTAATTTTCTTATTACTGAGTTTTATGAGTGTTTTGTATATTTTGTGTAACAATACATTGTAAGTCTTTTGTAAATATTTTCTTCCAGTCTGTGACTTGTCTTTTTCTCTTGACAGTGTGTTTCTCAAAAGAGAAAATAATTTTTTTAAGTATATTTATTTTTGGCTGTATTGGACCTTCATTCATTGCTATGCACAGGCTTTCTCTAGTTTCAGAGCATGGGCTTCTCATTGTGGTAGCCTCTTTTGCTGTGAAGCATGGGCTTCTCGGGCACACAAGCTTCATGTGGCCCCATAGCATGTGGGATCTTCCCCAACCAGGAATTGAACCTGTGTCCCCTACATTGGTAGGCAGATTCTTAACCACTGGACCACCAGGGAACACCCAATAACACAAATTTTAAATTTCAATGAAGTCCAATCTATCAATCCTTTCTATCATGAATTGTGCCTTTGATATTAATCTAAAATATGAACATGAAAGGCAAGATTTTATCTAGACTTTCCATATCATCTTCTAAGAATATCAGAGTTTTGGATTTTATATTTAGGTGTGTGATCCACTTTGAGTTAATTTTGGTTAAGGATGTAAGGTTGATGTCTAGATGACGATGATATTATTTTTGTATATGGATGTCGAATTGTCCCAGCACTGTTTACTGAAAAGACCTCATTTCTCCACTAAATTGCCCTTGCTCCTTTGTCAAATATCAGTTGACTATCTTTGTATGGGTTTACTTTGGGGATCTCTATCCTGTTCCATTGATCAAATTATCTTTTTTTTTTTTTTTTTGGCTAATATCACACTTTTCTGATTAGTGTAGCCATACAGTAACACTTTATGTCAATAGTATGAGTCTTCCAACTTTATTCTTATCCTTCAATATTGTGTTGGCTATTTTGGGTCTTTTACCTCTCCATATAAACTTTTGAATCACTTTGTCAAGTTACTTTTTTTTTTTAGAGGACTTTTAAAATATTATGTTCTCTTTTTATGTCAGCTAAAAAATAATGTGTACAAGTAAAAGAACTCTCCTTTATAGAAAATAACTGTAAATAAGAACTACTTTGAGAGATAGTATTACTCAAGTTGGGCTTCCCTGGTGGCTCAGACAGTAAAGAATCTGCCTACAATGCAGACTGTAAACAGGAAACCCAGGTTCAATCACTGGGTCAAGAAGATCGCCTGGAGAAGGAAACGGCAACCCGTTCTAGTATTCTTACCTGGGAGATCCCATGGAAAGAGGAGCTTTGTGGGCTACAGTCCAGGGGTTGCAAAGAGTCAGACATGACGAAGTGACTAACACACAAACTGATATATTGGCAAGGATAACTTTTATGTTTTTTTCATAATACAATTTAGCTGTTGATTAATAGTAATTGTTTATACTAGTGATTACTGTAATTTGTAAAATTTGAACATTTCAGGAATAAAATGTTTAGAATTTCTTCTATAAGAGGTGATAGTCTAAGGAAGGGATTTTTCATCAAAAATGAAATTATTTAAAATTATTATTATTTTAAATCAACTTCTGAGATAATTTTTTTTAGGTAGTTCAATGAAATATTCCACTTTTCATGGCTTGCTCTCCAGGTACATATTTGATGGTTAAGATCTTCCTTGCCTCCTGAACAAAGGTGTTCTAAACGTCTCAAATGAGAAAAAAAAATAATGTAACTGAAATTACATTAAAAGCTGTGAAATAAATAGAGGAGGGAATTCTTTTAGCATATAGTACCTGTACCATGAAAATAGTCTCATTAAAACTATACTGGTGGGGATTCCCTGGTGGCTCAGTGGTAAAGAAAATGCCTGCCAATGTAAAAGACCCAGATTTAATCCCTGACCCTGGAAGATCCCACATGCCTAGGAGCAAATAAGCCAGTGTGCCATGATTATTAAGCCTGTGCTCTAGAGCCTGGGAGCCACGAGTACTAAAGCTCACATGCCCTAAAGCCTGTGCTCCACAATAAGAGAAACCATAGCAATGAGGACCTGCACACCACGATGAACAGTAGCCCCCACTCACCGCAACTAGAGTAAAAGCCCATGTAACAATGAAGACCTGGAAGAGCCAAAAATAAATAAAGACATAAAAATTATTTTTTAAAACTGTCTTGGTGATAGCTGGCTTAATTATAGCATTTTAATTTTGGGTTGTTTGTTTTGGCTTTACTGCTTTGTATTTATATTGAATTTTAAAATTTGTTTTATAAGAAACATGAAAGAGTTGCACTAAAATTTATATTTAGGCCAGAGATATTTTCAGTGCTACCTTCAGTTCAGTTCAGTTCAGTCGCCCAGTCGTGTCTGACTCTTTGCGACCCCGTGAATCGCAGCACACCAGCCCTCCCTGGCCATCACCAACTCCCGGAGTTCACTCAAACTCATGTCCATCGAGTCAGTGATATCAACCAGCCATCTCATCCTCTGTCATCCCCTTCTCCTCCTGCCCCTAATCCCTCCCAGCATCAGAGTCTTTTCCAATATGTCAACTCTTTGCATGATGTAGCCAAAGTACTGGAGTTTCAGCTTTAGCATAACTCCTTCCAATGAACACTCAGGACTGATCTCCTTTAGGATGGACTGGTTGGATCTCCTTGCAGTCCAAGGGACTCTCAAGAGTCTTCTCCAACACCACAGTTCAGAAGCATCAGTTCTTCATGCTCAGCTTTCTTTATAGTCCAACTCTCACATCCATACATGACCACTGGAAAAACCATAGCCTTGACTAGACGGACCTTTGTTGAAAAAGTAATATCTGCTTTTTAATATGTTGTCTAGGTTGGTCATAATTTTCTTTCCAAGGAGTAAACATCTTCTAATTTCATGGCTGAAATCACCATCTACAGTGATTTTGGAGCCGAAAAAAAACCAAAGTCTCACACTGTTTCCACTGTTTCCCCATCTATTTCCCATGAAGTGATGGGACCAGATGCCACGATCTTAGTTTTCTGAATGTTGAGTTTTAACTTTTTCACTGAGTGCTACCTTACAGCAACTAAAATATTGCTAGTGGGCAATTTGGTAGTAACTCTTGGAAGAAAAGTTATGACCAACCTAGATAGCATATTGAAAAGCAGAGACATTACTTTGCCAACAAAGGTCCATCTAGTCAAGGCTATGGTTTTTCCAGTGGTCATGTATGGATGTGAGAGTTGGACTGTGAAGAAAGCTGAGTGCCACAGAATTGATGCTTCTGAACTGTAGTGTTGGAGAAGACTCCTGAGAGTCCCTTGGACTGCAAGGAGATCCAACCAGTCCACCCTAAAGGAAATCAGCCCTGGGATTTCTTGGGAAGGAATGATGCTAGAGCTGAAACTCCAGAACTTTGGCCACCTCATGTGAAGAGTTGACTCATTGGAAAAGACTCTGATGCTGGGAGGGATTGGGGGCAGGAGGAGAAGGGGATGACAGAGGATGAGATGGCTGGATGGCATCACCAACTCGATGGACATGAGTTTGAGTAAACTCCAGGAGTTGGTGATGGAGAGGGAGGCCTGGCGTGCTGTGATTCATGGGGTCGCAAAGAGTCGGACACGTCTGAGCAACTGAACTGAACTTAACTGAAAACAGAGTATTGAGAAATAGTAACTTACACCAACCCTGCATAATGATCCTGTTTAATTTTGAAAATATATCATTAACTCACAAAGGGTTACACCTGCAGTTATTCATTCCAACAAAATATTATGCTTGATTGGAAAATAAAAATGATGGGAGTTGATTTCATAAATGATAGTTTAGAGTTCCTTAAAATATTAAGCAATGAATTTCGAAAGATATTGCTACAAACAAATCTGTAAATAACTTGTAACAAAAGACACATGAATAATCCTGAAAATTTAACAATACTTTGTGTCTTATCCACTACCCTACAAACCCTTGCTATTCAAAATGTGTGGGGACCTACACACTGGTCATCATTACATCCAAAGCCTGTCTCAGACCACCTGCTTCACAGTATAAACAAAAATAAAAACCAGGTGATAGCTGCAAGCATTTAATAAAAAGTCACTGCTCTATGGTCTTAATATACTTAAATTATCTCAAGTTAGAGTAGCTCTGCCATTAACTGTTTGTGTAACCTTGGATAAGTTGTTCAATATGTCTATTCTCAGTCTAATCTCTCATGTGAGTGTAATATCTATTTTGGAAGTTGTTTTGAGGATAGAATATATATCATTTATGAAGCATATTCATTCTTACATTCGTGCAATTGTTCATGAAAGTTGTATATAACAGGGGTCCCTAACCCCTGGGAGCCAAGGTCAGGTAGGAACTGGGCAGCATAGAAGGAGGTGAGAGGTGGACTCAGAATGTTATCTGCCCCTCCCTATTGCTCCCCATCACTTGCATTACTGTGTGCACTCCCAGCCCAACCCCAGTCAGTGGAAAAATTATCTTTCACTAAACCAGTCCCCGGTGCCCAAAAGCTGGGGACCGCTGTTATAGGACACTGCTGAATAACATAGTTCTCATTTCCTCTACCTGAAGAAAAAGTGAAAGTGTTAGTCACTGTTTTATGTCTGATTCTTTACGACCCCCATGGACTGTAGCCTGCCAGACCCTTCTGTCCATGGGATTTCCCAGACAAGAATACTGAGTGGGTAGCCATTCCCTTCCCCAGAGGATCTTCCTGACCCAGGGATCGAACCCCAGTCTCCTGCATTGCAGGCAGATTCTTTCCACTCTGAACCACCAGGGAACAATAACTTTTGTCACAAAAATTACCGAGAAACAAAACTCATAACATAGAAAATGCACATGAGCATTAAATAAACACACTGTCCTTTTATCCCAGGAATTTCTGGGTGTCCTCAATAGGCAAAATCTTTCTCATCCCCGGCCTCTTTCAGTCTGTTCTCAACGGTACATAAGCGAACCTGGCATACACTTATGGCTAAGTTCAGCCCTTACGTTTCCCGGTACTTAGATTGGTCAGAAATTCTGTCTCAGATGTTTCAGAGACAGTTATCTGACTTCTCTGCCACTGCCAATCCGTTATTGGACCCATCTCCCTTCCCACCTGTTAAGACAGCATGAGCTTTCCACAGCAGCAGTGACTGAGCTCCTCCACTGTATGTGTAGAAAGAGAAATCATCATACCCTGTCACTACCTGTCTTATTTCTCTTCTGCCATGATTCTTCATTTATCCCAAGATCATCTCATTACCCTGACCTTACATGAGGCCCTCTGCCCACCCTGTGTTAACATATCTATATTTACAATCCTCTTGCATAATTATAATGTATATCATGAAAATGGGCACATCATTGTCCCTTAATATGTGATATTTTCTTTTTTTAATTCAGACTGGTATTGGAGGCATCTCAGAACTTATCATTAAAAATACAACATAGGTGTTTTTATTATTAGTTGTTTGTCAGAGTCTTGTTATTTAGACCAATTTGGCATATTTAAACTTATAAATGCTAATTATTAGCACATGATCACTAAAGCTTTTAGACTAAAAAATTTCTATGTACTTGCTGTTCTGGAATCAGAATAGAACACCCTTTACACTACAGTTTGGGTTTTATTCATTTATTCTTATTAGGAGTACAGAGACCTTCATTGCACATAATTTAAAGAGTGTTTCTACCTAAAAAACTGTCCCTGAAGACTCATGAGTTTATTCCCATTCAGCTTATTTTAATAAATTAGCTATTGATATAGTAATCAAATAAGGACTTTAAAGAGTACAAGTGGGTACTGGTAATAACATAAACAGGTTGCCTCAGCAAGTCTAGATGTGTGGCCACCTTAGAAAGTCAAAGTGAAGTTGCTCAGTCATGTCCGACTCTTTGCAACCCCATGGGCTGTAGCCTACCAGGCTCCTCTGTCCATGGGATTTTCCAGGAAATAGTCCTGGAGTGGATTGCCATTTCCTTCTCCAGGGGATCTTCCCAACCCAGGGATCGAACCTAGGTCTCCCACATTGTAGACAGACAGACGCTTTACCGTCTGAGCCACCAGTACCTAAGTGGCCACCTTAGGTACTGGTAATTTCACCACTGGTATACTTATGGGTCAACCTTGCTTCACGGGTGTTTTTAATGATGGAATAGTCCTTTATCCAGGCAAAAGTGTAGTTCAGCACTGGATACAGTCTAAAGAACTCTCTTAGAACATATACAACTAAAAATCTGAATATGAGACTATGAAGCTGAGAACCCAGTCTAAAGAAAGAACCAGAAAACAATAGAAGAGGATGAAGACCAAGGAGAATTGATAGGAGAGAAACTGACAAGGATCTGTTAGAACAATTGATGAGGGAAAAATTATTGTAGTTCTTATAATGCATTAGTAGCTTTCAGAAGAATCAGAAAGAAAAACTTTAAGAGTGTTCATCCACACAGACAAATGCCATCTTTGTATCAATTCTAAATGTACTTGCCATTTATTTTTGATTAGCAAGAAAAATTGTGTTTTTCTTATAGCTGATTAAAAACTTGTATTATGAATTACAAATAGATTTCTGACATTAAAAAGGTACAATATCAAGGAAAAATTTTAGAATTTGAAGGAATTTGGATATCTATTGAATATGTATAATATTGTACATAATATGTACATATACACTTCCTGAAAATGATGGTTAGGAGTAAACTTTAAATGGATACAACTTGATATTTAATAGTAAAGAGAAATTGAGTCTGGTTGGTAATGTTGAATTCTCTTTTGGAAATAAATACAATGTGTTAAAAAGTAATGACATAAACTACTTTTTAAGTGATGTTACATATTTTATAGATGCCCCAGTAGGATTCTTCATGTGCCTGTGTTTTAGATTGAACTGGAGATGAGAAGATAGATAAATAAGATGGCTGAGCAGGGAACACCTTTCTTAGCTGCCCTGCAGTTTTTTAAGGCCAGCAGATACCCTAAGGAGTATACTTAAAGTTAGATAAGAAACATTTGTAAGTTTAAAGTTTAGTAAGTAGGAAAGAGAGAATTTATTTTGCCAGTTTAAAAGTGCATATTCTAGCATTTTGGGGGCATCAAGCATGCAAGAAGCAAATGTAATTGTTCTGTGAATTTGGCTCTTGGGTTTTTCATTCAAACCTAAGTATTGCAACCAGATCAGAAATTTCAACAATGTGGCATCTCTGTGACTTTCTCTGTGAAATCTAATGCTCTGTCCCGTAGACATAATATAAAACACTCTGTAGGTCTGCATTATGTAACCTCCAACCATATAATTCTATACTTGGCTCAAAATCTGAAATTTTCCCTGGAAAAATATAAAGAAATAATAATAATATTAAATTTGAAGTCACTCACATTAAAATATATGAGAACTTTACCTTTTAAAAGCTGAATATGACTATCTGCTTTAAATAATAACTAATCAGGACCAGCTTAATACAGCTTTTGATAATGTTTCACTTCATATTTAATTTTGGAAGCCTCTTGGTTTGCATATTCTTTGAATTTCATTCTTTTGATATTAAATAAAATTTACAGAAATGAATTTACCCAACTTAGCAAGGCAAATATTGATTTTGTAATAAAATCGGTGCCATTTGTCAGTCTTCCTTACATTAAACATGCTAGAGTACACATGATTTTATTAAGCCACCACTAAATCCATGTGCCATATAATCAAACCCTTTTCTGACTTTCAAATTCTCTCAAGGATTCAGAAAAATGTTTAATATGAATAATTAATAAAAATATCCCTAATTTTGAAATTTAACTTCCTCTTAGAATAATGGTTATGCTGATTATCTGTATGTACACCTATTAGTTCTCTGAGGACAAGGATTTCTTAGGAAACTATTTACATTTCGATAGGAGAGAAAACAACTCTTTTTGAAAATTCATGAACTCTAAACCTTGGCTCCATTTTGATTTTAAAATAAAATTAAACATGTTATGATACTAATGGGAATTATTTTATTCAAACTGATTATCCCATATGATGTGTACACTCAGTCAGATGTTGTCATTAAAGGCAATTTTGAAGTTATTTTATGAATCAGTAATGTTAATCTCAGTTTAGCAGAAATAACAGATTATACCAGAGGTCTAATGAAATCTTCAGAGTCTAAACTAGCCTAGTCTATCTTCTCTAGTAGGAGGAACACATTTTTGTATGACAACAAAATTAGGTATTTTTACAGGAATGAAAATCTAAAAGTCTTATATTAGACAGACAGACAAGAATATTAATATCAACAAAATCTACTGTTCCCTTCCTGGTAACTTAATTCATTAAGACCTATCAAAGTGTATCAATGTATCACCCTCATTTTTTTTCCCTCTGTTCTCTACTCACTTTTATAATTCTTATAAAATTTTACAATATGAAGTTAATATATACAGTTACATATACATTTTGAAGTTAATATTTCACCAATAAGAATATTTAATTCTATATTCTTAAAAAAAAAACATTTTGGTAATCAACACTTTAGTCAGGAATTTCTTTAAAGTTTCCAGGAATTAAATGTGCTAATTTAATAATATTTCAAAGGCAAATACACTCAATCATAGGCAGGTTAATACACTAGCTCAACTGATTAAGACAGAGTTGTCTGGACTTGAGTTAGAACCCTAGGTTTATCACATAAGATCTCTGAGACCATGACAGAGAGTCCTTAGTTTAAAGGGAGTGAAAGTGAAGTGAAAGTGCAAGTTGCTCAATCGTGTCCCACTCTTTGCGACCCCATGGACCATACAGTCCATGGAATTCTCCAGCCCAGAATACTGCAGTAGGTAACCTTTCCCTAGTTTAAAGGGAGGGTCAGGAACAAATACCAAGAAATTCAAAACCTAGGGACTTGATAAATGAGAAAGTTTGACAAGAATGGTCATAGGTGTTGTTATGAGTGATTGATGAAAGGAAAGTTACTGTATTATTTACAAGTTGTGAATGTAAGTTACCTGTTCTTTCTGAATGTTATTGCCTGAATATGAAATAGGGGCAGAAATACCAAATAGGTAGAGTATATACATAAAACATGTATATACCAAATAGGACAGAGTAATACTTGAAGCTCCGTGCTTAAATAGAGAGCTCCAAAAAAGAAGCTTTCTTTTTCCTTCTCCCCTCCTTTTCCTCCTCCATCATCATTTTGTGCATATATGTATATATGTATATATATATATATATATATATATATATATAACATTTTAGTGTTTTATTTTTAGATACTTAAAATATTATAGAAAACCCCAAAAGTATCATTATGTTGTTCTCAGTTTTGCATATTATCAACAATATAGTGTTTAAATGATCTGCAACATTCTTAAATATTACTACTTTGTCCTGAATCAAACATTTATCTAGGGTCTTCAGATCAATTTTATAGCAACACTTCACAAACACAACCCATGACCATTTTGATTTAGAACTTCATACCAGTGGGGTCAAGATCATGGACAATCCAGTACTAGTGGGATCAAGGTCACGGATTTTCCTGTTGTACTTCATGTGGCAACAACCTTCTCTCAGATGGCACACTTAGCTCTGTGTGTGTAACTAATCACACTGTGTGTGTAACTAATCAAGAAAGTATATACAGTTTGTGTACATTCATCATTACTTCTGATACAGAAATTCTGAGGGCTTTCTTAATTAAGAGTGAACAAGAAGCATCCTGTAAGGATCAAAATGGACAATTGGGCCACATAATATGTCCTCTGCTTATCTTGTATTTGTTGTTTTTTTAATATAAAAAATTTTAAGGGAATAGTTTTAGATTTAGCAAAAAATTCCAAAGGTTGTGCAGAGAATTCCCATGTGCCTAATACCCAGTTTCTCGTAGTGTTAATATCTTACATTTCTGCAGTACACTCATCAGAATTAATGAGCCAAAATTGGTACATTACTGTTAACTAAAATCCACACTTTATTTGGATTTTACTAGGTTTTCCATGTCATTCTGTTTCAAGGTCCTACAGAAAATACTACATTACATACAGTCCTCACATCTTCCTAGTCTCCTTTGGTCTGTGAATATCACAAACTTTCCTTATTTTGGATGACCTTGAAAAATCTTGAGGAATACGAATTAGATAATTTGTAGGAAGTCTCTTAATTGTGCTTTTTCCCTAATATTTTTCTCATGGTGAGACTTACAGTTATCAGTTTGGGGGAGGTCTTCTATTTTCTTTTATGTGCTGATTGTATTTTGTCTGGCTGAGAGTTCAAAAAAAGCTTTTCCATGTGAGGCAACATTTGGGCTCATCCTGCTTTATTTAGCTCTCCTTGTTCAGTCTTAGTGATTGAGATGAAAGCTATTCTGATAACAACAGAGGGGATGAGATGATGCTAGCGAATAACCACAAAAAACAGAAGAAATTATTTTAGCCTATTTCTCTGAATATGTAAAATCCCTCCCAAAGTATATTTTCCTGAAATTTCTTTCACACCAGAGAAAACCGCTCACCACATATTATTCTTCAATATATTCCTTTCACTTTGTATACAAAAAGGTCAATCTGAAAATATACATCAAACCTGAATGAAAACATCCTCTATTCCTATGCAACATACCAGCGCTTGAAGTTTTCTCTTCCAGCATTATTTGTTTAATAGAAATATTTTCCATACCACCTGGTTCTGGCAGAAAGTCAAAATTTGCATTTATATGAGGTAGTTTATCAAATATAACATACAGAAGTCTGTTAAGTACACATTGCATTTTGTTTGTGAGAAAATCTGTTTGTATTTAATGTAGTTTTTAAATTAACCTTAATGAAAGCTTCTGAAAATTGTTGTTCTAAGCATTTGAAATATGCAACAAGAACGGGTGGAAGACATAAACATGTTTTCCATTATATGTTATCAGATAGCCCAAAATTACTACAAAGAAGAATGTGGGACTATGTTAAATTAGAAAGATAAGCAAGCATTTAGTTAAAAGCAAAGGTCTTTAGAAGAGGAAAGCATCTAACACAGTTAACCCCAAACATCTTACAACAATCTTCAGTCAGAAGTATTTTAACAATTTTCATTTAGAATGCTACCTATTATATACAGGAACTAAGATTATTTGCACCAAAATTTAAGGTTTCATTTCCCCTAACCTAAGTTTTGCCATATACTCAAAGACTCACTCAAGGTTTTCTGAAGTGCTAAGAAAAAAAAAAATGTAATTGGAGGATGAACCTATCTGACTGTGTCTCTTAATTAATAGTTTATTCTCTTCTCATTCTTTTACTTTCTTTTCACTTCTTACAATATTGCCCTTTGTATCTTTTTGAATTTTAAAGTATTTCAGTGATTTCAGATAGAGGGTCCCCAACAGTGAATACAAGATTAATATTTATTTCTAGTAGGCCTTTTTATCAGTTTGTGGAAAACTCAAGTGTCTTTAGTCTTGAGACTCGTTCCTCTCCTACTTTTGCTATGTAAGAGGAAATGCTCAATACTTTCAGGTGGTGAATGTTTTTCAATTAAATCTAGATATCCAGATATTATATTCAATCACACAACTTTTAAATGTTAGAAACTAACTTTAAAATATTTTATATATTATGTAAGCCAAATATATCATTGGTATCAGTTTGCAATCTGTATTATAAAATATAATAAACAATGTTAAGGATCTCCTAATTCAAGAAAAAGCTGGAAAAATGACTGTTTCTTTCAGCACATATTATATTCCTTTGTATGGAAAGCCATGGGATATTTAGAAATAAATCAGATGTCATTTAGAGGTTTGCTCTTCAGTGCTTACAGCATTTGACAAAGTCTGGGTTATGATCCTTAATCATAGAATTTGTTACACCTTTGATCACAAATACCTTTGAAGCCATTGAAGTGCGGTTCTGACAGTTTTTAAAAAAATCTTACAACAAAGTTTTTTATGCAACAAATTCCATCTTTGACTAATGATTCAGCAGTTTCAGTTTCCTAAGCTTTTCACCTCCTAACTTTAAATATACTGATTCATAATTTTTATCAATTGGAAACCTGATGTAAAATATTTAATTTAGCAGCACTGTATCCAGAGGGTTTGATGTTTCTTTTATTTCTCCTCTGATATGCCATTTGTTCATAGTGTATTTTACTCTTAGCCATGATATGCAACAGTGACCTCTTGGGTTACTGTTAGGTGGCTTTGGTTGGGACAGCAAGACCTATGTGAAGCTATGAATGTCCACGCTATTAATAAGATATGTGGGAGTAAAAAAGTGCACACCTCACTCATTCCTTAATCACAAAGGTGGAAAATCTTCCTAAAATTTTACTTCTCCCTCCATCAGTTCCCTCTAACAAGTTGGAAGAAACTGATAGACCTAGATATGAGTCATTGACCTTTTCACTCCTCAATCCTACTTTAACATGATCCTACAAGGAATAGGCTTTGAGGTCTTTGTCACAACTGTCATGCCATGCTCAGTCGTGCCTGACTCTCTGCAACCCAAAAGACTGTAGGCCACCAGGCTTCTCTGTCCATGAGATTTTTTAGACGCGAATACTGGAAGAGTTGCCATACACTCCTCTAGAGGATCTTCCTGACCCAGAGATCAAACCTGTGTCTCCTGCATCTCCTACATTGCAGGCAGATTCTTTACTGTTGAGGCACCATCAAGAAAGCCACACTTACTCTGTCCTTTGAAAATCCTTTTGTATAACAAAGTCAACATCTTTAGTGTGTGAATGATTTCATACACATTTTTACTTCTAGAATGCATCTGAAATGTGATATAACCTGTTTGAGGGAGATGTTAAAGGATAATAGAGTTCTTTAGTAGGGTTTTAGGAGTTACATATTTTTAAGTGTAAATAAGTTTTCTTTGTAAGTCTTTCCACCCTAAATTATGTGAAAATTCAATCCCAAAATATAATGTAGAACCACCACAACATCCCAACAGGTCTGCGAGAAATTATACCTTTGTACACATCAAATGTGTGGTTTTGTCTATTAAAATTGTAAGGCACGTGGAACTCATGTTCATGTGATAGTATAAAAGATGAAAATCCAATTTTTCCATATTACAAACATCCATAATTGCCATTATTATAACATGCAAAGAAAATATTATAAAATGGCAATTATACCCTATAAGGTAGATAGGTTCCCAGTGTTGATGAGTAATAATTATATGCCTATTTTCTAGACAGATTAGTAGCACCTTGGCTAGTAAATAATTTTACAAATTGAAATGTATTTTAAAGTCTGATATAGTTTAAAGTCAGATAAAACAGAGTTACTTATAAATCTTATCAGTGGTTTAAGGTTTGTGGTCTATGAATCATATTTACATGAATCACCTGACATTACTTGTTAAGAACATGAAGTCTTGGGCATCATGATGGAATTTTCATTCTTGCCATCACTAGGTAGTTTTCTTGAACAGAAAGAATTAAGGACTACTGGTTTCCATATCAAGAAATCATTATGATGAGTTCATCCATCTGCAATGGATGTCAGAAATTCTTCACAGCAAGACAGAATTTCACCATTAGCTTGTTTGTTGCATTGAGATGGTTCTCTTTGTTAACCATTATATTAGAGCCACTACATTTTCTCTAAAAAATTACTTGACATATTTCAATTTACAGTGAAGTACCTATTTATATCAGCTAATGAATTCTGTATTTTTTATGTGTATGTATAATATTACTTTCATACCCCATATCTTTACAAAAAGAATGTCAGGTGGCCTGATATAGTATAAATGATTATAAAACTAAATTATGGCAGTTAATTCCTTCTCTCTGAATGTTTAAGGAAAAAAAAAATGTGTTCTATTATGCTTTACCTTCTTGTTTTTTTTTAATCCTTTTTTGTATCTAGTTTGACAGGGACTTAAAGAATGTCTCTAACCTGCCCATCACTCTGGTTACAACAAAGGCAAAATCAGTAATTTTCCACTTCAGATATGTTCTTAAAGGGTATTTTATCTTCATACAAAAAAAATATTTTCTAAAATGAAGGCATTAATATTTCTATACTTGACCTTTTCTTGTTACAAAGAGAAAGGCAAATAATTTAATAACATTATTTGCTTATACCCCTTAAGGTTCAAATAACTAGTTATTATATAGGAACAGCTAGGTCTAATCTGCTTCAGAAGAAACATACTCTGTTAGTGTACAATAGCTAATATCAGATCACTAATAGGTTTAACCTTGTAAGTTCATAGATATTTAAAAGTGTTATGGTTTGAAGGTCAACTTGTCTGTCTTACTGTAAAAGAAAGGCAAAGGAATGAATAAAAATTAGAAAGAATTAATTCTTCAAAAAGTTTTTACAAATCAAAACCCTGCAGTTTCACACTGAGAACAAAAGAAGCATATTAAATACCAAAGTTTATCAAGACAAATTAGGTCCCAGTTTCAAATTTTCTTTAATCTTTTGCATCTGAACGGTTTTTTTTGCCTCATGCTGTTTTCCCTAGTTAAATGTTAAAATGAATTCTAGCCAATACCATTGACTTCCTCCCTTAAAAATATTGAGACACATAATAAAAAATTAATTACTTCCCCTAATTTCCGTGTGATTCTTTAAAAAGATGTAAAATTCATTTAAAGTAAGTGGTGACTTTGTCTTTGAAGATCACGACAATTAACATGGATCAAAGCTTAGGTTCTGTAACGATGATAGCTTATTAGCATAATGAAATTAACTTAGAGACAAGAATCTTTAATAGGTACAACAAAAACGCTTTAATAATACTTGAAGAAAATTATGTATTTGCTAGAAGTACAACAGTTTCAGATTTTCTATCCAATTAATAAGTTGTTAATTAACTCCTTTTCCAAACAATGCACACTTTAAGTTAACATCTGCCCACTGGAATATTCTATCTATTGTGTTTCATTTTTTTTGGAAGGATATTGAAGTTTTGCCAATGGTACTTTGAATTTTTTATTATTAAGAAAATTCAAGTTTACCCTTCCTAACCCTAGATCTAACATTTTCATCACTAAAATAAAAGAAGGCTTAATTTCATACCTTGAGAAGGGAATGAAGATATCAATATTGCATCTTGCAGGAGGTTTACACTTTAGGTCTTCACCATTTCAAGGGCAAAAATTTTATTGGACTCACTTGAGGTACCTATAAAATTTGACTTCTTGTATAAACCCAAGAAAAAAAATAGAAAATAATATAAATAATTTTTATCTCAGTGTACATGCTTGAAATGACTTGGATTTAAGGATAACTAAAAGAATGCTTTATTTCCAGCTACAAGTCTTAAAACTTATGCTTTATTCAAGGGCTACTAAAATATACTTTGTAATTTATGTTGCATTCATTCATTAAACCAATTTATTGTACATTATTATTTATTGAGTGTGCCAAGCACTATAAGCCTCCCGACATTAAAAAGAAGTGGAGTATGTTGTTATAGGTGGTTTTCCCCTATTGCTCGTGTTACTATAATGATTTTCTCTTTTATGTCACAGCAGAAATGTGGGTATTCTCTCCAGGTCCTTTTCCTCTACTATACATGATTTACCTTTCTGTGAAAAGAAGAGGAGCAAAAAGCAAAGGAAAAAAGGAAAGATATACCCATTTGAATGCAGAGTTCCAAAGAATAGAAAGGAGAAAGAAGAAAGCCTTCCTCAGTGATCAGTGCAAAGAAATAGAAGAAAAGAAGAGAATGGGAAAGACTAGAGATCTCTTCAACAAAATTAGAGATACCAAGGGAACATGTCATGCAACTGCTACTGCTGCTAAGTCGCTTCAGTCGTGTCCGACTCTGTGTGACCACATAGATGGCAGCCCACCAGGCTCCCCCGTCCCTGGGATTCTCCAGGCAAGAACACTGGAGTGGGTTGCCATTTCCTTCTCCAATGCATGAAAGTGAAAGGTGAAAGTGAAGTCGCTCAGTCGTGTCTGACTCTTAGTGACCCCATGGACTGCAGCCCACCAGGCTCCTCCATCCATGGGATTTTCCAGGCAAGAGTACTGGAGTGGGGTGCCATTGCCTTCTCCGTGTCATGCAAAGATGGGCACAATAAAGGACAGAAATGATATGGACCTAACAGAAGCAGAAGATATCAAGAAGAGGTAGCAAGAATACACAGAAGAACTGTACAAAAAAGATCTTCACAATCCAAATAATCAAGATAGTATGATCACTCATCTAGAGCCAGACATCCTGGAATGCGAAGACAAGTGGGCCTTAGGAAGCACTACGAACAAAGCTAGTGGAGGTGATGGAATTCCGGTTGAGCTATTTCCAATCCTAAAAGATGATGCTGTGAAAGTGCTGCACTCAATATGCCAGCAAATTTGGAAAACTCAGCAGTGGCCACAGGACTGGAATAAAGGTCAGTTTTCATTCTAAACTCAAAGAAAGCCAATACCAAAGAATGCTCAAACTACCACATAATTGCATTCATTTCACATGCTAGTAAAGTAATGCTCAAAATTCTTCAAGCCAGGCTTCAACAGTACGTGAACCATGAACTTCCAGATGTGCAAGCTGGTTTTAGAAAAGGCAGAGGAACCAGAGATGAAATTGCCAACATCCGCTGGATCATTGAAAAAGCAAAAGAGATCCTGAAAAACATTTATTTCTACTTTATTGACTATGCCAAAGCCTTTTACTGTGTGGATCACAACAAACTGTGGAAAATTCTGAAAGAGATGGGAATACCAGGCCACCTGACCTGCCTCTTGAGTAATAAAATAAAATATTCTTAGGGCTCAGGTGAAACTATCAGCTGATCAAAAAAAAAAGGTGGGGTGGGGGGAGGTTCATAGGCTTTGTTTTAATTAGCTCAAACCATGATTCAGTTTATTCTCAGGGCTAGAGTTGAAAGCATCTCAAAGTTTTGTCTCCATTGCATCACTGACCATCATAAGATTCCTAGTGTCCTGGTATTTCTCTCTGTATGCCTGTTATGGGCCCTATTTCTATATTTCTTGTATCAGTGTATATCTGATAGGAAAGATGTAGGCATCCAGGGAACCTAATAATTAACAAGGGTTCTAGAACTAATGATGTGGACTGGGAGCAGCATAAAAGCTTTGGTATCAGAGCCTAGTCACAAATTTATAGATCCAGAGCAAAAAATACTTAGAAGAGTATTACCAATATATATAAACTGGAAAACACAGAATTCCAATGAGCAAGGGTTTTCTGGAGGTGAGAGTGTGGAGGTTTAATAACAAGAAATTCCTCCTTAAATTTTAATATGAAAAAGTCATCCATATATTGAATATTTGCCTTGGATTACACTCACTTGCATCAGGAAGGTTGAGTTCAGTTCAGTCACTCAGTCGTGTCTGACTCTTTTCGACCTTATGAACTGCAGCATGCCAAGTCTACCTGTCCATCACCAACTTCCGGACTTTACCCAAACTCATTTCCATTGAGTCAGTGATGCCATCCAACCATCTCATCCTCTGACAACAGAGGCATCACCAACTAAATTCAGGAGATGGGAATACCAGACCACTTGACCTGCCTTTTGATAAACCTATATGCAGGTCAGGAAGCAACAGTTAAAGCTGGAGATGGGACAACAGACTGGTTTCAAATAGGAAAAGGAGTATGTCAAGGCTGTATATTGTTACCCTGCTTATTTAACTTATATGCAGGGTACATCATGAGAAACGCTGGGCTGGAAGAAGCACAAGGTGAAATCAAGATTGCCGGGAGAAATATCAATAACCTCAGATATGCAGATGATACCATCCTTATGGCAGAAAATGAAGAACAATAAAGGGCCTCTTGATGAAAGTGAAAGAGGAGAGTGAAAAAGTTGGGTTAAAGCTCAACATTCAGAAAACTAAGATCATGGCATCCAGTCCCATCACTTCATGGCAAATAGATGAGGAAACAGTGGAAACAGTGGCTGACTTTATTTTTCTGGGCTCCAAAATCACTGCAGATGGTGACTGCAGCCATGAAATTAAAAGATGCTTACTCCTTGGAAGGAAAGTTATGACCAACCTAGATAGCATATTCAAAAGCAGAGACATTACTTTGTCCACAAAGGTCCATCTAGTCAAGGCTATGGTTTTTCCAGTGGTCATTTTTGGATGTGAGAGTTGGAGTATAAAGAAAACTGAGCACCGAAGAATTGACGCTTTTGAACTGAGGTGTTGGAAAAGACTCTTGAGAGTCCCTTGGACTGCAAGGAAATCCAACGAGTCCATATTAAAGCAGATCAGTCCTGGGTGTTCATTGGAAGGACTGATGTTGAAGCTGAAACTCCACCTGATGCGAAGAGCTGACTCATTTGAAAAGACCCTGATGCTGGGAAAGATTGAAGGCAGGAGGAGAAGGGAATGACAGAGGATGAGATGGTTGGATGGCATCACCAACTCAATGGACGTGGGTTTGTGTAGACTCCGGCAGTGGTGATGGACAGGGAGGCTGGCGTGCTGCAGTTCATGGCATCTCAAAGAGTCAGACACAACTGAACTGAACTGAACTTGGAGGTATCTTATCATGCTGCTGCTGCTGCTAAGCTGCTTCTGTCGTGTCCGACTCTATGCGACCCCATAGACGGCAGCCCACCAGGCTCCCCCGTCCCTGGGATTCTCCAGGCAAGAACACTGGAGTGGGTTGCCATTTCCTTCTCCAATGCAGGAAAGTGAAAGTGAAAGTGAAGTCGCTTAGTTGTGTCGGACTCTTAGTGACCCCATGGACTGCAGCCTACCAGGCTCCTCCATCCGTGGGATTTTCCAGGCAAGAGTACTGGAGTGGGGTGCCATTGCCTTGGGGCATTTTTTAAAACAACAAAAAAGAAAAGTACACTGGGTCCTAAACTATACTAAAATGAAATGTTTGGAGACTGACTTCTCTTTAGTTCTTGTCCTCCAGTCTCCCACCAGTAAATTTAATTAGCCAAGCTTCACTGCAAGCCCAGTGGACAGAGGAGGCTGGGAAAGGTAATATTTTGCAGAGATCAGTCACATTTTCATAGAGCAGAGGAGGAGAAAGACACAAAATGGATATGAGAATGACCGGCACAATTTCATAATTAATAATTTCTTATTAACCACAAATATTAGATACAGGAGAACATTACTAAAATAGACTCTTCACTGCCTTTCTTACCAACTCTGTGATATTCTAACACCATTGCCATTCTGCTTGAGAACGGGGATATCTTTCTGAAATGCCTACGAGTTCATATCAGTCCTCTCAATTTTATATCCTTCAATTCATTCTTATGCTTTATAATATAAACCTTTGTTTATATTATATTATAGTATAGTTTATCACACAGACTCTTTGTGCTTTATGCCCATTTCACCTCCAACACCTCCTTCTGGCCACCAAAATATACCCTCTTGCCCAACCTAAATCATTTAAATTTTAGAATGTTTCAAGCTTTTGCAGACAACTATGTCTTATATGGGGCTTCCTTGGTGGACTGGTGGTAAAGAACCCGCCTGCCAATGCAGGAGACATTTTGGGTTCAATCCCAAGGTTGGGATGATCCTCTGCAGAAGGAAATGGCAACGCATTCAAGTATTCTTCATTGGGAAATCCCAGGGACAGAGGAGCCTGGCAGGCTATAGTCCATTGGGTCATAAAAGAGTAGGGGCATGACTGAGTGACTGAAAAACCACAGATGTTTCATATGGTTTCTTCTGCTTGCAATGCCAGTAACTTCTCACCATCCATCACCACTGTAGCCATCATCATCTTTTTTTCCCCAGTAGATTAACTCTTATAGTCCCAAAAACTTAATTTCCATGTGCATCCTATGACTAGGGGCCTCTTTGTGCTTTGCTTGAGCTTTAGGTATATCTCTCTTGATACATTTTCCTGTGATAATGGTTTATATTTGATATCTAGTATCCCAGGCAGAATTTCAAATACATGAAAATTGAGGATTATACCTCCTTAATTTTGAACTAATGTCTCTCACATAGCAGGGAAACAATACAATGTTGTTGAATTAGTGAATGAATGAATGAGTAATCTCTACTTTGACTACATTAGGTAACAGCATATTCATTTTATACATCCTGTAGTTAAAAGACATGCAAAATAAAGAAAAATTTCACTTTGTCATCTATAATGTCAATGAAAGTTGCTCCTTAAAGATATGTTTAAACAGTAATTAAAATAGCTTGAAATGGACTCCTCTAAATAAAAATATAGTCTTTTTTTCATTGAGCATTCTCTTTTAATGCAATCCTTTCCCTCTTTACATGAATGTTGCTGCTTTTCACTTTCTAAGGATTTACACAGTTGTGTCCTGGATTTGAATTTCCCTTGATGACCCTGTCATTTTAATATTGCTTTTCTTGTTTGTTTTCAGAATAATTTATGTTTCACACTTAATTTGGATGTTTATTTTTCTAATTTCATGAGATTGAACAAGAATATAGCTTCTTGGTCTCATATGACAAGTCAGCAGGAAAATGTACTATACTCATTGGAGGTTGGAAAACAGTGATTTAAAAAAATATATTTTTTGTTTTTTTGTGCAATTCCCTCTATCCTAAAAATCTTCCTTTCTTTGAAACATATATCCTGGTAAATTGGCATAAGCCTGGTGGATATTCAGTTTGGGTTTATAGAAAATAGTTAATCATACTTTCCCTCATGTTAAACACCTGTGATAAGAACAAATCTCAAATATTAAGGGATTATTAAAAATGAATTTTTAAACTTCTGGATTATATTTTATAAAATATTTAAGAGAAAGTTGAGCTTGTTTCTATACTTTAATTAAACTTTTTGTTGCTGTTTCTGAAAAAAATTATAGATGCACATGGAGTTGTAAGTAATAATACACAGATTCCGTGTTTCCTTTACTCTGTTTTCCCCAGTGGTATCATCTTGCAAAACCATAGTACCATACCACAATCAGGATATTGACACTGATACAGCCAGCACACTTCTGTCACTGCCCAAACAACTCAAGTTTCTCTCTATAGTCTCCGTGCCTCCCTCATTCTTAAACTGAGGCAACCACTAGTCTATTTTCTATTTGTATAATTTTGTCATTTCAAGAAGGTTATGTGTATGAGATCATTCAGTATGTAAGTTCTGGAGATTGTCATTTTTCACTGTGTAACTCTCTGGAGATTCACCCAAGTTGTTCTGTGTGTCAATGGTTCATTCCTTTGTAATTTCTGAGTAGTATTCCACATACCTAAGACTGTTTAGTCATTCATCCACTGAAGACCATCTTGGTTGTTTCCAGTATTTGGTTATTATGAATAAAAATCCTTTGGATATTTGTATAGAGGTTACTGTGTGAATATGAGCTTTTATTTCTCAGGGATAAATGCTCTGAAGTGCAATTACTGGGTTGTATGGTGTTTGCATGTTTAAATTCCTTATACTGAGAAACTTTTTTATAAAGTGCCTGAACAATTTTTCATTCTTGCCAGCAACATATGAATGATCCAATTTCTCCTCATCTTTATGAGCATTTAGTTTTATGACTATTTTTTAACTTTAATCATTCTGGTAGATACGTGGTGATATCTTACATTTTTAATTTTCATTGCCTTAATGACCAGTTATGTTGAACTTACTGAATGAATTTATTTGCCCCCTATATATCCTCTTCAGTGAAATGTATGCTCAAGCCTTTTGCCTATTTTCTAATTGTATTGTTTGAGATTTTATGGTTAAACTTTCAGAGCTCTTTACATGTTCTAGATAGTATAGTTTGGTAGGATATATGATTTGTAAATATTTTCTCCAAGTCTGTAGCTTGTTTTCTCATTGTCTTAAAAGCATCTTTTGCAGAGCCAAAGGTTTTAATTTTGATGAAACACAATTAATTCAATTTTTCTTCTAAGGATCATGCTGTTAGACCCTAAATATTTTTCACCTATAATTTTTTCAAAAGTTTTATAATTTATGTTTACCTTTAAGTCAATAATTCATTTTGAAGTAATTTTTATTTTAGATAATAGGTCTTGGTCAAGGTTATATTTTTGCCAATGATTGTTCAATTGCTCCAGCATATTTTGTTGAAAAGGCTATCCTTCCTCCATTAAATTGCTTTTGTATTTTTTAAAAATTCAGTTAAGCATACTTGTGTGGATCTAATTATGGCTTCCTTATTGTATTCCGTTGATCTATGTGTATCATCACCAATGCCACATAGTCTTGAATGCTTTAGCTATATATATATATATTATATTATATATATATTATATTATATAATATATATATATATATAATTTAGCTATATATAATTCTTAAAATTGGGTAGACTGATTCCTCCCTTTTCACTCTTTTTATAAAGAATTGTGTTAACTATCCTGACTCCTTTGGCTTTTGTTGCAAATTTCACAATACTCTTCTCTGTATGTACAAAATAATTTGGCATTTTAATAACAATTGCAGTAAACCTACTTATAAATTTGAATATACTTGAAATCTCTACTATGTTGAGTCTTCCAATCCATGAACACAGTTTATCTATTTATTTAGATCTTTGGTTTCTTACAGCAGTATGTCATATTTTTCAGCATAGAAGTCCTATCCATACGGTTTTAGGTTCATACCTAAATATTTCTCTTTTTTTGAACAAGTGTGCCATTATATTTTCACTTTTGGTGTCCAATGTGTTCACTGTCAGCATGTAGAAAGACAATTCCTTTTGGATGCTTATATTGTATCCTGCAAACTTGCTGAACTCTCTTATTTTCTAGGAATTGTTAAGAAGAATCTTAGGAATTTTCTATGTAGACAATCATGTTATCTGCACATAGAGTTTTTTTTCTTCCTTTTCAAACTGTGTGCCATTTATTTTATTTCCTTTGCTAACCTTACTGCCCTGGCTAGGACTTCCAGCACTATATTATAAGATAGTGACAGCAGATACGCCTGCTTTGCTCCTGACTGCAGGGGGAAAGCATTCTAATTCTTCATCCTTAATACTGACTGTAAGATTTTTTTAATAGGAGCTCTTTATCAAATTGAAAAAATTTCCTCAATTCCTATTTTTCTTAGAGTTTTTCATGAATGGGTATTGAATTCTGTCAAATGTCTTTCTGTATCAATGATATAATCATATCCTTTTTCTACTTTGGCCGGTTAATACAGTGGATTATATTCGTAGTTTTTTAATATTGAAGGAATCTCACATCACTGTAATAAACTCCACTTAGTCATGGCATATGATTATTTTTATATATTACCTAATCCTATTTGCTAACATAATATTAAAAATTTTTGTGTCTGGCCCACGAGGGATATCAGACCATAGTTTTCTTTTTCTTTATTGTCTTTATCTAGTCTTGGTATTAATATTAGTGCAATACTAGCTTAATAAAATAAAGAAGCATATATTCCATGTCTTCTCTTTTCTGAAAGAAATTATATATAATTTATATTAATTCTTTTATAAAATTCAATGGAATTCCCCAGTGAAATGATTTAGGCCTGGGAATTTCTCCTTTATGAGTTTTAAAATTATGAGCTCAATTTTCTTAATAGTTGTCAGTTCAGTTCAGTTCAGTTCAGTTGCTTAGTCGTATCCGACTCTTTGCAGCCCCATGAATCACAGCATGCCAGGCCTCCCTGTCCATCACCAACTCCTGGAGTTCACTCAGACTCACGTCCATCAAGTCAGCAATGCCATCCAGATCATCTCATCCTCTGTCGTCCCCTTCTCCTGCCTCCAATCCCTCCCAGCATCAGAGTCTTTTCCAATGAGTCAACTCTTCGCATGAGGTGGCCAAAGGACTGGAGTTTCAGCTTTAGCATCATTCCTTCCAAAGAAATCCCAGGGCTGATCTTCAGAATGGACTGGTTGGATCTCCTTGCAGTGCAAGGGACTCTCAAGAGTCTTCTCCAACAACAGTCCAACTCTCACATCCATACACGACCACTGGAAAAACCATAGCCTTGACTAGACGAACCTTTGTTGGCAAAGTGATGTCTCTGCTTTTCAATATGCTATCTAGGTTGGTCATAACTTCTTCCAAGGAGTAAGCGTCTTTTAATTTCATGGCTGCAGTCACCATCTGCAATGATTTTGGAGCCCCCAAAAATAAAGTCTGACACTGTTTCCCCATCTATTTCCCATGAAGTGATGGGACCAGATGCCATGTAGGACTACCCAAATTATCTATTTCACATTTGGTAATTTGTGGTAGTTTGTGCTTTCAAGATATTGGTCTGTTTCATCTAAACTGCCAAATTTATCTGAGTAGGTTCGTTATAAACATTGTATTATTTTTTCTTTTGATGTCTGTAGGGTCTGTAGTGAAATCCCTTGTTCATTAAAGATATTGGTAAATTTTGTCTTTTTTCTTTGTCAGTTGGTAAATTTTATTGATCTTTGCAAAAAAAAAGTTTTTACTTCATTGTTTTTCTCCTTTCTGTTTCATTTATTTCTGCTCTTATTTTTATTATTTCCTTCTATCTGGTTGCTATAATTATGTTTGATCTTTTCTTTCTGAATTCTTAAGTAGGAGATGAAATTATTGATTTGAAACTTTGCTTCTTTTCTCATGTAAGTATTTAGTGCTAGAAATTTCCCTCTCATTACTGGTTTAGCTGTGTCACATAAACGCTTGGCATATTATATTTTCATTTTTATTCAGTTTGATATGTTTTTAATTTTGAGGCTTTCTTTTTGACCCATAAATTATTTAAAGGTCTACTGTTTAGTTTCTAGTTATTTTAGAACTTCCTGTTTTTCTTTTTTTTAACTAGAGAAAAATTGCTTTACAATGTTGTACTGATTTCTGCTGTACAACAATGCAAATCAACCATGCTGCTGCTGCTGCTGCTGCTGCTAAGTCATTTCAGTTGTGTCCGACTCTGCGCGACCCCATAGACGGCAGCCCACCAGGCTCCCCCATCCCTGGGATTCTCCAGGCAAGAACACTGGAGTGGGTTGCCATTTCCTTCTCCAATGCATGAAAGTGAAAAGTCAAAGTGAAGTCACTCAGTCATGCCCGACTCTTAGCAACCCCATGGACTGTAGCCTACCAGGCTCCTCTGTCCATGGGATTCTCCAGGCAAGAGTACTGGAGTGGGGTGCCATTGTCTTCTCCAAAATCAGCCATAATTATACATTTATCACCTCCCTCTTGAGAATTTCCTGTTATTTTCTGGTTTTGACTTCTAGCTTCATTTCATTTGGTCAGAGAACAAATTTTGTATAATTTCAATTCTTTTAACATTATTAAGATTGTTTTTTAGCCCAGCATACAATTTACTTTTCTGCCCTGCCCTATTCTCCTTATCCTTCTAACACTCCATAAATGACTGTTAGATCTTTAGATATAGTCCTAAAGGGATTAAGTCTCTTTGATTTTTCCTCCCAATCTATTTTCTCTTCATTTTTCAAATTGGGAACATTTTAATGTCTACATTCTTTCTTCTATTCCCTCTTTCCTACTGTTGAACCCTTTCACTTTTTTAATTTTTCAAGTCTAAATTTCCATTTGGTTTTTCTTTTGTGTTCTATTTATATGCTGAAATTTTCTTTCTCTTTACTAGGATTTTCAAATTCATTTGATCTGTGTATTATTGGTCAAAGATCAACTGGTCATTTAAGTATTTTATGATGGCTGCTTTAAAATCTTTATCAAATAATTCTAACATCTCTGTCTTCTTGGAACTGGCATTTATTGGTTGTATTTTTTCATTCTAAGATTCACCTGGACCTTGATAGGACTAGGTTTTTATTGAATTTGGATTTTGGGTTATCAAGTTATGAAACTCTGGATATTATTTAAATATTTTATTTCTGACAACTTCCTCTCATACCCACTCCAGCAAGAGAATAAGGGGCACACTGCGTCACTACCAGCTTGAGAAAGTAGTTCCAGTTCCCTGGCTTAACCTCCATTCACACTCACAGGGTTTTGAAATCACATGGTGTCTAAGTGGTATCAGTAGAAAACCAGAAGGTAGCCAGAACTTCCACCTCTGCCCAGGAATACTAGGGTGCATGTCTAAAACTTTATATCACATCCATACCTAAAATGATATAAGCACATCCCAGCCTTAGACACTTCAATGAATAGCATCTTCAAACCACTAATAGTCATCACTAGTAAAAAAAAAAAAATATATATATATATATATATATATATCATTGACAGATGTTACAACTTTAAAATCAACATTTAAAATCATTTAAAAATTAAAACAGTTAAAAAATTAGGATTAGTGAATCTTAAAGATTATTGACATTGGTAACCTTTATTGATAAAGGTTACTCATAAATGGTGAAATTTCTTTTAATAATTTTGAATCCAACAGAATTTTTCCCATCAGTTTATAAACATACATATGATTAGTGCAGCTGTCATACAGCTAGTATGAACAACATGCTAGCCTTTTAGGGCACAATTAGTCCACAATAAGATAGATGAATTCAATACATGTAAAACAACAATGTAATGCCAACCCCTCAACTCTGACTCCAGTTCACTGCCAGTCAACCAGCAGAGTTCCTACTCCAAATGGGGCTACATAGCTTCTTCCTTGGAAACCTGAAATAAATTCCAAAAGGTCTTTATTCAAGATGGACACAGTAAGCTCTGCACCCGGCCCGTGAAGTGATTGTGTCCTACCTTTGCTGCTGAGCCTAGAGAACCACAGCAAAGGAGCAGATCCCAGACCTTACTCTCCTGCTGACCATCTGCAGGCTTTCACTATCAGACCCAGCCTGGCAGGGTGTTTAAGGCCAAGATATACAGCCTACAGGCAAGAGGCCATGATGTCTACCTATTCTGGTCCTGATCAAGTAGGGGCCCACCAGCCTGTGCTTTACTGAACACACAGGGTTCTACCAGATTATGCAACTTCACGGGCCAAAATCTATATACAGTCTGAATACGTGCCACTTTTTCTTCTGACATGAAAAGCACTCATATCATATGACAGAATGCAAGCAAATTATTTACAGCAAAGTAAAGTTTTTAAAGACAAATCTCATTTTCCTACTAATATTATGATAATTCATGGAGCATAAAATTCTCAAAATGTTCATGGTGATAGAATACTTAATAAGCCTTTAAAGATTTGATGAGAAAAGATTGAGCTATTGGCCAGACCCATGCATACTAGTTAGTCAATATTGAGGGAAGTGTTGAGATTTCTAAGAGCCTTAGTCACTAAGCACATCATTTTTTCCCAAGTACCCTAAAATACTGCTGCTTTGGATATAAAATCATCATTTAAGTATGCCTATCACATGACTTCCTCCTCAACTGAGCAGATACTTGACTCTCTCTCTCTAAAACAGGTTAATCTTCCAACAAGCAAGAACTCTGCTAAATGTTATGTGGTAGCCTGTGCAGGAGGGGAGTTTGGGGGAGAATGGATACATGTATATGTATATGTATATGTATATGTATATGTATATGTATATGTATGACTGAGTCCCTTCACCATTTACCTGAAACTATCACAGTATTGTTAACTGGCTATGCTGCTGCTGCTGCTACTAAGTAGCTTCAATCGTGTTCTACTCTGTGCAACCCCATAGACGGCAGCCCACCAGACTCCCCCGTCCCTGGGATTCTCCAGGCAAGAACACTGCAGTGGGTTGCCATTTCCTTCTCCAGTGCATGAAAGTGGAAAGTGAAAGTGAAGTTGCTCGGTCATGTCCGACTCTTCGAGACCTCATGGACTGCAGCCTACCAGGCTCCTCTGTCCATGGGATTTTCCAGGCAAGAGTCCTGGAGTGGGTTGCCATTGCCTTCTCCATAATTGACTATACCTCAATATAAAATAAAAAGATAAAAAAATAAAACAGGGTTCTTGGCATTAATAGGTGCTCAACCAAGTTTTCAGGGGTGCATCTTGAACAAAAAAGAATAAGGACATTATCTTGTATTTTTCATAAAGCTAATTTAAAATGTTTGCCATACTTTTCTACTTATTCTAAAAAATGTTTGTTGATAAATTAGAGAATTATACTAATAAGAGGTGTTATGTTTTCATTGCTCTTTTCATTAAGTAGAAAATTGCCAATTCAATGTAAGTACTTATTTTTATTTAATTTTACTGGTCTATAAAATATAAGTCAGGGAGTCCCATTACAAAATAAGTATTATCATTCCTTTTACCTTGTACACAATTCAGAAATACATTTCAAAATTAATTTTCCAAAATCAAGATTAAAAAGAATGGGCTAAAGGTATAACAACTAAAAGAATGGAAGTCAAATAATATCATTTGTAAATTGTTTTCATATTTAAGAGTAGCAAAGCTGTTGTGTGAAACGTGTCTATAAAAATATGTCTGAAACAAAGAAATAAAACAAAGCCTCATGAAACCCAACCTATTGGATAGCCTAAATTGTCATTATGCACCAAATGTCTGGTGTTTATTAGAGATACACCAGCTGATGTAATCCCTAACACAACATAGCAACTGGAGTTACGTCCTGGCATTCCTTCAGAGGGGTCCCCATTGACACCTATAGAAACAATCAGTTCCCACTTTGTTTTTCATTTTAGTTGTCACTAACAATGCCCCCACCTTGCGGCTTAGCATCTCATTATTAACTTACAAGCATGAAACAAGAACTTAAGGAATGTTTTGGGATTTATTTTCCAGCAGCTGAAATATTAAAGGTGAGGTCAGAGCAAACACTTGTTGGTGTGGGACAGTAATTAAGGTTTAGGCAGAAGGTACAGAACGGCAACCTTAGCTAACACTGTTCGTGTCTGGTGTCTCATCTCAGTTAGTGTCTATATATATACATACATGTATATTATTTATATATGTATATACACACATATACATATCCCACCACATACAAAGCCATAGGAATTGATTTGAGGAGTCTTGTTTAAGAGTGCAGATGGGGGCTCTCTTCTTAGCACTGTTGATACCTTCAAAGATGACAAGTATCTTGTTCCAGAAAATGCTATTATTATTAATTTTGCTTTGCTTTGCTTCTGCTTCCCCTTCTGCTCCTTCTTCTTTTCTTCCTTCTTCTTCAACTATCACCTGTCTCTGCTACAGAGCTATGTTCAAGGGTCATGTTGACCCATGCAAAACAGAATCCTCCTTCTAAATACATGAATAATAACAGGCTGTAAGACAATATGGTTCACTTACAAAAAGCTGTGAGGTATAAATGAACAAATATAGGCCTTTAAGTTGTAAGACAAGATTAGTCCTAACTTTCCTGCCATCCAGCTAGATAAATTTAGACATTCAAAGCTTTTATCACCATTTCTGGACCCCAGTACCAATATTCATCCTGTATTTTCTTACAAGACATTTGTGAGAAATATAGTTATATTATTAATATAAATTAAAATTTTATTATTATTTTAGCATATGGAACTTATAATCAGATATTGTTTTCCCTTTCAAAAGTAGAAATTGTTGCCTCCTTTAATTTTGGGGTCTATAATCAATAGGCCTAATGAGATCTCTACATTATATAGAAGAGGACAACTGAGGTCTATAACAGTGAATTTTCAAGAGTCAGCACATTAGCTTCACTGGGAATGTGAATACATGCCTCTCACCCACCCTGCCCTCCCACCAGACTGGCTGAGTCAGAATCTCTAAGGTCAGGGTCCACCCAGGAATCTGTATTTCTAACAAGCCTGACCAGTGACTCCCACAATCATTTAAGCTGAGCACTTTTGGTCTAAACTGCCTCCTGGCAGAGGATAGAGTATAGAGTCAAAGGCAGGCTAAATCCCATGGTCCCTGAATTCTAAATCAGACTTCTCTCAACTATGCAAATGTAATATTTCTTTTTTCTAAACCTCAAGTTGATCTTTATGTTGGCCCTTTGGTTTTGTATTAATAAAGTGTTTAGGGAGACCATAAAGAAAAAAAAATGTGTGTGCTTTTTACTTAACAGCTTTTACATATGTTATCTGTACTGTTCCTCAGACTAAAGGAACACTTACATTCTCGCAGGTATAACCTTCAACCATAACTTTCTAGATTTAGTGCATTCTTATACAAAGTCAGAGGTCCTAGCTGTTATATTTATATTTGACAAATGATTAAATGAAGGCAAGAAAAGACACATGTTTAAAGCCTTCTATAAACAAGGTTCTAAACCATTGAAGTACATGGTAGCTCTTAAAAGAAAAAGATGCCTATGTGGGATAATTCCATATGAACAAATTATTCTTATCTCAGCAAGCATTTGCAATACTAAAATGACCTTCTCACTCTCTCTTTACTGAAAAGGTTTGAAATGGAATTGAGTAGGAAAATAAATAGGAGTTCTGCTCCTCTTGGAATCATTTGGTCACTAAAAGCAACAAAACTTCAGAGTAATTAATTTTGGTGATTATTTTAAGTTAAAAGTAAACACAAACTGTTGCTTTCTTCTGCCCTAAGACTAATCAGATAAGACTAGATGAGCTGGAACCTGGGCCAGTCCCCACAGTGACAGCAATCTTGTCTTTTAACTTTAATATTCAGAATAAGTATTATTGTTTTCCATACACGTATTACTATTGAAAAATTAAGCACTGAAATCATAAAAAGGTACTAATTTCCTTTCTTCACTATTTCATAAGAGATGAGTTCCTAGGTTTTTCCTCCCAACAGTCAATAGTGAAAAGTTGTGGTATAACTACTATGGAAAACAGTTTGGAAGTTCCTCAAAAAAAAATAAAAATGGAGTCTCCATATGAACAGCAAATCCACTCCTGGGCATACATCCATAAAAAACTATAAATCAAAAATATACATGCACCCATTATGTTCACAGCAACACTATTTACAATAGACAAGACATGCAAGCAACCTAAATGTCCATGGACAAATGAATAATAACTAAAGATGTGTTATATATACACAGTGGAATACTACTCAGCAATTAAACAAAAGAATGAAATAATGCTATTTGCAGCAAAAAGGATGGACATAGAGATGATCATACTAAGAGAATTCAGAAAGAGAAAGACAAATACCATATGATAACAGTTATGTGTGGAATCTAAATTATGACACAAACAAACTTGCTTATGAAATAGGAATATACTCACAGATATACAGAATAGACTTGTGGTTACCAAGACAGAAGAGGGGGTGAGGGGTGGATGGATTGTGAGTTTGGGATTAACAGATGTAAACTATTATAGACAGAATGTATAAACAACAAGGTCCTACTGTATAGGACAAACCATAATGGAAAAGAATATAAAAAGAATATACATATATATGTATAACTGAATCAATTTGCTATATACGAAACTAACACAATATTATAAATCAACTATGCTTCAGTAAAAAATAAATCTTAAAAAGGTTAGAAATTAAAAAACTCATAGCATTTACCTACCTCATGATCCTGACATCCTAAATTTTCGTTTTCCTACTTCTTGAGCTTCCTCATCATGCTGTCTTCTTCAATGCAAGGCACGGTCTATCAGAAACAAAATAGAAAGAAAATACATCTGCCTAAGGATTCATTATGTATTAGAAATTGTGTCTAATCAGATTGAATTAAATTCCACTGCAAATAAAAACAATATTTACCAGGGGCTTGACCAAAGTATTTTAAGGAGAATTTAAAATTTACAAATATCAAAATACACATAAAGTATTTGTATAAATACTACATCATTGTAAGCATTCATAACAATTCCCTTTTTAGAGTATGCAAATGAAACACAAAGATAATACAAAACTCAATAATAATATAAAATAATAAATAATACAAGAATAAGGAAATGGAGAGGGTGGAATACAGTAAGACAATAACAGGTAAATATTTTCAATCAATTTAATTATCAACTTTTTTCATTGCACCAAATTACATCTGCATATCTGGGCCTATAAAAACGTAAGATGGACTGAAATCTGGAATAAAGAAAATCAGATGTGATTAGTTTGGGAAAACTAAATTATTTAGCAGAGGTTGAGAGAAAAAAATTAAAATTTAATCAATAATGTGAAGAGAGAATCTGGTTAGATCAGTAGTGTATGTTATTCAGCTGCTGCTGCTGCTGCTGCTGCTAACTGGCTTCAGTCATGTCCGACCCTGCGCGACCCATAGATGGCAGCCCACCAGGCTCCCCCGTCCCTGGGATTCTCCAGGAAAGAACACTGGAGTGGGTTGCCATTGCCTTCTCCAATGTATGAAAGTGAAAAGTCAAAGTGAAGTCACTCAGTCGTGTCCAACTCTTAAAGACCCCGTGGACTGCAGCCTACCAGGCTCCTCCGTCCATGGGATTTTCCAGGCAAGAGTACTGGAGTGGGGTGCCATTGCCTTCTCCAATATTATTCAGCACCGGGTGCTAAAGAAACTGTGAGACCAAATTTGTTATTGCTTTTTTCCTGGCCCTTGGTGACTGGTGGCTGTTCAAGGACTTGACACTATGCTTCTCGTTGGACATTGCTGTAGTAATCAAAACACTTTGGTAGCATTCCCTGGTAGCTCAGCTTTTTAAAAAATCCACCTGCAATGTAGGTGACCCCAGTTCAATTCCTGGGTCAGGAAGATCCCCTGGAGAAGGGATAGGCTACCCACCCAGTATTCTTAGGCTTCCCTGGTGGCTCAGATGGTAAAGATTCAACCTGTAATGCACCAGACCTGGGTTCAATCCCTGGGTTGGGAAGGTCCCCTGGAGGAGGGGGTGGCAACCTACTCTAGTATTCTTGCCTGGAGAATCGCCATGGGTAGAGAAGCCTGGTGGACTACAGTCCATGGGGTCACAAATGTCGGACATGACTGAGCAACTAATCACAGCACACACACAACAGAAAACCCACTCACATAACCTTAAGAACAACAGTCATTTGGGGGGAGAAGAATTCAAAGAATAAATGTTCTAGGGGTAGAGTTAGTTTTAACATTGCCATTTTCAAAAGCTTACATGTAATTTAACCCTTTTTTACTTTGCCTCCATATCAGCTCTTTTAGCCTGAGTTGACTTTAATATAGGCTCTTCAGTCATGATACCAAGATGGCTTCCAAAAGTACTAGGCTTTTGCTGTAACCTCTCAACAACTGTAGCATAGAGACTCTTCATTTAACCCTATTGGCCAGGTTATGAATTGCACATTCATTGCTTAACCAATCACTGTGGCCATGAAAGTCATTATTTTAATGAGGAAACCATGTCAAGATTTCTTCTAGAACTGAGGGATGTGAACCTCAATTGAATGATGTAAGAGTAAGAGAGAGACTGGGGGTTTTTTTCCTTCTAAAAACCAGGGTGACTTTTATCCAAGAGAGGGAAAGAATGAGAGGTTTTTTCCTAAAAAAAATCAGTCTTCCTTTTGCCCCCAAAAGAGGGGAGGAATGAGTGCTAGATCAAAACAAGTATCCAGTGAAGGCTACATGTCCATGGTCCAACCCTCCTTACCTCCCACTTCCCACTTCTTAATAGAAGAAGAAAGAATATTTATATTTCATTCTTCATGTTGCTCCTAAGTGAATCAGCTTCCTCAAGTATAAATTGTACCATTGTAGATTCATTTTCACATCTAGGAAATTTAGGAATGATGGCAGAAGTCTTTTGGCTTTCCTTACTACTATCTCTGCTGAAGAACTCCCAGTGATGCTGACCATCATTACTGTTGAGTAGATGTAGTTAAAATGTACTTTCTTAAGTTGGTATCTGTCCCTCTATGTGTTACCCACTGGTTCTAATTTTTCCTTCTAAACCCATCCAGGTTATGTTCATTTTGTGTTGCATATAATAGATCTTCACATGTCTAAAGGCAGGTTTATGCAACTGCTATGTATATAACATTCTTTCTAGAAATTTTACATCCAACTATTTACTTATGTTCATTTTTTCTCCAACTATTTTACCACTGTTTTTCCCTGAACAACATTTTGGTTGAACCTTATATTGGAAGATTTTTTTTTTTTTTGCTGCTATTTATTTTGTTTAATTTACATAGTCTCTGAAAATCAAGGAAGAACTTGACTTTAAATATGTAGCAACAATTATTTCCTTACATCACTACTCACACCTAGAGGTTTCCTATAGTAGAAAGAAATAGAAATATACTAATTTCAGCCGTGAAGCAAAAAAAAAATCTGTATTCCTGTATATTTTTCTCTCCTGCTTCATCTTCAGGTTGTTTTACTCCAAAATAAATGAACAAGCAATTTGCATTGTATAGAGAATGTATACTGTATAATCTTTGAGTCCACAAAAATGTATTTATTGCAGCAAATGGTTAGATTCCTGTTTGTGTGCCATGGGAACTGAATTTCTGCCCTAATGTTTTGGCACATCCTCAGTATACTTACCTCTGTAGGAGTGGTGTGTATCCACAATTATGTTATTTGTAAAGAATTTTTGTACTGGAAAATCCCATTGAGATGTAGCATCGCATTTCCAAGGGTGTCTTGGGACAAGAAAGAATGGGGCAGTAATATACAACCACTTGGTTACATCACTCATACCAGATAAATTATCATTCAACTGCTGATGGGAACACTCGTACTTCTCTATTATCAAAGATTTTGCAGAACTGCTCAATCCCCTCTATTCATTTCATTCCAGCTGTTCTAACACAAGGGATGAAACAGATTGTTTCATTCTCTAAGTGTATGTTAAAAAGGACAATACTATCATTTGGGGGGCTTTTGAAGGGGGTTTTGCTCAATTTAGACTGTGTGTGGAGCAAGCTCACCGCCTTATAACAAAGACATAAAACTCAGCGGTGACAGGCAAGTCAAAAGCTAAAGAATTCATTAAAAGGACGAAACCTTAAATGATCAGCCATAAACAAGAAGCAGCAGCAGAAAGGAAGTAGGGAAAAGGTAGAGACCGTGAGAAGGAATGTGCACTGTCCCAGAACTGCAGTCTTTTATAATGCTTTGGGAAAATTCACTTGCAGGGCTCCAATGGTTCTTTCCTGAATTTGTCCTACATCAAAGAGTCACAAAGTTGTTCTCATTAGAGCCTGTTTTTAGTATCTTTTAAGGATAGATTTGAGGTTTTTTGATAATAACATAATGAAACTGTTTTAGATCAATTATCTGGTACTTGCTTGCTGTGTGATCTTGAAGCATAAACCTTGTCCTTTCCTTGGGAATTTCCTTTTCTTCATATATTTCTGCCTATTTCACTTTCTGTTTACACTATAAATATCCACTAGCCTTTGTTATTCTTCTTTACTCTTTTCACTTCCTACTCCCATTCTTCTTGAATGTCAAATACATGAATACATCCTTCACATTCCCATTTTCTACTTCATTGGAAGACATTGCAAATTAATTATGGAAATTTTATGGTATAGGAATTATTTTCAACATGTATTCCAAGAAGTCACCACTAAAAAGCGTAATTGAGAAGCGAGATGAAATGGATTTTTGCATCCTTGCTTAGGAATGTGAAAACTTAAGAATCCAGAAGCCTTCCAAAATGCTTCTCTGAATTGTGTGAAGAACATATTTATATACTTGCTCCAATAATGATAGTAAAGCTGATTGTCAAATCAAGATTATTTTAGAAGATGATATTGTATCTTCAGTTTGGTTCATATTTACTCCTCAAATATAGTGATCTAGTATTTGAGCAGAGACATTACTTTGCCAACAAAGGTCTGTCTAGTCAAGACCATGGTTTTTCCAGTGGTCATGTACGGATGTGAGAGTTTGACTATCAAGAAAGCTGAGTGCAGAAGAATTGATGCATTTGAACTGTGGTGTTGGAGAAGACTCTTGAGAGTTCCTTGGACTGCAAGGAGATCCATCCAGTCCATCCTAAAGCAGATCAGTCTTGGGTGTTCATTGGAAGGACTGTTGAAGCTGAAACTCCAATACTTTGGCCACCTGATGTGAAGAGCTGACTCATTTGAAAAGGCCCTGATGCTGGGAAAGATTGCAGGCAGGAGGAGAAGGGGATGACAGAAGATTAGATGGTTGGATGGCATCACCAACTCAATGGACATGGGTTTGGATGAACTCCGGGAGTTGGTGATGGACAGGGATGCCTGGTGTGCTGCGGTTCATGGGGTCACAAAGAGTTGAACACGACTGAGAGACTGAACTGAACTGAGTATTTGAGGATTCCCAATGATTTTTGAAAGTGATAATTTTCATACAAACAAAAAAGTAAACTATTGTAAATTGTGAAAAGCAATATAGGCCCTGTCCCCCTTCCCCCTGCTCACATTTCATCCCCAAGACCTATACTAGTGTCTCACAGTGATTTTCACTTGTGAGAGGAGAGACACAGTGTTAGAAGCTGTTACTTCTATATAGAAAGCTCTCTTTGGGGTAGCTTGTCTACTGGTCCACCTCCCATCTCACTTTTCCCTCTCACAGTACTAGTGGGGTCTGGGGTCTTCTTCCTTCTAATTAATAACAAACCAAAGGAATCCTTGAGGCTCACACATAGTCAAGTTTGGTTCACAACAAATAGACTACATACATCATTGGTTTCCATCTGAAATTACTGCTGCTACTGCTACTGCTAAGTTGCTTCAGTCGCGTCCGACTCTGTGCGACCCCATAGACGGCAGCCCACCAGGCTTCCCCGTCCCTGGGATTCTCCAGGCAAGAACACTGGAGTGGGTTGCCATTTCCTTCTCCAATATGTGAAAGTGAAGTCGCTCAGTCTTGTCCAACTCTTAGCGACCCCATGGACTGCAGCCTACCAGGCTCCTCCATCCATGAGATTTTCCAGGCAAGAGTACTGGAGTGGGGCGCTTTTGCCTTCTCTGTCTGAAATTACTAATAAGCATATATATTTTGAGCATATTCTCTTTTCTACATAAACTTCTACAATTCATGCAGTGGAGATAAATGACTGTGTGCAAGGATTTAGTCATCCTGATCTTGACCACGTAGTCATAGCAAATATGACAATGCTTGCCACATTAAGGTGAGTACTCACAAGGTACATGTGAAAAGACATGGGGAGAAGGATTTGAATGTCTTGATCCTGTCCATAAAGTAAGACAGTATTAGGCAGTTCATTATACAGAGAGGATATTCAGCCCAAAAACAGATACCATGGGAAGCCTCTTGATTTTCTGACTTGGGTTTCATGATTATAAATAATATGGATATTCTCTCTGTGATAGGTTAAATCTCCAGCTTAAAGAACCTCATAGCTCCTTCTGAACTGCCTGGCTCTTATTTCTAAATCAAACTGACTTATTTCTCCTGCTGTTTTCCCTCCAACAAAACCACCTTCTTCATGTGTCTGACCTTGCTGCATATAAATGACACACACACACACACACACACACACACACACACACACACTTAACAGAAACAGAAATTATTCCAAAACCTACTCAAGATTTCTTCAAATGATTATGAGTCATATCTGGCTACAATTCCTGGTGTTCCCTGAATTCTTTACTGAACTGCTATTTAAAAATCTACCTTTAAACCTTCCTTGGGTTTCTCCAAGTAACTTAACACCCTCCCACCTTTCCAAAGCACCCACAAACACAGGGCTAATTTTATATCATTTTGTTTTGTCTTGTTTATGGAACTGTGGTTTTATGAGTCATGGGGAAAGGGGTAATGTGTCAGCCAAATATGTTTAAGGCCCTTTAGAGACATTCCTGTCCTCACATGCCATGGTGATCACCCCGCCACTAGACAAGCTGTGCTGGATTCTCAAGGAACCTGGTGAGAAAGCACCAGGATGGGGGAAAGTTAATTTTATACTATTAGTGTATAGAGGACCAAGCATATTCATATATATATTAACTGCAATCTTTACACATCTATTTGGATCACCGCTACTTGAGAATACAGTGAGCAAACCTATCTTTCCTTTCCCACTGCAAACCCAACTTCTTTTCACTTTAGTCAGAAACAGGAACTTCCACAGTGAAGTGAGCAGGGCAGACCAATGGGCTGTGTAAAGACAATATTAGCCATTTTATTGGCATGCGCTTATCCTTTAAATGCTATTGTTTGTGTCTTCCTGAGTGCATATTTATAAAAGTTACAAAAATAAATACCCAAACAAATATACATTGTGAGAGTGTAACCCCAACTTTTTATGACTTCAAAATAATGGGAAGTCTCTGTTCCTGAACCGCTTTCTGATGACACATACTCAGGGAATGTCCTCCGGGTAGTAGCAGCTTCTCCCCCACTTATTGAGACCCACCCCCCCCCCCCACCACAGGATTGCCAATGGGCTTCAGAGGGAGTTTTTCACCTTATCTACGTGGACCCACCACTTCTACATCCTTTTTTTGGCCTGTCCCTTTCCTTCACCATCCCTCCTCTAATGTATGTTTGCTCAAGGAGCTAAGCACAAAAGGTATCACCTTCTCTCCTGAGAGACGTCTTTTGACTGAACAAATACTGTGTTCCCTCTCCCTCTCCTGACTGTTCTGAGGTATGTCCCTGATCCATGATGCTAGCAGGAGAGAAACATATCCTGTCAAGGCCCAGTTCTCGGGCACTTGGGATAAGTCTCCATTGTTACAAAGCAGGGACATCCTTGGATCCTGAAGTGAATTGCCATTTCTGACTTGGTGGATGATGTGGGCTTTAAACTTACTATTTGTGTACTTAACACAGTCTGTTCCCCTCCCCTATTTGTTTCTAGACTAAAAAATCAGAATGAGGAGTCACGAGACCTGCTTTATATTTGAATTCTTTACTTGGGTGCCCAGTACCTTACCTTTAGTAGCCCTTCACTGAATATTTGTGGATTTGGCAGGACTTATTTTTCATTCCAATCCCAAACAAAGGCAAAGAGAATGCTCAAACTACCACACAATTGCACTTATCTCACACACTAGTAAAGTAATGCTCAAAATTCTCCAAGCCAGGCTTCAGCAATACGTGAATCATGAACTTCCAGATGTTCAAGCTGGTTTTAGAAAAGGCAGAGGAACCAGAGATCAAATTGCCAACATCTGCTGGATCACTGAAAAAGCAAGAAAGTTCCAGAAAAACATCTATTTCTGCTTTATTGACTATGCAAAGCCTTTGACTGTGTGGATCACAATAAAGTGTGGAAAATTCTGAAAGAGATGGGAATACCAGACCACCTGATCTGCCTCTTGAGAAACCTGTATGTAGGTCAGAAAGCAACACTTAGAACTGGACATGGAACAACAGACTGGTTCCAAATAGGAAAAGGAGTATGGCAAGGCTGCATATGGTCACCCTGCTTATTTAACTTATAAGCAGAATACATCATGAGAAACGCTGGGCTGGAGGAAGCACAAGATGGAGTCAAGATTGCCAGGAGAAATATCAATAACCTCAGATATGCAGATGACACCACCCTTATGGCAGAAAGTGAAGAACTAAAGAGCCTCTTGATGAAAGTGAAAGAGGAGAGTGGAAAATGTTGGCTTAAAGCTCAACATTCAGAAAACTAAGATCATGGCATCTGGTCCCATCACTTCATGGGAAATAGATGAGGAAACAGTGGAACCAATGTCAGACTTTATTTTTGGGGGCTACAAAATCACTGCAGATGGTGACTGCAGCCATGAAATTAAAAGACGCTTACTCCTTGGAAGGAAAGTTATGACCAACCTAGATAGCATATTCAAAAGCAGAGACATTACTTTGCCAACAAAGGTCCATCTAGTTAAGGCCATGGTTTTTCCAGTGGTCATGTATGGATGTGAGAGTTGGACTGTGAAGAAAGCTAAGCACAGAAGAATTGATGCTTTTGAACTTTGATGCTGGAGAAGACTCTTGAGAGTCCCTTGGACCACAAGGAGGTCCAACCAGTCCATCCTAAAGCAGATCAGTCCTGGGTTTTCATTGGAAGGACTGATGCTGAGGCTGAAACTCCAGTACTTTGGCCACCTCATGCGAAGAGTTGACTTACTGGAAAAGACTCTGATGCTGGGAGGGATTGGGGGCAGGAAAAGAAGGGGATGACATAGGATAAGATGGCTGGATGGCATCACCAATTCAATGGACATGAGTTTGAGTGAACTCCGGGAATTGGTGATGGACAGGGAGGCCTGGCGTGCTGCGATTCATGGGGTCACAAAGAGTCGGACATGACTGAGCAGCTGAACTGATTTTAAATATTACAGACTTTATTTTCTTGGGCTCCAAAATTGCTGCCAATGGTGACTGCAGCCCTGAAATTAAAAGACACTTGCTCCTTGGAAGAAAAGCTATGAACAACATAGACCACATGTTAAAACACAGAGACATTACTTTGCCAACAAATGTCTGTCTAGTCAAAGCTATGGTTTTCCCAGTAGTCATGCATGAATGTGAGAGTTGAACCATAAAGCTGAGCACTGAAGAATTGATGTTTTTGAAAAATTGATGTTGGAGAAGACTCTTGAGAGTCCCTTGGACTGCAAGGAGATCCAAACAGTCAATCCTAAAGTAAATCAGTCCTGAATATTCATTTTAAGGACTGATACTGAAGCTGAAACTCCAATAATTTGGCCATCTGATGCAAAGAACTGACTCACTGGAAAAGACCCTGATGCTGAGAAAGATTGAAGGCAGGAGGAGAAGGGGACAACAGAGGATGAGACGGTTGGATAACATTACCAACTTGATGGACATGAGTTTGAGCAAGCACCAGGAGTTGGTGATGGAAAGTGAAGTCTGGAGTGCTGCAGTCTGTGGGGTTGCCAAGTGTCAGACATGACTGAGTGACTGAACTGAACTTAAATATAGTAGTTACACTAATCAAAAGCATTGGTTCTCCAATCTTAACATGAATCAGAACCACCTGGAAACCTTTTTAAAACACAGATAATTAGACCTCAACCCCAGAATTTCTGATTTAGTAGGTCTGGTAAGAGATCCTAGAAACTTCATCTTTTCTTTCAAGTTCCCAGGTGGTGCTGATTCTGTTGGTTGGGGACCACACTTCAAAAACCACTGATCACAGACTCTAGGTTCATCCACATCACTACAAATGACCCAGTTTTATTCCTTTTTATGGCTGAGTAATATTCCATTGTATATAGGTACTATATCTTTCTTATCCATTCATCTGTTGATGAGCATTTAGGTTGCCTGTGTGTCCTATCTATTGTAAATTGTGCTGCAATAAACACTGAGGTACATGTGTCTTTTTGAATGATGATTTTCTCAAGGTATATGCCCAGTAGTGGAATTGTTGGGTCAAATGGTAGTCCTATTTTTAATTTTTTAAGCAACCTCCATACTGTTCTCCATACTGATTGTATCAATTTATATTCCCACCAACCATATAAGAGGGTTCCATTTTCTCCACATTCTCTCCAGCAATTATTGTTTACAGATTTTTAATGAATCTAGAGTATGTCATACAGAGTGAAGTAAGTCAGAAAGAGAAAGACAAATATCATATATTAATGTATATATATGGAATGGGCTTCGCTCGTATCTCAGTTGGTACAGAGTCTGCCTGCAATGCAGGAGACCTGGGTTCAATTCCTGGGTCGGGAAGATCCCCTGGAGCAGGAAATGGCAATCCACTCCAGTATCCTTGCCTGGAGAATCCCATGGACAGAGGAGCCTGGCAGGCTACAGTCTATGAGGTTACAAGAGTCGGGCATGACTGAGTGATGCGCGCACGCACACACACACACACACACACACATGTATGGGATTCAGAAAAATTACTGATGAACCTATTTGCAGGGCAGGGATAGAGATGCAGACATAAGAGAATGGACTTGTGGGCACAGCAGCAGGGGAAGGAGAGGGTGGGACAAATTGAGAGAGCAGCACTGACATTATACACTACAGTGGGTAAAATAGGCAGCTAGTGGGAAGCTGCTATATAGCACAGGGAGCTCAGCTCCTTGGTGTTCTGTAATGACCTGGAGGAATGAGGTTTGGGAGGGTGACTTTAGAGGCAGGAGATTTATGCATACTCATTGCTGATTCACTTCATTGTACAACTAACACAACGTTGTAAAGCAATTATACTCTAAGTAGAAAAATGAACCATTGATCAAAGAAGTGTGCTATTTTCTGCAGGCACAAGGAGAAGTGAAAGATCTAGGAATAAAAAGACCATATTTATTTTAAAATGTTTGTTTTCCTTCTGATAATATGACCATGTTATACACCTAATTACAAAAAACAAATTATATTAAAACTAAAAGTGAAGAAACTTGGAATTACTTAAATTATATATGTTCTATTATATGACAGAAACAAGGATAAGTAAAGATTTGGCTTTACAGTTACAGTACTATAGGTCATGTATATTAAGTGTAAAATTATTAAATTAGATTCAACATTTTTATTAATAATAAAAGTATTATTAAAATTATATTCAAAGAGATAATCTTTACTTCTTTCTGGCAACAGCCTTTCAAGTTATGTGTAATCATCACATTCTACAAATGAAGAAAAAGTTCAGAGAAGTTGAGTAAGTTTGCCCAAAGCCAAAGAGCTCCTAAGTGGTGGTTCACATTGGCACCAGAGCAAGCTGTTTTCATCCTATTTTCTGTCTTCTATTCTATTTCTCCAATGTCTGATGTTTCTGTTTTATGGTGTCCCCAAGACTAGAGTGTAAAACAGAGTATTAAGCAGGCCATCATCAAGGGAGTAAAGTGTGAATAGGTATTACAGTACCTGGGTTCTAGACTCATCTTTCCACTAATAAACTGAAGAAACTCAGGCAAGTGTGTTAACCTCTATGTGCTTCAGATTTATCGTCTATAACTGAAAATAATAAATCTGCTTTATCCCATTCATAAGACTGTGTGAAAATGAAATTTCATAATGTAGTTATAATTTAATCTATTTATTCATACCACTCTTACGCATAAAAGATCTAAAGAGGTCTTGTTATATAGAAAATAGCTTAGAAATGTTTAAATATATTAGAGATTTAAGGTCTGATGATTAGCCAGAGTAAGATTATAACTTGTATTAATTTAGTTTAGTTGTCTCCGAATGGAATAGAAAGATTAATCAATATTTAAGGTGCTTAGAGAAAATTATAAAATAAACAAAGAATACGGGATGACCTAGTGAGGGTTATAATCTACTTGCTTAAACTGTTAAGCATAGGGAAAAAATTCTACAAGTGGTTCCATACTCTGAAATAAGTACACGATTCTGGAATGAGGAGAGAACATTGGTGGTGCAGCTGTTTCCCCAAAGGGGGGAAATATTTGAATCAACCTTTCTCCTACCGACTTCCCTTCTTTCTTCCCTTCAAGTGCTTTCCAAAAAGTTTTGAAATATCTGTCTTTTGAATTTCATATTTGTTCAGTATTCTCATGTAATTTATTTTGCATCTACTAACATGCTATTCTAAATGGAATTTAAATTTGAAGTATTTTTTAAATGACCTTAACAACATTGACTTGCTAAGGAGTACCCTAAGGTACTATTTTTAGAAGCCCAGCCCTTGTCTAGTTATGTTCACTTCCATTTAACTTAATTGAACCACAGATTATTGAAACCAGAGCTACCTTAAGACAACACAGAGTTCCTAGCCCCCCATGTCACAGATGAGGAGGAAAGAAACCTAGACAATTGGTTAAAAGGACATGGCTAGTTAGCAACAAAACTTGTGCTAGAACCAAGGGACCCATCACTCCCGTAACAGCTTTCTCTTCACCATATCATGCTACTCACTCTCGAGTTTCCACCTTTACCTAGGGAGTTAAGGAACAAATTATAGGCCCTCCCTGAGGCAGAAAGTCCAGGGAAAAGGGCACAAATTAAAAAAAAAATTTTAGATGTGACCAGACAATATGAATTGGAGTCTTAGAATCTAAGATTTTATTTAGCACTGACATGAATCATGTAACTTTACTTCAATGAGCCCCAACTTATTATTTTATGAATTGAGGACCAAAAGAATCTACATTAGAGGATTAACTGTGTGATAGAACAGGGTCAACTCTGATCAGAATGTATTAGGTAAAAAATAAATATATCTTCTCTCTGTTCCTCATTTTTCACACTGTTTGATCTTTCTGCAGGTAATACTTTCAGGGATCATTACTTCTCTCCCTTGTGTCTGTAGGATTAAATTCATCAGTCTTCCCCTCTCCTCTCTGACTGCTCCATTTTCACCTCTTATACTGGTCCCCTTCCGTCCTTACCCTTTCACCGTGAGTGAACTCAAGACACCCTGCCCTTTTCCCCTCTGCATCTTCTTTTACAAACTTCTTTTCAGGGCATCCACAGAGTGGATATAGCTTATAATGAAAAGGTGATACCAGCAGTTTGTACTTCCCCTTGTAGTTTGAGGCCCCTCCCAACAGTGTTCTCAACATTTTTGTAACCATTATTCAGGCATTTGGAAAACTAATAATGGCATATTCCCAACCTGGCTAATAAATGCCTCAATAGTGTAAATATTAAATTTCAAAGTTTTTTTCAACTCTTGCTTCATGCATTATATATTTAGCTTTTACACTTGTTGCCACAGCAACATGTATGACACTTGTCTGAGTTCCACTTTGACCTTTCACCAGTGTTGAAATATTAAGTTTGAAAGAACAAGTAGAAATAAAAGATATTCTTTAAAAAGCCAGAGAATCATTCAATTGAAAATATCTCCATTATTTTGCAACGCTGAGACATCGCCAATATCGTTGCAAGATTTGGCTTGTGTACACCTGGAAAATATGAGGCTTGAATATTTCATGTTGACACTCCAGCCTCACTTCCCTTGGGGTTTGGGGGGGACGCTAAACTACACGTGTTAAACCTCTTGCTAAACTATAATTCAGCTTATGCCACAGGGGCTTCTTGGTGGCCTCTGTCTTTCAATATCCACCCCCTACTTTTTCATCCAATATGAATTTATTAGCCATTCCTATATTGGAACAAAGCACTGTTCAGTGTCAGCATTAGCCCCAGGTAAAGAAGGCAGATATTTATAGGGTATGATTTTTAAAAGTCCAAAAACGTCCTACAAAAATACTTTTTCTAACAGCCTTATTGAAATTCCCATATTAGTCACTTCCTTGGAATGAAGCAGTGAGAAAAAAAAATCTATCTGATAAAATATACAAGCTATCTTAAGTCATGGCACATAAAGCTCCTTTCACTTACTGATCAAACTAGATAATCAGTCACTTAAAAAGACTAAAGGGAGGAAAACTGATAGGAAAGTGGAGGAGAAACAAGGCTTGGAGTGTGTCCAAGCTTGGAAAGGCAGCACGATCTGAACAGATAAAGAAAATGATAGAAAGAAGATATCTTTAGAGACACCCCTCATTCCTTAAAATGATGGCTTAGGACCAACCCCAATGCTAGTTGTCCATATTTCCATCTGTCCATCCATCTGACAGTGTTCAGTGACTTTGCACAGGGCACTGTGTTGCTACACTAAGGACACAACCATGAAAAGAACTCAAGTTTACAGAGGAACAAAGGCATATAAATGAAATTTACAAGTCAGAATCTTAGGTGCCCTAATAGATTTAGGCTTCTGGTGCTAAGAACTGAAATGCACCACCTTCTGACAGACTCAGTTCTATAAATGTATTATTTAATAATTTCAGCAATGCTGTAAAATAGATGCTATTATAAAGGCCATTTCACAGATGAGAAAATGGTGATAGACCTTAAGTAACTTGCCCAGAGTCTCACAGATAAAAACAAGATTAGGATTTGAGCCTAGGTTATCTAGCTCCAAAATCCATATTCTTAACACTCTGTTGCATAGCTCTCAAGAGCCTATAGGAGTTAGAGCCAAACTAAAATAAAACCCTGCAGAACTAAATAAGAGAAATATTGCACAGATCCTAATGGTTACCGCTATAGGAATTCTCAGCTAGTCACAAAAGAAACATAGGGTTATTATAGCCATCACTTCATTCTCTAGAGCCTTCGTATAATCAACACAACTGACTGCAAGCTTTAACACCAAAGCTATTCATTGATGAACTGTATCCTCAAGGATTAAAAAGGGTTAGTAGGACACCTTTGAATTTATTATAATTTGCCCATTTTCATTGTGAATAGAGGCAAGCTGGGGCATTTCTCAAGCTCATACAGGAACTAGATGATGAAAAAAAAAAAAGTATAGGGAGGCAAGTGAAGATTTGTGAGCAACACAAATTTTCTCAGAGCATAGGGAGGAGACCTAGGAAACTGTAGCATCTAATTTGATACACTTATAAGCCACAAACATGTCTGAATGACCAGGAGCCAGCTACCGCGGCAAAATAACCAAGATAGGTCTGGAGTCAGCAGGGAAGGGCTGGGAAGAAGGCCAGGCCAATAATGAAAGGGGGCATAAAGGTACACATTAAACTCTCCAGAGAGAAAAAAATAAGCAAAATTTCCAAGACATCCCCAACAAAAAGTTGAAGTATTAACACTTCTGCTAAAGTAGCAAAAATGGTAAATTTGCTGGTTTCACTAAAGCACATTATATTGCCTTTTTTTTTTTTTTTTTTCTTTCTTTCTTGACATGGGGATGTGGGAAAGCTTCAGTGAGTAATAGTAAGTGAGGATGTAAGAGACTTTTCCAAAGTGGTACCATGAACCGATGACTTGGGAGTTTGAATGGAGCCATTTATATTTCTGGCATTGAGAACTCAGCATATTTGGGGCTGGCATCCAATGACTGAGTCCAGTGCGCTGAGAGACTTGGGATTCCAGATGGGAGAGAAGCTGTCTTATTTCAATGAGTAAAGCTGCCATCAGAGCCCAGGGAGTTTGATTGAAATTTCAGACATCTGATTTTGTCAGAGTTCGGATCCCTCTCCTTTGAAATGCCCTGCCTTAATAACCACTTTAACCCATTGCCAATCTTTCTGCGAACATGTCTTCCTATGATTGGGAAAATTAATGAACAGGCCCTAGCTAATATAATTAAACCCAAACACTCCTGATTTCAGTATTAAGAAAAAGCCACTGCCCTGATTTTCTCTTGACAACATAAAAGTCTGGCCATCCCCGAACTGTTTAATTATTGAAATGAACTGTAACAGTACACCGGATAGGGCCAGAGGTCGCTGAACAGTGCTGCAAGTCAGAAGGCAGGCAGGGCTGACAGAGGGCCTGCCAGCGCCTTGGGCTGCAGCTCCAGACCCACACAGCTTTTCTCAGGCAGCCAGCTTCTGATAGGTAGCCTGATAGCGGGACTAATTTGCTTCTATTCCAAAGGCCCAACGGTGCTTGCTTGTTTTAACACAAGCCAAAATATGCTCTGGTGACCACCACGACATTGCAATTCCCATGCCCTACCACATTCCTCTTTCAGATCCCAGGCGTTTTTGTTTTTTTTTTTTTTTTGTCTCCCTACGTGCTGTCCAGGATGTAGACAAAATGAATTCCAACTGATCTATCTGGGGGTGGATTATTTTTTAGAAACAAATGGCAAATTAAGAGAGGGAAAAATATCCTGCTCTCACTTTTCTGTTTGGTGGGGGTGTATATGTTTATTTTCTCAGAGAGACTTTCTGGTAGTGACAGCAGAACTCAGTTCTATGAGTTCTGTTCTCCCACCCACCACCTGATTTCAAAATGCTAAATATTAGCCCTCTATTTTGCTTAACTTCTATGCCTCTTACATCTAATAGAACCCATATCTTTCTTTAAACAATAATGTCCAATTTTCTGTGATTTTTAGAATAATTCCATCTTCTGGAAAGGACTTTTTTCTCTACTATGTCTTTAATAATATTTAGGCTATTACCAAAGATGGTAAGGAGAGAAAAGTTGGAAAATGTTACTAGAAATATTAATACTAGATAAATCAGAGTAAAAGTGAGGTTTTAAAATGTTATTATTTAATATTCAGTATTATTAATAATCAAGAAAAGTTAGAAAAATAAGTATATTTAATGGTTTGATAAAAAGAAAATTTCTAAATTTTATGTGAGCCATGTGGCTCAGATGGTAAAGAATCTGCAGTGTGGGAGACACAGTTTTGATCCCTGGGTTGGGAAGATTCCTTGGAGAAGGGAATGGCAACCCACTCCAGTATTCTTGCCTGGAGAATTCCATTTTATGTGCTCTGAATTATGAAGACAACAATTTTAGAAAAAAAAAAAAATAACTCTCAGAAGTAATGGAGTCTTCAGTAGAATCAGACACTAACTTATGTTCAATCTTCTTCATAACACCAGTATCTTAGATTCTACCCTTCACTCAACATTTATTAAAAATGGACCCATGATTTCTTTTATCTCACTAAAACTTGCTCTGAGGCTATGTAATGCTAAAACCTAAAACTCTAAAGGGATGGTAATCTAATATGAATATATGTCCTCCTTTTGAGACCAGCAAAGGTAATGGGAGGATTAGATATTGCCACACATATATACCATTTTTATGCAAACTGAACACCTTTCAGAGTGAAAATGGAACAACTGATTGAACTGGGACAAGAGGCCTAAGCCAGAACTATTCCAGGTAAAACGAGACACATTATGTATTTATCTAAATGCTTGATAGTAAAGAAATTCATGTTTAGACATATGGCACCCCACTCCAGTACTCTTGCCTGGAAAATCCCATGAATGTAGGAGCCTGGAAGGCTGCAGTCCATGGGGTTGCTGAGGGTCGGACACGACTGAGCGACTTCCCTTTCACTTTTCCCTTTCATGCATTGGAGAAGGAAATGGCAACCCACTCCAGTGTTCTTGCCTGGAGAATCCCAGGGACGGGGGAGCCTGGTGGGCTGCCATCTATGGGGTCGCACAGAGTCGGACACAACTGAAGTGACTTAGCAGCAGCAGCAGCACCCCTTTATATTCCAACACCTCCATTGGATTCCTGAAACCACATGCATGCAGTGCATGCTAAGTCACTTCAGTCAAGTCCAACTCTTTGCAACCCCGTGGACTATAGCTATAGCCCACCAGACTCTTTTCTCCGGGGAATTTTCCAGGCAGGAATACTGGAGTGGGTAGCCATGCCCTTCTCCAGGGAATCTTCCCGACCTAGGGATCAAACCTGTAACTCTTATGTCACGAGTTCACGGATAGCACCAAATCTTATTTATACTATGTTTTTTCCTATATATACATCCTTATGATATAGTTAATTTATGAATTAGACCCAGTAAGAGATTAACCATAACTAATAATAAAACATTTTATTAAAACATACTGTAATAAAAGTTATGTGAATGTGATGTCTCTCAAAATATATTCTTGTACAAATTTAGTGCCTTTTCCATTTCAACTAAGCAATTAACTCACCGTATGGCCATAGCTCTTTCATTTTGAGGTGCAACAGTAACACTAGTACAAATTTATTTTTCCCTCCTCATAAGTTCATGAATGGAAAATCTGTTCATTCCACAGATCTTAGCAACATCAGCATATCATTCTTTTTCTTTCTTTATTAGGTCAAGAACTTTCACCTTTCACTTCAAGGAAACATTTTAAGGCTTCTCATTGGCATATCCTTGTTGCCAGCACCATGACTTTGCACTCTGAGACCAATATTAAGTAAAATAATGGTAACTTGAACACAGTCCCTGTGATTTCACAGAGGTTGACCTGATAACGGAATGTCTACTAAGTGACTAATGCAGAATATGTTAGAAAAAGGGATGATTCACCTCCTGAGTGGACAGAACAGGAGGGCTAAGGAGTTCATCATGCTACTCAGAAAATCATACAATTTAAAACCTACGAGTGGGTTATTTCTGAAATTTCCCATTTAATATTTTCAAACTGGGTAACTAACATGACAGAAAGCAAAACCTTGCATAAAGGACTATACTGGACATTAGATGACTGGATCTTTTCTTCTCTTGGCTAGGCTACTCCATTTGCCCTTTTCACTTACTGCCCCCCCTTCATTCAAGCTGAACTCCTAGATGAACACTGCTAGCTTCCTAGGTTCTCAACTCAACCTTTGCTATCACCACATATTCTCCAATCTTTCCAGATAGACTAACTGGGACCAGGTGAAATTCTGGTGTCTGCAGGCCAGAGTGAGAACTCTCTACCATCATTCAGTATCCCCTCTGTCCTAGTCTAGTTGCCTGGGAGCCAAGAATCTCCACATTAGGAAACTTCATGGATTATTCTTTGTTCCATGGGTAAAAACAATAAGGACATGTGAAAATGCAGTAAGATTCTATTAGAAGCTGACTTAGTAGAAACAAGAATTTAGTAGCATGGGGAAAAAATGCTATTCTCCACGATATTATAGTATAAAAACTTGGCATAGCCATGATGAATTTGATTGTAGTTGTCTCCAGATACAACTATGATAGAGAAGGTTAATAGCAGTTCCTTTGTATAAGTTTTATGAAAATGTAAAGAATCACTGGCAGTGAGTGGGTTTCAAACTTTAGTATTTATATTAAGAACTACCTGGGGGCCTTACCTTAAATGGTTCCTAGCTTCCACCTCCTCAGCAGGTTTGATTCAGTTCAGTTCAGTCGCTCAGTCGTGTCCGACTCTTTGTGACCCCATGAATTGCAGCACACCAGGCCTCCTTGTCCGTCACCAACTCCTGGAGTTCACTCAAACTCACGTCCATCGATTAGATGCCCCCAAATCAACATACTTAATAAACCTCGCAGGAAGTTTGGATATAAATGGTCCCTACAAACAGAAGCACTGGTAAAGGCTTCATCTTTCTCAGTCATTCTCTTACCAATACATAGGAGGCCAAGAGTCTATAGTAGCCTCTTCTGGTTGCCTTGGAGGTCTCCTATATTGGCAGGGATGTGTAGACCTACCTAAGACTGAGAAAGAGACTCCCTCATTCCTATAAAAGTGGCATGGTGTGTGTCCTGAGAAAATAGACCAATTTTGGCATAGGCTTGAAATTAAGAACTAAGCTTAGTCTCCAGAAAAATAATGTTAAGTATAGCCTAAACCCCAATCAAGAAGAAACTGTGATTCCCTTTATGATCTAGCCTTGGCAAAGAAAAGTTTAAATGTGGCTCAGTCACATCAGTGATGTATAGGAATAGACCTCAGGGAATATAAATGGAAATTACTAGGGAAACATCTGAATTTTTCAAGCAAGGTGAGTTTTCCTTCTTGGTTGTCTAATCTAACATTCCAATAGGAGAAGAAATTCAGCGTCTGAAAACTGTACTTAATCCATTCTTTAAATAGCATTACAGCCTTTTTCATTTCTCTCCATGCTGCGTTTTGTTGTTTTTGTCTCGGAGGCTTTAAGGCAGGGCCAGGACTTGCACTGGGAGGCCTGCGGATTACAGGAAATAATGACCTGTATATATTTAGTTGTTCAAAGGAAATTAGAGTAGCCTGATTTTTATTATTCCCCATTGCCCCACGTTCTCTGGTGTAATAACTTGCCCTGTTCTCTAATTTACTTTTACATCATCGGAAATGTATACCATTTAGCCCAGATTCTCCCATGACCAATCAGGACCTGCTGCTAGCTAGGTTAACAAAACCTTCCATGGGAGGGGAAGCCTTCCTAATGCAGGCCAGCCAAAGACACCAAAGAGCTGGTCTTTCTGGAAAGTACATGAATTGGAGAAAGTGATTTACCAACTTCTCCCCTTAGGTAGCCACGGACCACTGTATGTCCCTGCTATTGAGTGTAACAGTTAACATTTTCAGGACTGGTGTCATTTTAGATTAACCTTCTCCTGTAAAAATATGCAGGCAATTGCACTAAATATACTGCCATTTAAATTTTTAATTGTTAGTCCATCAGTGTATTTACAGCAGTACTGTGCCTCTGTCCTGACTTTCCATCTTTCTTTCCCCAACTCTTACCACAAAGTTTGTATATTCTCTTTAAGTTCATCTGCTTTATTTTTAATTTAGAGGAAGAAATATTTCTGGCTTGGGTTTTTTTTTTTAAGAATTATGTTTAGGTATTTAGATTATGATTTTCTAGCCATGTAGCACATATCATCTGTATTTGCTAGAATGCTGGGTGGAAGGAGGGGCACTGATGGGAAATATTTTCTTATTGGAGATGAATATCACAGTATCTTCAGAACAATTGAACTTAACAGTTTTTATTTTCATTACAACTCTATTATATAGAGAGTTTACAGACACTGTTTACAGACACTTCAAGATGAAAGTAATGTTTGAGAGGTAGGCAGAATTGATTTTTGTAGATTCAGTGTGTTTTTGGGGGGATTAATGAAGTTTTACAGATTCTATCAACTCTGTTACAATAGCTTTAACTTGTGTGCTCTCTAACTGCTAGTATTTGGCAGGGTAAAAATGAAGAGAAATAGTAAGTAGTTTTAATAATCACAACTTCTGAAAATCACTCCAACATGATCATATTTTAAGAGCTCAATAAATTTGGCCTTTATAAACTTTTCTTCATCCCTCCCAAAACATTTCACTTCAGTCTGGGCAGTTGCCTCATTATTAAATGGGGTCTCTATTCCAAAACAAACTCAAGTCACTCGTATTCATTTTACTTTAATTTCCTTCAGTCTCATATATTGTAAGATTAATTATTGGTTTTGTTTTGTCCCCTTACTGCCCCTTCTGAAACAAGAGAAATCTACCTCATTTTCCTACTTTTAATTTCTTAAAAAGAACATTTTTCCTTTATTAATACATTCTCAAAGTTGATACCTTAGAATGTCCCTCACTTCTTTCTAAAATCCTCCCAACTCTCCTGAAATATTAACCTCTGGTTCTGGTTCAAAACACAGTTTTTATAACACTTGCTACTTTATACTAACTTTAATGGAGTTTAGGTAATTTCTCTTACCAAATCACCTGAAATGCTCTAAATTCTAGTCCTAGATATCATGGTGATTCGCCTGGGTCTGTCTGCAGACTTCAAGGCTGCAGCATTTCTTGTAGGATACTCTGGCTCACTAAACCTCCAAGGACTTGTAAGCTTCAAGCAAATTTGGGATATGAATACTTTATACCTCAGTTCAGTTCAGTCGCTCAGTCGTGTCCAACTCTTTGCGACCACATGAATTGCAGCACGCCAGGCCTCCCTGTCCATCACCAACTCCCAGAGTTCACTCAAACTCACGTCCATCGAGTCAGTGATGCCATCCAGCCATCTCATCCTCTGTCGTCCCCTTCTCCTCCCGCCCCCCAATCCCTCCCAGGTTCAGTCTTTCCCAATGAGTCAATTCTTCGCATGAGGTGGCCAAAATACTAGAGTTTCAGCTTTAGCATCATTCCTTCCAAAGAACACCCAGCACTGATCTCCTTTAGAACGGACTGGGTGGATCTCCTTACAGTCCAAGGGACTCTCAAGAGTCTCCTCCAACACCACAGTTCAAAAGCATCAATTCTTCGGCACTCAGCTTTCTTCACAGTCCAACTCTCACATCCATACATGACTATTGGAAAAACCATAGCCTTGACTAGATGGACCTTTGTTGGCAAAGTTTATACCTCAGTGTGTATTTAAATCAGCCAATGCTCATCCTTTCCAGAGAGTTCACCAGGTGACTGACCATGGGGCCAGGGGTGAATGAGGTGGGTAGGGAATAATGTTGTGAAGAATAGAAATATTGATTATTTTCTTTGCAGCAACAAAATTATTCAATTGCCAAATGGAAAATATTTATTCTCATTGATTATACTCATTCCAAATGATTCCATAGAGAATCATGAAAAAAAAAATCGTGTCATGATAGACAGATAATGTATAGAATTATTTCTTTCAAGATAGAAATTTAGGTTTTGCTTCGTGTCCCCTACCCCTGCCTTTTCCTGTCAGAATAATATATGGGATTTCAATTCTATTCCATTTATCTATATGTTTGTCCTTATGCCACTACAAATTGTTTAGATTAATGTAGCTTTGTAGTAAGCTTTAAAATAGGATGTGTGGATTTTTCAACTTTGTTCCTCTTTTTCAAGATTGATTTGACTATTCTAGGTCCCTTGAACGAATTTTAGGACGAGTTTGTTAAAAAAAAAACAATTGGGATTTTGATAAAGATTGTATTGAATTTGTAGATCAATTTTGGGAGTATTACCATCTTTACAATATGAAATTTTCTGATCCATGAATGTCAGATGTTTTCCCATTTACATAAACCATTCTTGTGTGTGTGTGTGCTGTGTGCTTGTCTGACTCTCTGTAACCCCATGGACTGTAGCCTGTCAGGTTCCTCTGTCCATGGCATTCTCCAGGCAAGAATACTGGAGTGGGTTGCCATGCCCTCTTCCAGGGGATCTTCCCAACTAAGGTCTCCTGAATTGCAGGCAGATTCCTTACCATCTGAGCCACCATGGAAGACCAAACCATTCTTAAATTCTTTTAATAAATGTATTCAGTTTTAAGAGTATATATTTTGTACTGCATTTGCTAACTTTATTTCTAAGTATTTTTCATGGAAGTTTTTTCTTACTTTTGTTTCAGATTTTTTATTAATAGTATATAAAAATACAGTAGAATTTTGTATTTTGATCTTGTACCCTGAACCCTAGTTTGTCTCATTTATTTATGTGTGCATTTTCAGTTGTGTCTGACTTTTTGGTCTGAATATTATACTATATTCTTTAGGACTTTCTATATTGCAGATCATTGCTTCTGCAAATACAGATCGTTTTATACTTTTTCTTTTCCAATCAGGGTGCATTTATTTTTATTTCTTAATTATCCTTGCTAGAACTTTCAGTAAAAAGCTAAATGTAAGTGGCAAGAGTAACATCTTTGTCTTGTTCTTGATTTTATGCAGAAAGCATTTAGTCTTTCATCATTATATATGGAGATAGTGATGAGCTTTTCATCAATGTCCATTATCAAGTTAGAGAAGATCCTTTATATTCCACTTTATTAAGTGCTTTTATCATGATAAAGTGTTGAATTTTTTGTCAAATGCTTTTTTCTGCATCTGTTGAGATGATCATATATTTTTGCCCTTTGTTCTATTGGCATTGTGTATTCCATTATTGATTTTTAGATATTCAGCCAACTTCGTATTCCTGATATAAATCCCATGTATTCCTGGTATGTAATCCTTTTTATATGTTATTGAATATGGCTTGCTAGTATTTTATTGATGAGTTTTTCATCTCTATTAGTCTGTAGTTTACTTCTGATGTCTTTGTCTAGCTTTGGTGTCAGAGTATACAGGCCTCAGAATAAATTGGGAAATCTTCTCTTCTATACTAATTTATTGAAGAGTTCATGAAGATTGATACTACTTCTTATTAAATACTTGTATAATTTATCAGTGAAGCCATCTGGGTTTGGGGTTTTCTTTGTAGGAAAGCTCTAAATTACTGATTCAATCTCTTTACTTATTATATGTTGCCCCTGTATGACAAAAACTGTATTTTTGCAGATCTAAAGTGGAGGCATTATTGCTTTATTTATAAAACCCAAATTCATTGAAAAGTTATATTTTTTTCTTTATGTGTGTATCTTTATGTGGGAAGCTAAGGAGGAGAATTTTTCCAAATGAAGCAGCAAGTAAGGAAGAGAAGATACTTTCCTCAACTAGGGATTAGGAGTATCAGGCACTGTAGCATAGTCCCGTGGAGGAGCAGACATCGGACATGAAGTCTGAACTCCCAGAATCTCTCCAGCTTTCCCCGTCTTTAAGGATCTTGGGAGCTGCAGACACACTAGATTCGAGGGTGCCTATGTAGGCTGGTATACGTGGAACTTCAACAGTATAGGGGCTTCCCTGGCGGCTCAGACAGTAAAGAATCTACCTGCAATGCGACAGGCCTGAGCTGGATCCCTGGGTTGGGAGGATCCCCTGGGGGAGGACATGGCAACCCCTCCAGTATTCTTGCCTGGAGAATCCCCATGGACAGAGGAGCCTGGGGGGCCACAGTCCATGAGATCACAAAGAGCTGGACACTGCTATGTACAACAGTATACATTGTACATAGACTCAGCAACATGTAATATAATGACTTATGGTTGGAGAAGTCCCCACAAATGTTGGTTTTACCTAAAACCCATGGTTGAATAAGGGACTTTGTTGGATTTTAACTGATTTAAATAAAATAAAAATAAGCATCTCAATTTGCTGACTAAAATTTGTATCTGTTTGAACAGGAAGTCATTGGCACACTGTATCTTCATAGTTCTCCACAACAGACCAGCCAGGTCTGACCAGTCCTTCACCAAAGCTGAGTTTTGGTGAAATTATCCTAGGATGTTAATTCCCTTGGGTATAACATAGAGATTATCCTTTGATATAACATAGAGATGCTCCACCTCATGCGAAGAGTTGACTCATTGGAAAAGACTCTGATGCTGAGAGGGATTGGGGGCAGGAGGAGAAGGGGATGACAGAGGATGAGATGGCTGGATGGCACCACTGACTCGATGGACGTGAGTCTGAGTGAACTCCGGGAGCTGGTGATGGACAGGGAGGCCTGGCGTGCTGCAATTCATGGGGTGACACGACTGAGCGACTGAACTGAACTGAACTGAGAGATGCTCCCTAATTCTGGAGTCAGAGTGCCTATAATTAATGCTTGGTTCAGATATTTAATAGTTGTAGAACCTCAGACAATTTACTTAGTCTCTCTGTATCTAGGTTTTTTAATTTTTAAAATAGGAAAAATCTATGATATCTAATATAATACCTGCCATGGAGAGTTATGTGACAATTGTTATTTATTCCTTAGCTACTATTACAGTTGATATTATTTCCAAAAATAACTACTGGAGTAACTAAGTTCATTGTCATTTGTGATTCTTACTGGAATTATTAAATACCTTCATTATTCTGACTTCTGACATGGCATCATCCTTGCTGTTACCAGTTGTCAATATATCAGTCATCTTTTATTCTTCTCCACATTCTTAAAAGATCTAGAGATTATTCTTTTATATTATCTCATATTCCTTTCTTTTTATCCATTCCCTCTCCTTTTTCTTATATTTTTCAGTCAAACTGTAGAGAAACCCTCTTCAGTGTCACCTCCTTTTCAGCGAGCACTTACTGGTTGTCTATATTTGTCAAGTTTGGTACTGGTATTTTAAAGCCATTATCTCAAACCCATGTCAGAGCCCCTGCAAGATAACTATTGCTACACACATTTTAGAAATGAGGAAACTGGTGAAGAAAAGCTTGGTGACCTACTCTAGTTCACTCAGCTGTTACATGGCATGTCTCACACATAGCTTTAGTCTTCTTCTGAGTTTTAAGTCCATATTGCCTCTTATCCTTCAAGCTGCTGCCAAAGTAATTTAGCTATAGTGCCGCTTTGATTATAACACTCAACTCAATGGGTCCTTATTGCCCATAAAATAAAGCCTAAACCCTTAGCCTTAAAATTCAAAGCCTACTATAATCTGGCCCAAATCTACATTTCCAGCCTCTCTACTCATTGATCCTTCTCACACCCACTACACTCCAATCAAAACATATAACTTTTCATTTCTAAACATGTCATATACTTCCCTGCAAGGCTGCCTTTGCCCATGCCTGTCCCTTCTGCTAGATCATTCTTCTACCCAGTATCACTTCCACCATAAGTGCTTTCAATCTCAGATAATTGTATAATATCCCCATCTGTACCTCCATAGTAGTTTGGAGATAGCCACCTCATAATTCCCATCATTCTGCTTAAACTGGGGACAATACCTGAGTGTCTGAGCTGGTAAACGCAGAGAGGTGCTGGGAGGCTGGGCACAGCCTTTTGCATTCCCCACAGAGAAGGCAGCCCTGACATGGAGCCAATCAAGTAAGAAGTACCTTGCTACTTTTCTGCACAATTATCTATCATTTCAATTAACCTGAATCACAGTGCCTAGCCTGTAGGTACCATCAGTTCAGTTCTTTGGGGCCCTAGTTCCATCCTGCCCATTTCACAGGTTTACATTAAGATGATGGGAGGCAAGGGCCTTAAATAGATATGGAAACTGCTGTATTAAATATCAATGGAATGGCCAAGTAATTAGAAAAATACTACAGACTTTTTTCAACATTTCAGGAGATTGTACAGCTCATGAATTTATTTTGGACCCCAGACCCTTCAAAAAGTCAGTAGATATTGAGGCTGTAGATGTGGCCAAGAAGTTCCAGGATTATGCTTCTGTAACCTGACAATAGAATGTCTTTCTTCTAACTCAGTCTCCTGGCTAGTGGCTGGGTGATGGACAATTCAGGATAAGACTTCACTTCTCAGATGCACTTTCTACAGCACTCATTTGACTGCAGCAGCATTTGCAGGAGGGAGAGGAAGGGCTACGAGGGTGGTAGTGATTAATGTTACCACTCAATACATCCAAGTCATATTTTATCTCTAACCATGACATCATTTTGATGTTTTATAGAGTGATTTCCACACTTGCCCAAAGTTCATAACTGTCCAGATGCCTGACACATAATAGGCACTCAGAACATATGTGTTTAATAAATGAGAAAGTGAATGAATAGCTAGTAAGAAAACAACAAAGCAAATGACAACACAAATTCTGAGTCCTGACCACACCTACTGAGTCAAAATTTTCAAGGGAGGGGAATAGTGATCTGTACATTTAACAAGCACACCCTGGATGAGTGTTATCACACAAGTTTGGGGCATACTACCTTCGCAGAGAAGTTTCAAACTTAACTAATTATCATAATTAACCTAGAGAGACTTTAAGACTCATAGATTTCTGGGCCCTATCTTGGGCTTCTTGAATCATGGTCTAAAGACAGGAATCTATGTTTTTAAAACAATTCCTCAGATAGTTCCAGGTATGTGAATCACTGTAGCAGATTATGTTGTGCTGAATTTACTCAAACATGGAACTAAGGTCAAACTAAATGAATAATGAGATCAGCTTTGTTGTTTAAAGAAAAAAAAATGTCTTTCTGGTTTGGGTGACACAGGTGTATGCATTTGTCAAAACTCATCAAATGGTACACTTAAGGTGTGTGCATTTCACTGTATATAAATTTTACCAAAATATGTGTGAAAAGATATACTAGATATAAATTCTAGTAAGGCTATGCAGACTAAAGAGTTTAAAGATAAAGTACACTGATAACTGGAACATTCCTTGAAGTGCATCAAAACTCAAGGAGGATAGATGGATAAATAGTTATGTTATAAAAACAAAGCATTATTATACAGTCTAGGTGGTGATTACACAGCCGTTCACTCTATAGTCCTTTAAACTTATCTTTATGTTAGAAAAATCTTATAGTAAACTGTTGAGGAGACAAAAAATAATAAAGAAAAAGTAGTAAATACCAGGGAGAGGTGAGATTGAAAGGATATCAGGGGAAAAGAATTTGAGGGAAAAGCTGAGATTTGACTCAGATAAGCCTCTCTGGATTCAGCTGAAGTACACAAGTAAAGGAAAAACCAAGGAGGACAATGGTAACAGAGAATAAAAATACATTGCACCAAGATAGGAACCAATCTGATTCATTTTCCCATTCATTAGAACATACGAATTACTGGGCAAGGAAAAGGACATTGACAGATAAGAATTTTGGCAGCATAAGGAGTATGGCTTCCATATGAAAACTACTGGATTGGTGGTATGGTATAAGCACTTTTGGAGGAAGTCACCACTAACCCCACCATAAAGCCACCAGAACTTATGCAGGACTGGGGAAACAGACTCTTGGAGGGCACAAACACAAACTTCTGCGCACCAGGACTCAGGAGAAAGGAGTAGTGACCACACAAGACTGACACAGACTTGCCCGTGAGTGTCCAGAACTCTCTGGCAGAGTCCTGGGCCAGTGGTGGCCTGCTGCAGGGTTGGGGGCACTGAGTATAGCAGTGCATGCATGGGACCTTTTGAAGGAAGTCTCAGCATTATCTACATTACCTTCACCATAGTTTGGCCTCAGATCAAATAACAGGAAGGGAACACAGCCCCGCCCATAAACAGAAAATTGGGTTAAAGATTTACTCAGCATGGCCACGCCCATCAGAACAAGACCCAGTTTCCCCCACAGTCAGTCTCTCCCATCAGGAAGCTTCCATAAGCCTCTTATCCTTTGCCATCAGAGGGAAGATAGACTGAAAACCATAATCACAGAAAACTAACCAATCTGATCACATGGACCACAGTCTTGTTTGACTCAGTGAAACTGTGAGCCATGACATGTAGGGCTACCCAAGATGGATGGATCATGGTGGAGAGTTCTGACAAAACGTGGTCCACTGAAAAAGGAAATGGCAAACCACTTCATTATTATTGCCTTGAGAACCCCATGAATAGTATGAAAAGGCAAAAAGATAGGACAAAGAATGATGAACTCCACAAGTTGGTAGATGCCCAATGTTGGTAGATGCTACTGGAGAAGAGTAGAGAAATGACTCCAGAAAGAATTACGAGACGGGGACAAAGCAAAAACAATACCCAGTTGTGGATGTGACTGGTGATGGAAGTAAAGTCCAGTGATGTAAAGAGCAACATTGCATAGGAACCTGGAATGTTAGGTCCATGAATCAAGGCAAATTGGAAGTGGTCAAACAGGAGATGGCCAGAATGAATATCAACATTTTAGGAATCAGCAAACTAAAATGCACTGGAATGGGTGAATTTAACTCAGACGATCATTATATCTACTACTGTGGGCAAGAATCCCTTAGAAGAAATAGAGTAGCCATCATAATCAACAAAAGACTCTGAAATGCAGTACTTGGATACAGTCTCAAAAATGACAGAATGATCTGTTTGTTTCCAAGGCAAACCATTCAATATCACAGTAATCCAAGTTTATGCCCTGACCAGTAATACTGAAGAAGCTGAAGTTGAATGGTTCAGTGAAGACCTACAAGACCTTCTATAACTAACACCCCCAAAACTCCTTTTCATTATAGGGGACTGGAATGCAAAAGTAGGAAGTCAAGAGATACCTGCAGCAAAAGTCAAATTCAGCCTTGGAGTATGAAATGAAGCAGGACAAAAGCTAATAGAGTTTTGACAAGAGAACACACTGGTCACAGCAAACACCCTCTTCCAACAAGACAAGAGAAGACTCTACACATGGACATCACCAGATGGTCAACACTGAAATCAGATTGATTACATTCTTTGCAGCCAAAGATGGAGAAACTCTATACAGTCAGCAAAAACAAGACTGGGAAGTGACTGTGGGTCAAATCATGAACCCCTTATTGCCAAATTCAGACTTAAATTAAAGAAAGTAGGAAAAACCACTAGACCAATCAGGCTTGACCTAAACCGTACCCCTTACAATTATACAATGGAAGTGGGAAATAGATTCAAGGGATTAGATCTGATAGACAGAGTGCCTGAAGAACTATGGACGGAGATTTGTGACATTGTACAGGAGGCAGTGACAAGCCCATTCCCAAGAAAAAGAAATGCAAAAAGGCAAAATGATTTTCTGAGGAGGCCATACAAACAGCTGTGAAAAGAAGAGAAGCAAAAGGCAAAGGAGAAAAGGAAAGATATACCCTTGAATGCAGAGTTCCAAAGAATTGCAAGGACAGATAAGAAAGCCTTCCTCAGTGACCAATACAAAAAAAAAATAGAGGGAAAAAATAGAATGGGAAAGACTAGAGATCTCTTCAACAAAATTATAGATACCGAGGAAACATTTCATGCAAAGATGGGCTCAATAAAGGACAAAAATTGTACAGACCTAACAGAAGGAGAATATATTAAGAAGAGGTAGCAGGCATACTGGAGAAGGCAATGGCACCCCACTCCAGTACTCCTGCCTGGAAAATCCCATGGATGGAGGAGCCTGGAAGGCTGCAGTCCATGGGGTCACTGAGGGTCAGACACGACTGAGCGACTTCACTTTCACTTTTCACTTTCATGCACTGGAGAAGGAAATGGTAACCCACTCCAGTGTTCTTGCCTGGAGAATCCCAGGGACAGGGGAGCCTGGTGGGCTGCCGTCTATGGGGTCACACAGAGTCGGACACGACTGAAGTGACTTAGCAGCAGCAGCAGCAGCAGGCATACATAAAAGAACTATACAAAAAAGATCTTCACGGCCCAGATAAACATGATGGCATGATCACTCACCTAGAGCCAGACATCCTGGAATGTGAAGTCAAGTGGGCCTTAGGAAGCATCACTACGGACAAAGCTAGTGGAGATGATTGAATTCCAGGTGAGCTATTTCAAATCCCGAAAGATGATGCTGTGAAAGTGCTGCACTCAATATGTCAGCAAATTTGGAAAATTCAGCAGTGGCCACAGGACTGGAAAAGGTCAGTTTTCATTCCACTCCCAAAGAAAAGCAATGCCAAAGAATGCTCAAACTACTGCACAATTGTACTCATCTCACACGCTAGTAAAGTAATGCTCAAAATTCTCCAAGCCAGGCTTCAACAGTACATGAACGGTGAACTTTCAGATGTTCAAGCTGGATTAGAAAAGGCAGAGGAACCAGAGATCAAATTGCCAACATCCACCGGATCATTGAAAAAGCAAGAGAGTTCCAGAAAAACATGTATTTCTGCTTTATTGACAATGCTAAAACCTTTGACTGTGTAGATCACAATAAACTGTGGAAAATTCTTAAAGAGATGGGACTACCAGACCACCTGACCTGCCTCCTGAGAAATGTGTATTCAGGTAAGGAAGCAACAGTTAGAACTGGACATGGAAAAGCATACTGGTTTCAAATCAGGAATGGAGTAGGTCAAGGCTGTATATTGTCACCCTGCTTATTTAACTTATATGCAGCGTACATCATGAGAAATGCTGGGCTGGAGGAAGCACAAGCTGGAATCAAGATTGCTGGGAGAAATATCAATAACCTCAGATATGCAGATGAAACCACCCTTATGGCAGAAAACAAAGAAGAACTAAAGAGCCTCTTGATGAAAGTGAAAGAGGAGGGTGAAAAAGTTGGCTTAAAACTCAACATTCAGAAGACTAAGATCATGGCATCTGGTCCCATCACTTAATAGCAAAGAGACAGGGAAACAATGAAAACAGTGACAGACTATTTTGGGGGGCTCCAAAATCACTGCAGATGGCAACTGCAGCCATGAAATTAAAAGACGCTTGCCCCTTGGAAAAAAAGTTATGACCAACCTAGACAGCATATAAAAAAGCAGAGACATTACTTTGCTGACCAAGGTCCATTTAGTTAAAGCTATGGCTTTTTCAGTAGTCATGCATGGATGTGAGAATTGGACTACAAAGAAAGCTGACCACTGAAGAATTGATGCTTTTGAACTGTGGTATTGGAGAAGACTCTTGAGAGGCCCTTGGACTGCAAGGTGATCCAACCAGTGCATCCTAAAGGAAATTAGTCCGGAATATTCATTGGAAGGCTTGATACTGAAGCTGAAACTCCCATACTTTGGCCACTTGACTCATTTGAAAAGACCCTGATTTGGGTCAGATTGAAGGTTGGAGGAGAAGGGGACAATAGAGGATGAGATGGTTGGATGGCCTCACCAACTCAATGGACATGTGTTTGAGCAAACTCCAGGAGTTGGTTATGGACAGGGAGGCCTGGCATGCTACAGTCCATGAGGTCGCCAAGAGTTGGATATGACTGAGCAACTGAACTGAACTGAAGCATTTTTTATACATTATTTTTGGACATTATTTGAGCTTTATTCAGAATATTTTGTGTCAGAGTGCCTATCTAGAACTGAAGATATTTCTTGGAATCAGAAGGGTAGGAAGAGACTAGCAGTAATCATATTCCATATATTTAATTATTTGGAGAGGTGCATGTTGGAATATACTGATGTATGTTATGTGGTCATCTGTGGACACATTGTATTTTCCATGTTGGCCTAAAAGTGCTGGAGTATGGAGAGTGTGTCTGATCCACAATACCTACTTTGGTGCCTTTTCTATACTGGTGCAGAGTTCAGGATTCTTTGGCAGTTTATTTTCAACATAGAGAACTTAGAGCCTGGTATAATTTGACCACTACAGTCAAGTTAGGTTGGTGGATGGGTGTTGAGTGTCTCTCCAAGATCACAGAGAAAGGAAGGCCCAGCATGCCTTCCACCAGAGTTGGGTGTATGTTTGTTAGAATTTATGTGGACAGCCTAAGGTAGGTTTTCTCAAATGTGGCACTATTTACATTCTAGGCCAGTTCATTCTTTCTCATGTGGGCAGTCTTATCCTTCGTAGTATGTTTAACAGCATCCCTGGCTGCTACTCACCACATCCCAGTAGTATTCCTCCCTTAGAACAATCAAAAATATCTCCAGATATTACTAAATGTCCCCAGTAAGGCAAAATTATCCCCAATCAAGAACAACTGGTTTTAAGGCAGTGAGCCAAGACAAGAAACTCAGAAGATTTGCATCCTAAAATTAATATAAAATCCAGATTAAATGTCACTTTAAAGAAACTTCCCAAAGAAGGAAAATTCAGGTATCAAAGAAACTCGTTAGAGGAGAAGTGTTGAAGAGAATAGGAGAAAGAGAAGCCCAGAGCAATTCCTTCCCCCAGCTAGATTTTGGCTATTGAAGACACAGCAAATCTGTTTCTTTTGGACTTAGGAGCTAATGATTATAGAAGGCCTGGCTGAGGTTAACAACTAGGAAAAGGAATTACTCCCATTGAATACAGTCACACATATTTATAATGCATTCTTAGGACAAGCGACCAAGACACAGTGGAACTTGCTGAGAGACAGTCATAATATAGCATCAAGGAAGCAAGGAGGGATGGGATGGGGTCTAAGCTACTGGTACTCAGATGTCAAGGCAAAACAACCCTCTTCTCTAGGTTCTAGAAGGATAGGTGCACAGAAAAGAGATGGAGGGAGGTGTTACATCTGGCAACAGCAAAGCCGGCTTCTCATTACTATATAAAGATAGAAGCCTCAGTGATGACTGAAGAAAAAACCAAGTTCTAGGAACTACGGCACCTCTAGCAGGATTGGACCTAAGATTTCATGAGACTGGAAGTACTGCAGAATTTGAATGGCAAGCTAGATTCTGGCCTCAACTCTGAAGCCCAGAGGTGAGAAGGAGATGCCATGTCATGGGTGAGATAAGCAGTGATGGTGATTCAGAACCGGTGGGCTTAGCCCTACGCAGTCCTGTTAACCCAGCAGAGTGAGTCAGGAGAGGCTAACACTCCCTGTCTGCCCCAAGAATCATGCCTGGGAAGGTTTTGCAATGACCTTAGCTGAAACACTCAAGATATAACATTGCATGGGGGAAAAGGACCCAAAACCTAGGAAACGCGTTGGAAGAAAAGAACAGAGATCCTCTAGGATGTGGGATAAGAGGGAGTCATGTCTGATGTTTCTTTCTTTCTTCATAATTTCTATCTTCTATGTTTTAGATAATACAGATAAAATATTTTTACAATCGTTTTAGGTAATCTTAAAAAGTGAACTTCCTGTCTCAAAGCAGGATTGGCTAGGAATCAGAAAAGGCTGGTTTTCTAAGTAGGACAAATATTAAGTCTTGTGAAAAAACTTGGGGAAGACACAACCTGAAGAAAGTGTGGGGAATGAAGGAAATGTGGGTTGCTCAATGAAAATGAACACACTCCTACATAAACTTAACAAAAATGTAGCATGTGTCATCAGAGTACTTTCTTCCTAACAGACAACTACTTTGTAGTTTTGCAATAGGAAGTGATATGTCCTCTTTTCCCTCATCCCACCACCAACAGCTCTCCGGGAAAAATAAATAAATAAATCCTTAACTCTTTGGCCACAAGTAACCGTATATTGGACTATGGAGTACAGGGTTTGTTTGGAATGATGGATGGTTTGACAATATAGCACAATCAGACAAGACCAGCCATCAATCACTTTAAATCAATGATAGACCTTGAGTGTGTTTTGGGCCATTTTCATTCATTCTAGTGCCCAGAGAGTTGCACAGAGAAACCTCATGACCTCACATGAGCAAAGAAAATGGCTTTTAAAGCTGTTTCTAGGGTCTATTCATCACTCATTCCTGGGTAAGATGCCAGGAAATAACTTTCATGTTTTTTTTTGTTTGTTTTTTTTTCCCAACTCGTCTTTCTCACCTCGGAGTTTGGATGAAGGGTACGCACCTAGACAAAAAAGGGGAAGAGAACCCATCTGAGTGTGTTAGACTTTCTGTCATGTGAAAGAAATTTGGTCCTCAACTTTAAAAAGAAATTCTTACTCATCAAACATTCTGCTTGGAATTTCCTCCTGTTTTTCTGGAAGGAAGCTGTGATTTAGTCATGATGTTTTCTGGGATCATTTAGAGTAGGGCATGCTGGTCACCAGTGAATACTGGACATTGCTGTTACATTCATCATAGGAGACCATTAGACGCCTTCTCTGCTGGGCACATGACATGGACATAGTCATTCCTGAATAGCCCCCACCTTTACAAGCCCTAAACCACCTCTTGAGGGATACAGGCATCTCACAGGGCTGGGGGTATAGATCACCTTAGGGTTGAGGAGATAAGAAGTCTACTTTCCAGCCTTGAGAAGACTTCCAATATCCTGAAAACACCTTTTTTCTCCATGCCTCCTTGTCATACAACCTCATCAGCTCAAAGCACACGCTGAGTTCTGGTGCTCTCATTAATCCTCTCCAATGGTCCTGAAATACAAGTCTTTCACGTCTTCATACTCCCCTTTCCTTATCCCAGCGGTGAATGGGAAAGTAACGGCAACTTAGCCATTAACACAGACATCAACAACACCAAATTAGAGTAAGGCTAGGGAAAGAATAGACAAAGCTAGTTTTTGTCTTAGCCTGCTAACATATTTTCAATACAGAGACTGGATGAAATTAGTGACATTCTTCCCATAACAAATGTATCCACCAAAAGGATTATTTAAATTAAACATCTCACAGGAAAATATTATATCTATGTTGTAATATTGTCTTATGAATACATACTACACTCAAATTTCTAGAATGATGTTGGTATGTGCTATTGAATGATGGAAACAATTCTGCATATTTTTTAGAATGCTAGGGTCCTATTAGTATACACAATACTCAATAAAAAGGGCAGTAGGAGTAAAAAGCTAGGGAAATAAGAAACCAGTAACACTTGGGATCTAAATAGCTCAGGTTACAAGGCAACCTGGAAAAAGAGGAACTCACTGGCCTAAGAATCAAATCTCTGGTTTGACTCCAGATCACTTACTGGATAAGTGACCAAGCCTCTCTTTTGAGCTTTAGATTCCCAGCATCTTGATGGAATGATTTGTGCTTTGGGGACTCTGTCAATTAAAAGCTATTTCTCTTACAACAGTGTCAAATTCCCCTTTCCTCACTTATCTGTGACAAAATCTTGTCTTCAGTGACAGTTATAGAATAACACTGTCTTCATTACTTTTGTTGCTGTTGTTATAGTGGCCAAGAAAAATATGAATATTCCCAGTTAAATTATACACATATATGTATGTATTCATATATGTGTATGTGGTGTGCATATATTTATGTGTGTATTTATTATGTATTAGTGGTATTGATAAAACAAGAACTCTCATCAATCTCCATTTTATTGCATTATAAACTGAACTAGGAAGAGTTGTCCTTTCTCTCACTAAACACTCTCACAAGTCAAGGATGTGATGAACTCTGATTACTTCAATAGTGAGGTAACTGTGTTCCTTGTGTTAAAGTAATTAAACAAAAGGCCATCAAATTGAGGTCTCTAATGCCTTGGAAGCCTATGAAAACAAACTGAAATCTAAGCCAGAGCCAATGAACTCAAATCCACAAAGATGACACTTACAAACAAACAATCACAAACAGCCAAATAAGCTTTCCTAAATAAGGCAACTGCTTAAACTATAGCCAGTCAAATAATTTTCTTCCTTTGCTTTTCTCCTTCTGTATAAAAACCTACCCCTTTGCTCCTATGGGTGGAGTGCTCCTAACCACCTCTGGTTTAGCACTGCCAAATTCAAATCCATATATGCACAAGTAAACTCCTGAAAATTGTAATATATTTCAGTTTAACTTTTATCACTTGCTTAAAGGAAAAACAAAACAAAAAAAGGCCTAAAACAGTTCAACCTTAAAATGCACTTTCTTTCTCCTAAGTGCAGACAGAACCTATCTTGAGGATATCTGGGTTACTTCAGATGAAATTAGTTCATTCTTTTTTAATTAAAAAAAAAAAGAAAGACAAAAGCAAGAAGGAAGGAAAGAAAGTGCAATAGAGGAAGACTGTAGATGTAAAAGAGAAACCCAAACTATATACTCTCAATCTCAGTCCTTGAATGGAAGCAAACACTGAACTCCCCATGTGCACAAGCTTCTCTATTTGGAATCTAATGACAGACAAGAACATTGTTCTGGAAATGAGGAAATCAAGGTTTCACTCCTCCAGAGTAGACCAGCCAAGAATACCAAAATGGAGCTGTATTTTTATTTTTCCTGTTACAGCACAGATCAGTTGTTTGGCTACCAAATTACAGGTTGGGTCTGGTTCTCACGTACTTTCTGCTTTTCATGAGCTGAACAGGAAGAGTAATAACAGGCTGTTTCTTTCTCTTGTGGGATTTAGGTATTCTTCATCATAGAATGGGTCATTTTCCTAAGAAAACCTGCCAGTTTAGAGGTTGGAGGTGTATGCCATTCATGTGGGGGTGGAAAAGCCATAAAAATGAGAGGTTTTTGGCTAGAGAGAGTGGATTCTAGTTACTTGTTCCCATGTTTAAATGACATGTTTATGAGTCATACTCTTTTTATCTAATCTTAACAGGATCATCCAAAGATCACTATCATTTAAACAACTACTCCAGAGAAGGGTATCTGGGTAATTTTACCAAGGAGAAAATTAAACACATCCATTCAGCTATGGAGTGCACTCTGCAAACACTTCATTCATTTTTTTTTAATGCTCTATTGATAATCTATAAAAGATAATTAAACAAAGTATAACAAATATTGTCCTAATGCATAACAGCTGATATCTTAGACAGGCGACTAGTTAAGTATAATATAAATTATATTGAAGGAAACAACTGCACACAGATATTACCAATTAGTAGTTGGATCAATCAGCATTCATACAAATATTATTTTCTTCATTGTCTAGTTTATGGATCTGTACAGACATAGTGGGAAATGAAAAGTGACTTCTTGGGATAAGATTCTGGAGAAATTCTGGATTCACAGAATCAAGTGACTACTGAGAGGATTATAGGAACAGTTTAGTGAGAGACACTTTATCACTCTGACCTAACTCAAAGCAGTATTAGGGAACTGCATAAGCCAACATGGGAAAGAATCCTGGAATTTTGACTCATCAGAGAATTTCTAAAGAACTCTTTTGGCAGACAGGTTCTATCTTGAAGACATCTGGGTTACTTCAAATGAAATTAGTTCATTCCTTTTTCTTTAATAAGAAAAAAAAAAAAAAGGATTAAGGAAAGAAAGAAAAAGCAGGCATTTTCTTGCCCTCAAGTCATATATCTTGTCCAGAGATTTAAAAAATAAAGCAGTATCATTTTATCACCCTTAATATTTGTGGAAGAAGATGTCTTTATTCTATTAAAAGAGGAAATGGAAAAACACAGGGTCCAAGGGATTTCCACTAAGGGAAGAAGAGAAGTTCAGCATGCTGGGCATTCTTTTCAGGACCCATAGCTCTGTCAAGAGGAGTGGATAGCACAGAAAAGAACTCTGACTTTCCAAAGGAAGTGAGTAGTCCACAATCCCATTTACAATTCATCTCTATGAGTATGATTCCTCCATCACCTAAAACTAAGGTCTTTTTTGAGCCTATCACTTCCATTGCCAATATTCTTGGTCTATTGATTAAAAGGAGGGAAGACCAGTTCATCCTGACCAAGAGGAAAAGTAACTCAAATTGCTTGCCTTACTCAATTCAGTTCAGTTCAGTTCAATCGCTCAGTCGTGTCCGACTCTTTGCGACCCCATGAATCGCAGCACGCCAGGCCTCCCTGTCCATTACCAACTCCCAGACTTCACTGAGACTCATGTCCTTCGAGTCAGTGATGCCATCCACCCATCTCATCCTCTGTCGTCCCCTTCTCCTCCTGCCCCCAATCCCTCCCGGCATCAGAGTCTTTTCCAATGAGTCAACTCTTCGCATGAGGTGGCCAAAGTACTGGAGTTTCAGCCTTAGCATCATTCCTTCCAAAGAAATCCCAGGGCTGATCTCTTTCAGAATGGACTGGTTGGATCTCCTTGCAGTCCAAGGGACTCTCAAGAGTCTTCTCCAACACCACAGTTCAAAAGCATCAATTCTTAGGTGCTCAGCCTTCTTCACAGTCCAACTCTCACATCCATACATGACGACTGGAAAAACCATAGCCTTGACTAGATGTACCTTTGTTGGCAAAGTAATGTCTGCTTTTGAATACGCTATCTAGGTTGGTCATAACTTTCCTTCCGAGGAGTAAGCATCTTTTAATTTCATGGCCGCAGTCACCATCTGCAGTGATTTCGGAGCCCCCCAAAATAAAGTCTGACACTGTTTCCACTGTTTTCCCATCTATTTTTCATGAAGTGATGGGACCGGATGCCATGATCTTCGTTTTCTGAATGTTGAGCTTTAAGCCAACTTTTTCACTCTCCACTTTCACTTTCATCAAGAGGCTTTTTAGTTCCTCTTCACTTTCTGCCATAAGGGTGGTATCATCTGCATATCTAAGTTTATTGATATTTATTCTGGCAATCTTGATTCCAGCTTCTGTTTCTTCCAGTCCAGCATTTCTCATGATGTACTCTGCATGTATAAATTACTCCACCTTGGACATTGTATGGTTTATGTAAAATTGGAATTTCTTTATACAGGGGAAAAGCCAATAATAATAAAATATGAGTGATAGGTTAACAAAATATTTATTAATAAAATAACATTAGAAGTAAAGATTTCATATTAATAATTTTGGTGAACATAAATAACATCTGGAAAAAAATCAAAGCTTGAGAGATGGAATTATCACTGATATCCTCAATAAGTATTGGACTTTTTAATATTTAAGAAGAATGTTCTAACTATGCATATTTCACCAGTTATAAAGTTCCGCTCAGACTTAAACAGGGAAATTTAAAAAACAACATAAACACTTTTTATCTAAGCTATGTTTATTGCTTTGTTTGGCTATGGTTTTGGATTATTCTCATAAATAATTTAAATCCCAAGGTTTTCATCCTTTTCTTCTGACAATTTGTTGACTTAATAAAGTCATTTTTCTTCATCTTTCTTTCATACATGATCTAGCTTAAACCAAAAACTCGTATTTCTTGACTTATTGGGAGAACGGAGCAAGGTTACATTTTTACTCATAACCTTTCAAATATTCCCTACCCGTTCTTACATTTTTTTCTGAGTCTTTATTTTTACAAATAACAAGAAGTGATTTCTTCAAGCTCACTCTAGAACAGATCATGTTAAACACCGGGGGGTTAGGGACTTCTTATAGGAAGATGCTATACCCTGATGCTCTGTGCTTTGCAGTGAGGTCATTAGATGACCTTGTTGACCCAGAGTTCCTCTACTTAACCAACAAGAGGGAATTTTGGAAGCTGAGGCTTTCCTTCAGCAGCTGATGTCAAAGCTACAGCAGGAGCAGCACATGGCAACAAGAGGTGCAGGTGTGCAATCTAAATCAATACATCCTTCCTTTCCCCAGACAGCCTCCAGAGCAGATTCTGGCTCACGCACATCTGCTTTATATTAATTGGTTGCTGAAAGAACATATGAAGATGTTGCATGTATAAGTACATATTTACCAGAATGTCACAGAGTTTGATGGGAGGCTCTCCTTGTGGCCATTTCTGTGATGGGGAGAATGTGAAGAGTGGAGCCATGTGGAGAGCTTCAAGTAACTTCTCAATGCTTGACTACAGTGTTCTCTGTGAGGGTAGGTAGCTAAAGTTCTCAACTGTGATAACTCAAGACAAGTTAAAGGTAACTGATGAGATTCTCTCTTTGTGCCTCAGCCATTGCCGTATACCCTTCTATATGATCCCCCGTGCCCCCAGCTCCTTCCTCCTCCATCCATTAACTGCTTAATGGAATGTTCTTAGTGGATCCTAAGTGAGCTTCTGCCATCCTCCTCCTTAGCAGCCCCCCTTCCCATTTTCTTTGGAGTTGAAAGCATGATCTCTCCCTGACTTTACAAGCCCTCTAAGGTCCACCGCACTTTGCATCACTCTCACCTAACTTCCTATGTCCCTTCCTCGGCTCAGTCTTCTTACACTCCAGTGGCCTTGATAGTCCAGGAAGACACCAATAATTGTCTTTATCTGCATGCTTTCCCCAAGCATCCTTAGGGCTCATTTCTTCACTCTCTTCAAGTTTTTGTTAAATATCATCTTTGTAGTCACACCATCTCCTGCCTATCTACTTAAAATTGTGCTTCTTCTACATCTGCCTGCACCCTTACCCTTCCAGTTTCACTTTTTCCTCATAGCACACAACAGCTTTCTAATATTCTACTTAATTTACTTATTTGTCTTAGTTATAATCTATCTTCTCCCACCAGAATCTGTACCCTCTGGGGACAACGCCTTTTAATCTGTTTTGTTCACGGTGGCAAACAGTGCCTGGCACGCAGTAGGTGCGCAGAACACATGCCCCCAGCAAGCAGTCCAGGAGATTTCGATTAAGGCTCTGAGGTACTTAATTTCACTAACTGCTTCCGAGAACAGGAACAAGCCTAACTAGCTGTTTAATCTTTGACCCAACTTGCTCTGTAGAAAAAATAATTTCTTTTCTATAGCCAGTGACAACACCATATTGGTATCCCTCCACTAAACACTATATACAGTGTTTACAACAATAAGAAAATGTGGATGACACAGTGCCCACCCTTCATGGTATGATCTGGAAAGGGGAAAATCCTTATAGCATATACCCACCAACAGCAGGTATCAGTAAAAGCATTTAATTGCTAGAGTGCATTTGTCCAGAAAGTTATGATAGTCATAAGAAAAGGAGGTATAAAACATATTTTAAATTGAGAGAACCATGAATATTTGTTTATGTTTCATTAAACACATTAGCAGTGATCCTCTTGCCAGAAACAAGGCATTTTACTTTACTAATATTATTAGTAAACATGTGTTTTTCTGGTTTTAAATATATATATACTTTATTGTAAAACAAATCAAAAGTAATATAGTTCTGTACAATTAGGTAGGTTTGGGAATTTTTTTTTTTAATGTAACCATAATACTCTTGTCACTGGCAATCAAGTAACCTTGAATTTTTTCAAAAAAGCAATTAGCCTTTAAGAAAAACAAAAGTTAATTAAAAATGACAACTTAGTCATCGAAGAAAACAACAGCTCAGAATCAGTCTGTATTGCCTACTACAAACTGATAATGCACCAAACTATGTTGAAAATGACCTCTTTTCAATTACTTAAAAAAAAAAAAAATACTCACAGCTGCAGTGAACTCACATACTCTTTCCAGCTATGCTCAGTTGATTTAAAACATTTTATTATCTGAAGTTGGTTAAACTTTTATGTATATAAAGCTACATCCATACAAAACTATGTCTAGAAACGTAATAGTGCTTAAGTTAAGGAATCTTTAGTTACCCATACTTTAAAATCATAAAGATTCCAAAACCTCAAACGTCAAACAAAGGCATTTATAGGAAGAATGGAAGATCAGGCTATCAGCAAGCATTACATCCTATGAAGCATTAATTTAGCAACTAGATGGTTGTAAAATCTATAGTAAACCAGTATAATAGGGGGGAAAAAAAAAAAACAACTGTCATTTAAAACAATCATCCCATTGAGTTTCTTCCTGTAAAACTGAAGAAGTTCTATGAGCCACTCAAGTACTCTCTAGAAGTCAAAGCAGAAAAAGCAGCTAGAAACTGAGCATGTCTTCCTTCCCTCTTTTGACTCATTCTGAGTCCGCTATTTTTCTCTTCCTCATCTTTTCTGTTCTCTGCTCCCATGTATTTTGCAGCTAACTCTACATGTTTATTTTTCTGCTCTGTTTTCAATATTGTTTGTATTCTTCTATTTTTTTTTTTTTTTTGCACAAAAAGAAGTTGCAGATGCAGCTGGAGTAGCAGAAACAGGGTACAGTCTCAAAGTCTGCTTGATTTTACTTAGACAAGGCTGCTGAAACCTAGACTCCTCGGGAAAGTAAAGAGCCAGGGCTGAGGCCCAGTGGACCACATTTTGTGTGAGAGCCAAGCCCATGAGCTCTTGCCCCTAGCATGTCTGCATTCAGTGACAATCCTGACTACTGGGGAGTTAAAGCTCTGAACAGGACTACTGATATGTCAGGAAGTTCTGGATGGCTGTATTTTGCTGAATGATGAAGTAGCAACTGCTGGAAATAATAATAGGCCTTAAAATAGCAAAAATTCCTGAATGACTGTATCAGGGAATGACCAATTTCTATCATGTGTTGATGTCAATTGAGAGCATGGATATTCCCTAGAGAAAAAAGAAATGAGATTCCAGACCTGCTTTTGTGTGTGTGTGTGTGTGCAAGAGATTTCAACTACATAAAAACCCTTCCAGGCTCAGCTATAGAGCATACTGGAAATGTCAAGAGGCCACATGACAGGAAATGCATTCTGTATAATCATGCTGCTCTCGTGTTTAATGTGGGAATAGGAAAATCCTCAATAGCACGGCATTCCTGGATGGATTTGAAACCACGAAATGCCACAGCTACAGAGTTAAAAAACTAAAGTCCAAGAGGAAGTTACAGAAATCTTGTGAAAGGAAAAGCACATGCCATGTTATAATCTTAAAGGTAAAATTGAAATGTATTTTATTAGAAATCCAGGATCATGAATTTCTGAACATTGGCTATCAACCACTATCTATCAGTTTCTAACTGGATATTCACACAATATGAAGTCTTGGAGGAGAGATATACATTCAGTGGCTATGGCTAAACAAATAAATGTTCTTTATTCCTCCAATGCAGTAGGAAATTCCCTCAAAACCTAGGCTGGACTAGAACAAAGCTCCTCTTCCCTAAGCTATATACAGACTTAAGTAGCCTCCAGCCTAATTGGAATGCCAGCCCTGTTAACCCATATCCTATAGACCTGAAATTATGAACTCAGTGACTATGAGTTGGAACAGACTCATGGTTAATATACATTTTGGCCCTCAATGTATTCTTAAAGGGCTTCCCAGGTGACGCTAGAGGTAAAGAACGTGCCTGCCAATGCAGGAGACACAAAAGACACAGGTTTGATCCCTGGGTTGGGAAGATCCCCTGGAGGAGGGCATGGAAACTGACTCCAGGATTCTTTCCTGGAGAATTCCATGGACAGAGGATCCTGGCAGGATATATAGTCCATGGGGTCTGAAAGAGTCGGACACGACTGAAGAGACTTAGCATGCCCGTGTTCTTAAATGTGGATTTGTAGACATTTAAAAATCAGAAGACTTTATATTTCAAAACCATACTGTTATTTTTTTCTGGGGAAGAAAGAAAAAGATTTAGACCCCAAGAAATATAGGCAAATCTGCAACATTTTTCCAGAGCTGAAGCTTTGCTGCTCTATGAGGCAAAACTTCCAATCTCTGTCACTCACTGCTCTCATACCCATACCCAAAAGATCTTCTTTGCCCATTTTCATCACCTAATTGGCTATAGATTTGATACATTTGACCTAAACTCTCTACGTAAGTCTTGGCCTTCTCTACCTGAAAACATCAATGACAAGGGAGAAGGAGTTCAGAGAAAAAAATACTTCAAGAGACAAGGCGAAAAGTAAGAGTTTCTTACCCAATAAAAACAAAATGATTGCTCCCTATAGACTTTCTCAAGATTTGTCTCAATCTAAGAACACACAAAGAAGAAGCGATAGCAGAGAGTTTCTAGAAAGACTAAAGAAGAGTTTGAGGAGAGAGAGAGAAAGAAAGAGAGAAAATGAGGAATAGAGGGACTCAGACAAAAACAAAAACAGAGAGATTAGCACATTAGCATGTTAATCTCATAAATGTCTGACTGTCAACATTAACCTTTCCTTTTGGGAATCAAGTGCAGAATAGAACAAGGAGATTAGACAGGGGACTGAAATTTCACATACAGGCCCCAATCTATGGCCTATATTAAGTGAAATATTTCTGAAAGGCCAATAAAGCATAAGATTCTGGCATCTCACTAGCAAGAGTGCCTTTCAAGATCCTGAGCCTATTTTTTGTTGTTGTTGTTTTGCATTCTTTTTCTCAAGGAGGAGGTCCCCCTCCCATTGTATATATTTCAGCCTCAAAAACATGCATCTACCTCTGCCCAGGTCCCAGACTGTGAATACACTGACCAAATTTATCAAAGAAACAAAATTAAAAATATATGTATTTGATAAGGTGACAAGTTTGTGTGTGTATGTGTGTCTGTGACTAAACCAAGTCGTTCAAGAAAAGGAGATAATCCAATAGTCACTAAAACCAAATTTTATAAAAGGAACGATTTTAGAAATTGCTAATTTTGAAGAACACCTTCTGAGTCATTATACCAGAGAATAAACTACTTTCAAATATTTAAAAATGATTAAATTCCATTAAAATTTGTTTTTATGAATAAAATCAAGATATATATTTAATGTTCTATGTCACCTAGAATTTGAGGGGTATAATTAATCTGACGGAGAAGGCATCGACACCCCACTCCAGTACTCTTGCTTGGAAAATCCCATGGATGGAGGAGCCTGTTAGGCTGCAGTCCATGGGGTCGCTAAGAGTCAGACACGACTGAGCGACTTCATTTTCACTTTTCACTTTCATGCATTGGAGAAGGAAATGGCAACCCACTCCAGTGTTCTTTCCTGGAGAATCCCAGGGATGGGGGAGCCTGGTGGGCTGCCGTCTATGGGGTCGCACAGAGTCAGACACGACTGAAGTGACTTAGCATAGCATAGCAATTAATCTGATTCACAATTTCCCTGATCTTTAGTATAGGAAAATGTTTAGAATTTTATATTAACTAGCCTTCAGAGGATAGTCCCAAAAATAATTATTAGAGAAGAAACCCTATAACTATCAGCTAAAGTCACTGTTATACTATGCTTAGGGTCTGTTCTTTAACTTCTAATATAATTGTCTGTTCTTTTTATCTTTATAGTATCATCTTACATAAAACTGTAGTTTTGATTTGCATTTCTCTAATAATGAGTGTTATTGAGCATTTTTTCACGTGTTTGTCTTCTTTGGAGAAACGTATGTTTAGGTATCCTGTCCACTTTTTGATTTTGGGTTGTTAGTTTTTCTGGTACTGAGCTGCATGAGCTGCTTGTATATTTTGGAGATCAATTCTTTGTCATATGCTTCATTTGCAATTATTTTCTCCCATTCTGCAAATCAAAACTACAACGAGCTATCACCTCATGCTAGTCAGAATGGCATTCATTTAAAAATCTACAAACAACAAATGCTGGCAAGGATGTGCACTGCTGGTGGGAATGTAATTGATACAACCACTGTGGAGAACAGTATGGGAATTCCTTTAAAAACTAAGAATATGACTACCATAAGATTCAGCAATTCCACTACTAGGCATATACCCTGAGAAAACCATACCTGAAAGAGATGCATGTAGCCCAGTGTTCATTCCAGCACTCTTTTACAATAGCTAGGACATAGACCAACCTAGACAGCATATTAAAAAACAGAGACATTAATTTGCCAACAAAGGTCCATCTAGTCAAAACTATGGTTTTTCTATTAGTTATGTATGGATGTGACAGTTGGACTATAAAGAAAGCTGAGTGCTAAAGAATTGATGCTTTTGAACTGTGGTGTTGGAGAAGACTCTTGAGAGTCCTTTGGACTGCAAGGAGATCAAACCTGTCAGTCCTAAAGGAAATCAACCCTGAATATTAATTGGAAGGAATGATGCTGAAGCTGAAGCTCCAATACTTTGGCCACCTGATGGGAAGAACTATTTTCAGGACAGCAATGGACATGCAGACATAGAGAACAACAGAGAGCAGTTTGTGGACACAGCGTGAGTGGGGAGGGTGGGACGAATTGAGAGAGTAGCATGGAGACATATACATTGGTGGTGGTGGTGGTGGTGGTTTAGTTGCTAAGTTGTGACTCATTTGAAGAGACCCTGAAGCTGGGAACGATTGAAGGCTGGAGGAGAAAGGGACGACAGAGGATGAGATGGTTGAATGGCATCACCAATTCAATTGCCACAAGTTTGAGCAAGCTCAGGGAGTTGGTGATGGACAAGGAAGCCTGGCATGCTGCAGTCCATGGGTCACAGTCAGACACGACTGAGTGACTGAACTGAACTGAGGACATGGAAGCAACCTAAATGCCCATTGACAGATGAATGGATACAGAAACTGTGGTACATATATACAATGGAATGTTATTCAGCTTTTAAAAAGAATGCATGTCAGTCAGTTCTAATGAGGTGACTAAAACTAGAGCCTATTGTACAGAGTGAAGTTAAGTCAGAGAGAAAGACAGATATTGTATATTAACACACATGTATGAAATCTAGAAAGATGGTACTGGTGAACGTGTTTGCAGGACACAGTGAACAAGAGAGAACAGACCATGGACACAGTGTGAGTGGGGAGGGTGGGACGAATTGAGAGAGTAGCACGGAGACATATACATTGGTGGTGGTGGTGGTGGTTTAGTCGCTAAGTAGTGTTTGACTCTTGCAACACCATGAACTGTAGCCTGCCAGGCTCCCTTGTCCATGAGATTCTCCAGGCAAGAATATTGGAGTGGTTTGCCATTTCCTTCTTCAGGGGATCTTCCTGACCCAGGAATCAAACTCAGGTCTCCTGCATTGCAGGCAGATTCTTTACCGACTGAGCTAAGATAGAAGCCCCAACATATACATTATCATATGTAAAATAGATAGCCAGTGGGAATTTGCTGTATGGCGCAGGGAGCTCCACCCAGTGCTCTGTGACAACCTAGAGAGGTGGGATAGGGTGGGAGATGGGAGGGAGATTCAAGAAGGAGGGGACATATGTATATCTGCTGCTGATTGATGTTGATGTATGGCAGAAACCAGCACATATTATAAAGCAAACATCTTGCAATAAAATTTTTTTTTACATTGTAGTTGATAAGATACCAAAAGGTTTTTCTTTTCGATAATGTCTAAAAGTATGATCTTTCTACCCATTAAAGTCAGATCTTTAAATCTGACAAAGAACCAATGTGTAACCTAAACCTACACGTGTTCAAATTATATTCAGTTGCACAAGGAGAAGTGCATCCTAGAGTTATCACTACCTCCAGTTTCTCAGAGGCGTCATGCTTTTCATTCAGAAATTGGTTATTCTAGATTAAAATGGAGGAATTTATTTCAACATAGAAATTTAAAATCAGGCATAAAGCAATTTCGCATAAAGGAGATTCCATCTGTCATTAGGAAATTAAAATATAATTAAATAATAATATACTGAAACTTGACAATATGTTTCCTTGCTATGGGTTTGTCAGATGGCTGACATGGATTTAAAGCAAGGATATTCTGAAACTATCAGTAATAAAGAACCTTGATCTAGGTCCAAAAGAAACAATCTTAAATACCCCATCATTGTGGGAAATGTCCTAATAAGATTCTTTTGCAAAATACATTAGTCTTTTATTTTTCTTTTATTCTTTTTTTTTTTTAAGTCATGTTTTTAGCAGGCTTGTCAATAAAGACATTGAGGCCGCATTTATAAAGTGGTGGGTAAAATCATTATGAAACTGTCAGTGTGTGTTTCACTTGAAATAGTTTGACTGTTTCTTGCCAGATCAATCAGATAATATATTTGGAGGAGTAAATTTAGATCTTCTTAGTTAACTTATAATTCTAAGTTTAAAGACCAAAAGCTTTAGGTTTATGGCTCTCCACCAAAAACAAAGTTGTATTTTATAAAAGTTAAAACAAAAAATTTAGCACATGAAAAGCAGTTAATTTTATATAGTATCTCTAGTTTTGCTCAGTTTTTGCTTTCATAGACACACACACACACACCACACCAAGCTCTTCTTGTAACTACTGTCACTACAAATTTTTAATTAGAAATATAAGGGTAACAAGAAAATGGCAGGAGGCATTAAGATCACAGAAAACTGTTTGTGTGTGGGTGGGTATGTATGTATGTTTTCCTTTCTTCTAATAACATATTTAGACTGATGCTTTGCTGTTATTCTGTTTTGTTTTTGCTTTTGTGGGAAAAAGTTCTTTTTTGATACCAAATGTTTCCTACTTAGAAAACTATGTTTTCAGTTGTCAACATTTGAATTAATTTAGTAGTATAAATACCTCTAGAAATTTTTTAAAAAGTATTTAAAAATTCTAGTGTTGTTCTAAAAAACAGTCTTCTGATAAATCAGGAATTTGTCTTTGTCCAATTGTCTTGGGAAGCTAATTTTTTCCATCTTCTTTTTTATTTTGTGAGGTAATGAAATATTTAAATAACTGATACTTGGCAGAAAAACTTATTCCCACAGTATTTCTTGCCAAAGTGAAAGAAGAAAGATCCAAATATCAAACAAGGGATGCTGTATTTGTGAGATTATAAGCCTGATTTTCTACATGACCTCCCCTTTAAAATAAAATAAAACATAAATAAAACAAAATAAAATGATGGGAGAAATGGGAAATCCAGAAGGATCTTTGTGAAATAATATAACTATTCTCAACTGATGACAAAAACTGAAAATAATACAGGATATAGCAAGAAACAACCTTATTCTGACAATAAATGAATGAGATTAACCCAATCATTTTTCCAGTTTTAATATCTGCTCAATTTTTAAAAGGAAGATGAAAGTTAGGACAACATGACCCATAACTTGCTATTATCGAAATAAAATTAAAAGCTTCTAAAAAGTTTTCCACTGGAGGGATTAAAAAAAAAAAAAAAACTAGGTCAGAAATAATGTGTGTTCACTGGGCCTTGTTTTGTGAAAGGAAATGCTCTACCAGGAAAAGAAGTAATTACATTCTATGCAGGTTTAATTTTTGTAAACATCGAATTGGCAAATATACATTTCCTTTCTCCCTTTAGATTTGCCTTACAAAATTGAGGGAGGAACTCACTTCAGTAAGGTTCCTCAGTTTAATTATTGCATCCAAAATTTATTAAAGAAAGAAAACAAAAACATTTGTGAGCCGTGGGGACTGGTGGTAACACAGGTACAGGGGAACCAGGAGGATCTGCTGACTCCAGATGGAGTGGATATATTCCCATGGCACCTATTACTTGCCAAATGTTTTGTAAAGCAAACACATGACCTAAAAGATTTTGCAAGTGTGGGGTCTTCAAAAAAAAAAGAAAAAGAAAAAACTACACGCTTGCAAAAGAAAAAAAAAATTTCTGTTCTTATTTAAAAGTCATTTCTTAATTCCTAACCATAAGTTGTTTTTAAAAACACACACACTTTTAATATTTTTCAGCTGTCATGCCCACTTTAGTGAGTCTACATGTGTGGGTACTCCATAAAATCTCAGTGGTGGTGGCAGATGTCCCCTTTGAAATATTTCATCTGCTGCTGGGGGTGAGGGGAGTGCCACTCTGGTGCCATGAACACCATTCTTTCTGAGGACTGATTTGGGACAGTCCTCTAGAGCGAACGCAGCACTGCTTGATGTCACTCAAACGGGTGGTATGAAAAGCAGAGAAACATATGACTATGTCAACATGAAGAAAGGAATTTTAAATAATAACATATTTATGAGCTCCTTTACAACAGCCGAAAAATTGCTGTAGAAAACATATTAATAATTACTATAATTAAAGCTGGACTACGGGAGATTACAAATTTATATCTGTTGTTTAAAGTGACCAAATCCTATACCCATGGAAGTGCTACCCACTCCCAAGAAGACACCCCCAATTGTTGAAGCCCCAGATCTCTCTTCCTTCCTTGCATTCCTCTAGCAGCTTCATGCTGTACCACATATTTTCACACTTAATTGCATACTGTCTTCCTCTGTCCTCTAATTATTTAAAGGTTTAGTGGTTTAGGAGTTTTTACTTATTTTGAATTAATGTGTATTCTTCCTCCTTCAAGATAATTACTGTACTGAACAGAAGATACTCAATAAATATTTTATTTATTAATTCATTCAACAAAATGTATTACGCACCTTCTATGGACCATGTACTAAACTGGCATAGCTTCTTGCCCTAGGTAGCATATATATTTTCAGGATAGAATAAACAGTAAGCCAAAAATCACAGAAGCACGAGGAAAATTACAACTGGTGATCAGTGCTGTGGAGGAAGAACAGCAGATATTCTAAGTGAAGAGATCTAATGTTCACAGACTAGGGGATGAGGCAAAGTTTTCAGAGGAACTGACACCTTCTTTAAACCTAAAGGGTAATTACAAATTACCAAAAGAAGAGTGAATAAAAATGTTTTGGGGAAAAAAAGAAAGTACAGGCTATGCTGAAGAACTGAAGTAAAACCAGTGTGATAGGAGAGTAATAAAGATGGGGGGATGGAAAAAAATTCTGGAAAGGTTATCAGAGGCTGGATTATGTAGATCTTATGGTCTATGGTGAGGATTTTCATTTTTACTGTGAGGCTATTGAGGATTTTGAGCAGCAAGAGGTATCATAAGATGCACTTTTTCAGAAGATGATTCTGCCTGCACAGTGAATAATGGATTAGAAAGAACAAAGTGTCAAGATAGGGAGACCTAGCAGGAAAATATTTCATTATTCCAGGTGGAAAATGATGCAGTTTCAACTAGCACAAATGATGCGAGTCGACATGGAAATAAGGAGACAAAGTTCAGAGACAAAGGGATCAAAAATAATATGCAGGCAGCCAGCCTGAACAACTAGGCACTATCGACCAAGATGTGAAAATAAAACAGCATGGGAATAGATTGAAGAGTGAGAATCAATAGTTCAGTTCAGTTCAGATCAGGCCCTCAGTCATGTCCGACTTTGCAACCCCATGAATCGCAGCACACCAGGCCTCCCTGTCCATCACCAATTCCCGGAGTTTACTCAAACTCATGTTCATTGAGTCAGTGATGCCATCCAACCATCTCATCCTCTGATGTCCCCTTCTCCTCCTGCCATCAATCTTTCCCAGCAGCAGGGTCTTTTCCAATGAGTCAACACTTCGCATTAGGTGGCCAAAGTACTGGAGTTTCAGCTTTAACATCAGTCCTTCCAATGAACACCCAGGACTGATCTCCTTTAGGATGGACTGGTTGGATCCCCTTGCAGTCCAAGGGACTCTCAAGAGTCTTCTCCAACACCACAATTCAAAAGCATCAATTCTTAGGCACTCAACTTTCTTTATACTGCAACTCTCACAACCATGCATGACTTTTGGAAAAACCATACCCTTGACTAGACAGACCTTTGTTGTCAAAGTAATGTCTCTGCTTTTTAATATGCTGACTAGGTTGGTCATAGTTTTCCTTCCAAGGAGGAAGTGTCTTTTAATTTCATGGCTGCAATCACCATCTGCAGGGACTTTGGAGACCAAAAAAAAAAAAAAAAAAAATAGTCAGCCACTGTTTCCACTGTTTCCCCATCTATTTGCCATGAAGTGATGGGACCAGATGCCATGTTTTCTGAATGTTGAGTTTTAAGCCAACTTTTTCACTCTCCTCTTTCACTTTCATCAAGAGGCTCTTTAGTTCTTCGCTTCTGCCATAAGGGTGATGTCATCTGTATATCTGAGGTTATTGATATTTCTCCTGGCATTTCTTGATTCCAGTTTGTGCTTCATCCAGCCCAGCGTTTCTCATGATGTACTCTGATATAAGTTAAATAAGCAGAGTGACAATATACAGCCTTGATGTACTCCTTTGCCTATTTGGAACCAGTCTGTTGTTCCATGTCCAGTTCTAACTGTTGCTGCCTGACCTGCATACAGATTTCTCAAGAGGCAGGTCAGGTGGTCTGGTATTCCCATCTCTTTCAGAATTTTCCACTGTTTATTGTGATCCACACAGTCAAAGGCTTTGGCATAGTCAATAAAGCAGAAATAGATGTTTTTCTGGAACTCTCTTGCTTTTTTTGATGATCCAGTGGATGTTGGCAATTTGGTCTCTGGTTCCTCTGCCTTTTCTAAAACCACCTTGAACAACTGGAAGTTCACGGTTCACGTATTGCTGAAGCCTGGCTTGGAGAATTTTGAGCATTACTTTACTAGCGTGCGAGATGAGTGCAATTGTGCGGTAGTTTGAGCATTCTTTGGCATTGCCTTTCTTTGGGATTGGAATAAAAACTGACTTTTTCCAGTCCTGTGGCCACTTCTGAGGTTTCCAAATTTGCTGGCATATTGAGTGCAGCACTTTCACAGCATCATCTTTTAGGATTTGAAATAGCTCAACTGGAATTCCATCACCTCCACTAGCTTTGTTCATAGTGATGCTTTCTAAGGCCCACTTAACTTCACATTCCAGGATGTCTGGCTCTAGGTCAGTGATCACGCCATTGTGATTATCTGGGTCATGAAGATCTTTTTTGTACAGTTCTTCTGTGTATTCTTGCCACCTCTTCTTAATATCTTCTGCTTCTGTTAGGTCCATACCATTTCTGTCCTTTATCGAGCCCATCTTTCCATGAAATGTTCCCTTGGTATCTCTGAGTTTCTTGAAGAGATCTCTAGTCTTTCCCATTCTGTTGTTTTCCTCTATTTCTTTGCATTGATCGCTGAGGAAGGCTTTCTTATCTCTTCTTGCTATTCTTTGGAACTTTGCATTCAGACGCTTATATCTTTCCTTTTCTCCTTTGCTTTTCACTTCTCTTCTTTTCACAGCTATTTGTAAGGCCTCCCCAGACAGTCATTTTGCTTTTTTGCATTTCTTTTCCATGAGATGGTCTTGATCCCTGTCTCTTGAACAATGTCACGAACCTCCATCCATAGTTCATCAGGCACTCTATCTATCAGATCTAGTCCCTTAAATCTATTTCTCACTTCCACTGTATAATCATAAGGGATTTGATTTAGGTCATACCTCAATGGTCTAGTGGTTTTTCCCTACTTTCTTCAATTTAAGTCTGAACTTGGCAATACGGAGTTCATGATCTGAGCCACAGTCAGCTTTTTGTTGACTTGTTTTTGTTGACTGTATAGAACTTCTCCATATTTGGCTGCAAAGAATATAATCAATCTGATTTCGGTGTTGACCATCTGGTGATGTCCATGTGTAGAGTCTTCTTTTGTGTTGTTGGACGAGGGTGTTTGCTATGACCAGTGCATTTTCTTGGCAAAACTCAATTCGTCTTTGCCCTGCTTCATTCCGTATTCCAAGGCCAAATTTGCCTGTTACTCCAGGTGTTTCTTGACTTCCTACTTTTGCATTCCAGTCCCCTATAATGAAAAGGACATCTTTTTTGGGTGTTAGTTCTAAAAGGTCTTGTAGGTCTTCATAGAACCGTTCAACTTCAGCTTCTTCAGCGTTACTGGTTGGGGCATAGACTTGGATTACTGTGATATTAAATGTTTGCCTTGGAAACAAACAGAGATCATTCTGTCGTTTTTGAGATTGCATCCAAGTACTGAATTTTGAATTCTTTTGTTGACCATGATGGCTACTCCATTTCTTCTGAGGGATTCCTGCCCACAGTAGTAGATATATAATGGTCATCTGAATTAAATTCACCCATTTTAGTTCACTGATTCCTAGAATGTCAACGTTCACTCTTGCCATCTCCTGTTTGACAACTTCCAATTTGCCTTGATTCATGGACCTGACATTCTAGGTTCCTATTCAATATTGCTCTTTACAGCATCGGACCTTGTTCTATCACCAGAAAGGTTAATGAATACTCATTAACCCTATTCTATCACTTGAAGGGTTAATGAATACTCATTAACCCTATAGTAATTCTACTTACACACACAAACCCACATATATACAGCAATTCTACTCATATGTGTGTATCATATATATGTATACATAATGCAAACTAGAATGTTCAGAACAAAACTGGCTGTTATAGCTTAAACTTGCAAAAAAAAAAAAAAACATATAACAATAACCCCAAAATAGTAAGTTATAGCATAATTACACAATGGAATATAATACAGCAGAGAAAATTAACATGAACGAACTATCTCTAAGTACAGTAACATTGATAAACATAATACTGACTGGGAAAAAACAGTTCCAAAAGAGTAGAATTGTATGACATCCTCTTTATAAAGTTTTTAAATGAACAATATAATATTTAGTCACATATATGACTGAAAAAAAAAAATAAGCAAATAAATACCAAACAATAAACACAACATTAAGGATAGTGTTTTCCTCTGAAATGAGGCAGAGGGATGGGACAGAAAGAAACACAGGGGTGAGTTACCATATAATATATCATCAAGACTAGGACAATTTTGAGAGTGAAGTGGGGGCAGTGTTCATAAATAGGGATGGTCATAGTAAACAGGGACTGCCCCAGGAAAACTGGACATAGAGTCACCCTAGTTATTGATAAGGGTATTAAGCTATTGAGGGCTTACCTCATGGCTCGGTGGTAAAGAATCCATCTGCCAATGCAGGAGATGTGGGTTCGATCCTTAGATCAGAAAAATCCCCTGGAGAAGGAAATGACAACCCATTCCAGTATTCTTGCCTGGGAAATCCCATGGGCAGAGCCTGCCAGTCCATAGGGTGACAAGAGAGTCAGACACAACTTAGCGACTAAACAACAAGTTACTGGTAAGAACTGAATCATTTCTTATATTGGTGTGTTCATAAGTAGAGGTCCATTCATGACCAATGATTTTAATGTGTTATGAGCCAAGGATTTATGACTGTTGATTTATGATTTATGACCATCAATTGTTTGGGGGGACCATCTGAGGTCCAAACATAAATAATGTGTTGGTTTTAAATATTTTTATTTTTTAAAATTTTAAATATTGGTTATTTACTAGTGCAGGCCTTAGAATTAATCTTTGAATGTATGGCTGAGAAGGATGAAAAAGAAGTCTTCATTCAGGAAAAGAAATGAAAGGGCAAAGATTTAGTCACTATCCAATCCTGCTCAATCTCCTGCTCTCCCCAGATCCTGAAATCTGAGAGTCAAAGATCACAATGTAACAAATATAATGAATCAAATGATAATTTGATTCTAACACTGACTCAGGTTGACTTCATTACTTAGGAAAATCAGGAATTGAGCTGGGTTCAAGTTCTACCCATTTATTAAGCCAAAGTAATGGAATCCTGATAAAAGAGTTGGCTTTGCTTTGTAGCTGTCCTTCAATAGCTCTGGGAGGTTTGAGGTTCAGCTGGATCTTCAGGTTTGCAAGAGATAATATTCAAAACAGTTAACCAGTGATGCCAGTACAAGAAACAACCAATCTAAACAGATCCTAGCCATGGCCCAAGAGTAGAGTCCTAAACCTTCCTGCTGTACCAGTGCAGCCTTTCAGTTGCCAGCTCATAAATATGAGAGCCAGGTGATTTCCAAGAAGTCACTGAGCTAGAGTGGAGGGATGACCCCTAAGGACTTGGGTTTTGGCTAGTAATTAATCAGTTTTGTGAGTAGGTCAATATTTTAAATACTGATACAACTAGAAGTGGATAAAGAATTTTTTCTGTCTAAAAATTTATATATTTGGAATATATTCAAGAAGGAAGTGAATACAAATTGCCTTTCACAAATTAAAAAAAGAAAAAGAAAATTATCATTACTAAAGTCTCTCCTAGGACCTCTGAAACTTAATCATGATTAATTTTATAAAAATCCACCTCTAGCTATGGACACACCGAAGCATACCAGTTGAGTGCTTGCCTTAAGTCCACACTGAATATTCCAGACCCTACAGATTCTTAGACTAAAGCAGACCATGTTAGGACATTGTCACTGTTGATGACAAAGCCAGAGTAGACACAACCAGTACATTCGGCTACTGGTGTTTAGTTTATGTGTGATTCAACTATAAATTAAAGTTGACTTCCCATATTAGGATTCTAATCTTCAGGAAACACCAAGGAAGTACCTAAATATTTTCAGCAACAGTATAGTAGAATACAAAGCAACTTTGGAATCATTTTCACCACCATAACAACTTCATAATTTCTAACAACTTCAATTACACCAATGCGTAAAACATAATGAGGCACATAATACACACTCATTGTTCAAATAAGCAAAGGTAAACTTGAATTTAAACACTAGATTTACCTTTAGTGCTAAACCTTCTTTTACTTCTCTTTAAAATGGAGAAAGTAATATATTAGAAAACTGCTATGAGGGACTAAAGAGCATGATGTCTCCAGCTCATAATGAAAGGATGTGGTGTCTCTGCTAAAACAGTTCTAAGAACTCAACTGGCCAGGGTTTCCAATCATCTAGAATGTTCTAATTAACCAAGTGTCAATGTGTTGACTAAGTCTGAATCACTGTGACTGAAGCCAAACTAAGGGTTATCAAAGAAAGTGAATTCCATATCAATACAGAATTTCACACACAAGGGAGTATGTATCTCTAAATTATGGTTTTAAAGAACAGAAAGAGAGAAATCACAGCATTTAGTCTCAACTAATGGAGCAAAAAATGAAAGACAAGGCTGCTAAGATAATAGGTTATTAATGAATATAATAAAATGTTTGTCACAAATATTTTTTGGAACAAGATAGGTTATATTTAAATGAGGGATTAAGCTAAATTAAGAAAGTCAATAGAAATAGGAGGGAACGAGGCGTGGGGGGGAAACTAACCTGCACTGTGGTTGCTAACTCTACTACTGAGTATTGAGTAATAACAATGATTACTGAATTACAATTAATTTTATCACTGAATTATGTGTAAGTTCTTATACCTTATATGTAGTGAATACAATATTTGTTAAATGTATGCACCTTCTTTCTAGGAACTAGCTCATGGTGTCAGAAGTTTTGTATTTCATAGTTTCATTCATGGGTATTTAATCTTAAGTACCATCTTAAGTTACACCAGCTCACCCATTTGGTAAAGAAATTCTATATGCAAAAATCAAGGCTTTTCTTTTCAATTATATTTTATTCACATTTTAAACTTTATTTTTTATATCCCCAATTATAAAAAAAGAGATCATGAGAAGTAAATCCATTTCCACTTCTAGCCACATTTCAAAATATAGAATATTAAGTCTCCATGGAATGCCCAACCTGAGAAAGATTTTCCCGTGGGTCTCTCAGGATAATTTTACAGCAATTTAGGAGAGAAAACGATATTTTTTATGGTCCTCAGGAGCTTTGGATGGGCAGAAGACCACCAAGAAGTGGGATACATTTTCAGTTCTGTGGGTGTTACCAGAAGGGATTTGCTAAACCTACAAATTTCCTCCTCAGGTCACTATTGAGTCAAGGTGACATATATAGAATATCTAAATGTGTCGGTGATGTAATTGCAACAAACTACTTCTGTCAAAATGAATTAAAAATATATTTTTAGTCTAAATATTTCTTAAAAATATGTGAAAATAATATTTTCCTATTTATGAGAGATCACTTTATTACTTTCTATAGAGGCTTTAAGGATTATATGAGATTTAATAAAGAAAAAAATGCTGTTTTATAACTATAATTATTTCACCTTAACAATATCATTTTGAACCTGTATCTCAGTGTTTTCAGAGAGTAAAATTCATAATGCATACATTTGTGAATACTGAAAGTCCTTAAAAAAAAACAGAAAATAAAAAGTTGACCATCAATAAGGAAAGTGAGAAAAAAACAAATTAATAACAACATTATTATAATAGCTGACTGCTGCAAAGTTTTAGTTTATGCAACATATGTGGTAAGCAACAATTTTATTCTTTATATAATTTAATATTTATCAAAATCTTATTAAAAAAGAGGAAAGTCAGAATTAGATTGCAATCCAGATAAGTTAAATGTTAGAGAATGATAGTGGGAATAAGAGAACAAAGAACATTTTAGACTATTCTATTTTCTATAACAAATCATTTCTCAAAAAATGACCTTGTCTCTGCACTCCATTTCTCAAGATAACTCAGAACTGCAATTTGGCAATATCAGTGAAAAAACTTTAAGCCTGCCAGAACCAGAAATTCAAACTCTATAAATTGTATCCTAAAAAAGTATTCTGAAATGAGTATACAGTACAAAGGCAAGGATGTTCATTGAAACATTAAAGAAGATGATAAAGATTTGGAAACAGCACAAGCAATGTGAGATTTGTTAAATAAACTATGATAGACCTATGTGATAATCTATGATAGACCTATGTGATAATCTATTTGCTCTACTGTAATATATATAATAGAAATAAAAAGCTTCCGAGCACAGGAAGAATGTTTAAAATGTATTGTTAACATTAAAAAATACACTGTAGTTTGGATAGAATAAAAAATGTATATGTATATTTGGGAAGAGTCTAAAAAAAAACACACCAAAATGGTAGCGTGTGACATGTTCAGCTGTGCCCAGCATCCAGCACCAAGAGTATCAGTGGTGTAGGGGGAATGGCAGCAACTCAGTGTCCTCATGGACAGAACTCTGGTGTGACTGTGGACATTCTAGATGGTGGAGCCTGCTCTCTGGCCGTTATTAAACTCCAAAATATTCTTTAGACACTGCATTTTCTGCTTGATGTTTCCAGATCTCATTTCTGCGGCTTGGATCAAGGATCCTGACAGATACATGTCCTTCAGCACCTCTACTAAAGTCCTATGGGAGACAAAGTTTCTCTCCATGCTAGACTTCTGGGAGCATATGGGGGAAGAGGTTCAGGTCATCTGTTAAAAATGACCAGAATAAATTATTCTTATGATTTATAGAATTATAAAATACAAATTTTCTGACCCAAGATAAAATTTTGAGCAATGGTAGAGACACTGGAAAATTACTGAGATAAACTGAAACTAAGGAAAAAATAAGGGGACTGCTAGAAGTTAGATTCCCCAGATACCACCTAATGCACACTTAGACTATTTGTACATTATCCACATACACTTTGCCTAATAAATGTAACAATTATTCCTACTGAAAGAGTTCCTCAGTTCAGTTCAGTTCAGTCACTCAGTCGTGTCCGACTCTTTGCAACCCTATGAATTGCAGCACGCCAGGCCTCCCTGTCCATCACCAACTCTCAGAGTTTACCCAGACTCATGTCCATTGATTCGGTGATGCCATCCAACCATCTCATCCTCTGTCATCCCCTTCTCCTCCTGCCCTCAATCTTTCCCAGCATCAGGGTCTTTTCAAATTAGTCAGCTCTTTGTGTCAGGTAGCCAAAGTATTGGAGTTTCAGCTTCAACATCAGTCCTTCCAATGAATACCTAGGACTGATCTCCTTTAGCATGGACTGGTTGGATCTCCTTGGAGTCCAAGGGACTCTCAAGAGTCTTCTCCAACACTACAGTTCAAAAGCATCAATTCTTTGGCACTCAGCTTACTTTATAGTCTAATTCTCACATCCATACATGACTACTGGAAAAACCATAGCCTTGCCTAGATGGATCTTTGTTGGCAAAGTAATGTCTCTGCTTTTTAATATGCTGTCTAGGTTGGTCATAACTTTTCTTCCAAGGAATAAGCGTCTTTTAATTTCATGGCTGCAATCACCATCTGCAGTGATTTTGTAGCCCCCAAAAATAAAGTCAGCCACTGTTTCCCCATCTATTTGCCATGAAGTGATGGGACCAGATGCCATGGTCTTAGTTTCTGAATGTTGAGCTTAAGCCAACTCTTTCACTCTCCTCTTTGACTTTCATCAAGAGGCTGTTTAGTTCTTCTTCACTTTCTGCCACAGAGTTCCTCAGAGCAATTTAATATCAAGGTCAGGGTCCAGATTCAAGAAATAAGATGCTACAAGGCACAAACCTACACAGACAAAACAACACAGAACCTCTGAGGGTTTCATCAGGGATACTTGACTCAGACAATTCTCAGGCCTTGAAACCAGCACCCATGTGAAGTATAAAGCTATTTCTACACAGGTTTTCCTAATCCTCCAAAGATGTGATGACTGAGAAAAATAGATATTTAAATAACCCCAGAGAACCAGAACAGTGAGAAGGTCATTTTAGAGTCAAATAACATTTAGATTAGGTATGCTACACTATCCCCCCCCCTTTTTTTTTTTCAGTCCACACATGTGACCTATTAGGGAGATCCTATGACTACTGGACTGAGAAAGAAAAGCTCAGACCTCATTACCAAGGTTACCTCATTACCAGGTGGCATGATGTAGTGGAACCAGCCAGCCATGGATTTCTGTTCTGCTACAGCTCTATAGTTGACTTAAAGAATACGAACCCCCACTCAAAGAACATGATGAAGGAATATCCTCTCTCATGGGCAAAATTTCAGATAATAAATCTGGTTATCTACTTTACCCAGGATAATAAGTGGCCTGAGGGCAAACCCGATTCATTGGCCACCACTAGCTTTCTGGCTAGTTGGCCAGAAATTGGAAGAAGAGCATTAGAAGACTGGTGGACATTTTCTGGGAAAAAGTTAGATTAATGTACTAAGAACAGGCACAAAGCATGAAGGTGTTTGCATCCTAAATTAAACGCTCACTGAAAGACATCCACATTTGAGAAAGCTCTCAAATCAGATGGGCAAATAATTTATACAATGGATATCAGGAAGCATCCTTCCCCAGATACTTCAGTACTTATTCAAGGGATCCATGTACAAAGGTACCATCATGCCAGAAATAGAAGTTCACAAGGGCTCAACTTTACCCCCACAGTATTGAGTCCAATGTGTAACCTCAGTGACCAATGCTGTACCCCTCACACTGCAATATTTTCGGAGATCAGTAACTTCCTGATAGCAGGTTGAAGACTGTAACCCTCTGTAATTCTAAAGGGGCATCAAGTTCTGACTTAAATATATACCTATCCTATAAATAGATTTGCTTTGATCTGCCACCACTATCATCCATGAATTTATGAAAAAAACCATCATTCATCATAGAATCCTGTAAGACATTGAAGCTTATTTCACAGCAGAAAGTGCAGCTTTCCATCCATGAGATTCACTTGTATTGCAATGTACCCTGTTGCTTAAATGGAACTGACTTAATAGAGTAGTGAGTGCTTACTGATGATTCACTTGTGGAAGACCACATCCTGGTAGTGTTGATTGCTTTGAAAAGTGGACCAGTATAAGCTCAACTTCTCCCATGGGCAATATATAAGCGTTTAGGAACAAAGAAATAGAAATAGGAGTTACTGTTTTCATTATTATACCAAAATATCTATGCTTGAGTCATTTTTGCTTCCTGTCCTTATACCTTTATGTTCTGAAGTTCAGAAGTCTTAGTTCCCAAAAGAGAAATACTTTCATTAATGACACAACAATTGTCCCATTGAATTATAAGTTGAAACCATTATTTGGATTTTTTGGGTTTCTCTTGCCATTGAACCATCAGGCAGAAAAGAAATGTGAATATTGATTCTGCTTAACAACATGGTGGAATCCACTTGGGACCTCCCTCCCTTAATAATTCCAAACCCAGTAGTAAAATCTACAACAATTAACTGATAGAGCTAGAACCATGAAGTATTCAGATCCTTTGAGAAAGAAGGCTTGGATCACCATCAGATATAGAACCCTGATCAAATCAACTGAGGTTCTGGCTGAGGGCAAGAATATAAAAGGGTGAATCAAAGAAGCGCCCTCATGATTAGAGTCAAAAATGAGGATTATATCAGCTCTGCATATTTTTGTCATTTATATATTAACAAATTATTCATGTTTTATCCTTTCTTCACTCTATATATGAAAACTGTTGGTGATACTTAAATTTACATTTTCATTCTGCCATACATTGAGAAACCACATGTAGATCAATGAAGAAGGTATTACATTACCTAGAGACATCCAACTTTGAGAGTGAATGGTGCATGATGATGAGACTTCATATGCCCTTTTTGTGAGGTTCCAACCAGTCCATTCTGAAGGAGATCAGCCCTGGGATTTCTTTGAAGGGAATGATGCTGAAGCTGAAACTCCAGTACTTTGGCTACCTCATGCAAAGAGCTGACTCATTGGAAAAGACTCTGACGCTGGGAGGGATTGGGGGCAGGAGAAGAAGGGGACGACAGAGGATGAGATGGCTGGATGGCATCACTGACTCAATGGACATGAGTCTGAGTGAACTCCGGGAGTTTGTGATGGACAAGGAGGCCTGGCGTGCTGCGATTCATAGGGTCACAAAGAGTCGGACACGACTGAGCGACTGAACTGAACTGAACTATGCTGGTTTTAATTTGTGTTTGGTTTGTATTTTCTTACGTGGAAGCATGAAGCTTTTATTACATGAGAATAAATTTTGTATGGTTGGAGAGAATGCATACTACATAGTAAAAGGGGTGGATTGTGACAGTCGCAATTTTATTCACAGATTCTTTCCTTATACTTACTCTGCTGTCCAGGAAATGGCATTTTGCAAACATTTCCAGGCTACTCTTGTCCACCACCCTCTAGCCAGGTAGGGCAAATGGGAAGCTGTGATATGAGTTTCGGGCTAAAAAAAGGGAGAAATCAAGCCCACCATTCCAACCCTCCCACAGCTTCAGCAAAATGTCTGATACCACCTCATCTTCCCATGGTTCTAACTCTAATCAAGAGTATAAACAGACCCTTCCACTGTGATTTCCTTTCCTGCCTGGTGGCCCTGATTCTTTGGCTCTTCATAACTAAGAATGGATGTGCCTTGCTAATATACTTAATACTGCAGTTGAGATACCATTCATATTTGGCTTTTCAGCTTTTCTAATAACTTTGTAATACATTTTATGTCCCTAAAGTTCAGTGACCAGACATTGACTTGACCCTGATCATGAGGCTATTTCAGTAGTTCAGGTGAGAAATGATGGTGGTTTAATTCAGGGTACTAGGGTGCTAGCAGTATTGATCAACAGACTTGGACAGAGTTGAGGACTTATTGATAAATAACTTGTAGATGTTGAGAAAAGGGAGGAATCAAGGAAGATGCTTGCTTTTCTATTTTGGGAAACTGAATCATAATAGTGCCATTTATTGAGATGGGTTCATGGTGAGATCCCTAAAGGACAGCAAAGTGGATTTCTTTAATTGATGGTTAATGGAATCTAGAGATTTGTGGAAAGACCTAGCCTCCTAATCTTTATCCTGAAAAACTCTCTTTTTCACTTATAATTAACTCCTGAGTGGTTAGATCCCAACTCTTTTTGTGGCTTTTATCTCACAGGGGGAGAAATGGAATTTCTAGGAATAATTCCATTTAAACCACTGTGCTCCTATAGAGTAAAATAATTTAACTGACTGCTTCAGCTTACTAAAAAGTATTTTATCTGATTCTGGGATAACAAATATATGCGAAGATCTAAACAGGGAAACCTTGAGGCAATACTCAGGTGCTCGTTTGGATGTTCTGAGAGCAGTGAGAGACCTAATTACTCAACAGACAATTGCATTTAGCAGGCTCTTAAGAAACTGCCCTCAGTCAACACTCTCTTTTAGGACATAACCAATTTTCTGCCTTAGTCTCAGCTAAGTTTCAGATTAAAGACTGGAGGGAAATATGAGGAAAAATGGGAGGTCTGCATGACCTAAGAAAGAGATTCTGGAATCTAAAGTAAAAAATTATAAGGACTTTGGTGCTTGATTGAAGGATAGAAAAGAAGTACTAGTTAAGATTTAACTTGATGAATTTAGTCATACTCTTATGTTTCTATTCCAAATAGTTATAAGTCATTCACATATAAAACATAATCAGAAATCAGGGACTATTAATAAATGAAAATGTGGAACAAAACATAAAATATCATGTATTTCAGAAAAGGAAATTAGAAAATGAAACTGTCCTAAGTTTCATTCATTTATGTGGGCTACTTTGTTTGCCTTCAACATTCATGCAGTTTATATAATCTTTTTGTGACAGTATCTTCCAAAAAGTTTTGTGGTGGGATTAAGGTGGGAATCCAGTCTTACAGCCAAGTTTTTCTTTATAGTTATGCAATATACTCGGAATTTCCAGAAAATGTGTTGGGACTGGTGTGAGTGTGTGTGTGTGTGTTCTGAATGCATTATTCCCACTGATAGCCAGCCAAGTAGGGGGAAACAGTGATGAGAAGTAGAGAGAGGAATGGGGGTGGGGAATTTCCCTTTTTAAGCTGTCTTATGAAATTGAAGATTCCCATGTCTTGAAAGGTCAAAGAAAGAATATAATACACTTAGGAAAAAGAAACAGGCTCATCATTAATCTAGTTATTCTTGGCCCAGTCAGCAGAAGAAATAGAAATGCTGTCATCACTTACATGGGAGATAAGGATAAAAAGTGGGAATGTATTGGTTTACTGCGAAGATCATTCTTTTGGTTTGAGAACATTGCTGGAAATAACCTGAGCTGAGAAAAGCTCCCTATGAGGAATACATGTTATGAGAAACTGTTAAAGGCAAAGTTTGGTCACTGACCTTCTCGATATAGTTTAATCAAGCTGCAAAAGCACCATACCAAGAAAGACAGCTGCTTAAAGAAGGAAGCCTTCAACAAGCCAAGACATTTTACCTTTTCAGTATTACATGAGTCAGGGAGAAGACACGAGTGTGCAATAAATCTCTAGTTCATGGGCTCAGAGGCTGCACTATAATAATGATAGACTATAAATCACACACAAAAATGTTACCTTTATTTTAGGAGAGTCAATAGCTAGAAAAAGTGCTCACCAATAGCACAGATGTCTAGTAGATATAAAAACAAATGCTTGGCAGTTGTTTAAAAATGGGAAATACAAGGATCTGACCTGAAATATATCAGAAAAGAGCAGTTTCATCGTTTTGTCAAGGTTCCAGTTTTACATTTCATTATTTTTCTTAAAAATTCCATGTCTTTTTTTTTTTTGTTAAAGGTAGGACTACAACTTTAAAAAGGTGAAAAACTTTTCTGTCACGTGTTTCTCAAAGAAACTCTGTAAATATTTGGAAACTGTATATACATACATGAGCTTTTATGTAAATTTGACGTTCTTTGAACATCCAAGGATAACTGACTGCTGAGAATTGAAGCAAGATGAGGCAAACAAATGGGAGGCTCCTACAAAGGACCCGAGGGGGCTGGAACTAGGATTTCAAAACGCCAACTATTAGCTAATTATGAGGATGACACGGTTCTGGCCAGACTCACAATCCACATCCCAGCGTCCGCCTCAAAAGAGCTGTTTTAAGAAGAGAATGCTCATTTCTTGCAAATGTGACCAAGAGCTCTGAAATCCAGAGATGTGCATTGGAAATGGAGGTCCCTCAAATGACTGTGACAATGTGAAGGGTCAAAGAAGCTTCTGGCACCACTCTTGGAGAGGTAGAGAATGCAGGATTAACAGGCTATAGTTTATTTACATTTTAATTCTTTTTTAATTTAATACAAGTCGGGAGAAACTGGAAGCTTATGGAAACATGAATTATGCTTTTTAAAAAGTCTTTTTTTTTTTCTTTTTTTCTTGTACCCCACCTTTTTAGGTCGGGTTGGGAGTGGGGGTTATGGTCAGGAAATTGGGCCAGTTGACATAATTAAACAATTGAAACTCTAGAGAAATCTGAATCTAACTTCCCGGAGGTTGAAAGTAAAGCTCAGTTTCCTGTGATTCTCCATTTCCTGGGTTTAACGGGGACATGGATCCCAAGAATTAAAATACGGTGAGAAAGTCTGTCCTACTAAGATTTTCTCACCCCAGCAGGAAAGTACCATACCAGAAATTTCACAAGAAATCAGCTCTCATGAGACTCACAGCCAGACTTTTAACCATTTTGATAAGTTCAGAAGAGCTTCAATCAAAAAAGCTTTCAAATCCTTGTCCCAAATGACCCCACAGATCCCTTTGAGAGCCACCCAACCCACTTCATAGTTCCCATAAACACTTGGACCTTTCCCTGTGAAAGCTGACAAGTTTTCCCGAAAGTCCTTACATACCACCACGCTCAGCCTCATCTTGCCAAATGTGCTATCTCAGTGGAAACTGCTGGAACTTTCCAGACAGATTTTATTCTAAAGGCAAAAAGTACCTCAGTCACCAATGTACCCACACTGTTTTCTGAGACTGACGATACCTCGCAATTTTGTATGCTAAGTATAAAGTTGCCTACCTTTTTCCTTCCTATATGATCAAGTATTGCTCTCATAATACTTTATGAAAAATGTCTCATAACTGCAGTAATTACTGATGTCAACACCCCTGTTAATATTCTCGAACTGCAAACATTTCACATCAAATCTCCATGTGGAAAAGGGGCTGTTCACCTCTACTTTGTAAATTAGGTATATGATTTATCTGTGGGAAACATTTCAAAAATATAGATTCAGAAAGACATCTACCACATGATGGCTTTTCCATATGGCATCTCATAATTATTTTGCTGTGTGTGAACATGATGAAAACAGTTTCATAATTCTCCAAGGGTCAGAGTAAATTATTTCAATTAGACATATTTCAGAGCAAACATTACCTTAGGGTTTATTAATAATATTACCTGAGAAGGAACAGCTGCCTTTTATGCATAAAAAGCTGTCAGCTTCTTACCACTCCTTACTATAGAAACCCTTGTGTGACTTTAAAAAAAAAAAAAAAAATGGCAGATTTTCTCATGCTTTACCTAAACACAGAACTTGGCAGCAGAGACCTGGTTGTAATCCTCAGCATGGGAGCTAGTGGGTGGATTTTTTTTCTCTATAAACTCTTGTATAAACCACACCAGTCTCCTGGTATTTATTCTGGGTAATGCTGGAAATTGTACACAGATCCAACAAGCCATGTAAAGGAGTTTTGTAACTTCCTGAAGCCCTTTCATGCAAAAGCTTTACTCTGAATGCAATTGCAGAAAGATGGGACATTACAGCAGCTAAAAAGGAAAGGTTTATTATTCTGCCTCTTCTTCCTTCTCACTGGAGTCTCACAAATATGAAATAGGTCAATTGGGGCAACATAATAACAGCAATTAATAAGATATTAATTGACCTATATTGAAAATTCAATGCTCTTTGAAACGTCTTCAGAGATAAATCACATAGGTATCTATAGTAATATTAATTAAGAATTGGAATTTTTCTCTATAGGTTGGTTGCCACTTTATAAGAGTTAGTTGAAGCTACATATTACTGCAGGACATCAATTAAGTTTAGCTTTATTATAATGATTACTAGTGTCTGAACTTGCATTTTAAAAGATTTCAAGACACAAGACAAGTGTAAAAGAAATTAGAAAATTGTCCCAGTGTCCAAGAACTGTATCACCTTATCACAAATTTTCTTTCCCTCCCACCCCAAAATAATGATGATTATAACAGTGATATAATGATGGAGAGGTTGATATTGGTAAGTGCTCCTCACCAACATATTCTACTTTTGACAAGCCCTTCCCAAGCCAAATGCGTATTTGTCTCAGTAGAACTAACAAAGAATTTATTTTGTAGGCATCTGTTACTGGTTGGGCTTCCCAGGTGGCTCATATGGCAAAGAATCTACCCGCAATGCAGGACCTGGGTTCAATTCCTGGATTGGGAAGATTCCCTGAAGAAGGGCATGGCAACCCACTCCAGTATTCTTGCCTGGAGAATTCCATGGACAGAGGAGCCTGGTGGGCTACAGTCCATGGGATTGCAAAGGGTCAGACATGTCTGACTGACTAATACTAGTGTTTTTGGTTGGATGAAAGTTGTATGGTAGCTGGTAGAATTAATCAACAGGTACTCTTTTAAATGTTACTCTCTTGGCACTGCAGCCCCATGTGTCTTAAAATTCTCAAGGGATTCTAGCTGGGACCATAGCTATGACCTTAGAATCTTTTTCTTGAAACAAATTGAATTTAAGCACTGAATGGAATTTAAAAGGAAACCTAAATAAAAATATATCTTTGAATACCTGCAACCAATGTTCCTTTCACAAACATACATGAAGTCACAGTTAAAATGGTTCTCCACCCAAGCCAGCAAGGAAAAGCTGACAGCAAAGAGGATTATTAGAAGATTGACTGTCACTTGTCTATTTTGCAACTAAACACATAGCTGTGGGTGAAGCGCTGTACTTTAATAAAAATGAAAACTGTAATCAGAAAGGTCATCTTTAAAAAAAAACAGGGACATTACAGAATTTTAAAGAGCCCTTGTGTTGTCTTTCATGTTCCTGATAGAAGAACAGAATATATCTTTTGCTTTGTTGTAACCATTCCAAGAAAAAAAAATTGCTCTGCCACTAACATGCTTCTCTTTCTCTGCAATTGTATGCTTTCCAGTTCTCATCTCTCCTCATTTGGCATTCTGGCATGTCACACTCTTATTTTGTACTTATTTTAATCTCAACTAAATGATGAAGGACTAAGAACTAAAAGCTAACTATAATTGGGTATGATGAGACTAGAAAACTCCATTATGTCATGCATGAGACACTGGCAAGAGGTCAGTGCTACTTATGACACCATTTTATTTCTTGAAATAGTGGCCTCAGTAAATGTTACCATCATCCACATAGTTGCTCCGAACCCGAGAGTCACTGTTGACTACTCTCCTTCTCTCACATCCAATATCCAAATCATTAGCAAATCCAACAACTTTTCATCATCCCGAGGGCTATCACCATAAGCCAAGCCATTATGACCATTTATCTATATTATTGCAATAGTCTCCTCAGTTCAGTTCAGTTCAGTTGCAAAGTTCAGTTCAGTTCAGTTCAGTCGCACAGACATGTCCAACTCTTTGCGACCCCATGAATAGCAGCACACCAGGCCTCCCTGTCCATCAGCGACTCCCAGAGTTCACTCAGACTCACGTCCATTGAGTCAGTGATGCCATCCAGCCATCTCATCCCCTGTCGTCCCCTTCTCCTCCTGCCCCCAATCCCTCCCAGCATCAGAGTCTTTTCCAATGAGTCAACCCTTTGCATGAGGTGGCCAAAGTATTGGAGTTTCAGCTTTAGCATCATTCCTTCCAGAGAAATCCCAGGGCTGATCTCCTTCAGAATGGACTGTTTGGATCTCCTTGTCCAACTCTTTGTGACCCCATGAATTGCAGCACCCCAGGCCTCCCTGTCCATCACCATCTCCTGGAGTCTCCTCACTACTCCTCAAACTATTTGCTCCTACTGTTTCTCCCTACTGTTTTACCTCCAGACAGTAGCCAGTAATCCTTTTAAAAGATAAAGCAGATTATATGATGCCCATACCCTCAATCTTCCAATGCCTTTCTGATATGCCTAGAATAAGGTTTAAAATTACTATTATACCTCCTACATCCACACAAGATCTAGCCTCTGATCAACCTCTCTGACTTAATTTCCTACATATCTCTCAGCTTATTCACTGCATTCCTACAGCATTTCCTTTGATGATTTTTTTTTACACCCCAAAGCCTTTCCCATCTAAAGTCTACTATACTCTGCTTGGAATACTTGTATCCCAGATACTTGCCTGGCCCACTCTCTCACTTCTTTCACCTGTCTATGAGAAATGAACTTCCCAGAGTACAATATTTACAGTTCTAGAGCAGCCTCTAATGGCATTATCCTCTACTATAACTTAATCTTTATTTTTATAATTTACTTGACATTATAATATAAACTTATAGATTATAGTTATTTATTTACCTAATTACTTTCTTAATTATTG